>NC_045426.1:609550525-610203525 GCF_902635505.1 Sarcophilus harrisii | reverse complement strand
TTTTTTCTTTTTTGTACCAGTTTTCTTGCACAAAATCGAAATGTTTTATGTGATTGCACATGTATGAAATATTTCAGATTGATTACTTTCTTGGAGAAGAGGGGGGAAAGGGAGTAATAGAATTTGAAACTCAATATTTCAAAAAAAAGTTAAAATTTTTTTCTTACATGTTATGGGGGAGGGGGGGATGAAAAAGAAAAACACAAAAGAGTAATCCTAAAGTCTTAATAATGTTAAATTAATTGCATTCCTATATGGGGTGATTATACACATAACTCCTAAGAACTTTACCATTATTAGGGCAGTTAAAAGGAATTTATAGAGAGCATGGATGTGAATCAATTATATAGGAATGATCTCCAAAAAAAAATGAAGAGATAAGGAAAAGGGATGTACTGAATAAAAGGGAAAAAGAAGTAGAATGAAGAAATTTTTCTCACATAAAAAAGGTATTCAAGTAAGAGTTATTATAGCAGAAAGGGGTGGGGTGGCAGGCAACGATTGAACATAACTCATCAGAATTAGTACAAAGAGGGAAACATTCAAAGTAACAAATGCATCATACACGGGGGAAGCTTTTCTTTTATTTGACTTTAATGGAAGTTCATCCATCTATAACTTACTGGATAAGTCTTAGAAAGTTGCATGAGGTTCTCTAAATTAAGTAACTTGTTGCTAATTACACAACTAGTAAGTACAAAAGATTTGAATCCACATCTTCCTTTCTGACTCTAACAGTCTATTCAGTCTATTATGTTGCCTTTTCTCAATCAAGAGAAAACTGATGTTAAAAAATGGAACTTTTAAATAGAGGAGAAGTCTCTTATTACTATCCTTGTTTCAAGTCCAACTCAAATATGTATAATCTTTGACTCCAAAGATTCTTCAGTTTGTATGAGTGAGGTTCAATCTTGAGGGAAATCTGCTGGGCAAATGCTTGCTTTCCCTTTAATGTAGTACAACCTTGACACCACTCAATAATAATAATGACTAGTATTTATATAGTATTTTACAAAAAATGATCTCATTTGATCTACAGAACCCTGGTGGAACAAGTGCTATTATTATAACCCTGTTTCATGGATGAGGAGAGTAAGACAGACAGAAGTACTTTTCCATTCATTCTCTTGTGCATTGTCTTTCTTGGGTTAGCTTATAGGATCTTCTTCTATCGCTATTGTCTCCAGCCTGACATAAAAAAGGAAGTATTGGGATTTGTGCCCACTTTTAAATATGGAAGAGAATTGGGATATATAGAAAAGAAGAAAAAAAAAAAAAAAGAATCTTCTTCCCATCCCATCCAGCATTCTAATGGATATAGGAAAGCTGACCACATAAAGGAAATTGTCACATTTACTTAAATAAGAAGAAATTTTGTAATGCTACTAATGAATCCAAAAGCAGGCAAAGTTCTCACATTTACCACAGAGCCCAGCTTTTCAAGACTGAAAACACAAGTGAAGAAAGGAAAGGTATGGCAGTTGCAAAGTGACAGAGTAGATTCCTTTTTTTTCAGTATGAATTAAGAAAGGGAAAAAGGAAATCAAAGAAATGTGCTGCTAGCCAGTTAAATAAATATTCATGGCTAGGTGTTCTCATAAAATATACATGAAAGCAACCAAGGGCAGTGGTTCATGTATCATCAAAAGGAATCAGTGCTTCCAACGGAAACAATACAGGGTTTGACTGAAGAAAAAGCTTGAATGTTAAGCCTGACAGGAAGGCACAGAGACAATTCCCATATACAAGAAGATAAATGCTAACATGAATGTATATGTATAGACATCACTAGAGACTCCAAGTAGAAAGAGATCACAGAATTGGAGGCTCTACAGCTGGGACTAGGACTGAACAGGCTCCAAGTTCTCAGGGTTCCAATCAGCTATAGTTCTCTGAGGAGTGGAGAAAGTAGCAGCAGGGACCCAGTTTTTAGCTCTTAGCACAGAAACCTGTATAAAGCAGGTGGCCATCTGGAAGAGTTCCTGATACTTTTACTGAATGCATTCCTAATGTTCTGCTTCACCTACAGACCCGATTTTCTTTTCTTTCTCCTATAAGAGGGTGACCTAGTTGTAGTACTTGTGTAGTCTAGTGATATCAAACACACAAAAAAATAAGGATTCCTGTAAGCTACATATTGACTTCGTTTTTAAAATGTAATTTTATTTATGTTTGTTGTAGTTTAAATTTTATGGTTGTATTTTTATTTTGTGTTATTGTATTTCTTATTTATTCTGTTAATTTTGTTTGAATATTTTAATTTGGGTAGGCTCATTTGAGGATTGTAATGGGTCAGCATGCATGCAGCTACAAGCAAAAGTATTTGACACCTCTAACATAGTACAATAGACTTTTATTAAGTACCTAATGTAGTCAAGGAGCAGCTTATCAATGGATAAAGCTTTGGGCCTAGGGTCAAGAGGACTCATTTTCCTGAGTTCAAATCAGACCTTAGACATTTAATAAACTGTGAGATGTTGAGCAAGTGATTTAGCTCTGTTTCCCTCAGTTATCTCATCTGTAAAATGAGCTGTAAGGGAACATGGACAACCACTCCATCATTTTTGTCAAGAAAACCTCAAAGTGGTCACAAAGAGTTGGACAGGACTGAACAACAACAAAAATTGTAGTTTGAGCACTCACAGTATTAGGTGCTAAGGGAAACACAAATATGACATGGTTATTGCGTTTACAACAAAAATTGCCATTTATATAGCAATTCAATATTTACAAAGCATTATATATATTTTATCTATATCTATATCTCAACTCATCTATATCTCTTCAAACAAATGTCTAGTAGATACTATAGATATTATAATACCCCCACTTTGCAGAAAAGGAACCAGGCACAGAGGGATTAGGTAATTTGTGCATATGGTTAATAAATAAATCTGAGAGATGGAGAAGACCTTACAACTTTTTGGAAATTCTTTTGCCCTTCCCTCAAAGGGACAAATTGGGTCTATAGGGATTCTATATATCTAGGAAATTTTATACTAAATTAAGAGATGTGGCTTGTGACAGCTATGCAAACTACCAACTCACTTCCACTGACACCTCAAAAATAACTTTCTAGTATTTCCCAACCTCTAAAGAGTCCTTAGGCTTCCCGTGTTCTACATTCCTGTCTAAGGGCAATGAGTTAGGAGAACTTGTATGCAAATTCCATTTTAGATATTTACTAGGTGTCCAATGCTAGGCAAGTGACTTAAACTTTGTTTGTCTCAAATTAATTGCACCTACATTATAGAGTTGTTGTGATGATTAAATGAGATAATAACTGTATAGTACTTAGCATAGTGCCTGCCACATGGTAAGTACTATATATGCTTATAGTACTACATATGTTGTATGTGTATATTATGTAAATATATATCTAAGCACTATATAGCACTAACTATAAGTGTTAGGCATTATTATTGTTATATGTATTTGTATTGAATATGGAAGTTATCATTCTTTTGATAAATGTGTTCTCACTTGCTAGTATTCCTACCCTTTTCAGAACAGCCCTCACATAATTTGCTCAATTGGCACATGGGTTAAAATGCATATTAATATTTATCATGGAAAATGGTAATGTAAACTCCAAAATGATAACCCATAATTCCTGGTAAAGTCGAATTTTTAACAATCACCCCCTCACTCTTTTCTCCATTGTGCCTCTTTGTTCCAACACAGAAGGAGAGAAACACATACCCAAAGGCCTTTATAGAAAAATTCTATCAAGCATTGTGAATTTCAAAATCACAGGGGAAAGAGGAAGGTATTGTACCATCTGGTAACTTGCATGGCTGGTAGACACTGTCAGTTGATAATGTAAGGATAATAGCCAAAAGAAACCTGCTGCCTAATATTTTAGCCTTGGAAAATCTCCCTAGGCTATCCATTAAATAGAGCCACAAGAGTAGCCAAGAGAATGTGAACAGTCAAAAAGCGTGAAGCTAGAAAAAAGTGAGTTCCACAAAACAACCCAGTCTCTTTTTAAAAGTCTCATCAGATTGAAGAACCTAATAACTCTAAGCTATATAATAATCAACAACGATTCTAGATAACCAATGATGAACATGCTACCCACCTTCTGACAAAGAGATGGACAAAGAGGAAACAGAACGTGACATCTGGAAGAAATTTATTTTGCTTGATTTACATATTTGTTATGAAGTTTATTTGCTTTCTTTCTCCTACTACCTCCTTTCCCTTACTCTTTACCTCACAGGAGTAGGAGACAGATAGGAGGAAAAAGAAATATATGCTTACTAATTTTTAAAAATTAATTTGTAAAAATCCCACCAGAAAATGAGACCACCATGACCTCTGACTAACCTTTATGGTAGCCTTCTCTACTGCCCAGTGGCCAGAGTTATTTAATCTCTATATTTCTGGCTCCTTTTACCTCATAAACAACAGAGAAAAATTCAGAGGAAGAAGAAATATAGGTTGAAGCAGAAAGATACTTTGGACTGTGATTTTACCTTTTTAAAAGTTATGAAGAGATGGCAGTGTTCCATGAGCAGATATCTCTGCTCTGTGAACTATTGAGAGAGAGCAAGCAACTTTGTACAGAGTTTTATTAGTGATGGAGAGCACAGATTCACTGTACTAGTGGTCCAAAGTTCTGTTCTGGTTAGGTCCACTCAGAATGGGACTGAGGTAGAAGAACATTTCCCCATCGTTGATCATCTTGAGTCTAGGATCATTTTTGGCAATAGCCTAGGAAAAGAATGACCTGGAGCCAAGATTACTCCACAAGTCATAACTGTAGTAACCATATTTTCTAAACCAAAAAATTGGTATATATTGTAATGACCGGACTAGCTCTCTGGAGGATCTAGGGACCAGCCTTGGTCTTTAGTGGAAGAGGGCAGGAGGCAGGAGAGCCACCAAGAGGATGGTCAAAAATGGAATTTCTCATTTCCAGCCCTTAAATACCTTGGTATGATTACATCATTACAACATACTATGTATATGTGAACTAGATAACCATTACATCACCATGCTAAGTACTAAGTATATGTATACTAAAAAACCATCATCTCATCAATTCCACTGAGTTAAACATCTTGTTGTATCTTTGTTTCAAGTATACTTCTTCAGAGTTCCAGCCTCCACAATATATGGTCATAAGATCATAATATTAATCATTTTGGAGTTGGAAGAGAGCCATCTAGTCCAAAGTTTTAATTTAACAGATAAGGAAACTAGGGTCCAGAGAAGTTAAATATTATGCCTAAGATCACACAAATAGAGGAAGATATTTAAACACAATTGATCTGATTTCAAAGACACTACATCATTCTACCTTCCAAAATAAGACACATAGTTTATCAGTTTTCCTTGTTAATGCAATTTCTTGAACTTTTTGTATTAATATATTTAGCTCAGAGTTTGTAGGTTTTACAAACCAAGCTAATATAATAATAATTCAAGGGTCCTTAGAGATAATCATCCACCAAAATCAGAGTTCAGAAGCCCCCACTGATGTATGAATCTTTAATAATCAGACAGAAGACAAAATTAGTTCAAAGCAAAGTCATTTTTCAAAAATGACATAGTAATACAAGTAGAAATAAACATTTCCCCCTAAATCTGGGGCATGCTCTCCCACAAATACATTTATTGCCAGTTCTTAGACATACATAGGGAACATTGCTAGGACACAGGCACAAAAGTGCATACATTGTGATAGACATATATATGTAGTAAGAACAAATACCTAGGGAGCTCTAATCGTGCCTCCAATATTGTAGGGCTGCTACAACTTTTAGTGATACCATCATGCTGTTCCCTGATAGTCTTGTGTCCTATGCAAGGGAGCAATGATAAGTGTTTCCCAATTAGCTCTGAACAGAACAATTGTATGTAGGACATATTTTAAGTTCAGTCAACATTATTAATACTTTCTTTATCATTTTCTTGAATCAACAAGTCAAAGAGTCAACAAAGCAAGAAATCTAAGCTCTCATTTGTGGTGTTTACTAATTTCAGAGGTATAAATCCATATGCCAAAAATTTTGAGCTAGCTTTCATATATCCCTGTAAGTTTCCTCTGGGCATAGATTGCTACTCTGTAAGAAGCTGTAATTCATATTCTTTACGGGATGTTGCCAGCACAGCTCCACTGGATACAATGTTCCTGTGGAGCTTCTCTTCATTTAATAGAGGCAAAAAAAGAGGAGCCTTGTATTTTCCGTCTCTTGACATGAAAGACTGTTTTAGATCTAGTTCCATTTGGTGTAAACTGAGAAATCTCCTGTGTTTGAGTTTATACTCCTCTTTCCCTTTGTTCTGAAAGGCTATGCATGGAGAGACAACTGTGGAAGAAATACTGCTTCTCTTAAGGAGGCTGAATTTAGAGAAAATGATCCCTCTGCTCTGTCTGAAAGGACAGTTATGAACAGCTTTCAACAATAATTATTCCCTTTGAGTATAAGAGGTTTGCTATTTCCTTAGGATGTAAGACTTATATCTGTGCAGGGACCATGCTGTAGATTCTGCATCACAGCTATTAAATCTTGAGGGACTCAGGTGGGGAGGTAAGGAAATCTACTTTGATTTAGCATCTTTTCTATAACTGTATGTCTCTGAATAAACTTCTTAGGACTTATTATTCCAAGTCATTTTGTTGGACTGTTTGTTTTTATTAAAACAACTTTTGGCCTCAGCTAAAGTGCTTCGTTATTGAAGTGTGACCAACAAGAAAAATGGGCTCTGCTGTGTTCTTTTAATTCTAAAATCAGGGGTTTTTTGTTTTTTAGTTCTCTTATGATTATTTATTATTTTTCTTAGAAATGAAACTGGATATAGTGCTGGGCCTAGAGGTCAGGGAGACTCATCTTACTGAGCTCAAATCCAACCTCAGACACTGATTAGCTGTGTGATTCTGGGCAAGTCACTCACCCCTGTTTGCCTCAGTTTCCTCATTTTTAAAATAAGTCAGAGAAGGAAATGGCAAGCCACTCTAGTATCTTTGCCAAGAAAACCTCAAATGATGTCACAAGGAATCTAACATGACTGAACAGCAACACCTTTATCTGAACTTTGTCTGAATAAGGTTTTACTACCTTATTAAGTAGTAGAAATGTTTGTTAATATAATTGATTGCATTTTGTTTTAAGCCTTCATTTTGTGATTGGACTATTTTAAATAAATTTTTCAACATTAAGATATACAATTGTTGATCAAGGATGGACAGAAGCAGCTACACCCAAAAAGAAAAACACTGGGAAATGAATGTAAACTGCTTGAATTTTTGTTTTTCTTCCCGGGTTATTTTTACCTTCTGAATCCAATTCTCCCTTGAGCAACAAGAGAACTGTTCCGTTCTGCAACACATATGTTGTATCTAAGATATACTGTAACCTATTTAACATGTATAGGACTGCTTGCCTTCTGGGGGAGGGGGTGGAGGGAGGAAGGGAGGGAGGGGAAAAATTGGAACAGAAGTGAGTGCAAGGGATAATGTAAAAAATTACCCTGGCATGGGTTCTGTCAATAAAAAGTTATTTAAAAAAAAAAAAGATATACAATTGTATGGAATGATGTAGTAAACAATGCATATTCTCAATTGATAAACATGTGTAGGCCTTTCCATAAAATAGACTACCAATGAAAAAAGTTTTATTAACAACTTTATCAGCAAATTATATAGTAACTCCCTACTCAATTATGTAGCAAACAAGTTAGGAACACTCATTCCACAAATGATAAAAGATCCACCTGAGGCCCTGTTATTATCATCAACCTATTTCCTAGGGTGCAGTTAGCTAGGACTGGCTCCCAGCATTCCTTCCACATACTCAGGTAATGTGTATTTGGTTTGGGACAGTGCTGATCAACAGAGCCTTATCAGATGACCCACTTGGAGGGAGAAGCAGATGGCCTCTGGCTAAGTGGGGAGGAAACCTTGACTTGAGTCTGGTATGAAATAGGCTAGACTGTAGGCTGATGGCCTGTCTTTTTGGAAGATACACTTATGATTGTCAGTTGTTTAAGAACACACACACACATATATGTTATTTATTATATCATACCACACAGATGCTTATCTTAGTTTTGAAAAACAACTTGTAATAAAATGCTTTCTCTAAACAGTTTAATTACAAGAGGGAGGCTTAAAACAAAATGCAATTCATCATTAGAATCAGTTTAACTCTCGCTATAATAATAATTCTCTCATTAATTGTTAACCAATCAGAATTGATAACCAACTATTAGGAACAACCACTTTTCCAAGGGCATATAAATATTGAGAGGCCTCCAGGACTAGTCTTTAGTTTATGAGAGAAAGTGAAGTGACCACCCTTTATTAATTATTCATTAATCAATTAATTTATTAATAATTAATAATGTGATTAATTGTCCCAAAATTAAGTCTCTCAAACTTTTCATTCATTGCATACATGATGAAATTCTGGATAATAATGGAGAGAAGGCAACAAGTGGAGATGATACTGAGGAGGTAAAATTGGGTAGCCCCTGCATATATTGGGAAAATCAATTATGCTTTCTCCTACTATTGCTATGATGACAAATGATGACTATCAAAAAGATCATGCATTGAGTGAGGGAGGAGAAAATATGAACATATGATCACATACCAGCAGGTAGGTTATTATTACCTATTACTATATTATCTAAGCTGTATAAGGGACATACTTGTTCTTTATTAATTTCATCAATCTGCATTTGGCAAATAAGAAATAGACATACTTGAATAGATATTAAATTTTCTTTGAGGTCACTAAATACTCATTCAGTATACTTGGATTGGTTTTAACTGAATATGGCTGACATAGTCCTTGAAGCTTAGAGTACTTTGCCCACCAAAAATATTTCCATGTGCATATCAGTCTTATAGTAACAGAAATAAGAAGTGTCTCACTTTCCCTGAAAAATGTAAAATTGTTTTCCTTTTCAACATTCAAGCTCTCAGTTTCCATATATACTACTATTTGACTATTCTGCACATGCATTTTTTCTATAAAATAGTTTTTCTTAAGTTTTTTGGTAGTTTCATATGCCCTAGTATTGTCCTTTTTCTTTATTGGAATATACACCGTAACAGCACTGAATGCCTTCTCTTGCTTTTGATAGAAATTCTGTTATTATTATAGATTTACAGTAATTTTGACATTATCATACTATGCAATAATAATTTGAAATGCCACCTCCCTGAAAGGGGAGGGAGTGCTGGAGAAGTGTGGACTGAGCTATTTTAGTTGAACTCAAGAATTGTGAATCAAATCTGCTCTGTAAATGAAGTGAGAATTAGATATGACCTTCAGATTATATCATCTCATATTAATTGAGCCTGAGAATAACAGTACATCAGACTGCCCATAATAAAGGACTTCTGGCTCACTTTTGTGTCAATAATGGCAGAAACACAGGAGCGCTTGTTCACTGTGGGAAGCCTGAGGACATTAAAATCCCATGACACTGGTGCTGGACTTGAGGATTGCATCAGGAGGCTCATGCTGGTTTGAAGAAAAGGAGGAAGGCTCAAGGAAAAAGGCATGATGTCAACAGAGAATTGGAGAAAGAAGCCTGAGGCTGTGGGATACAATTGCTCAGCAAGGGATGATGATATTGTAATTTACATTTGCCATTCTCAGACTTCAGAAACTATGGAAGAAAATAATCCAGGGGATTGATTACACGTAGAGAGAGTTGATTTAGCAGCCCAGTGTCAGAGGTTAGGCAAATCCTTTCATCTGAGGGGTATCTATAGATTCCATACTGGCTAGCAAGAGACCAAGCTGAAAAGAGACAGAAGAACTGAATCTTTTTTCACATGCAGGGAAATTGTTATCCACATGATAATAATATAACTAGAATATAGTGCTTTAAGATTTGCAAAGTTCTTTACAAATATATTATCTCACTTGATCCTTTCAACACCCTTAATGCTTTTTTTTTTTTTTGCAGTTGAAAAAATGGAGGCAAATAGAAGTTAAGTGTCTTGCAGAGAATCACACAGCTATTAAAGTATCTAAGTTGAAATTTGAACTTAAATCTTCTTCCTTACTCTAGGATCAGTGTTTTATCCATTTCTAATGAAATAATTCATGGAAAGTAATTTGCAAACCTTAATTTATTATATAAATATATTGATTATCATCGTCACCATCTTTCCTAAATTTTTTTTTTTTCCTTCTTTGGATATTAGGTCTTTTTATCTCACTCAGAGTGAAAGTGTAACAGTTAATCATAGAGCTGATCTAGCTGTTAATCAGCACTGGAGCTTTGACCTTTTCCATTTATTCCTTGGACTGGCTTGTCTCTCTTTAGTCAGTCTGCTGGCTTATCATATTGGGACTGAATTTAGTGTAGATACTCTTATTATCTTTAGTCCCACTGCTTTATCTCAGAACTCCTAAAGAGATCACTCAGGCTCAGTTACTTCAGGAACTGGAATTATAGGTATATTCAGCATGCCTAGTCTTTTCTATATTAAATATTTTTGTCATTTCACTTGTGATTTTGTAGGATATATGAATCATGTATAGGAATGGGAGTATGGAGGTTCAAATCATATTTACATGTAATTAGTGATGAGGTCAGGGTTGCAATTCCTAGTTCAAAATAAACACGTGACAAATTCACAATGGCCATTTTCTTTGCCAAAAGGTCGCTTTGTTTAGGAGAAGAAGTCACAGACAAAATGAAGAGGTAAAATTGGCACCAGAAATGATAAATATGGAATAAATATGGGAGAGAAATAGGGTATCATTATCAAGAAAAAGGGTTTGGAAGACTCCATTAAAGGAATATGCCATGAAGTGGGAGTACGCCACTATCTGGCAGGTTAGCTCCACAGGCATATTTAGCAGACTAATCAAAGTGACCTAAAGTAGGAGAAAGATGCCATTAAAGGGAAGACACTATGAAGGAGAGAGAAAGAATACCTCAGTGAGGTTAGTCCTGAAAAGATCATCGTGGGCAAGTCTTAAAGGGAAAATACAACCTTGGGGATTTATTAGGGGAAGAGAGGAAGTGCCAGGAAGAATTTGGTAGCTCAGAGGGAATGATAAAGGAGGTACTAGATGGAATGCACCTGGCAGACCAGGTCCCAGATCTGTCTAAAAGACATACTAATTAAATGTCTCAAAAGTTGTTTAAAACTGCCCAGAGGTTAGAGGAATAGACAAGGGAGGTTAATAAAGAGTTCCATCCTTACCATCATTCTATATAACAGGAAAGTCTGGGACTTGGTTTTGCCCGATAATATCCTGTTGGACTTCTTCCTGACTCAAAGTCTTAATCAATTAGTATTAATGAAAATATTTAATACTGTATCTAAAAGTAACTAGGGGTCCATGGGAAAAAGAGGAACATGCTAGATTTATGGTGATATACTATTATTCTTATTTTAGAGATGAGATTAAAATAAGCCAAATTACTTAGTTTATTGTTATATGATTGGTAAGTAACAGGAATAGTCAAGGGAATTGGATTTAGAATATTGGAAGAATCTGATAAAATATAAACTAGGATTCTGGGATTTTTGCTTTCTACCCCTGAGGTCACATAGCAATAAGGAAGTACAGACCCAGAGGCTAGCCCAGAAAAGTCAAGAATCCACATTTTACCCAAGGATGGAACCAACCTTAAAAATGAACTCATAAATATTTTTTAGACATACTGAACTTGATAGAGAGAAATAGAACTGTGGTAAAAGGAGGACTTTAAAGAACCAATCATCCAGATTTATAAGAGGAGGGTTCTATGATCAGAGGATTAAAGCAAGAAGGGACCTCAGACATCATCTGATACCCAAAGAGGTAAATGGTTTTGTGGCATGGTAGTGACCCAGGGTTCTCAAAGATTATGTTTCTGCAATATAAGTTCTGGCAAATCAGAATCATTTCAAGAATGGTCATGCTTCTGCCGAGGGGATATTATTTTATTTAAGGACCAACTTAGTAAAGATAGGGAGAAATATCTCTAGAACTTTAGTTTTTGTTGTTGTCATTTATTTGTGTCTGACTTTTCTTGACATGGACCATTCTGTTTATGAGACTTTCTTGGCAAGAATGCTGGAGTGGTTAGCCATTTCCTTCTCTAGTGGAATAAAATCAATGGATTCAACAGAGATTAAGTGATTTGTTAAGGATCATACAGCTGCATTTGAATTCAGGATTTCTTGACTCTAGATCCAGTGCTCTTACCACTAAGCCCTCTAACTAACCCAGAAAGTTAGCTACTAGATGATAAATCCCTGGGCCACAATAACTCATGAAGAGCAACTACCAAAGCTTAGAGACCTTGAAATCTTGTCACTTGATTAGATGTAAAATGATAATAATATCCACATAACCATTGATTCTTGAAATATTGAAGAAATCCTGATATGGCAAGACATCCATGCAAAGAGACTGGTTTATATATAGCTGATTTGTTCACATGTATAGACAATTCATAGTTATTAGATTTGTAGAATATTGAGGAAACCCTCATGATTTCTTAGAGATTCAGGGGAATTGCCAAGCATGCTTACCAACTTTTGGTGGATATAATGTGGGATCTTCAACAGAATTTAAATTCACATGGCATTATCAAAATTCCCTTATGTCATATCACTTCCTGTTATCCATTCAGTTTCTTTTTAGCCTTACCAATGTCCTTGCTAAGAAGCAGGAAGAGACCATACTCTATAAGAACATACGTTCTACAGTATCACTGACCTGTTTCTCTAATAACAATATTTCAGGAAGTTTTGACCATCATACTTTACTTCATTCCTTACTCTGTGCCATGTACTTTGCTAAGGGCCAGGGACACAAAATGGGGAAGACAACAGGCAAACAAATATATGCAAATAAACTATAAACAGGGTAAATAGGAAATAATTAACAGATAGAAGGCATCTCTGCTACAACCTCACCAAATGGCTTCGTAGCCTTCCTCTTCTTGTCCTTTATAGTTTTGGGACTATAATCAAATCAACTCATCATTCTTCTGGATGGGGTGTGTCAATCTACTACTACTACTCAAATAATATAGCATACTATTCTCTTTGCAAGCTTTAGAGCACTATATAAATATTAGCTATTATTGCTAGTGTGGTAATTATCCCAACACCCTATTCACTACTCTAGTAATTCAAATATTCCTCTCCAATAAAGCTTATTGACTTTTCCTTTAAAATATAAACTCCTAAAAACAAACAGAAAAACAAAAAAAAATTAAAAACAAAAACGAAAACAAACAAACAAACAAAACAAAAAAGCATATAAGTTCCTTGAAGACAGGAACTAGCTTTGTTTTTCATTTTAAATTCTAATTGAGTTTTGCCTATCTTCTACCTAGATAGTTTTATCAGGGTGTGGCTGCTGCACATGCTATAGCTTCTTGGAGCCATAGATGATAACTACATGAGTTGTGGACACCAAAGTTGGATGAGCAGTCCAGCAAAGGGCTCAGTAGACTCTCACTTCAGAAGATAACTTGTGAGTTAGGGGGGGTGTTTACCCAAAGCACTTGAAGAGTTCTCTGGGTGAAATGATGGGGGAACAAAACAAGAACAATTTGTTCCTATGGCCATGAAGATGATTGAAGTAGATACTGTGGAGCACTTAGAGCTTGGTCAGACACTGAAGACACCAAAGTCCATCACTGCATCCCAAGCCATTTCCAGTCATTCTAACTTCTGTCTTACCACTGGACTTTGCTGACTCAGGAAGAAAAAATAATGACTTTGTGTAACTGCCTCACTTCAGTCAAATTCATGGGCAAATAGTGATAAACAACTCAACTTATAGTAAGTCCTTATTAATACTTGGAAAACTTGGCAATATGAAGCATTTATGCAGCTGCACACTATTTTTTTTCTTGAAATTCTTGCCCAGTGTTTTTCAAATATCTCATTTGATCTTCACAAAAACTCCGGGAGATTGGTACTATTATGATCTCCGTTTTGCAGTTGAATAAACAGATGTAAATAGAAGTTAAATGACTTGCCTGGGATCACACTGCTACTCAATATCTGAAACTGGATTTTAACAGACCTTCCTAACTCCTGGGCCAGTATACTATGTACTACTCAATCTAACTGCCTCTAGGCAGATAATAAGCCTTTATTAAATGTTTTTTCATTCATTCATGTCAATAAGCATTTGTTAATTTCTAAGTTCTAAGTACTATGCAAAGCTGAGAATATCAGTACAAGTAAAAGGAAAATCTTTGACTTCAATAAGTTTACATTCTAATGGAGTAAGACAATACATAAAAGGAATCTGTAAAAGGGAGAGAATGGGAAAGGGGTAAGAGGGAGGATGTGAGAGTACAGAAAGTCTGGAGAATCGGCAGTACAGCCTAGAAGGGAATAAAGACATGGTCTTTATAAATGGCTTATGGAATAACCAGCTAATCAAAGAAGAGTCTAAAGAAGTAAAAACGTACTTCCTCTGCACCATCACTGATTTATTTCTTTGTGTATCTTGTCCTACTTTGTGGGACAATAGCACTCACAAAAACAAGCAGAGACTCATAAAAAAATGGGCTCTTGAGAAAGGGCAACTCTCAACAGACGAGATGTCAGTAGAGGAGTGGAAAGCACAAACTGCAAAACACAAGATTAAATAGATCAGAAGCCCCCACCTCTCCCTGAACACTCTAAATACCCAAGTCTATCCCAAAAACAAAAACAAAAAATATTAGTATATAACAAACTCGTAATTTAAATTTCCCCAGAGAACTGTTATACAGCAGATATTCTTGAATGAGAGAATTCTGTTACCTTTGCCTTTAAAAAAAAGTACTTAAATGTTAAGAGGTGGGTGGAAACAGGAGAGGAAATGTTCATTCAAGACAATTGACACTTGCAGCTTTTTTGCTATTGCTCAACTTGTTATTATAAAGTCTCAAGTCACAATTACGGCATAATTCAGAGTCACATTCCCATGAGAGATCTTCACTTGGTTTATCCCAAACACTACTGATAGTAAAGTACTGCATGACCTGAGCTTCAGTGACAATTGACCCTTTAGTTCTTGAAGGGTAGTGTTGCTATTTGAGATTTCTAGGTGAAACTGTTCTCATTGATATTCATTCATCAATATGTGATTCAATCCAAGTTCTCTGGAATCCAGATCAACATTTCCATTATTACACACTGCTTGTAATAATTATTAATGTATCACTGATTAAATTTTTGTGTGACATAAACGATGTCGCATGGTCAGAGTTAAACAAATATTCTGGTTAATACAAAATTACAAAAATACTGTGTATGTGTGTGTGTGTGTGTTATTCATTTCCAAAGTAGGTGGCACAGTGAATAGAGTGCCAAGCCTGGAGTCAGGAAGACCTAAGTTCAAATGCAGCTTCAGATATTAACTAACTCTATGATCCTGGGAAAGTCACTTAACTCTGTTTGTCTCAATTTCCTCATTTGTAAAATAAACTAAAGAAGGAAATGGCAAGCCATTCCAATATCTTTGCCAAGAAAACCCTAAAAGGGGTCAGAGTCAGATATGACTGAAAAATGACCAAACAACAAATTTCCAAGCTTATTGATGAGGGCAGGGCAGGAGCTGTGGGAACCCCCTTCTGGTTGGTGCAGGTCCTTTGTAAATGAATTTACAAACCCAAAAAGTTAAACTGACAAAAGAAGTTTATTATTAAAACTGAGGAGTTAGATTTTGCAGGCTGACTTCTTTAGTGGCAGGTTCTGACAGAGAAGTAAAGATCTAGCAGAGAAATCCTGACAGAGAGGTAAAGAGAGGTAGGGTCCTGTTAGGGAAATAGGTGAGAAAGATAAACAGGGAGTAATGCTGAAAAGAGAATGTCTTTTCAGCAGGCAGAGGGTTGCAGCTATGCCAAGGGGAGAGAGATTCCTTGGCATGATTCCTGCTTTTGGGTCCTTTGCAAGGGATTGAGCTGAAGATTATATGGGTAGTTCTTGGGGGTGGCTGGGAGCAATTTGAACTAGAATCAGAATAGAGAATCTTGGAATTGAACAAATGTCCCTGGGCTAATCTCCAACTCAATAGAGTTGTATAGAAATCTCCATCTCCAGCTAAGGGTAAGTAGGAGTGGTCCTGGACTCAACTAGTCCCACCCACATAACAGAATGAAACCACTTTATCTTGATTCCCTGGGGCAGATCTTTCAGGGGAGAGATTCTCTGAGGGAGTTTCCCAAGCTTTTCCCCCAAAGTCTGAGAGAGAGAGTGAGAGAGTTTCAGGGCTCCTCTCATCATTATCAATTCCCATGATTGTAGCAAATCGCATTTTAAAGAAAGATTAGTTAAAAGGTAGAGTCATACAGGAAAAAATAATGATGATTGTTGGAGGGGATGTGGGAAAACTGGGACATTGATGCATTGTTGGTGGAGTTGTGAACGAATCCAACCATTTTGGAGAGTAGTTTGGAACTATGCTCAAAAAGTCATCAAACTGTGCATACCCTTTGATCCAGCAGTGTTACTACTGGGCTTATATCCCAAAGAGATTATAAAGAAGGGAAAGGGACCTGTATTTGCACGAATGTTTGTGGCAGCCCTTTTTGTAGTGGCTAAAAACTGGAAACTGAATGGATGTCCATCAGTTGGAGAATGGCTGAATAAATTGTGGTATATGAATATTATGGAATATTACTGTTCTGTAAGAAATGACCAACAGGATGATTTCAGAAAGGCCTGGAGGGACTTACACGAACTGATGCTGAGTGAAATGAGCAGGACCAGGAGATCATTATATACTTCAACAACAATACTATATGATGACCAGTTCTGATGGACCTGGCCATCCTCAGCAACGAGATCATCCAAATCATTTCCAATGGAGCAGTAATGAACTGAACCAGCTACGCCCAGAGAAAGAACTCTGGGAGATGACTAAAAACCATTACATTGAATTCCCAATCCCTATATTTATGCCCACATGCATTTTTGATTTTGTTCACAAGCTAATTGTACAATATTTCAGAGTCTGATTCTTTTTGTACAGCAAAATAACGTTTTGGTCATGTATACTTATTGTGTATCTAATTTATATTTTAATGTATTTAACATCTAATGGTCATCCTGCCATCTAGGGGAGGGGGTGGGGGGTAAGAGGTGAAAAATTGGAACAAGAGGTTTGGCAATTGTTAATGCTGTAAAGTTACCCATGCATATAACCTGAATAAAAGGCTATTAAATAATAAAAAAAAAATGGATGGTTTCAAAATAAAAAAATAAATAAAAGGTAGATTAATAGAAAGCAGTGTGGAAAGTTCTCTCCTCAAAATCTCAGAAATCAAACTGAATTCTGTTGAGAAAATTCAAAAAAAGTCATAATAAGTCATTTGTTCAACTCAATTTAGTGTAGACAGACAGACAGGGAGGTCTTTAAACACTGGGGATTGAGTTGGGCCAGAATTATGCTACCTCTAGAATTAAAAAGAAAAGAAAAGAATAGAAAGACAAGAGAAGAGGGGGACTGGGAAGGGAAAGGAAAGTTAGGGGAAATCAACTGACATAATTAGGATATACAAATAGATATCTACACAAATAATGAAGAAGGGTGGTGAGAGAAGTTGACACTTGAACTTCAATCTTATGTAAATTGGTCAAAAAAAGAAAGAACAAACATACAGAATTAGGTATAGAGATATATTTTATTCAAAAGGGAAATAGGAGAGAATGAGGAGAAGGAAAGAGAGAATTAAAAGGAGGGTAAATTAAAGGAAAGATTCATCCTAAGCAAAACAAATTTTAAGGATGTACAAAAAAAAAGAACTGTTTTTGAAATGGCAAAAAATGCAAATCTAAGAGGTTGCCCATAAATTGGGGAATGGTTATGGTATATAAAAATGAACACTATTGTGCTTACATTCAAATCTGGTAATATGATACATACATTCCTTCTGGAACAGCATGTGCTGAACTCTTTATCAGTATAATGATCAACTAGAATTTCAAGAAGATTAATGATGAAACATGCTACCCTCCTCCTGATAGAGAAGCAAAGGACTCAGAATGAAGAATGAACCAAATATTGTTTAGGACAGGGACCATGCAGACATTTGTTTTGCTTGACTATATATTTTTATAATGGGGGAAAAGTACTAGTTTATATGGTAAACCTGTGTTTACTAGATAGTGTACTTATCTCAAGCAGCAAACATCTTGAGGAAGAGAAAGGAGGAAGAATATGGGCAGAAAGTTAAACTACTGTCACCACCTTGACTATCACCTCCCTTATATCACAGGCCTGGTTGAAATAGCCCAGCAAACTCAGCCCAAGAGCTGGGAGAGTAGAAATGTCCCCCGAGATCTGAGTTTCTGCTTTCAGCTCAGTCTGGAGTCTTCATAGAAAGCAGTAACCCCTGTAGAGGACGTACCTATTGTCCCCACCATTACTATCACTATCGCCATCCATCAATCCAACTACTACCTGCCAGCAGGAAAACCCCAGAGCTCTGGAGATAGCAGTGCCCACAATCCACATATGTTGCTTCCCTCTTATTAGCTCTATACTAAATAATTTTTTTTTTTTTTTTGCTGAGGCAATTGGGGTTAAGTGACTTGCCCAGGGTCACACAGCAAGGAAGACTTAAGTATCTGAGGTTGAATTGGGTTATGATCCCTTTAAGAAACTGTATTTCCTGTTGATCTGTGATTCTTTTCAGATTCCCAGCCCCTCCTGGCTGAGGCATATCCTCCCCAGACAAGTTGTCTTTCCAGGATGCCAGAGCCTTTGATTCAATTACAAATCCTGGTCAAAAAGCATCCCTTTGAATTCCAATAGGAGATCAGAGCTTGTCCGAGCCCCCATTCTGACTTCCTTGGGCCACCCAGCCCCTACTGGTTCTGATCTGCTCGGGCTTCCAACCCCCACTAAGATACCCAATATAATAGCTTCCATCAACTAAAGTCTTTGCAGATGGACCTTGGTAGCTCACTCAGCTGCCAGAACTGCATTCTCAGTGCAAAATTCCATTTTCCATAGATCTGCCACTATAGAAGTTAGTCTCTGGTTAAACTGATTTCTAACAATAAATTTTCATTTTGTAACTAATATTCGGGAATGAGTGAATTCTTTCACTCCTAAAACTTGTGGCCAATTTAATGGGGATTCTCAATAACTCTCTTATAGCCACTAACCTCTAGACTACCAGGAATCTAGAACTCACTCAAACCTCATCAATAAGGCAAGGCAAATTCCTGATGTCTATCTAGCTATATCTAGCTATAACAAGGAGGAAGGAAGGAAAGAATGACCTGATGTCACAATACAGGCAGGACTCCTAATGAACCAAAAAAAAGAAGTGGGGTACAAATAGGAGAAAAATAACTTCAGGGTTGACCTCATAACTTGGCTTTCTGATTGAATACAGTAATTGTGGGGTCACATCAATACAAGGAATTGGACAAGGAATTCAAGTGGGGCCACCTACTGCTATAAAGGTCCACTAAAGAAAACAAAAGATCTACTTAAGAACAAAAGGTCCACTTAAGTATGGGATGATCCTGTCAGTGCTCCTCCCTGATTGCCTTAAGCAGTGGGTTGGACATTAAATTCAGGCCCTCTCCCCATTACTTCTCTCCCTATGGCCCACAAAGTTACCAAGGACCTGGAGTCTTTTTACTGGGGTTTTATTCGCCTCATCCAGTTAGGTTCTGTATAAATGCTAGTTATTATTGTTATATCATAATTGAAAAAGTCAATAGAATCTTAAATTCCATTGAGAGGTTTTGTAACCTAGATCATGGAGATCAATTCTGGAATTTTATGTTCAGAATTAAACACTACAGTTGGAGCAGGATAAAATGGAAGAATATTTCTTAGCCACATAAGGGCACCTGGGTAGATGAAGGAATACCATTGAGGATTGGTTTAAGGAACATGGAAAGCTTAATTTGGAAAGAAGGGATATAAGAAGGACATAAAGAACTGTCTTTAAGTTTCTGAAGAACGATGCATCAGGTTCAAGTCCTATTCTAAAATTTCATCATGACAAGGGAGGTGAACCTAAGCTTTTGACGACTTTTTCAGCTGAACACCACACCTCACCGGTTTATTACATTAGGAAAAAACTTGAGTCTGGTCTTAGCAAAACAGTGGGTCTGCTTTCTGAGGCCCCATCTAGCAAAAAATGGAGAGGGCTCATCATCAATAGGCTGGCTATTGAACATGAAATCTTTGGTCCAGGTAGCTAAAATAATAATACAAAATCATACTTGCATCTGTGTGGGGTCTGGCACCTAATGATTACGTTTGGCAACAAGTGATGAGACTGCAATTCACATGTGAAGAATTTACAATGGCTTTCTCCTTGCCAAAAGGTACCTTTATTTATGAAAAGAGGTTGCAGACAAAATGAAGAGGTAAAATAGAACTAGGAGTAGTAAATGTGAAATAGATTTGGGTTCGCAAAGAACAGGGTTTGATGTAAATTGTGTCCCCTTTAACCTTTGGGGGCCCCCTGAAACTGTATTCCCTTTAATCTGTGGGGGAAGGGTGATTAGGGTCTCAAGTTCTCCTCTGGGAGTGGCCACACCCTTCCCAAGATAAGTAATCTCTTTTCAATTGGAAATCTCGGCCTGGGGCATGGTCAATAATGAGTGGCTCAAACTCCCAGTTAAGTAATCTCATTGAATTTTGAATTGAATTAAAAATCAGTCTCTCAGGAGTTGGCCCCAACAGGGGCCAAAAATCAAAGCAGCCCCAATAAACCTAGGGCTGAATGCCCAGACATCTTTGCAGAAGTCCTAACAGGATCTTGCCCACTACTGAAGACATTTCCTTCACGCTGTTAACCCACCTTTGCTATATTCCTAACAGGACCCTCCCACTAAGAAGGCTGTCTTTTTAGCAAGCTTTCTTCTTAGTATAAATAAATCTTATTCTTTGCCACAAACCTCCTGCTTATATTCATTGAGGTTTGTGAATTCTTTCCCAAAGCCTGCCATTGACCAAATGGATCCCATTGCTGTTAAGGAATCATCATTCGTATCTCATCAAAGTCAAAAAGAACCTGCGCCTCCAACCAAAAGGAGATTTCCACAATTCCCTGAACTGCCATTAACCATCATCTTACTGGTTAATCAAATAAGAGATAGGCTGTCTTGGGATACATGACTTAAGTCATTCAAATGTTGGTCAAAAAGACATCAATTTCAAGATTGTCTGTTAATAGGAAGAATCAACATTTTCCCTGGACTGGCCCAAGAAATAATGTATCCTATTAGAGAAATGGAGGCTGGCACTGAGAAGAGAATGTTTTCTCAGTGAGCAGGATACTGGCCACTATACCAAAGAGGCAGAGCAAGCTGCTTTGAATCTTCTGCAAAGAAATGAGTAAAAGGAAACCTATTTTATGAAGAGCTCTTGGCAGGGGATGGGGCAGCATGACCTGATCAGACCAGGGTTTCCCAAATGAAATTGCTTGAAGGCTTCCTCAGACTGAATTTGAATAGAGATCTGGCTTGCCTTGAATAATGTTGCTTGTCTCATCCTGGGACAATGGGCCCTCTCTAGACTCTTTGGAGCCTGGAAGACCCTAATTTCTCAGGACAAAAGAGGACACAATTTCAGATTAAAGGGAACACAGTTTCAAGTTGAGTAGGCACTCTTTTGGAATACCTCGTTTTCAAAGGGCATCTAAACTGTGATCCTGCCACAATCAGGATCTTTGGACTGAGAGAATTGGCCAAATTATGTCCTTTTATTAATGACCAGATGGTTTTATTAATAAAATGATTAAATTATCCCAAAACTATGCCTCTTGAACTGTATAGTGACAAAATGAAAGCCCAAGAAAGAAGAAAGAGGCAGCTAATGGAAGATGGGTTCTCAAATTTTGAAGGGGAGATTATTGACTTGGTTTTATTATATACTTCTATAGAGGGTGGCAGAGAGTGGGGAAGCTTGGTGAGTTACAAGATCCTTTAGTCCCGTAGAATCTGGCTGACGTGTCTGGTTTGGCTCTCCATCCCTCCTAGGGGCGACTGGGTCTTCCTGAGAAGTCAGGGGGCATGACAGCCTGTGTTATAATTAAAGCAGAGTTATTCCAAAGTGGCAAGGAAGCATCTGGACACAATAGCAAGTTGTTCATACAGTCCTGCATGCACGGTATGTTTAGCACATGTGTAGTGAGCTATAGTTATGTAAGTGTCTTAGGCTACATAAGGCTGAGAAAATTTTGAATAAATGGACTCCTGTTTGATCATCTTCGTGAATTCTGCCCCTTTACTCCTTACTATGATCAGGATTGGGGCTAGTACTGAAATCCTCCAGTGAGCAGGTCCAGACAATTAACATTCAATGCAGGGCCCTGGAAAGCAGAGCACACAGCAGCTCAGCTGAGATCAGTGCAAGTTCAGACAAGGAATCCCCATGACCCAGGAACAGAATAAGTTAAAAAAAAAAACAAAAAACAAAAAACAAACAAACAAAAAAAAAAACAGGAAAGGGAGTAGATTTGGTAAAGGCTAATCTAGGTACTTTCATTTTTCAGCCGAAATGGGGCAAATGTTAACAAAAGAGCCTCCCTCTTGAGGGAAATGTGAAGAATACTTGGTTGGGTTGATAAAGGAGTAAGGTTTGTTGGCCACTCGGAAGCAGATCACCTAGTTCTTGGATGTTGTGGAGTGCATGTCTCTGTGGCTCTCTGGGGAGGAGAAGTTGGAGCCAGAGATGTGGAAGGTAGTGGGAGAACAATTAAATGAATTCTACCATACTATGGGTCTTGGCTCAATCCCCTAGTATGAATTCCTTACATACAATGTAATAAAATTGGTTTTAAGAAATCCCACATATAAGAAAAAAAAAGTTTTCTTTTTTTTTTTCCCCAGTGTTTCTTTTTTTTTTTTTTTTTTTTTTTTTTTTTAATAGCCTTTTATTTACAGGATAATTTGGGTAACTTTTCCATTAACAATTGCCAAACCTCTTGTTCCATTTTTTCCCCTTACCCCCCCCACCCTCCCCAGATGGCAGGGATGACCAGTAATGTTAAGCATTAAAATATAAATTGATACACAATAAGTATACATGACAAAAACCTTATTTTGCTGTACAAAAAGAATCAGATTTAAATATTGTAAATTAGCTTGTGAAGGAAATAAAAAATGGTTTATAAATAGGATTGGGAATTAATGTTGGTTTTAGTCATCTCCCAGAGTTCTTTTTTTCATAGCTGGTTCAGTTCATTACTGTCCATTGGAAATGATTTGGTTGATCTTTGCTGAGGATGGCCAGGTCCATCAGAACTGGTCACTAGTATTTTGTTGAAGAAAAATCTCCTGGTCCTTATTTCACTCAGCATCAGTTGTTAAGTCCCTCCAGGCCTTTCTGAAATCATCCTGTTGGTCATTTCTTACAGAAATAATATTCCATAATATTTATACCAATTTTTCAGCCATTCTCCAACTGATGGACATCCATTCAGTTTCCAGTTTCTACCACTAAAAAGGGCTGCCACAAACATTCGTGCACATACAGGTCCCTTTCCCTTCTTTATAATCTCTTTGGGATATAAGCCCAGTAGTAACACTGCTGGATCAAAGGGTATGCACAGTTTGCAAACAAGGAATTATGAAGAGAACAAATTAGGGAATGTTGTCAACAGCCCCGCATGAGCCACAGAATGAGATAAGCACTGACCTGGGAAGTTTAAGGGGCCTGGTGCTTCTTTTACAACCCAGCTACACTTCTACCATCACCAGCACATACACCCTTGGGGTGTCCTCTTCCTGATCTTCCTCCCTCAATTTTGTGCCCAGGAGAAGGAAGATGGTAATTCAAAGGCAGATAGCCTTCTAACCCTGCTGGCCAATACTCCTTTATTCCAAGACACCCAGGAATCTCATTCTAAATATCACCAGGCTGCTCTAGCTTTATGTTTGCAATTTGGAATAACAAGAGAGGTAGCTAGGAGAACAATAAAAGCCTGTGCAGCTTGCCTTCCTCTCCACACTCCTACACTGCGTCCAGGGAAGAATTCTTGTGGTTTGAGACCCAATGAAATCTAGCAAATGGATATGATCCATTATAAATCTTTTGGTTGCCTGTCTTTTATCTACATTGTGGTAGGCACCTTTTTAGGATTCAATTTTGCAATACCAGCAGCAAAAGACACAGCCCTAGCAGTCACTGAATTTTATCTAAGATTTGAATTATGGGTGCCCATGATAAAAATGACAATGGACCTCTAATACTTCTAAACATTTTGCACTTTTGTACGTGTAAGATTTTACACACCACTGGATACCCTTTTTAATCCTCAAGGACAGGCAAGAGGAGGAGAAACAGAGAATAAGACGCTCCTCCCAAAACAAAAGAAAGGAGGGACCAGGAACCCAGAGAACTTCTAAATTAACCCTTTATAGTATTAATTTTGATTTTTGAAAAGATGCACTGGCTCCAGACAGGTTTTATAACCCACGGGGGCAGGTTAGGGGAGCTCCACTATCTTTACATTGGGTGATGGAGGACCAAAAGGGTGAATGGAAGGGACCAGAGAGGCTAACGCTTGGGGAGAGGGTTTGCTTGATTCACAGGTGGAAAGGAATCAGTTGGGCCAAGGCTTTATTCCCTTTCCACCCAGAGAGATGGGACAGACCCTTGAAACAAAGGGAAGAAAAAAAATCGGGGTGGTTTGTTGCTGATTGTCTCACCTTGAAAGTGGGGTTTGGCGTTTGACCCATACATCAAAGAGTTGGACTTAAAACTCTAGGAATCATTGATTTCTGAGCCAGGGACTCGAAAACCCTCAGGAATCATTGGATTCTCTGAGACATGGGACTTAAAACCTCAGGAATCATTGATTTCTAAGAAATGATAAGACTGTTACGGACTTCAAAATCTGCTGGAATCATTGGTTCCCTAAAAAAAAAGACTTTTGCAGGACTTCAAAAATTCAGGGGATCGGATTCCCTGACATGTGAAGCAATGGACAATAGATTGGTTTTGGACTATCTCTTTTGGGCTAAAGAAGGTGTTGTGTGACTGTTGTTTAATACCCACCTTCTAGGATTCTTGATCTTTTCCAACACCATGTTGATTTATTTGTTTGTTTCTGCTATTTTGGTAAATTCATTTTGTTACACCACATCGAGCCTAATGACTGAGGGGAGGTATCCAATAGCCTCGGTTATTGCTATGTGCTTGTGTAATACCTCCCATGCTGATGGGTTTGTGCAAATCCCTTGCCCAGAAACCTGCTAGCAACCCCATTTCCTTTTGGTGTTTTATTCCCTTCCTGGATGTCAGGTAGGGGATCATCTCCTTTTTTAGTGCTTTCACCTTTCCTGAGAAGTCAGGAGGCTTGATCACCTCCCGATGCTTTCACCTCCTTCTCTGAGGAAGTTAGGGGAGGCGGACCTTTGGGGGCTCACCTCCCTGAGGAATCAGGGATGGCATGACCATCTGTGTTCTAAAATAAAAAAAGCGGGAGATGTGGCTGGGTTTGAGTTGATGCACGAGGTCCCGACGTGAGGCTAAATAGTAATTGGCATACTTTATTAATATACATGATTGGATAAAGTGGTCCCTCCCACTCTCTTGCAAGTCCTGATGTTTGTATAGGAAATGGATTTTGGTGGTGGGGAGGGAAGAGACAGAAAGAAGCTGGGGAATTCCTGGGTTCCATACTCCTAACTGTGGTTTGTGGCTGTGGTCTATACTCTTGACTAAGGCACATTCTATCCCGATTCTCTTCCACCTCCTATCCTTCTTCACTGAGAATAAAGACTGACGATTTTCCCCTAACCTGAATTCCTGACTCCTGCTGATTTAAAAATACACAATCTTCACACTCTAGTTCATATACATACTTAGTATGGTGACATAATGGTTCTCTAGTTCATATAATACTTAGTATGGTGATGTAATGGTTCTCTCGTTCATATACATATTTAGTATGGTGATGTAATGGTTCTCTAGTTCATATTCATACTTAGTATGGTGATGTAATGGTTCTCTCGTTCATATACATACTTAGTATGGTGATGTAATGGTTTTCCTTCATACATATTTAGTATGGTGATGAATGGTTCTCTAGTTCATATTCTACTTAGTATGGTATGTAATGGTTTTCCTTCAATACATATTTAGTGGGATGTAATGGTTCTTAGTTCAATACATCTTTGAGGTGACATAATGGTTCTCTAGTTCAATACATACTTAGTATTGCGAATGGTTCTCTGTTCAATACATATTTAGTATGGTGATTAATGGTTCTCTAGTTCATATAATACTTAGATGGGCAATGGTTCTCTTCCTCATATACAATTTAGTATGGTGATGTAATGGTTTTCCTTCATATCCATATTTGATGGTGATGTAATGGTTTTCCCAGTTCATATACATACTTATATGGGACATAATGGTTTCTAGTTCATATACATCAGTTGGTGCTAATGGTTCCTGTTCATATACATATTTAGTTGGTGATGTAATGGTTCTCTAGTTCTATAATACTTAGTATGGTGACGTAATTTCCTCCATATACATTTTTGTATGGTGATGAGTTTCTAAGTTCATATTCATACTTAGTATGGTGATGTAATGGTTCTCTGTCATAATATTTAGTATGGTGATGTAATGGTTCCAGTTCATATAACTTAGTATGGTGATGTAATGGTTCTCTCGTCCACATATTTAGAGGATGTAATGGTCTCTAGTTCATTTCATACTTAGTATGGGATGTAATGGTTCTCTGCTCATATACATACTTAGTATGTGATGTAATGGTTTCTCCTTCAATACACTTAGTATGGTGATGTAATGGTTCTCTCGTCCATATACATATTTAGTATGGTGATGTAATGGTTCTCTAGTTCATATTCATACTTAGTATGGTGATGTAATGGTTCTCTCGTTCATATACATACTTAGTATGGTGATGTAATGGTTCTCTCCTTCATATACATATTTAGTATGGTGATGTAATGGTTCTCTAGTTCATATTCATACTTAGTATGGTGATGTAATGGTTCTCTCCTTCATATACATACTTAGTATGGTGATGTAATGGTTCTCTCCTTCATATACATATTTAGTATGGTGATGTAATGGTTCTCTAGTTCATATTCATACTTAGTATGGTGATGTAATGGTTCTCTCCTTCATATACATATTTAGTATGGTGATGTAATGGTTCTCTCCTTCATATACATATTTAGTATGGTGATGTAATGGTTCTCTCGTTCATATACATATTTAGTATGGTGACGTAATGGTTCTCTCGTTCATATACATACTTAGTATGGTGAAGTAATGGTTCTCTAGTTCACACATATCACATGCAATGATGTAATTGTAATAGGGTATTTAAACTGGGGACAAAATCAGACTTGGGGGGGGAAGACTGGTTGAGACTGGCAGACTTCTGGAGGATCCTGGGTCAGACGGAGACTGTGTAAGAGACAATAAAGACTTTGGACTCTATTCTTGTCCATTCTCGAGCCTGCTGAGACCAGGTCCTCCCGGAGGACCTCCAGAAATCTAACCCCAACATTACATGTCAACATGTAGCTATGTCATAGATGTAATTATACATATAGATATAATTATATATATGTGTGTGTGTATGCACGGTATCATTTGATCCTCGCTGACGACATTGGGAGGTGTTAAATTATGATTTACAGATGAGCAAAGAGAAGTTGAGAGATTATGCGATTTTCCCAGAGGCACCCTTTGCTAGTCCCTGGCGAAGTATCCGAATTCAAGCTTGGCAGAGTTCAAGAACATTTTATGTACTCCTCCGTGAGGACTAGGGCTCATTTAATCCCATTTCTTTTTTTACAGACTAAGAAACTGAGGTTAAGGGCAATTTTTTTTTCAGGGGCACAAAATAAGACTATCTAGAGTCTAGATCCAAATCTCTTTCCACTCCCTCACATTTTCATAACCAACTCCAGGTAGGGTTAACCCTTTAACAAGTGGGTTGATCCTGGAGATTAGATGGGGGGAGGAGGAGGGAAGGAGTAAAAAATCCGGCGCTGCCATTGGCTGACGCACCTGCCATTATTGCTCGGGACACCCTCTGTTCCCCGCCCCTTTGCCCTCTCCGCCCTCCTCCAGTCACCCTTCCCAGCCTTAAGCCCGCGCTTCCCCTTTAAGAGGCTGGACTTCCTGTTGCGTTGCCCCGGGAGTTGGAACGGGAAGTTTGCTTTCCGGAATACTCCTCCCGCCGCTCTCTTCTGTCGAATTCGGTCCCGCCACGTCTTGGGGGCTGCACCCCGTGGTCTCCGCCTCCTGTGTCCGTCTCGGCCGCCTGCCGCGGTTTCCGCCTCCACAGCCTCGCGGAGCCGGAGCCGGAGCCGGGGCCGGCCGCGTATCGCGGGGGCGGGCGGGGGGGCGGGGAGTCGGCGACGCTGCTGGTCCCGCGCGCTGGAGCTGCGAAGATGTCGGATCTCGGGGACTGGTTTAGGAGCATCCCTATCATCACGCGGTACTGGTTCGCCGGCGCCATCGTGGTGCCCTTCGTGGGCAAACTCGGCCTTATCAACCCAAGCTACTTTTTACTCTGGCCGGACGCCTTCCTGTACCACTTCCAGGTATCGGCCCACGGCGGGGCTCGGGAAGGGAGAAGATGGAGGGGGTGGGGTGGGGAAGAGAGAACTACAAGTCCCAGGTGACTTTTCGGCGGTTGGAGCCCAGGCGGTCCCGGGTCCTGGCGCACTTGGATCTCGGGTTTTGTAGTCCCTTATGTGCGAACGTAGGCTTCCTAGTGTAGGGTGGGGTCAAATCCTAGGGAACAGGGTGGAGAGGTCAAAGGCTGGTCTGGTTTTCTGTTCTACAAGGTTTTCGCACTTTTAACTCATTTCATTTTTCTCTGTTCAGTACAATCGGGCTTAGATAATCAAAATATAAGAGTCCAGAGAGGCAGAATGGGGTAAAGTCCTGGGATTTAGGACCACGACACCTGGATTTGAATCTGGGCGACCTTGGGCAGTTCTAATTAATCTGGGCCTCAGTTTCCTCATCAGTGAGATGGAGATTGGATTGCATGGACCCTTAGAGCCCTAAATACCGTCAACGTGGTGACGAATCAGATCTTCCAGAGAGAGAAGCATCTTTGAGTAGCCCATGACAGTCCTAAATTGCATTATATTCACAAGATTCAGAGTAAGCCATTCCTGAAGACAGGTGATCTTTACGAACTACTGTCTTCTCCCCTTCATTCCTTCCTTTCCTCCCTCCCGGCTTCCGTCCTCCGAGACACAAACGAGGAAATTAAGAGATGATGACAATTCCCAAGGGACCGGTTGGTTCTCAGATGCTTAAAGTGTCATAGTTACCAGATGGAAGGAGAGGAGGTGTAGGCTTTGGGTTTATTTGGGTTCCTGTGTCTTCACTTCGGTGAGTGGGTGGGTGACACTTTGTCATTTTATGTTTTCTTGTGTGTGAAGTTTCTTTAGATTCGACTTAAGGGTCTACTGGAAGAAGTCTTTGACTAAGTGCCACTCATTTTCTAAGTGAATATGATGACATCATGAGGGAAACACAAGACAAGTCAGAATTTGATGTGGATATCGGCATTATTGAAGAAATTCACCTATTCTAAAGTGTTAAGACATTTATGTACTAATTTGGTAGTGTTGTTTAGTTGTGTTCTACTCTAAAGTGACTCCTGGGGTTTGCTTGGCAGACACTGGAGTGGTTTGCCATTTCCTTCCCTGGCTCATTTTACAGATGAAGAAACTGAATCAAACAGGATTAAGTGACTTGCTGCTCAGGGTTACACTACTGGTTAGTGTCTGAGGCTGGATTTGAACTCTGGAAAAGGTGTCTTCCAGACTCCAGATCAGGCACACACTATGCTAGCTAACCAGTAATATAGTAGGATCTTTTATTTTATGGATTCAAATTTGCTGCTGGTTAAATCACATTCTCTGAAATATTATAATTGTAACTTACATGATATGGCACGTTGCTCATAATTCTGTTAGATTACATACTACAAATATCCCTATTTTATAAATGAGGAATGGGACTAAATAATTTCCCCATTGTCACACAACTAGCTAGTAGTGCTATAACTAGGAATTGAATCTAAATCCTCTTTCTTTAGTGGTGTTATATTAAAATAGAAAGAGGTCTCTGCAGCAGCATAACCAAAAAAACCACAGTTAATATTTACATATTGGATTGTATTTTTATTAAAAATTTACCAGTTATATTTTATTCTGGTTCAAGCCACACTTGAAAGTTTTGTAGGCCTCGAGCTATAAATTTGATATTCCTGAAATTAACAGCATGTTTTTCAGCAATTAATCTTATTTAACACAGCCTATTTCCTCACTGTTATAAGGGTTTTTCTCTCTATTTGCTAAGTGTTATCCTTATTGTCAGCTGATGACCAAATATGTTTAGAATCAACAAATAGTGAATGGCCACTATTTTTTCCCAAAGCTTTTCTTGACCCCTTGGGCAGTGAATGTACTCTTTCTCAGAACTGTCTGTATTTATGTTATTTTGTATAAGTTTAATATTTGTACATGGTTATAGTAATGTCTTCCTCATTAGAATGTAAGCCTTGAGGACAAGGAGTGTTTCACATTTGTAGCTCCAGATTTTAGCATAGTGCTTGGGGGCACCTACACTGCTTACAGTCTATTTGGGATTATTAAATGGCCCTTAAATTTTTAAGTTGTAAAGAGGAAGTTGAGAATGGAAATCTCACACGTCTTCAAATGAAATCTGATTGATTTCATGATCTAATCCTTCTCAATTTGTGTTTTTAGGGGGAAAAAGTGGTAACATGGATTTTTAAATAGGGGATAGGGTTAGGAGTGAGATAGAGAGGATATATGTGTGTCAGATGTAAACACCTTCTCCAAGAGTTTTCTCCACAACTAGTATTCTTCCTTATCAAGCATTTGGTTCAGAATTGAATGGACACAACCCAAGTTCACTTTTTATATATTATCCAGTGGGCCTAGGCTACAGCATGCCAGTAATTCTCAGATGTATAACTCCTGCTACACTTTATTCCACCTTGTCTTCTCCATTTATTGTCTGTGTCCTTGACTTCAGAAATTCTTTTTTTTTTATTTTTATTTTATTTAATAGCCTTTTATTTACAAGATATATACATGGGTAACTTTACAGCATTAACAATTGTCAAACCTCTTGTTCCAATTTTTCACCTCTTACCTCCCCACCCCCTCCCCTAGATGGCAGGATGACCAGTAGATGTTAAATATATTAAAATATAAATTAGATACACAATAAGTATACATGACCAAAACGTTATTTTGCTGTACAAAAAGAATCAGACTCTGAAATATTGTACAATTAGCTTGTGAAGGAAATCAAAAATGCAGGTGTGCATAAATATAGGGATTGGGAATTCAATGTAATGGTTTTTAGTCATCTCCCAGAGTTCTTTTTCTGGGTATAGCTAGTTCAGTTCATTACTGCTCCATTAGAAATGATTTGGTTGATCTCGTTGCTGAGGATGGCCTGATCCATCAGAACTGGTCATCGTCTAGTATTGTTGTTGAAGTATATAATGATCTCCTGGTCCTGCTCATTTCACTCAGCATCAGTTCGTGTAAGTCTCTCCAGGCCTTTGACTTCAGAAATTCTTAAAGCATGGATCAAGCCATGCAGAATACTAAGACGACCATGGTAAGTCCTTCTCTCTCTATGTATATTCTATTCTCTACTTGAAGACGGGTGAGCAAGCATTTATTACGGACCTGCTATGTATCAGACTACGCTAAGCACTCAGATTACAAAGAAAGACAAAAAATGGCCCCTCTTCTCAAGTTCCTCACAGTCTAATGATGGAGACAACATGCAAACAACTATGTATTGACTTGATATAGACAGAATAAATCGGGAGTGCTCTCAGAGAGAAGGCACTAAAATTAATTAGTTCTGGGAAAGACTTTTTATTGAAGTGGGGCTTTGGTTGAGACATGAAGGAAATTGGGGAATCCAAGAGGTAAATATGAGGAAGGGGAGGGTATTCTAGCCATGCAGAATAATCAATATAGATACTTGTAGAAGGCTAATGGAGTATAGTATTTGAGGAACAGCCAAGAGGCCAGGGTCACTTGATAATAGATTAAGTGCAGGGGAGTAATGTATTAAAAATACTTGAAAGAGAGAGGAAGAGGCCAGATTTTGAAGGGCTTTGGATGCCAAAGACAGTCTAGAATGCCTCCTAGCATATTTGATGGCTCACCTATAGAAAATGTAACATGTATATGTGTATAGTGAGCTAGATTCAGATTTTCAGATCTCATCAAGACAAAAAGCATATCTTCATTAGGCTGTTGAAAACAAAATTCAAATATGTATACATGTGTTTATATGTTTGTGTGTATACACACACATACACACATATTTCCAAGGGACTTTAGAAAGATGTTATTGAGTTCACTCATTTAATAGTTGAGGAAACTGAGGTCTCAGAAAGTGGTCAGGTCTACTTAGTTAGTTGCAGTTTCCTGTCTATTGCTATTTCTACTTTATCATGTTTTGTATTCTTCTGCCCTTTCCTGTTACTGTTTTAGACATGGAAGAGATCTCAGATATCCTCCAGGCAAATGGTGTCAGACTCAAATAGAAACGGGGACCAAGAGTCCTTGCTGTCAGCATATTGGCTAGGAAAATCATATATTATTTATGTTCTGTTTTATTTTTATTTGTTTTGTTAAAATTTTCCTATTAACATTTTAATCTGATTGTGGCCACACTAGGAGTGTTGTGGGAGGTGTGTTGGTGTGTTTGACACCATTTGTAATTTAAAAATCAATTGCTTACTTAGCCTTTTAAATAGTAGGCACTACTCTGTAACTTATCAATTTGGAACCTTAGGCAAAAGTAAATTATTCTTACTTTGGTGCAGCATAAATTTATTTGTCATAGGTGCTGCACCAATATGTCTTGTAACTTTTTGTAATTTTGTAATGTTCTCAAGCTTTCAATGTATGATGTCTGGAATTTCTTTTTTTTTACTCATGTACCATTCTCATGTTTCTAGCTTTTCAAATCTCCTAGTCATAATGGTGATGAAATTCCATTTTTTTTTTTTTTTTTTTTTTTTTTTTTTTTTTTTTTTTTTTTTTTTTTTTTTTTTTTTTTTAGAAATTCCATTTTCTTTTTGAAAACTTCACAGTGTTTGACTTTGGATGCTTTACAGATATATAATGAACATGTTAGTATCAGATTAGGGCAGGGAGAAGATAAAGAATTACTATTGCCCTTGATAAAGCTTTCCTTTATATAGTCCTTTAAAAATTACAAAGTAAAGGTAACAGTATAGTCTTGGCAAATCACTTTCCTTGTCAGTTAACCTGTTAACACTCTAAGAGCTATAAAGTTATGAATTTACATTGATGGAGTTTTCCATATTGGAACTTCTTTACCTGTGAAATCACAGACCAGGGACCCAACCATTGGACTTTCTTCCTAACAGTTCTGATCAGAGGATCTTAGAATGGACCTGGATAGGATCTCAGAGTGCATCTTGCTCAGCTCCCATTTTATATGCAAGGAAGTTGAGATCCTCATTGCATGCATTATTATGGTTAGTCTGGTCCATTTGAAATCAGAAGTACCTGGGTTGAAATCCTGCCTTTGATAATTACTAGCATTGTGGACATGGGCAAGTCACTTGAGCCTGGACTTTTCACATTTAACACAGATGAAGCTTAAATGAAATAATATGTTTCAAATGTGTGGAAACCTTTAAAGTGCCATGTGCATGTCATTTGCTGTTAAGTGATAATACTGCCATTTTACAGATGAGGAAACTAAGACACAGAAAGGTTAAGTGACTCAGGGGTCACACTTATGGCAAATTAGAACTGTTCATGTTCATGTTGGTTGAATCTAAACCACTGTTCTTTCTAAATATTCTAAAAATTAACATAATGTTAGTGATAAAAATATACATGTAAATTTATCCCTAGGTTGAACTAACAAAATTTACCTATCATTTCCTAAAATGATCTGAAACTTTTTGCTTTCCACCTGTTTTCTCAACCTACAGAAATAGAAACTGAAATTATAGTTTTGATCTTAGCAGAAAAAAATGATTCAGTTTCTAGGTTTGCTTGTGATAAAGAGGGAATTTCATCATTGCCTCTTTAATTCTGATTATTTTAACAAGGATTTTCTAATTGCTCTATTTTTCAAAATTAGCTTTCATTTTTTTGCATTCATAAGAATAAAACAACATTTCTCATGAAGTTCAGAATCTTGTTTGAGGGGAAGATTCTCCTTCCAAGTTGATTCTAACTAAGATATTACAAACGATTTTATTTTAGTCTTTAATATTAAGCTTTATATACTTTGCTCAATATTTCCCAATTACATGTAAAAGTTTTTTAACATTCATTATTTTAAATTTTGAGTTCCAAATTCTCCTCTTCCTGTCCTGCTCCCTCATTAAGACAGCAAGCAATTTTATATTAGGATACACGTGAAATCATGTAAAACATTTCCATATTAGGCATGGTTACAAACTAGTTTAACTTCATATCATTGTGAGGTTATTTGTAAAAAATTGTTTTTATTCTGTATGTAATGAGAATTAACATTTCCACGTTTAAAATAGCAAAAGGGAATTGTGTGAAACCATGAATCCATTATGTACAACTTACTTTTAAAAAATTAATAATAAATTCAACATATTAATTTCAAAGCAATCCTGTTTGCCTTTGTTTCCTTCTGAACTTTGTTCTGTTTTCTTTGTTGCCTTTTAAAAAATACTTAAGTGAGCATGAAGTCGTTTTCAAAGTGTGTTGAATCTGGTCTTGTTACTTCTGACTCACATTGAAGATTTTATCAAGAAATCAGAAATACTGGTTTCTAAAGCTAATAACATAGTGAATGATAGTGTTTGTTATTTGAAAATTTGTGAATTCCATGATCTTAATTTATATTGATACTGTCTACTTAATTCCTTTATATAATACCTAGCAAAGTATATAGCTGATGTTTAATAAAGATATTTTGTTATGACAATCTACACAATAAATTAATTTTCTCTTATACTTCTACCTACTATATTCACATCATAATTAAATACGGTTTTTAGTGGTTCTTTTTCTTTTTTCTTTTTTTTTAAGAAAAAAATACACACTGAAATGGGAGAGAATTGATCTTCAAATTTTATAGACTTATTTCAGGACATATGAAAAAATCCAATCACTCAATCCATGTCTGTTGGAAGACCCAGTATTCTGGGTTATTTTTCAGGGTTTAATTTTGATTTTTCTTCTATCATGATATTCTCTCCCTTGGTGATAGAATTTGTTTTTTTGGCTTCAGCTATTACTTCTCCATAGATGATTGTCATGTCAGTCAGTCAGTCAGTCAGTAAACATTTATTAAGTAAGCACTTACTGTGTGAAGCCCTGGGCTAAGTGCTTGGGATACAAAAGGAGGCAAAAGACAATGCTTTCTCCCAAGGAACTTACGATCTAATAAGAGAGATAATAAGCAGACAAATATATACAAACCAGTTATATATAGGGTAAATGAGAAATAAAGACGAGAGAGGAGGCTCTGGAATTAAGTAGTGTTGGGAAAAAGTTCTTATAAGAATAGGGCTTCTTAAAACTTTTTCCACTTGCTACCTCTGCCTGAGACATTTTTATAGGACTCCAGATATATAGGTATATAAAATAGGTATACAAATAAAACATTTACCGATGATCATAATTTTGTGATCTTTATATTTGGTTACAAGACTCTATATGGGGTTGCAACCCACAGTTTTTAAGAAGTTGGGTTGTAGAAGATGGCATTTTAGTTGGAATTTCAGGGAAGTCAGAGAAGCCAGTAAACAGATGAGAGGGGAGAGCCCCTCTAGAGCACATCTAGAATGAGAGCATTCTAGATGTGGGGGAAAAGCTAGAGAAAATTCCTGGATCTTAGAGATGGAATGTCTTGTTCTTGGGATATCCAGGAACTCCATGTCATTGTATCAGAAGGTGTGTAGCAGGACTTAAAAGTATAAGGACATTGGAAAGGTAGAAAGGAGCTAGGTTATGGAGAATTTTGAATTCCAGCAGTGTTTTATAGTTGATCCTTCGATGTTTGGGAACTATGAGAGGTTATGGAATATTTGGTCTCGCCTGCACATTTGGAAAATCACTTTGTTTGCTAAATAGAGGATGAATGGATTGGAATGGGGTGAGGCTCATAGATGCACCAGCAGACAGGGATATATTTCAAGAAATGTTGCCAAGGTAAAACAGAGACCATGGGGGGGGAGGGAAGTGAGATAATAATGAGTCACAGAAAACATTTGATTGTCCATCTGAGGGAATATGAGAATATATGTTGTCCTTTAAGAGTAATAGGGAAGGTAGAACATTAGAGGGAAAGATAATGAGTTCACTTTTGGACTTGTAACTTTGGAGATGTCTACTGGACATCTTCAAGATGATTGAGGTGTCTGACAGTTGGAAATGAGAGATTGGAGGTCCACAGATAGATTGGAGCAAGAAAGATAGATTTGAGAATTGTCAGCATAGGGATGGTTATTAAATCCATGGGAGCTGATGAGAACATGAAGTAAAGACTTATGAAGGGAGAAAAAAAGAGGGCCAAGAGATAGTGACCATTAGAGTTTCTAAAACTAAACCTCTCAGTCATCCCTCTGTACCACCCACAGTCCATTTTCTGTACTGTATTCTTCCTATCATCTCTCAATATATCTTAACATCCCTATTTATGAATATCTCTTATCATTCTTGTAATTCAGGTTCAAAACTTTGGAATTGTCTTTGACATCTCTGTTGTACCTACATCCAGTTATCAAGGCATATTGAATCTTCATTTCTAATTCCCATTCATTTTCATCTATATACCTTTCTTTCTATAAACCATCTTCAGATCCTCATTACTCTTTCTTGTTTGATTAAAATTATCTCCTGGTAGTTCTCAACACTCCATTCAGTGATGCAATCTTGTTCCCATGCTTTCCAAAGGCAAGTTTTGATCATGTTTGTCACTGTCTCATTCAAAAACCTTCAGTTGCTCCATGTTTCCTATCATTGTTGTTCCAAGCCCTATTTGGGATTTTCTTGGCAAAGATATTATGGTAGTTTATCATTTCCTTCTTCAGCTTATTTTACAGATGAAAAAACTGAGGCAAGCAGGGTAAGTGACTTGTCCAGAGTCAGATATACTAATGTATGTGACTTGTATACTAGTATGCTACTATCTGAGGCCAAATTTGATTTCAGAAAGTTGAGTCTTCCTGACTCTAGTTCAGCATTCTATCTTACACACCACCTAGTAATTCCCATTTCCCCAGTGAAAAATGTTCAGATTATTCCTGCTAATCAAGGCTCTCTACAAGCTGTCTCTAATATCTTTCCAGCATTATTTCCTACTATTCCTTTGCCAAAACTTTGTAGTTCTGTATCAGTTTCTCATTTTCAAGGTTCTGTTTATACTCTTCTGCCTCTTTCTGATGTCTCATTGTCATCCTTCAAGACTGCTCATGTCAGTTTTATCATGAAATCATACTTGATCCTTCTACTGACAAGTTGCATTTACAGCCTCTTTCACAACACCACAGCACAGTGTTTGGCACACAGGAAGCATTTAGTGTTCATTGACCAACACTATTTCTTATGAAACTATATATTTATCCGTGTGGATGGGTAGTATTGCATGGATTTGGAATCAGCAGAACTGACTTTGAACTCCTGCTTTGTGTGTATTGCTTTATCTTATGGCAGTAAGCACGTTACAGTTTTGTAGATTTTAGATTGAAAGGGGACCTAAGAGACCATCTGAGTTACAGGTTCTTAACCTGAGGGCTCTATGGACAGATTTCAGAGCAGTTTGTAAAGTTAGATGGGGAGAAAATTACGTTGTAATTTTCATCAGCCTTTGGTTTCCTTTGAAAGTTTGTATATTTTATTTTTGAAATGTAAACTTTAAACATAACATTTATTAAATGTAGTGCTCAGACAGGCACTGAGCCTAAGTGCTTTAGAGATATTATCTATCTTTTATCCGTCAAACCACTCTGGGAGGTAGGTGCTATTATCCTTATTTTGAAGGTTGAGAGGTTTGAGGTTTGAGACAAATAGAGATTAAATTATTTGCAAAGGATCACACACAGCTAGTAAGTGTTTTAGGCTGAATTTGAACTCGGGTTTCCTGGCTTCAATCTGTCATGGCATCCAGCTGTTTCCTTTTTTGAAAATGTTATCCTGAGGAGAACATAGACTTGTTCAGATCACTAGAGGTCCAGGATATGAACTTGGGCTAATCCCAATCTAGTCCAGCCAGTTTTCTCATGTATAAGTGAAAGGATTAGATGATCTTGTTAGTCGGACCTTGGATAAATGACAAATGCAAATGATAAATGCAAAATGGGGATAATACTTTACCTACCTCACAGGTTTGTAATGAAAGAATTTTTCAAATTGAAGCTGTATAACAATGCATTCTAAATGAATATGACCTTAATATTTAAAGGTTATAGTATAAAAAAATTGAAGCGAAGCAGATCACATTAGTTTTGCTTATGATAGAATCTACATACATGTTGGCTGTAATTACTTTGATTAGGACTATTAAAAAAATAGAGGCAATGGTTAATAATTTGTCTCAGTTTCTTCAACTGTAAAATGGGGTTAATGATAGCACTTTAAGGATTGTTGAGAGGAACAAATGAGATCTTTGTAAAGCAGTATTTGGCACATAGTAGCTGTTATGTAATGATTTTTTTTTTTTTTTTTTTTTTTTTTTAGTTTCTGCACTTTTTTTATTTACAAAACATGCATGGGTAATATTTCAACATTGACCCCTGCAAAACTTTCTGTTCCAAATTTTTCTCTCCTTTACCCCACCTCCTGCCCTAGATCGCAGATAGTCTAATACATGTTAAATATGTTAATCCAGTATATGTATATATATTAATACAGTCATCTTACTGCACAAGAAAAATCAGATCTAGAAGGAAAACAAAATGCAAACAAACATCAATAGAAAATTTGAAAATTCTATGTTGTGATTCACACTCAGTTCCCACAGGCCTCTCTCTGGGTGTATATGGCTTTCTTCATCACTGAACAATTTCAACTGGTTTGAATCATCTCATTATTGAAGATAGTCATGCTCATAATGATGTTTTTATTAGCATTGTTAAATATCATGATTTTGGTGTTCTAGGGCTAATTGTTAGCTGTGAGCTGCATATGCTGATTATCAACTGCAAATTGGCATTTAGTGAGAAAACTGGTGATCTTTCCTAACTTTTTGGGAATTGTGACACTTCCTGTTTTGCACTTGCCTGTCCTTGATTTTCAAATAATCCCTCTGCTCCCCTTCCCTAGCAAACCCCCTCACATTGCCTAACAGTTAGTTAGGAATTATTTCTGTTATTGGCCAAGCTCAGTTGACAGGCTCTCTCTTACTGGAGAAGGAGAAGTGTTCAGCTAATACTGCTTTGTTTTTCTTCTACAGAACCTTAGCTTCTGAAATATTTCAAGAAGTTCTGAATGAAAAAAAAAGTTGGAAGTTTTGTTAGCTACCAGAAAATAGTCTTTCTTTGAATAAGTAAGATACTGTAGGGATTTGTTTTAAAGGTTAAATTGATGTTCATTATTTTAAAATATTGTCACTTTCTTATCTCTAGAACCTCTTTTAGTGACAATGATGTACTTTTAAGCAAAGCAGATTGACACATTGAACACCTTATTGCACATCTCTAGTTTTTTGTCCTTCTGCTGAGAGGAGGGAAATTTACTTTTCTGAAGTCATGATTTGGTCATTGTAATGATCAGATTTCTGGATTTTTTTCCTATTACATAAATTTTCTTATTATGAACTTAACAAACCTTACACTACATAAAGAACAGAAGAAAGAATATACATGAAAGTGAACTTCTCTTTTGTGTAGCTAGGTTAAAAAAAGTTTTTAAAACTCGACACAGTAACAAAAATAGCCTGCTTGTCTATGTGACCTTCTGAACATCCTTCTGCTCTTTGTTGGGTCGTTTAAAAAATATTTCATTGAGCACCCCTCCTGCCCTTTCCTAATGATTTTTAGTATTATTTTCCTTTATATTACTGTGGTCATTGTGTAAATTGTTCTTCAGGTTCTGCTTGTTTTGTTGTGTATCAGTTCATACAAGTTTTCTCAAGTTTCTCCCCAATGTTCATATTCATTTTCTTCTTGTCATGATTTTATATATGTATGGATCAGATGAGATAATTATGATAAAGTGCTTAGTGGAGTAAGAACTAAATATAAACTTTAGTATTATTAATTATAGGCCTTCAGATCTAGCTCCTATACTATTCTTTTTGTTTTTTTTACCCTGAGGCAATTGGGGTTAAGTGACTTGCCCAGGGTCACACAACTAGAAAGTAAATTTGAATTCAGGTCCTTCTTACTTCAGGACTGGTGCTCTATCCACTGCACCACCTAGCTGCTCCTCATAGTTATATTTATAGTTGACAATTTATTCAGCTTTTCCTCAATCATTGAAGAATTTTTTCTCATTCTTTTTTGTTGCAGAAAGTTATATTATGAAGATTTTTGGATTGCTGTCTCTTGACTTCCTTAGGATATATGCCAAGGGAATGGTATAGATGAGTCAAAGGGCATGAACATAATAGATCTTTTCTAGAGTGTTTGAATTCTTTAACAGTTCCTTTAAAGAATTCACTCAAGTATTTCTCCTCCTCAGCTCTCCCAACAATAGTCTCCCCTATTGTCTTGTTCATTTCTGCTTGGTGTGAGGTGAAATGTTGAGGGATTCTCAATTGGGTGCATAGCTAGCCCCTAAGGGCTCTTTCCCTTGATTTTGTGACTTCCTCAATCTTACTGGTAATTGCTTTCATTTAAAACAAAATTCCACATGGTCCACACAGAAGATGAATAATTATGTTTTGTGTTTGTAGAAGCTTTTTTTTTTTTTACACCATATTTCATTTTAGCTTTACAATGATGTATAGTAATGAATTATTATCCCCAATTGATAAATAAGAAAATTAAAACATAAGTTATGTGTCTAAGATTATTAAGTAGCTCGTAGTCATGGGATATTTTTAGGGCAGATTGGTGATACAGTGGATATAATACAGGATTGCAATCAGAAAGACTTCCCCAAATTCAAATCTGGCCTCACATACTTAACTAGTTGTGTGATCTTAGGCAAGTTACTTTACCCTGTTTGACTCAGTTTCTTTAACTGTAAAATTAGTTGGAGAAGGAAATGGCCAATCCCTATGGTACCTCTGCCAAGAAAACCGTAATTGGAATTACAGAGTTGAACATGACTGGAAAACAACTAATCAGCAAAGCCATAGGATTTTAGAGGTACAGGATTGTATTATTTCTCTTAGATCATGTTGCTTCTAATCCATTTGATTTAATTCCAAAGGAATATTCAGTGATTGGCACGTTTAGTCTCCTAGTGGGTGTAGGGTAGTATTCCTTTCCTCCAGACTTTTGCAGATAAAATAAAAACTTTAGTCATCAGTATTTATTTGAGCAGGTGATCATATCTAAAAGAAGCTGTCAGATTGGAAGGGAAGAGATTTAGCTATACTGACAGTAGTCATATCATACTTTGATAGCATCCTATCTTTTCTGCACACTAATATTTATGATGTTTCACTTGGAGAGTTAAAATGTGGTTGAAGTCACTTTTTGTTGTTAAGTCATTTCAATCTAGTCTTCTTTGAGAACCCCATCTGAGATTTTCTTGGCAAATCTACTGAAGTTGCTTAATTCTTCCTTCTCCAGCATTATTTTATCAATGAGGAAATTGAGGCAGATAGGGTTGTCCAGTGGCTTGTCCAGAGTCTTATGACTGGTAAAGTGTCAGAGGTGGATTTGAATTTGGGAAGGTGGTAAATCTTCTTGACTTCAAGACTAGCATTTTGAGCAGGACTAGGAGATCATTATATACTTCAACAACAATACTATCAATTCTGATGGACATGGCATCTCCAGCAATGAGATGAATCAATCAGTTCCAATAGAGCAGTAATGAATTGAACCAGCTACAACCAGCGAAAGAACTCTGGGAGATGACTATGAACCATTACATAGAATTCCCAATCCCTATTTGCCCAATTTTGATTTCCTTCACAGGTTAATAGTACACTATTTCAAAGTCTGATTCTTTTTGTACGGCAAAATAACTATTAGGACATGTATAAGTATACATGTATTTATATTGTATTTAATTTATACTTTAACATTTAACATGTATTGGTCAATCTGCCATCCGGGGGAGAGAATGGGGAGGAGGGGAAAAACCGGAACAAAAGGATTGGCAATTGTCAATGCTGTAAAATTACCCATGCATATAACTTGTAAATAAAAAGATATAATAAAAAAAAGACTAGCATTTTGTCCACTGTATCATATAGTTGCCTTGAAGTTACTTAAATGCCAATAAAGCCAACTTCTTGGATAAATTTAATTAAGGAGAAAGGGGTTTTGTTTTGTTTTCTTTAATGTCAACAGCTATGAGTTTTAAAGAGCAGGTGTGCACTGTGTTGCTAAAAATAGAATTGTGGTATCTATTAGCATTTATAAATCTTGAGTCAGAAGGAACAATGGTAGTTTCTTGAATGAATAAAGCATTTATTAAATGTTTACTATGTGTAAAGCACTGGTGATCCAAATAGAAAATAAGACAAGCAGCTTGTTTTAAGGAGTTCCTGTTCTAATAATAGCACATAAGGAGGGTTTGGAGTCAAAGAGCAAGAGTGGTAATGTTTCCTCTTAATGTTATTTCCACTTATTTCTTTCCCAGTTTCTTAGGATATAATGATATGTAAGTGGTAGTCAGTGTAAGGGAAAGGCGGTAGAACTCTGGATGTTAAGGACTGAGCCTTAGGTCCCTTATCTGTTAAGTGACTGGGTTTGACTAGAAAGCCACTTTTAGTTTTAAAATTCTGTTTGTGATCAATTAAGCAAAGGAAATAGCGTAGATTTTGTAAGGATAGCTTCAGCCAGTATGTCATTATAATCTAGTGTTGGGAGATTCCCCAAGGAGGTGCAACCTGAGGTCAGACCTCTACCTGTTGACTTGTTTTCTAACATGAGCAATAACCCAGGAACTGACATTGAAGAGAAACAAGAACTCCTGTTTGACATTATTGTCTTTGGACTATTTTGAATGGCCAAAAACAAAACAAAAAATGAAACAACTGGGAATGTAAAACAGATAAATTATCCTTCTGGTTTCTTTCTCTCTCAATAAATTCCGATGGATCCCTATTACTTCCAGTATCAAATATGAAATCTAATGAAATCTAACCTTTCATAATTTGCCTCTTGAGGCCTTTTATTCCTTATTATTCTTACTTGTTGTTCTCTTAACTTTCCTTACCAATGCCTGGAAAATATTGGTGTTGGGAGATTGATTCTCCAAACTAAATAATGGTGGATGATATAGCACACTGAAAGAACAGTGACTCGCCTATTTAGATATGGTTGGTTGCCTGTCACTGTGCAGCTGCTCTTGGAGTGCCCTCCTTCCCTCACCTTCAACCTCTTACTTAGTTTTTTCCAGGCTCTTCTTTAACCCCAAGGTTTCTCTGAATGTTTTGAAACACATGTACCTATATGTGTGGAAGAGCTCTGAAAGTCTAGAAACTCCTTGAGATTTCATTTTCCCCTTTGCATTTCTAGCACCTCACACAGTAACAAGTAATATATAGTAGGTTTTTAAGAAATACTTGGAGCCTCAAATTACATTACAGCATCAGAGAGGTAGGTGTAGGCTTGATTATTAGGAATTTTTTTTTTTTATGGTTAGAGCCCTAACACCATAGAATGGACTACCCCAAGAGATAATGAGTTCTTTCAATATATTGGAGGGTCTTCAGACAAAGACTATTGTTAAGGTAGGGGAAAGTTGAATTCTGTTTTTGACATATTAAGTTTAATGTATCTACTAGACATATTTTAAGATGTCTGAAAGGCAGTTGGAGATTATATTTGGAGATCAGCAGAAAAATTGAGGTGAGATATATAGATAGAAGACTCATCAGCATAGAGATTGTAATTAAATCCATGGGAATTTATAAGACTATGTGAAGTAGAATAGAAAGAAGAGAAGAGGACCCAAGACAGAAGAACCCTGAGGGACATTGACAGAGAGAGGGATGGTTTGGAGGAGGATCCCGCTAGTGAGACAGAAGGAGTGGTCAAATAGGTAGGAGGAGAGTCGGGAGAGAATGGTGTCCTCAAAACCTCAAAGAAGAAAGAGTGATCAGTAGACTGCAGAGAAGTCAGTGAGAATGAGGATTGAGAAAGGGCCATTAGATATGTATAATAAAACATTAGTCACTTTTGAGAGAGCAGTGTCTTTGGAATGATTAAGTTGGAAACCAGATTGTAAGGAATTAAAAGAGTGAGAAAAGTAGAGACCTTTATTCTAGATGATCTTTTCCAGAATAGCTTCTTCCTCACATGGTGGTTGAGATAATATAGAAAAAGTACTTTATAAATCTTAAAGCCTTATATAATAAATGAATTCTGGGTAGCCTACATCTCGTCATTAGAATCAGTGATGTGTCTTACCTTAGAAAACATTCTAAGGTATTTTGCTCTCTGAATGTGTTCTGAGCTGAGAAGTGGAGCAGCAGGGGCAGTTAGACTGCTAGTTTTGGAGTCCAGAATATCCAAATTAGCAGGATGCTTATTGCCAGTAAGGGAGAGTGCTTTTCTCGGTAAATTTTGACTTTATTTTGTCTCAGAATAAGCTAAACTTATTAATGTTTATGATCTTTATTTTGATTTGGACAGATATGGAGGCCAATCACTGCAACCTTTTTTTTCCCAGTTGGCCCAGGAACTGGATTTCTCTACTTGGTGAATTTATATTTCTTATATCAGTATTCTACACGACTAGAAACAGGTATGTTTTTCTTTAGAATAATTTCCATATGGGTGTGGGCTTTCAGTGTGACCTTTGCATATAATCCATCTGTCCAAATGCTTTCTTATTTAATGGGATATTGAAATCAATTAAGGAGAAGAAAAGCCTAATGTATGCCTTATATCAGAGAAAAGCCACTTAATTTAAATTTCGAACTTGTATTTGTAATTGTGTATATTTATTTTCTTTTTATATTTTTTTGGTTGGGGATGAGGTACAGTATCTTGGATAATAAAGGCCAGATATGGTCTTAAGTGGAAGGAAGTCAATTAAAGAGAAACTTAGAAAGCTCAGTTTAGCTACATCCTTGAACTAGTTCCAGATTTATGGTTTGGATTATAGGTATACTGGAAGAATCTTCAGTTAAAATTTTCTGTTCACTAAATTGTAATTCATTCCCTGAAATACTCTTAAGTGCTTTTGTGAATTGCTGCTTATATTAAGAGATAGTAAATCAATACTACTGTGATAAAAATGTAAAAATAATTTAGCTGTTAAGTCTAAGTGGTTGCGAAAAGGTTGACTGATTTCATAGTCTTTATATTCTTAAAATAAATATATTGGCTATTAGTCCAGATTATAGATTGAGGGTCCTGAACTGCCCATGATTCTAATAAAGAACTTAAACTACTGAAAAATGGGAATTATATCTTTGTCATTAGGGAAATATGAAGCTTAATATTTTAAACATGAAAAAAAAATGCTATTGCACTTTTCTTTAGCTGATATTCTCAATAAAAAGCTGTTACAAAAATATATTTAGAGAATACAAGCATTTTATTGTTTATAGATATATATCTTAAATTTTGCCTTTGGAAAAGAGCCTTTAACTAGTACAAATTACATATGAGGAAACTTCAGAGAGTCTAGTGCCCAGAATTGCATAGCTTTTTGATGGCAGAAGGTCTGCTGAATGTCAACATTAAACTAGAGACTTTTGACATATATTTCTGAGAATATTGTTTCTCTTCATGAAATAGTCTTTGGATAATTTCTAAGTGCTGTTTCTATTCTCGAGTCTGTACTCTGAATATCAGTACTTAAATGCCATCTAAGTAGATTATCAAGGACCAATTTTTAATTCCAGGCTGATTTTCCTTAGTGTACGTGATCTGTTTGAGCCCATCTCTGCTTAGCCAGCCAATATTTACTCAGGAAATGCAAAATAATTTTTAATATTACTAGATCTATGGAAAAAATAATATGCCTTTCAAGGCCAAATTTGTTTTTGATTGTCTATTTTTTGCAGTTGTAACCCACCTATTTGCATGGATAATCGAAAGCTGACTATCCACAAATGTCATTGAGCAAACACGAATCTCCAGCAAATCACATAAGAAGTTTGAGGTAGTTCTTATCTTGGAGATCATTTTGTGCAGTATCTTTATTTTTGAGAATTTATTTTTGGAATCTGGAAAATTTAAGTGGCTTATTGAAAGTCACACAGCTTTTTTAGGATAGTCAGGACCTAGAACTCAGGCTTTCTGTCTTCCAGCTCAGTGCTTAATCCATGATACTATTTAGACTCAATAAATTGGATTTAATTCAGTTACTATCAGCCCCAGGTGTTGCTGCCTGAATATTTACCAGCCTGACCAAATTTTAAGGTGCTCAATATGTGTGGGTGTTTGCTTATTTATGAGGCTTCTGATTTGAATGGGAAATTGCAATTTGAGGCCTGTTAATTTGCAAGTTTTAATTCACTCAGGTAACTAAAATGTTAGTTTATTCAGTTTGTGTGATTACAATGTCTTAAGTATTCTGAATCTGAATTTGTTTTTGAAAAAATTATAAGGCTGAAATCCATTTTGAAGGGTGTAAGCCTTCATTCAGAAATCACATTGGAAGTTCACTCAAATTCATCACTGTTAAACCTTAACATGAAGCTTTTCTCAGTGCTGTGGTCAGAATACCCCACACTGCCACATTCAGGGGGAAACAAAGGAACTTAGAGACAAATGCTTGTGATTTATGTGCCACCTCCTAAATTGAACTATGGTCTGCTGGAAGTATGGATTTCAGTTTCTTTTCAGCTTCTTTAAAGACTCCTTGTAATCAAAAATATTCTAATTTGATTGGTGTCAGACATTTACTAGCTGTGTGACTTTGGGGATTTCATTTAACTATACTGAACTTCAGTTTTCTCACCTATAAAATAATTACTAATAACACCACCTACCCTTACCAGGGTTATCATAAAAATCAAATGTGATAACATATAGAGAGCTTTACAAATCTTAAAGTGCCATATAAATACTGTTATTACTAAGGTGACTAGTAACTTTACTTTATCTCACATATCTTAAAGTGTTTGCAATATGTCAAGCCTTGTGCTAGCCACTGTTCCTTATAAATTATTGGCTGATGGGGACTAGTCAACTTTTCGAGTAGACACACCTTCCCATGGAAAGAAATGCAAGTACTATCTTTATTTGTTCTGTTGGGCCTTGACCATCATCTTTAATGTCTGTATGTATTGGAGTTGTACACCTGAGCAATGCTGATCTCTTTGTGAGATGGCAATGTACAAACCTGGGTGTGTGCTCCAGTGACATTAAGTAAAACTAGGTCTAGAAATTAGAGACATTAATCTACTGTATGATTTAAAGCAAGTCTCTTCTTCGGTTCTTGATTCTTCTTCTTTAAAATGGAAATAATGCCTCTTCTCCCTCCCTACATTAGAGGGATTTTCTAAAGCTCGGTATACTTTCAAAATGTGAAGTATCATAAATATGACTGTAAATATTTAAAAAAATGATTGACATCTGGAACATAGTAATTCTTTATTACATGTTCTCACTAGGATGTTTCTTTTTTAATAAGGAACTATATAAATAACAATTTACATATTATTACATGGCTTTTGAATGGTCAATGAATGACTTTCATTGAACCTGGACTTGAGGAGTCCAGGATTTTAAACTTATAAATTTTAAAGAATTATTTTGGTGGTTATCCTCAGACCAGTTCTTTTTTCTGCCATCTTAACACTGCTTGATGTTATCCACCTTTTTCCTGTAGTACTTTCAAGAACACAATCCTGTTGTAAAGGGAAGATCAACTTGACTTTAGGATATTATGTTGTCCCACTTACAATGGAATGACTGTAGGCTGTGCCATGTGACTTTAATATGTGACTTTTAGTTTGCCTGCTATAGGCAGAGGGCCTAGGATCCAACCCTAACTGTCATGACTAGTTTTGTGATTGTGGCTAAGGCATTGAACTTCTTTGATTCTCAGTTGTCTGATCTATAAAATGTACACAATGCTTTTGACGACTACTAAGGATTGTCATGAGGAGCAAATGAGATAGTGTACATGAAAATGCTTTGTAAACTGTAAGTATTTTGTAAGTGCAATTATTGCATATTATCATATGTTATAGAATTTTGGAGAAACCTGAGACCTTATAATCATCAATCTAGTCCCTTAAAGTAAGGGTTGAGATTTTTAAAGGTGCAAAGTAGTCAAGTGGCTTGCCTGAGGTCACATACTAATTAGTGGTAAAGCTTTGACAAGAACCCAGGCCTCTCCTGGGCTTTGTCCAAGGCATCTTCTGTGATGCTTGCTTTTGGCGGCTGCTTGCCCTTCTTACCTCTCATCCCTCCAGTCCCCCTTGGAGACATTTAGAGTGGGATTATCCTCAGAGAGGGATTTGATCACAGAGCAGTGCATCAAAAGCATATTTAAATTCAGATGGGAAATTGGAGCTGACTTTTCTTGAGTGCTTTAGTTTAGGGTCTTATACGTCTGCATCATTTAAAATGTCAGAAAAAGTGTGTTTTAAAATAACCTTTTATTATTTTATTCAGCAGGCTTTCACCTGTGCTCTTCCTTGTCCCCTCCCTCCATGAAATTGAGTTCTTAGTTTTTCGGCATGATTTTTTTTTTGTTCCCTCATTTATTCTAGAAATATGCTATTTTATTTAAATTTTCACCACAGGGCCCATTTTGATCAGGAAATCTGAATTTGTTTATTTTTGTTTTCAGGGGCTTTTGATGGAAGGCCGGCAGACTATATGTTCATGCTTCTTTTTAACTGGGTTTGCATCGTTGTATCCTTCTCCTCGTCGTCGTTACTTTCTATGTGAATGAGCCCCTCCTTTTTATGTTTGAAAATCCAAACAGGAATTTATCAAATTCTGCACATTGTTGGTATCTTTGCTTACTAGCTAACTCAGTCTCTCCTTAAAAGCTTCCCCAGGGTTAAGAAGATGTGTGATGCTTCTTCTCACTGTTTCCTTTGTGAGAGTTTTCATATTTTTGTGTGGGTTTCATTCTTCTTCTTGCTTTCCTGTTCTTTGTGTTTTATATATGACAGCTTGTTGACTACTGAAAGAAAAGATGCAGTACCTTAAGGGAGTTTTGAAAACTGTGGTTATCCTGGAAATTTAGTCTGAAATCAGCCCCCTTTTGTCACTGCATTGTTTCCCTCGGCTTCAGACATTCAGTGGTAATTAAGTCCCCTCTTCTAATAAAAAGCCTCTGGAAAAGGACAGAGTGGAGTCCAGTTTACTTTTTGCATCAACAAAATTGTCAACAGGCTGGGCCCTGCATTTTCTGAGTCCTCCTGACAGATGGTGAGAGCAACAGAAGGAAGGGACTCGGTGGTTCAAATCCTGTGCAGAGTTGGTGAGGCTGGTGGCAAAAAAAAAAAAAAAAAATTGGGCTTTTAAGTTTCCATTTTTAGCTTGGAAGAGAACCAGTTATTTAGAACCTTTTCTCCCTTCTTTTTGGGAAGTTTTCCTATTATAACTACACTTTGGAGTCCAATAATGAACATTGCCCCAAGGAGTGATTGACAGCTCCTATTCTGTAGGGTTTGAGAGAAAAATGCTGAAATTCTTAAAAGATAAGGCAAAGGAAAGATAGGTAGGTTTGTTTTGTACATAAAAGCAATTTCTACTGTTGCTTGTTTCTTGATGGCATCTGTTTCAAAATGTGAAGAATCACCACAGACTGTGGCAGCGGTATATGCTTGGACATTTTAAGCAAACTGAACTATGGAAAATGTTTTTCACTTCTTAATTTTACTCTCATGCTTCACAGGAATGTCTTGGACTAGATGAATCCCCAACACAATCCCTCCAAACCAGATTCTGTAAAGGAAAACCCTTATATTGAAAAAATACTGTCACCAAATACCACTAGAAATCAAAAGACCAAATCAGATTTGATTGTGCAAATTATTTCCTGTTGAATTTTCCTTAACTCTCCAAACTAAGATTACTGGTTTAATAATGGACATGCAGGTAAGTGTCTCCATTAAAAATACATATTTCTAAAAATGTTTAATATATTAACTTTTATCAGAACTATTTTATCATATATATGTTATGATGTTTTAAAATATTAATAGTTTATTCAGAACTTTTTTTTGCATGATAAAATTGCTTCAGGCACTTATTTGTCTGTCTTTTGCATTGTATTGTTTTTAGTTCCCTCTTAAGATAACAGACACAATGTTTCTTAAATACCTTTCTATAGGAGAAAAAAAAAAGAATTTTGGAAAAAGCATTTGTTCTGCTTGCTAGCAAAATCATCAGTATGCATTATCTTAACACATTACTTGTGTATCTGTTGGAGTTTCCTAGCTGTGAGTTGCAGCCTCTTTCCCCTCTTCCCTTTTTGCTACCAATGCCACATGAGTTCTTGTTTGATAAAATATACATTGGACTGATTTATGGGCATTGCCTAAATGCATTTGAAAATGGGTAGGTTGTGTTGCACCTGATTTCTTCTTGCCTGATGGAATTGACCATTCACTTCAAGATTTCATTTTTTTTCCTCACTGTAGTGGTGGTTATACTATTCTTTTAGTTATTAATCCTTTTATTTTTCCCTTTTGATTAGGCATTTGGTGTTTGATTATCTCCAACATCTTGCTTGTACAGTTTTTGTGTGTGTCTCATTAGATTGCGAACTTCTTGAGAACAAGGACTATTTTCTTCCTTTTCTTTGTATTCCCAGAACTTAGCTCAGTGCCTGGCACATAATAGATGCATAATAAATATTTACTTGACTAATGACCAAATGTTTGTTTATAAATTAAAAAAAAAAGTAGATTATGACTTTTAATAGCCTAAATATGAAAACCACTAGATTTGGAATATGTTCCTTTTTTCTCTCCCTTTCCAAATTGGGGGTATTTTATTTATTTTTCTTTTTTACATCCACCAAAAATAGCACCACATTTGAGATGTTTGAATATCTTCAGGTTAAGGTCTAGCATGATAGGCAATAGAAAAAGTTGAGAACTAACTGGCTTTCTTTGTGAGTCTCTGTTCACTTAGCCTTATATGTCTGATTTCTTTTGCAGTTGCTGATGATTCCTTTGATTATGTCAGTACTCTATGTCTGGGCCCAGCTGAACAGAGAAATGATTGTATCATTTTGGTTTGGAACACGATTTAAGGTACATTCCCAAAGTAGCAATTCATTTTCTTTCACCCCTCTGGCCCCATCAGCCTTTTTTTTTTTTTTTTTTTTTTTTTTTTTTTTTTTTTTTTTTTTTTTTTTTTTTTTTTTTTTTTTTTTTAGCTCTGAGATAGTTTCTATCTCCCCCAGAAGAGGTCACTGCAGAGCAATATACTACAGGCAGTTTCAGGGACTGAGTTTTATTTATTTAGTCGGCTCAAAAAGACTAACCTTGTTTGAACTCCTGTGCTATTTTAATATGGGTAACACCTGTTGGAGCAAAAGGTGGTGGGTGCCTTACCTCACAAAACGGTCAATTTGTCTGAAGGCAGGCTAGTTTTTTCTCATTGAAATCAAGTAGGAAATGTTTTATTTAAAATCTTGTTTTTGAGCTTTTTCCATCTTCTCATTTCATCTGAGTACATTTATGTGAGGCCTAACGATGGAATGAATGATTAACATGGGTACACTTTCATTTCTCCTCAGCTATGTGATAGAAACATTTAAGCCCCTTTTGTTTTCAGTAGTCGAAGAAACTGAGGACTGGAACTCTGCTAGATGACTTGCCTGAATTTGTACATTTAGTTCATGGTAGAAATGGTTTGTTTTGGGCTAGTAAACATCATCTCCATTGAAAAAGTACAAAGCGTACTGTAAACAACACCTTCAAGCCAAGAGATGAAGGGGGCCTTCCAAGAGGGAGCTAGTATGGGCCAGTAAAGTGTCAGAAACTGGGGCCCTGGTCCCAGTTCTTCTGGCTTCTGATATTCTGGGACAGGATGAGCCACTTCACCATTCTGATGGACAGGTGTCACTAATGCCTGCTCCTGGCCACTACCTCACAAAGGCACTTACGTAATGAACAAATGAAAGGTGTAATGAACAAATGAAAGGTAAAACTTTTTGGACTTTGCTTTCACTTCCTTTCTTCCAATTCAGAACAACAACAGGTTACAACCATGAGGTTTAAACGTCATGCACATGTACATGGTCTATGTCAAGATCATGTTGCACATTATTTATGATCTTGCCTATATATGGTCTAAGTTTCTATTATGTAAAAAGTTTAGAAGTGATTGTTGTACTCACAAAGGGCTTTGTATAGCGTTCCTTTCCTTCTTACTGGGACTTAACGAGGTGTTAGCTTCATACTAACTGTTTGAGGGACAGCTAGGGGGCGCAGTGGAGAGAGCATCAGCCCTGAAGTCAGGAGGACCTGAGGTCAAATCTGCCCTCAGACACTTAGCACTTTCTTTCTAGCTGTGTGAACCCTGGGCAAGTCACTTAACCCCAATTGCCTCAGCAAAAAAACAAAAAAAAACTTAACTGCGTATATTTTTTCCTAGGCCTGTTACTTGCCTTGGGTCATTCTTGTATTCAACTACATTATTGGAGGATCGTAAGTATTAGTATATTTTGGTTTTTTTGAAACGTAATGATCTTTTTTTGCCTTTACTCTTTTCCCCCTCAGCCTTTATAAACATTAAAATTGAGAACACTATCTTGCAATGTACTGTCATTCCCATGAACAAATAGCTACATTGCACGAATGTAATATTACTTCTGTTCCTTAAATTGCTGAAGATTATTGAATGTCAGAGTGTGTTAAGTACTTAGGTTATGAAATGGTTACTATTTTAACAATTCATTGTTATTGGATGGCACATTTTAGTGTAGTAGAAAGTGTCTGACTTTTTCTTTATACAATGTATCTACATGCATCCTTTTTTCAAATTGACTTTGTAAATATATAAAATCCCTCCTTTAGGGATTTCATCTTTAAATAATTAACTAAAATTTTCACTTTATTCTCAAAATGCTTAGGAAACTCTGTTTCCTAATTTTGTGATCATTCTAGCAGTCACAGAAGTATAAGTTTTTTTCCTAGGTGAAAGCGTAAATGATTTTTAAAGTACATGAAAATTCTGTCACAGTTTTCCAATGAGGCCAAATTTTAAAGTTCTCTCTTTTGAGTATATTTTCATTATATGATGGTCTGGATCTGTACCAAACATTATTTGGGTGTGGGATTGGGAGTCAGACTTAGAAACACATTTGATCTAATAGGAATAAAAATGTTATTCAATTAAAATTTAATAAAGAATTTAAATAGGTAGAAATAATCTAAGCTGAAATAATATTCAGCATTCAGTAAACATGTTAAGCTCTTACTACATACCAGGTACTAGTGATGAAAAGACAAAAAGGAAATAATCCCTGCCTTCAAGAAGCTTTAAATTCTCTTTATTCTAAAGATTCTAAAAATTCTCTTTATTTCTGTAAAAGTGTCATTTGGTTTTAAATGACTCCAGACTGCTATTCTGTCACCTTATATCCCTGTACATAATTAGTTTATTACTATTCACTTGTCTCTAGTGAATAGTAATAAACTAAGTAAGTTAATGATGGAAGCAGTTGGTATTATATAGAGAATTAGAGAAAGGAAAAACAGCTCTCTCAAAACAAATTGATAAAATAGGAGAGAACATCCCCATTTGATGGAGAGTAATGGTTATTGACTGACTGCTGACAATAAGCAAGGTAACCACTGAAGTAGAGATTTTAGGTCTAGTGCCAGAAAAGAACAGAGAGATAGTGACCTATAATATCAAATACATAGAGATTTCTAAGCATAGGATTATAGAAAAACTGAAAAGGTAAAATATTTACTATAGGATGGCCCAGTGAAAGTCAAACTTTTTTATGTAAGTGTAATCATGGTACCTTAATCATTCATCAAATTGATGTTTTAGGGAATAAACTGCAACTAGTATTTCCCACCAACCTGTCCTGCCTTTTCTATTACTATTTTCTTTTTGGCAAAGCTATAATCATAACAATAGTTATAAGCCACCTGGTATGAATTCTTTCTTAATTCCATTCTTCATATTCCCTCGATACCATCTCCTATTTGCTTCATTTTTTCTTTGGTCTCTAAAAATGTAGATTTTTTTCTTTCCTCTCGTTTTGAGTTTATCTCATCCCCTGATTCAACCATTCCTTCAAGTTATTCTATATTTCCCCTTTTCAGACTTCCAAATTAAACAGTCTGCATTAAGTTTCTTTACATTTTCAACCCCCATTCACTTTCCAGTCCATTACAGTCTGCCTTTCAATTCAGCTTCTTGACTAAAGTTAGCTCCTAAGCTTTGGTGATATGAAAATGATCTCTTCCAATCTCCCAGGGGTATCCCAGTCATTAAATCTAGTGTTTGCTCAGTCCTCACCCTTGATTTCTTTTGTGTCTAGCACTGTTGATCCATCTTTCTTCCTAGATATTTTTTCAACTCTGGGTTTTCATGTTACTATTTTTTCTTGATTCTCTTCCTACCTGTCTGATCAGTTCTTATTCTCTTTTGCTGGATCATCATCATCCATGTTCTTTCTTATCAAGAGGTATACCCCTCCTGAACTCTGTTCTGGGTTCTCTTCTCTTTTTTCTTTATATTCTTCATTAAGATCTCACTAGTTACCATGGAAATCATTTATCAGCTCGGAGGCAGTTGGAGTTAAGTGATTTGCCCAGGGTCACACAGCTGGAAAGTGTTAAGTGTCTGAGGCCAGATTTGAACCCAGGTCCTCCTGACTTCAGGGCTGGTGCTTTCTGCACTGTGCCACCTAGCTGCCCCTGGTTCCCAAATCTTATTTCTCCTAAATTTCCAGTCCTATATTACACTTATCTGCCAGACATTTCAATCTAGATAGTCCAAAGGATGTCTCAAATGGAGCCTGTCCGAAATAGAACTCTTCTTTGTTCCTAAGATCATTTCCTTTCCTTAGTTTCCTGTTTCTGTTGAACGTACCACTATCCTTCTTGTCACTTAAGTTTGTAGCCTAGACATCACCATAAGTTTTTCCTTCTTCATATTCCTATTTTGGATGACTTTATCTGTTCAATTTGCTTGCCTTCTCAAAGATGAGGGAGGAGCAGGAAGAAGGGAGAGAATTTGGAATGCGATTAAAAAAAAAAGTAAAATTTTTTTTGATGTAATTGGAAAAATTTTAGCAAAATAGAGTTTTTAAAGGAAAAAAAATAATGAATACCTTAAATTAAAAAAAAAAAACTATCTGCAAAACAAATAAAAAAAGACATTTCCTATTTCCAATTTGTTGACTCCATCTCCACAACATCTCTCATCTGATTCATTATATCTACCCATTATCCTTATTCAGACTTTTGTAGTGCCTTGCCTAGACTTTTGAAATAGTCTTGTAATTGACACCCCATTTCACTCTCCCCACCTATTCTCTCTCCCTGCTTTCAAACTTTTTCTCCAATTCATTTTCTACATAGTGCCTAAGTTGAGTCTTTTATTTATTTATTTATTTTTATTTCATAGCCTTTTATTTACAGGATATATACATGGGTAACTTTACAGCATTAACAATTGCCAAACCCCTTGTTCCAATTCTTTACCTCCTACCCCCCCCCTCTCCTAAATGGCAGGATGACCAGTAGATGTTAAATATATTAAAATATAAATTAGATACACAATAAGTATACATGACCAAAACGTTATTTTGCTGTACAAAAAGAATCAGACTCTAAAATATTGTACAATTAGCTTATGAAGGAAATCAAAAATGCAGGTGGGCATAAATATAGGGATTGGGAATTCAATGTAATGGTTTTTAGTCATCTCCCAGAGTTCTTTTTCTGGGCATACCTAGTTCAGTTCATTACTGCTCCATTAGAAATGATTTGGTTGATTTCATTGCTGAGAAGGGCCTGATCCATCAGAACTGGTCATCATATAGTATTGTTGTTGAAGTATATAATGATCTCCTGGTCCTGCTCATTTCACTCGGCATCAGTTCATGTAAGTCTCTCCAGGCCTTTCTGAAATTATCCTGTTGGTCATTTCTTACAGAACAGTAATATTCCATAATTTTCATATACCACAATTTATTCAACCATTCTCCAACTGATGGACATCCATTCAGTTTCCAGTTTTTAGCCACTACAAAAAGGGCTGCCACAAACATTCGTGCACATACAGGTCCCTTTCCCTTCTTTATATAAGTTGATAGTCTTAAAGCTCAAATATGAACATGCCATTCTTTTGCTCCACAAACTTCAGTGGCTCCCTTTTACTTTTAGATTAAGAATCAGAGTCTTGTGTTTGTATTTATAAAGTTTCACAGTTCGACTCCAATTTATTTTTTAGACTCATTTCACATTACTTTCCCTTCCCTTTTTTCTTCTTACCCTGCTCTGCCATTTTCTACTTAAGTGATGTTCCCCTCACACAACATTCCAACTCATCTTTGTGCCCTGGCTCTGTGCCTGGCATTCTGTGCCTGTCAGGTCCTTTTCAAGACTTTGCTCAGGTGCCATCTTCATAGTCATTTTTACTTACATCCCTACTTCCAGTTGTCAGGACTCTCCCCCAAAGTTGCCTTAGATCTAGTACTTTCTCATCTATGTACATTCTGTTCCTCTTAGTAAAATGTAAGCTTCTTGAAGTTAAGATCTGTTTTCCCTTTGTCCAGCAAAGAATTTGGCCAAGCATATGAACTGAAATGAGTAATTGGGACTAAGCCTTGGAAAAGTTTCAAATAATGGGCTGTGTCAGGGCTAAATTTTCTTTGCCTTTCACTGAAATTCTTTCATAAGAGTATAGACTTGTAAAATTCTTATGTAGTCCGTGGGACTTGATCATGATGAGCCACAGTTTAGCACATTATTGCTGATGTCCCATAGGAGCACAGTTGATGAGGTGCTGGCCTTGGAGTCAGGAAGACCTGCATTCATGTATTGTCTCAGATATAACTAATTCTCTGATCCTGGGCAAGTCAACAACCTCTCCCACCTTCAATTTTCTTTTCTTATAGAATGGTGGTAATAAATACTTAATCTAACAGGGTTGTGGTGAGAATCAAATGAGATAACTGTATATAAAACACTTTTTAAATTGTAAAGCATTATGTAAATATTAATTTACTCCTTGCCTTCATTGTAAAGACTCAAAGCTTTTCATTGTTTTCAAAATTCAAAACAAAATTTTATGACTTTTATTTTTCAGGGTTATCAATGAACTGATAGGAAATCTTGTTGGACATCTATACTACTTCTTAATGTTCAAATATCCAATGGATTTGGGAGGAAGAACTTTTCTGTGTACACCTCAATGTCTGTGAGTGGTTTTCTTTTTTCATTTTAATTGTCACTAATTCAGTCTAAGACATATTAGGAAGAATATAAAGATTAAACTTCACTAGTGAAGTGATAAAAATTCCTTTTTTCGCCAATCCTGCCAGCTTATCTATGAGCTAAATAGGATAGGAATTAACTTCACATTGGGAGAAAAAAAATCTCACATTGGGAGATACAGACAATAAATGACTTGAGAAAAGGATCATAGGGTTTGTGGGAAGCCAAGTGTAATTAAGGACAGGTCTATGAATTCCTAAGCTACTTCTTTGAGCCTTCCATCAGTCTGTAAATATTAGATCATTGGCCCACAAAACATCATTCCTACTACCTGTTATCTGACAAAGTGCCTGAATTTAGGGGCAGTTTCCCTAGACAGAGGGTTGGCATTATTTATGTTTTATTCCGACTTCCACAACTAGGAAATAGTCGTCTAATCCTCTCCCCTAAGTTCACAAGTAAGAAAATTACAGTTAAAAGAATAAGAGCAATTTGCCCAAGATCATAGAGTTAATAGGTTATCCAACATTGTGTCTACCTTAAAGAATGCCTGCCATTTGGAGTAACATTATTTGAAAATCAGGCCACCAACTTCTGACTTGACTCTTTACCCCTATTTCTGAACTCCTACAGAAGTGATTGGCCCAGCAAGGCGAATTACATTTAAGCATAGAAAAGCTACTTTTTTATTTTTTATTTTATTTATTTATTAATTTTTTTAAAAGCTACTTTTTTAAAGTAGATATAGATATAGAGAATATATCACATCCCTAACACTTTTCCCCATGATACCATATCTGACTTTGATAGTTGAAATCACATTAAAGACAGGGATGAGGGTGTTATTAAGATAGTACTTTACTGAACTTTAGGGTTATTATGACTTCCATAGGTGATTGTTACCTCAAAAGAGGATCATGACATCAGGAATGGGATGCCATGACATGCAAATGAATTGGATTTAAGTGAGGGAGGGTCCTGCCTAAGATCCTCCAGACCCATCTGGGTCTAGTGGCAAGATACAGAATAGGATGATTGGAAATAACCTTGGATGCAGTAGGAGACCTTGGCCTTTTTAAGCTAAGTTCTTCAACAGGTCTTAGTTTAACTGAAGCTGCATCCATTCAGTGATTAAAGCTAGGGGCGAAGCACACAGGTGCTCACGTGTACACACACACACACACACACACAAAATGCATATGTAGGTATATTTGGAAAACTATTATTTTCTGAACATTTCAGAATAGATCTGATGTACTAAAGGAAAAGAATTTTTATCACTTCAGTAGTGAAGTTTAATCTTTATATTCTTACTAGTCTTAGACTGAATACCTTTCTGATAATTTTCTCAGTGACCAAGTAATTCTTACCATTTTCAAAGGTACCAATGCCTTAACCTTACAAAATTCCAAAGAAAATACTAATTTTGAAGTTATTACCCAGAATAAATTATTGCATAATGTTGATTGTGTTGTTTTTTAATGTAATGTCTGATCTTGAAGAATAGCATTTGAAAAGGGCACATGAGGATTGAAACTTCATTTTACAGACAAAGAAACTTCAGCTAGAGAGAAGAAATGATTCCTGCAAAGTAACATAACTTATTAGTAACATAGGATACTAGTTCTTGGAGTCAGTCTTATTTTTCAGCTACCTCATAATTAACCAGAAAATGGATCTACTTTTTAAGCTTACCTTAAGTTAAGAAAGAAAGAAAAACTAGAAGCTGAACAATATTTACACTATTGAAGAGGGGGAAAAGTATTATGTATCTATGAATGAAGGTAAAAGATAAATTGGGATTATAAAGTAAAATAAAAAGAACTTAGATGATGAAAAAACAATATATTGTAGTTAAATATTAAAAAAAGATTCTTTTTCTTTAGTGCTTATCACCAAATCTACTCTGTGAAGGTTAAATGTTTGATGCATAGGAAGCACATGGAATCTGAGTCGAAACTTATATTATTTTCCTAACCTCATTTCTGTTGAAAAATGTATTTCATTTTCTAAATGCCATCTAATGGATGAACTTTTAATATTCAACTTGTTTTTAAGGGACCTTGCCTCTTTTCTGAATGTGAATGAAAATATTGTCAATTAATTCTGGTGGTCAGGCCAGGGCAGAGGAGACAGACAGTACTACCCTCGTTCAGGCTGAATCTAGGAACAGGCTTTTTCTCTTCCAGAGACTTAAAAAGGGAATCTAAATACAATTAACAGAGCTCTCTTTAGATATGGAGGGGAAAACTAGAGAGTTCAGAACTCCAAAGGTAGAAATTAAAGTGAAGAGATTACCTGGAAGGAATTATTTAATGCTTTTAATCTATATCCCAAAAAACTTATTAACTTGAGCTCCTTAGCTATATGTTATTTATGTACCCCAATTCATTTTTAGCCATCACAAATAATAATAACAAAATCAGTTAGCACAAGATTTCTGAAAGGTTCAGCTAGGCTGGTGAAATGTTGAAGTCTTCAGAGGGATGGAAATGTTCTGATGGCATCATTGTGCCCATCTTCCTCCTGTTCTAAAATCCTAACAGATTCACAAGCATTTTGTTAAGGTTATATGTGCCAGGAACCATGATAAAACCTGAGAATAATTATTTGTGGTCTGTCATTGTATAGCCATCTTCCTAAGAGTTTTGGGAAAACCCTAACTCAAGCTCAAGAGAAGAGCATGGCTGCATTTGGGGTTGGGAGACCTTGGTGTTTATATCATTCTGCTGTTGCTTAATCATGTTATATAACTTTGGGAAGTCATTTCACTTATGAAATTCAAGTTTTCCTCATTTGTGAAATGAAGGGTATGGATTGAATGAGATCCTTAAAACTCTGTTCTCGCTTTCAATCTTTGGTCCTATAAGCTCTGTCTGATTTTTCTTGATTAGAAAGGAGACAAAAAGAAAATATCCTCATAATTTCAGACATAAGAATAGAGAAGGAGAAGACTTTAGTTCTCATCTTGACTAAGAATGGAGAAGAAGACTTTAGTTCTCATCTTGACTCTACTCTTCTATTGAACCAAGTCCATTAACCTCTCTGTGCCCAAATTCCCTGCTTTGTAAAATGAGTTGGGCTCAGCGGTTAACCAGGTCTAATCCAATGATTTCTTATGAGCCTTCAATAAAAGAAGTTAAAAAACCTATGGGTCAGCCACAGAACTATCTGGATGCTCAAGCCTGGCTGGCAGTCATGTCTGATCTCACATCTGAAACATGAAAATGTTTTGAAATCCTAAGGACTTCTATGTAGATTGTGCTTTTTATTTTTTAAGCCATTTTTTTATCCTGTCAGTTTGGCTGATTTGCTGTCCTGATTCCCAAATCTGACAGGAAAGGGAGAGCCTTGATGATTTAGGCAAAGCCTTATATTGTTTGTGAGTAGGAGGCTGTGGTCAGGAGAAGGGAATAGAGTTTGGAGAGTAGAGGCACAAAAGAGACTTAGTTCTCTTTTGGACTCTGTTGCTTCTAGTCTCTGAACACAATGACAAACCTGCTTTTTGAATGATCATATAACACACAACTGAATAACAGATTTTTATCTCTGGTTCACATCTTCCTGGTTGTGCGAGATAATTAACAAAATGAGCTACACTTTGGTTTTCCTCTTTTGGAGGAAGCAGGTAACTCCTTTTCCTTCTCTTATTCCAGGTGTCATAAATCCTGGGGCACTAAGTGGAACAGTATACATTAGATTTGTGATTTATAGTGCACAGGGGTAGACGGATCTGTGATTTGATTTCTAATGGCACCACAGCCCCTGCTTCCTACTGGAGCTTCTCCACTGCTGGAAGCCTTTCTGCTAAATTTTGTAAGACATCAGATTACAAAATGTAACTTAAAATACATTCCTTGCAAAAGCAATAACTGCTTCAGAATTACCATAAATTTTTGTTGATTATGTATAATTGGGTGTCTTTTTATACTAATTACTTGCATTTAATTTCTCTGTAATATGTTTGAGCTGCGGAAACAGCTTTAGTATTGTCTTACAGTAGCAGAGCAAAATTGCCTTTAGTGTGGTGTCTCTTTTTGGAACGGGGGGGGGGGGATTATGAATATTGTTATTTTACAACCAGTCATCATAGTTTTGAATAACAGGCATTGAAAATGTACTTTAATTTAATATTCAACATTTATTTGTTGAAAGAGGAGAAATGTCAGTGTTAGAATGCTAAGATGTGGCATTTTTGGCACATTCCATTTTAAATGGAATCCCAAGGGGGATAATGTTAGATATATACTCCTTTACTTTTCTGATGAAGAATGATTCTTTGTGCTTCTTGAAAGAAAACAATGCAATGAGAGATGATGTTCATGGTGGGAAATAAAATCATGTTTCATTTATAAGACTCAGAATGGTTATCATCAGAAACAAGACCATTAGAAGAGCTTTCATTGGCAATTTAGTCCAGTTTGTATCTCTTTATGACATTTCTGATCCGTGGTCATCTGCCCTTTACTACACCAAGTAAAGGGATAGTCACATATTCCTCTAAATTGCTTTAGGACAGTTTTAATTGTTAGAAAGTTCTTTCTGAAACTGTTTTAGTGACATCTTTCTGTGAAGTTGGTTTTTTTGACTTTTTTCATCTTAGATTGGACCCAGTAATCTTGATTTGTGGAGATCTCTGCTTTTGACAGTCATGCATGATGGTGGATATCCTTCATGCTTTTGTGTCATCTGCAGGTTTGATAAGGGTACCTACCATCTGAGTGATAAAATGTTGAATAGCATAGGGTTCCAGGATAAATCCTGTGATGGGCATTCTGCTTGAGATTTCTCAGTAAGTCAGTGTCACTTTAATGACTATTCTTTATGTTCAGTTATGCAACCTGAATCTACCATATAGTAATTTAACTCTCCCATTTCTCCAAACTTTTCAAAAGAACATGATTTATCAGCCAATTCATATATGTACTATTTTGGTACTTTTCAACCATTATGCTGTGTTCAAATCAGGAATTAATTGAGTTCTGATTAATAGCTAAGCTGGATAAAGAAGAGTAGGGGTCAAGGTCTTCAAAGAACCTATCTTTTTTTTGTTGGGTAGGCAAAAAACATAAGAACCCACAGGAGAACAACATAAGATCAGCAGGTTATAAAAGAGCCAGATTGTGTAGTACCAGAGAATAAGAACTAGAATAAGAGTTTAATAAGAGTTTAAAGAGAAGGGAATGCTCAGTGGGGTTGGAATAATTGGTGAAAACTTTGATATGGAAATATGTTTATAAGTATTATACATGTATAACTTGTGTCTTATGCTTGGCGTCTTAGGGAGAAAAAAATTGGAATGTAAAATCTTCCAAAAATGAATGTTAAACTCTCTTTACATGTATTTGGAAAAAATAAAATACTATTAAAAGGGGGGAAAAAACCTTTTGTCATGAAGGAATTGACTTTGGAAGTAGGCCCCAAAGGATGAGGAAGATTTGGCAGTATGCAAAGGAGAGGGTTCCTGGGCATTGTACTCTTTGTTATATAGATAGCACAGTTGAGTAAGATTCCACTCAACATATGGATCTATATGTTTAATAGTTTTTTTATTAAGTAATGTTCTTGTAGCTTGAAGCTTCTTTAGCTCTCTCTGATTTTGTTTTTCCCCTCTCAACTTTCAAAATATATTTTGAACATAATAGTTCAAATCTAAGCACACTTATAGAGTTGTTTTCTCATAATCCTAGCCTGGAAAAGGTAAGAAATGACTTCCTAGTACAGTGACTTCTCATCTGAGAGATTTAAACATTATTTAGTGTCTTTGTTTCTATTTTATTTTGTATTCACAGTAAACATTTAATGAGTGCCTAAAGATAGAGAGTACTGTATTAGGTAGAAAGGTCCAGTGAGGTCTTCCCACTTTGTAGAAGGCTCTGGATGTTAGGCAGATGCATTCGAATTCTATTCAGTAGGCATTAGAAAGCACTGGCATATTTTTGTGTATCTCTAAAATAGAAGATCTAAAGACTACAATTTGAAGAGAGATTAAAAATTAGGATTCTTTTTGTGTGGATGCAACAACTACAGTAATGTAGTTGAAGTTTATAAAAAGAACCTTTACCTAAATCCCAACAGTAATATACTTCCTAATATTTAATTGGGAAAAAGGCTGCTATAGAAATATTTGTAAGGAAAATGCTTCAGAAATATGAGTTGTTAATTTTATATTTTGAAACTGAGCAATGTTCATTAAGAATTTTTCTTGTAGAGGCGTGATTTTAAAGCTTCAGTTATGTGGAAATTCATTTATGTTTTTTTCCCTTCCTTCTTCCTCTCCTCCTTCCTTTACTGTTCTAGGTACCGCTGGCTTCCCAGTAGGAGAGGAAACGTCTCTGGATTTGGTGTTCCGCCTGCAAGCATGAGACGAGCTGCAGAACATCAGCTTGGTGGAGGTGGTCGACACAACTGGGGCCAGGGCTTCCGACTAGGAGATCAGTGAAAAACTCAGTGGTATTCAACAAACAGTGATACTGTGCAGTTAAGGATTCTTCCTGGTGTGGGTTATACTTAAGACCTGTGTTTTATCTAATGCTGGTGGACCTGGCCCATGCAGAGTGTCATTTTTTTTCGATACAAGACAAATTGTTAAAAGTCCTGAAGAGAAATGTAAAATTTCCCTCCAAATTAGTGATCACGCTCCACTCTTTACTACTCTGAAGAAAGAAACATCAACTCTGCATCTTTCAAAATGAGCTGCTGTTTTTGTGTCTTCTCTTACCCTTCCCCCTTTTCTGAACAGTGGGTACTCTGGTCCAAGATTGACTAGCTCTGTAGATGTTTGTTTCTGTGGCAATGTAACCAAAACTTTATCAAAAGACTGATTCTAAGGACCCCTCTCCCCAACTCTTCTCTTGCACTCCACCAAAAACGCCATAATCCTTTGAAATTTAGAGAAGGTTGTTCATTTTGTGATGCTGCCTTTATGGTGAGCTCTCTTATTTTTTATGATACTGACTCTTGGGGTCAGCTTGGGTGCCAGGAACTATTGTAGAAGAACAGTTTTCTTTGCCTGTGGTGGCAGAAAGGAGGAGAGGGCATCAGACAGAGCTTGAGAAAGAAGACAGGGAGAAGATTGGCTGAGAATGGAAGAAGAGATAAGGACAGAAGCTGGCTTTGGCCTGACTTTTAGCATGTTGGGTGTTGGAAGAGGTCCAGCACTCACTCTTCTGCAGGTGTTCATGCAGAGTTGCAGCCAGACCTCACCTGTGACCATTTGCCACACTTCTCCAGATATTTTTATGTTTCATTTGACATTTTATTGAGTAATTGAGCCCTGCAGATTTGTATTAGAATCAGCAACCTTATCCATTGTGGATTATGAATGGGAGAGTGTTGCTTGCCAGATTTTCCCTTTTTAAAAAACAAAAGATGTGAATTGATCCCAAACTGCATTATATATTAAAAGTTAAAATATTTTAAAAGTGAACAAACACAAGAAGGTCCAAATGGATTGCAAACACATTTTGGGTTATCAGGTGTATTTAGAATTGTTTCTGTTTTTGTCATTTTGAAATATGAGTGTATAACTTCTGTGAATCAAAACAATATGGAAATCTTTTTCCTAAGTAGGTTATTTTTTTCCCCCATCAGAGCAAGTTTTGTCACCAAATAAAGCTTTTGAAGCCTACAGTGTTTCACACAGCTAAATGTTTCTTTTTTCAGCATATGTTTTTAGTCTCAAATCAGCTGACTTTTGCCGTCATGTACTTAGTAGTTCCATAAATTTTGAGTCAGAATGAAACAGCTTTGAAACTTTTCTGATCCTCAAATCTCATTGAAAGAAGCATCATTCTGGGCCTTAGGGATGCATTGTTTCTCCATACATGGGCATATACGAGGAATTCTGGGATGGTTATGTGTGTTATTCAGGTTTTGTTGGTGGAGAAATAATTTCTTATTTTCAATACTAAATTTACATCTGCATTCTTAACATCTCCCTTTCCTCTCTAATTTTATTTATATTTTTTAAAAAGTTAGGCAGAAAGCATCTGAAATTTATTGTCATACATATTCTGCTGTTGGCCATAAATAAAGTTTACCTCTTTGATTTTAGAATCCATCATTCCTATTATGTTTTATCTGTACTACCACTGGTCTTGGGCCTTCCAGGAGTAGTCTTTGATACTGGTTCGTACTTTCTTTTAAAAGTGGAGCTTGATGGTGAGCTAAGCTTCAGCTGTTTAAAGATCAACTGCAATAGTTTCCAAAACTTTACAGATGATCTACACTGTGCTCATCATAACATTCTCTCTCTTAAACACATCTAAGAATATACAGTTGATTGATCTTGTCAGGATCCCTTGTTATGCTTGAAATTGGAGTGATGTTAACTAAAAGTGCTCCTTATATGTGCAGCTCACTAAAGCCTCTGATGACAGTGGAATATCTTTTTGTATAGACACTATCTTTTTATGTAATCAAACATTTTGTTTGCTATTTGGCATAAAGATGATAAATTAAAATTTTACAACTTGAAGGTTGTCTATATGTCATAAGTTTCCTTGCATCTTTCTTTTTTTTTGCTGAGGCAATTGGGATTAAATGACTTACCCAGGGTCCCACAGCTAGGAGGTGTTAAGTGTCTGACTTAAGGTCCTCCTGACTTAAGGGCCAGTGCTCTATCTACTGTGCTACCTAGCTGCCCCCTTCCATCTTTTGTATTGTTTCATAGTATCATTTCCTAGGATAGTGCTGGTAAGACTGAAGTCTTGAGGTTGAATCCTTTCAGCTTAGTACCCTCACATCCTGTATGCTCTATTGCTGTAGACTGTACTCTTAGCCCCAGCCATTTGCAAAGGAGTCCAGCAAGAGCTTATAGGTAACTTATTGCTGCATAATTGGTTACCAGCTCCAAGCAGTTTACTGACAGGGATTGACAATAGCCTCACTTTTGTTGATGAATGACTGCCAAAAACAGTTAAGTGGCAATGTCTAAAGCAACAATAAATGTCTAAAGTTTAATAAAAGTTGACTGACTGAAGCAGCTATCTTTCTATGCCTGTCTTGATTTTTGAGGACAGGGAAGACTCGCACTTGAAATATAGTGGCTTTATTATGAGGCATTGCTTACTGTCATCAGTTTATGTACTTTATATAGTAGTGGTTTGGGGGCATAGTTAGCAGACTAATGGTAAAGCAGTCCACCGTTCCCACCCTGCCAATCCCCTTCCAATCTTTTGTCTTTGCTGTGACAAAATAAACTTGGCAAAATCCACCAGAATTCATTGGGAAGCTCTTTTCAGAGTGAACCTGGAAGCATGTTTACCTCATAAATGTACAAGGCATGCTTCCTTCCAATGAAGTCCTTAAAGCCATTATAGCCAGAAAATTTAAGATAGGCACACAACCATAAGATAAGATATTTGGCATAGGAATGGATGCATTGTATTTCAGAAGAGGCTAACATCACCTCTAACTCAGGGAATCATCAGGGAAGTGTCAGGGAGGAGAGAAACTCTTAGAAGTAGATATTCAAAGATAAGTAGTTTTTTGATAAGCAGAGATTGAGAGCAAGTGGGGGGTGGTGTTTGTTGCATGTGAGACTGAAATACATGCATTTCAGAAATTCAGGCATACACATAAATCAACTCCTACTACAGATCCCAGTATATGAGTATATTGTCTAAACCCTGTGTGCTTCTATATACTTATGGCACCAGAGGGAAGTGGAGTGTTAATGTAAGCAGAGCTGCAATTCTAATTCTCTCTTCCCAGAATTTGTCATTGACCTAATGGCAGCCACTCTTGGTGTTAATGAAAAACTATGCATGTTATTAACAGGTTATTGTTTGGAACGTGCCACTTTAGAATAAAATAAATTCCCACCTCCCTCTGGGTTTGGTCCCTCTCTGCTCCACAATTAGAAGTTCTTGGAAAATTGGTTTTTATATAGGGTACTAGACCTAGACTGTTGAATTATTGAAAGAAGTTACTTAGAAGGATTGGAGGCATGCTTGGTGGACCTACCAGTTGAGCATAGTACAAGAGTACTTGACTTTTAGCTCAAAAACTTAGCTTCAGTTCCCATCTTTGATACTATTTGTGTGCAATGTCTCTGGGCCTCATAATAATTAATGCCCCTTTTTGCATGGACTTGTAAGGAAAGTGCTTTGGCAATTTATAATGTTCCCTGTAAATGTAATATCAGAGACTCCTGAGAGTCTGTATTAGGAAGATAAATGGAAGCAGCACAGTACTAATAATTAAAAACTCATTAAGTATGAGACATAAAATCACTTGAGCAGTGGGAGGCTCTGCAGAGATATTTCTGTCGGGAAAAAACGCTGGATTTGGAGCCAAAGGAACTGGGTTCAAATTCTAGCTGTCAGGAACACCCCAGGAAAGTCACAGCCTCTCGTCAATTTTGCTTCATCTATCAAATGAGGAATTTGGACCAGCTAAACCCCTAAGATTCCTCCCAACTTTTAGTCACGGTGATGATCTCTTAAAGTTGGATTGAATGATCTCTTTGGCCTTTTTTTTTAACCTCAGATTCTGTGATTACTGTTCTCCTTTATTATATTCAAATGATTAAAAATATTTTGAATCTCTGACACTTGTTATTTAGATTGCTCTAAATACTTGTAGTTTGCTACTCCCTGTGGGTAAGGCCATGCTGTTTTTTAATCAGAGCAGCAGAAATAATGTCAGCTGCTATTTTGGGGGTAGTCAGAATAAATAGCAATGGAAAATAGCTATTTAGCAAGTAGATGCTTAGCAAGTTTTACACAAAAGTTTAGCAGGAGTTGAAAAGTTCTGTGATTTTGCCAGAAAAAAACCAAAGGCCAACAGGAACTTGGCAACTAAGGCCTCTTGCCCTCACAAGTCACTTCATTTCTGTCATGACATCAGATCTACAAGGGACCTCAGAAATTAGGCCAACCCCCCTGCCCCTTACCATTTTCTTTCTTTAATATCATTTATGTGGGTACCCACTTATGAGTTTTTAATTACTATTACTATACTGCTTCAACTTATCTTCCCAATACTAGACTTTTAAGAGTCTAATATTTGAAAGTGAGCCCACATTTACAGGGAACATCTATGTGGTATAGATTATATCTTTTTATCTACGGACTCTTCTCTGTTCTCCCATACAGTAGTTCTGCTGAGTATGTGGGTCATTTGGGGGTCTTTTGTCAAGTTGGTATAGGACCACATGGATTGACCATCAGTGGTCTCATTCATACTACAGGACTAGTTTGCCTTCCTTTCTGGTCATACATCTTATTTGAGCATATACACTATTAGGCAGCAGGCATTTTGAAGTTACCATTAAAGCAGAGAGATGTTTGCTGAGAAGTTAAGTTTTTAGCATCAAAGACAGACTATAACTTTTTGGTTTGGTGTTCTATAGCACAGGTGGTTCAGGGGGCAAAGTATATTAGACATGGAGTTGAGGTATGAGTTTTAGTTCCATCAGCATCTGTGTGATTATGGGGTAGATTACTTAACCTCACTGGAACTCTGGTATAAAATGAAGGGATTGGATTTATATGATTTGGATTTATACTATCGTAGGGGCAGTACTAGGCTTGGAATCTCTTTCTAAATCTCATCTCACCCCCACAACAAATTGTGTGCCCATCGACGAGATATATTCTGGGCTTGAATAAATGTGAAATGAAATGGGACTCAATGGCCTCTAAAATTCCTTTTGCCTCTCTATGATCTGATCCAAGTTTCCTTCCTGCTGTCACATGTGATTCCATGCATGCTTTGTATTTCTAAAGATAAAACAAGTCCATCCTCTCAGGAATTTATCCTAAAAAATGTACCATAAGAACAGAAAGTGTGTGTGTGTGTGTGTGTGTGTGTGTGTGTGTGTGTGTGTGTATTAGCAACTGATCCCTCAGGTGAATTGCTGAAATCACTTATATGAACAAGAATTTTAAATAAATCAGGCATAGAAAGGTTTCTTGGACATAAGTCTAACACAATTTATGGTGTTTACAAAGAAGTTTTTATACTTAATTTGATTCTCACAGAAACTCTAAAATATCTATCCCCATATTTTACAATGAACCAAGTATTTTTTCAACACTTAGTGTCTGTCAGGTACTGAAAGAGTGTCTGCTTTCAAAGAGCCTACATTGTAGTGGCAGGTACCATGCTTTTGCCTTTTTTTTTCATCCCTAATGTTAGTGAAATACCTCTGACACAATAAGTGCTTAATGTATGCTTGTTGATTGTATATTCAAAGCAGATATTGGGTATTTCAAGGAGGGTCATATTCAGTAGCTGAATAGACTAGAAAATGCACAAAGTAATACTTGAAGTATTGAGTCTTGAAGCAGCCAAGGAATTATAAAGCCACAGAAATGGAATGTCATGTGTGAAGAACACCAAGAAGGCTATTCTGTCTGGGATATAGGAGGGAATGATGTATCAGATAAGATTGGTTGTAAAGAGCTTTTTTCTTTAAAAATTAAATTTTTATAAAGATTTAAAAATAATTTTGATTTTTTTTTCCCTTCTCAATTACACATACAGACAATTTAAAGTATTTGTTTCAAAAAAATTTTAATTCCAAATTCTTTCCCTCTCTTACTCTTGCCACGCCAGCAAGCAATTTGATATGGTTCTACATGTATAGTTATGTGAAACATTTTCATAATATTCAGATTGTGGAAGAAGACAGATCAAAAGAAAAAAAAAGTTTTATGTTTAAAATGATTGTACATGTTTAACCTGTATCAGATGGTTTTCTCTTTGGGGAAGGGGGGAGTTAAGGAGGGAAGGGAGAAAAAATTTGGATCTTAAAATCTCACAAAAATGAATGCTGAAAACTTTCAATACATAATTGAAAAGAAAATAACTATTGAGAAAAAAAATAAAAAAAAATAGTATGCTTTAATCTGCAATCAAACTCCAGTTCTTTCTCTGAAAGTGGATAGTATTTTTCATCATTAGTTCTTTGGGAATTGTGATAGATCATTATGTGGCTGAGAATAATTGCAAAGTTATTTGTAGTTGATCATTGTACAGTGTTGCTGTTTCTGTATCCAGTATTCTCCTGGTTCTGCTCACTTCATTTTGTATCCATTCATGTAAATCTGTCTAGGTTTTTCTGAGAGTATCTTGTTTGTCATTTCTTACAGTACAATAGTATTCGATCACAATCGTATACTATAACTTGTTTGGACATTCCCCAGTTGATGGGAATCTCCTTGATTTTCAATTCTTTGCCACCACAAGGAGACTTACTCTAAATATTTTTGTATATATAAATCTTTTTTTTTTTAATCTTTGAGATGAAGACCTAATAGTATACAGTTTTATAGTCCTTTGGTCCTCATTCCAGATGGTTGGATCTTAAGAATGGTTGGATCAGTTCACAATTACCCAGCAATGAATTAGTGTCCCAATTTTTCCACATCATTTCTATTTATCATTTCCCTTTTTTGTCTTTATTAGACAATCTGATGGATCAAGGTGGTACCTCAGAGGTGAAGAACTGTGTCTTTTTTTTTTTTTTTTTATAATCAATTTTTTAAAAAATTTAATAGCCTTTTATTTACAGGATATATGCATGGGTAACTTTACAGCATTAACAATTGCCAAACCTCTTGTTCCAATTTTTCACCTCTTACCCCCCCACCCCCTCCCCCAGATGACAGGATGACCAGTAGATGTTAAATACATTAAAATATAAATTAGATACACAATAAGTATACATGACCAAAACGTTATTTTGCTGTACAAGAACTGTGTCTTAAAGAAAAGTTTATTTTATCCTAGAAATACTGAGAAACTAGTGGAATTTATTGAGGAGCAGGGAATGTATATGGTCAGATCTATATTTCAGGAAAATCATTGGCAGCTTTCTGGAAAATGGGTTGGATGGGAGAGACTTAGGCAGGAAGGTACTTTGCAATAGTCCAGTTGAATGAGGCAATTGGGGGTAGTGATGTATTGAGAGAATAGAATAGTGAGAGTAGTGGGGCAAAATAAATATTTGGCAACTGATTTAGGAATGAAAGCTTACAAATTTGAGTGACTGGAAGGATTAGTGGTGCTTGGGACAAAAATGGGGAAGTTTGGAGGAGGTATGAGTTTTGGGGAAAAGATAAGGAATTATATTGGAGGAAATGGAAACTCCAGTTCTGTTTTTGATCTTATGAGAAATAGCGAGCATTAGGGATTTGGCCATCTTTACTTGAATGAATGAGACTAAAATCAAAAGATTTAGAATTGAAAGGGAATTTAGATAGTTCAACTCTTTCAGAGGAGGAAACTGAGAAGGCAAGTGACTAATCCAAGGTAATAACAGCTAACATGTAGTACCTTATCATGTGTGAGGCACTGTGCTGGTGCTTTACAAATATCTTGTTGCATCCTCACAGCAATCTTGCAAGACAGAGTTACCTCCATTTTTCAGTTGATAAAACTGAGATTAAATGACAAGCACACAGATGGTAAATAGCTGATACTGGATTTGAACGCGTTTGCAATATTCTTATTAAAATTATCTGAGTTCCATATTTTCTCCCTCCCTGTCCTCCTCACTTTAGAAGGCAAGCAATTTGAAGTAGCTTATACATGTTCAGTCATGCAGACATTTACATATCAGCCATGTTGCAAAAGAAAACACCAAAAAAAGAATAAATTTTTTAAAGTATGCTTCAATTTGTATTTAGACTCCATTGGTTCTTTCTCTGGAGGTGGTTAGAATTTTTCATCATAAGTTCTTCAGAATAGTCTTGGAACATTGTGGAGAATGGCTATGTCATCATACAATATTGCTATTACTGTGTATAATGTTCTGGTTTTGATCATGTCACTGCATCAGCTTACGTAAATCTTGTCACTTCCTATAGTACAATAGTATCCCATCACTACCATATATACCACAATTTGTTCAGCCATTCCCCAACTGATGAGCATCCCCTAAATTTCCAGTTTTTTTTGTCACCATAAAATAAGCTATTGTAATTAGTTTTGTACAAATAATTTCTTTTCCTTTAATTTATTTGAGATACAGATCTAGAAGTAATATTGTTGGGTCAAAGGGTATGCACAGTTTTGTAGCTCTTTGAGCATATTACCTCAGGTCTTTCAGAGTCTAGGCCCAATGATGTATTCATTGCAATGTCTAGTTGTCTGTCAAGTAGGAGAGTCAAGGTTTGAATACCAGACCTTATGATCCAGTAGTATTTTTACTTCACCATTACTTCTTTTTTTTTTTTTTTTTTTTTTTTTTAATTTAATAGCCTTTTATTTACAGGATATATACATGGGTAACTTTACAACATTAACAATTGCCAAACCTCTTGTTCCAATTTTTCACCTCTTACCCCCCCCCACCCCCTCCCCTAGATGGCAGGATGACCACTAGATGTTAAATATATTAAAATATAAATTAGATACACAATAAGTATACCTGACCAAAACGTTATTTTGCTGTAGAAAAAGAATCAGACTCTGAAATATTGTACAATTAGCTTGTGAAGGAAATCAAAAATGCAGGTGTGCATAAATATAGGGATTGGGAATTCAATGTAATGGTTTTTAGTCATCTCCCAGAGTTCTTTTTCTGGGCATAGCTAGTTCAGTTCATTACTGCTCCATTAGAAATGATTTGGTTGATCTCGTTGCTGAGGATGGCCTGATCCATCAGAACTTCACCATTACTTCTTTATCTCCATATTTCTGTTCTAACTTAAAGACAATGACTTTCCTCATTCTTCAATGAATTCTTCTTCAATGAATAGCTCCACTTAATATTTGTAATTAGGACTTTTAGTGACCATCACTGCTTATACTTTAGGGGATGTATCTTCCATAATAAATCCTAGATCCTTTCCTTTCCTACACTGTCTTAGTGATCTCCCATCCATGCAGAAAACTATACATTTAAATGTATATCTCTCCTGAACTCTTGAACATCACCAGCTATCTGCTAGACAATACCTGGATTCATTAGTAACTCAGTATGTTTAAAATGCAATCATCTCTCCTAAACCTACTTCTCTTCCCTCTTTCTATTAATGACACCTTTTAATTTTATTTTAGTTACTGAGGTTCCCAACCAAGGAGTTATTCTGTATTCATTCCTCTCTTTAATTACTCATATCCAACTCGGTTGCCAAGGCTTATTAATTTTACTACTACATTTCTGATGTTCAACTTTCCATTTAACATGGACCCTATCCTAATTTAGGCCTTCATCACTTGATGTCTGAACTACAATAGTCTTCTCATTGGACTCCTTTTTTAGATCTTCCCCTTCTCCAAAATTTCCAGGATAATTTTTCTTTTTTAAGGCACAAGTCTGATTTATTTCCATTTTCAAAGATTTTTTGATGATTCCCAATTGCTTCCAGGATAGAAATGTAAATTTTTCACTTCACATTTAAAGCCTTCCATAATCTGTCTTCAATTTGACTTTACAGATTTATTTTAAAATTCTCCCCCATCTCCCCTACTCTCCATTCCAAGTATTGTGTCCTATTAGTTACCTAAACTCAAGCTCTCATTTCTCTCATTTCTTTATACAATCTGTCTAACCATGTCTAGAATTCACTTCCTTTCTGCCACTTCATCACAGAATGGCTCTTCCTATTTTATGCTTTTCCTGATTTCCCTTTTCTGCTTCCATAGGTAGTGTCCTCTTCCTCCTCGAATTGCTCTCTATGATTAAATACCTGTGTACATAAAATTTTCCCATGTTTACTCCTCCACCCCCCTTAAAAGCAACAACAATTTTTTTTTTTTTTTTATTCTGGACTCTTGAGTCCATCAGTTCTCTTTCTGGAGGTGAGTAGCATTTTTTTATCATAAGTTTTAGAGTTGTGGTAAATCTTGTATCGATCAATTACTAATTCTTTCACAGTTGATTATTGTTACAATATTGCTGTCTTCCTGTACATTGTTCTCCTGTTTCTGCTTACTACATCAGTTCATAAAAAATCTTCAAATTGCCCAAAATTGATTTTACATATCTAAAAAATAACAATTTATCTGGAAGAACAAAAGGTAAAGAATATCAAGGAAATTAATGGGAAATAAATGTGAAGAAAGGTGATCTGCTCATATCAGTTCTCAAAGTGAATTTAAAGTAGTAAATGTTATAACTGTTTTGTACTGATAAGGAATAGAGTGGTAGATCAGTAAAATAAATCAGGTATATAAGACATAATAAATGATTGTACTAATCTAGTGTTTGAAAATCCAAAGACTTGTGGGTTTAGGACGAGAGCTTACTATTTGACAAAAACTTCTGGGAAAACTGGAAAACAGTTTGGCAGAAACCAGGTATAGACCAATATCTTACATAGTATATCAAGATAAGGTCAAAATGGGTACATGTTTTAGATATCAGCAAATTAGAAGAGAAAACAATAGTCTACTTGCCAAATTTATGGAGAAGGGAAAAATTTGTGACAAAATAGAGAATACTATTAAATATAAAATGGATAATTTTGATTATTTAAAAAAGTTTTACTAAAAACAAAACCAAACAAGATTAGAAGGAAAGCAAAAATGGGAAACAATTTTTATAGCCTTTATCTCTGATAAAGGCCTAATTTCCCAAATATATAAACTGAGTCAAATGTAAGAATACAAACCATTCTCCAATCGATAAATGGTCAAGGAATATTTTTTAGATGAAATCAAAAGTTCTATTGTACCAAAACAAAACAAAAAAAAAAAACTCAAAATCACTCGATTAGAGAAATGCAAATTAAAACAACCCTGAAGTGTACTACTTCACATCTATCAGATTGACCAATATGACAGAAAAGAAAAATAAATATTGTAGGGAATGTAGGAAAACTGGGCCACTAGTGCACTGTTGAAGTTGTGAAGGGATCTAGCCATTCTGAAGAGACATGCATTGTTGGTGGAATTGTGACGTGATCTAGCCATTCTGGAGATCAATTTGAAACTAAACCCAATAAAGATAAAGATAAAGGCTTTATTACTAAAATATAGAGAGAATTGACTCAAATAAAAATATGAGGCATTCTTCAATGGTTTAAATAGTCAAAAGATAAGAATAATTTTCAGACAAAACCATTTCTAGTCATATGAAAATGCTCTAAATCACTGTTGATTAGAGAAATGCAAATTAAGACAACCCTGAAGTACCATTACATACCTATCAGATTGGGTAAAATGACAGGAAAAGATAATGATGAATGTTGGAGGGGATGTGGGAAAACTGGGACACTGATGCATTGTAGGTGGAATTGTGAATGGATCCAACCATTCTGGTTGATTTGGAGAGCCATTGGAACTATGCTCAAAAAGTTATCAAACAGTGCACACCCTTTGACCCAGCAGTGTTTCTACTGGGCTTATATCCCAAAGAGATATTAAAAGAGAGAAAGGGACCCCCATATGTGCAAAAATGTTTGTTTCAGCCCTTTTTGTAGTGGCAAGAAACTGGAAACTGAGTGGATGCCCATCAGAGTGATGGTTGAATAAGTTATGGTATATGAATGTTAATATTATTGTTCTGTAAGAAGCAATTAACGGGATGACTTCAGAAAGGCCTGGAGAGACTTACTTGAACTGATGCTGAGTGAAGTGAGTAGAACTGAGAGAACATTGTACACAGCAACAACAATACTATATGATGATCAATTCTGATGGAGGTGGCTCTTCCAACAATCACATGATTGTGTTTCCAATAGACATGTGATGGAGAGAGCTATCTGCATTCAAAGAGAGGACTGTGGGGACTGAATGTAGATCACAACATAGTTTTTTTTCACTTTTTGTTTGCTTTTTTTTCTTATTTTTTTCCCTTTTTGATCTTATTTTTCTTGTGCAGCATGATAATTGTGGAAATATGCGTAGAAGAATTGCACATGTTTTACTTGCTGTCTGGGAGGAAAGGGAGGGAGAAAAATTTGGAACACAAGGTTTTGAAAGAGTAAATTTTGAAAATTATCTTTGCATGTATTTTGGAAATAAAAAGCTATTAAAAAACTATAAAAGGCTATAAAATTGCATATATCCCTTGACACAGCAATAACACTACTGGGACTGTATCTGAAAGAGGTGTTTAAAAGGGAGCAGTAGGGATTTGGAAGGGAAGGACAAAAATGTACATGCACATTATATAAGTTACATATATATATATATATATATATATATATATATATATATATATATATATATAATATAACTTCTTTTTGTGGTAGCAAAGAATTGGAAATTGAGGGGATGCCTGTCAGTTGGGGAATGGCTGAACAAGTTGTATCATACAATTTGATGGAGTACTATTTTGCTGTAAGAAATAGCAAGCAGAGGATGCCCTCAGAAAAACCTGGAAAAACTTACATGAACGGATGCAAAGTGAAAAGAACAGAATTTGAGGAACTTTGTACACTATAGCATCAATATTGTAGGATGATTAATTGTGAATGACTTCACTATTCTCAGCAATATGATGATCCCCATCACAACTCTCAAAGGATAAAAAAATCTATCCACATCCAAAAAAAGAACTGATGGAATATGAATGCTAGTTGGAGAATACAATTTTTTCATTTTTTTTTTTTTTTCATTTTTTTCTTTTGGTCTACTTTCACAAGATGACTACTATGGGTATGTTTGGTATATCACACATGTATAATTCATTGTAAATTGCTTACCATCTCGGGTTGAGGAGGTGAAGGAAGGAGTAAGGAGAAAATTTAAAATTAAAAAAATATTTTAAATTGTGTATGTGTAATTGGGGGAAAATAATAAAAATAAATATAGTATATGTAAATAGAGCTGCTTAACTGTAGCCTGCTTGAAGGAGGCGGTGGGGGGCAGTAAAAGGAGAGAATATAAAAATGTACAGCAGAGAACAAAATAACCTACAAGGAAGCAAAGAAAAGATGGAGTCATGAATATAATGCCTTTTATTATTTTATTTGTTTTCTTGAAATGGAAACTTATTGTTACACATTTTGAATACTTTCTGATGTTCTGCTGGATACATGACAATGGTTTTTTTTTTTTTTTTTTTTAGTTTTCCTTTTTCTATTTTTTCCTTGTCTTGTATTTAATTAAAAATAACTATATAAGAATATATTAAAGTCTTAATAGATTTTTCTGAAACCACCCTTCATTAATTCTTATAGCACAATAATATTCCAATAGCACAATAATATTCCACTACATTCATATACCATAACTTGTTCAGCGTTCCACAATTGATGGATATCTTCTCAGTTTCCAATTTTTTGCCACACCAAAAAGCTATTTTCAATATTTTTGAATATTTAGATCACAGTATTTTTGTATACATAAGTCCTGTCCCTTTTTATTTGCTGCTCTTGGGGTGTTACCTAGTAGTAGGATGTAGTGTTTCTGTTTGGTTTTCTGGAGGTCTTGGAGCAGCCTTCATTTCAATTTTGTAATCTTATGAGAATAGCCAGGTCCAAATTATTTTCTCCTTGCCTGGGGCTGGGCAGCTTTCTGGAGAGCCTTCAGACAGGCCTTGGTCTCAGTGGAGGAAGTGCAGGAAACCAGCCACCATGGTGGTGTGAGATGGAGTGAATGAATCTGGCTCTGAGTCTGAGGCCTTGTGCTTCAGCCTCCATCCACCACAAAGGTGGACGATTGAATGAATCTGTCTCTGAGTCCACCCTGGCTAAGTTTGTCCCAGATTATATGCTCTATTATAATTAGATCATTTACAGTATACCGAGTATAAGCCAATTATTATATCACTATGGAACCATTATTGTAAGATGAAATCAATCATACTGAACTATTATCACCATGCTAAACTAGATAACCTTGTCTTATTAATTCCACTGAGTTAGCACCTTGTAAGAATCCTTGTTTCAAGTACAGAGTTCTGGCCCATAACAGTGGGATAGCAGGTTTTTTTGTTTTTTTCCTGGTTATACATGTATAAACTTTTAAATACATTTATTTATGAATCATGTTGGGAGAGAAAAATCAGAACAAAAGGGGAAAACGAGGAAAAAAATAAAGAAAAAAGTGAACACAACACATGTTGGTTGATTTACATTCATTCTCTATAGTTATCTCTCTGGATGCAGATGGTGTTTCCTATCCAAAGTTTATAGGGATTGCCTTGGATCACTGCACCACTGAGATGAACCAAGTCTTTCATAATTGATCACTGCACAATCTTCTTGTTACTGTGTACTATGTGTACCTGTTTCTACTTGTATTGCTCAGCAACGGTTCTTGTAAATTCTCCAGGCTTTTCTAAAATCAGCTTGCTCATTTTTTTTATAAAACAATAATATCCCATCACTTTCATATACCGTAACTCATTCAGCCATTCTCCAGCTGTTGGGCATCCACTCAGTTTCCAATTCCTTGTCACCACAAAAAGTTGCTACTAACATTTTTGCACTTGTGAGTCCTTTTCCCTCATTTATGATTTCTTTGGGATACAGACCCAATAATGGCACAGCTAGGTGTATAAAACAGTTTTTTTAGCCCTTGGCATAGTTCCAAATTGCTCTCTTAAATGGTTGTATCAGCTCACAACTCCACCAACAATGTATTAGTGTCCCAGTTTTCCCACATCCCTTCCAATATATTTTCCTGCCATCGTAGCCAATCTGAGAAGTGTGAGGAGATGCCTGAGTTGTTTTAATTTACATTTCTCTAATCAGTGTTCTCCTGTTTCTATTCTACTTAGCATCAGTTCAAGTAATTTCTCCAGGCCTTTATTCTATAATCATCTTGCTCATTTTTTATAGAATAATATTCCATTACCTTCATGTACCACAGCTTGTTCAGCCATTCTCCAATTGATGGGCATCCACTGCTTTTCCAGTTCTTTGCTACTACAAAAAGAATTACTACAAACATTTTTCTACATGTGGGTCCTTTTCCTTTTTTTGTGATTTCTTTGGGCTATAGACCCAGTAAAGACACTGCTGGATCAAAGGGTATGCCCAGTTTAATAGCCCTTTGTGCATAGTTCCAAATTGTTCTCCAGAATGGTTGGATCAATTCACAGTTCCACCAATAATGTATTAGTGTCCCAGTTTTCCCACATCCCTTCCAATATTTATAATGATCTTTTCCTGCCATCGTAGCCAGTCTGAAAGGTGTGTAGTAGTATCCAAGAGTTGTCTTGATTAATGCAAAAATTTTAAATAAAATATTAGCAAAAAGATTACAGAAAATTATCCCCAGCATAATACACTATGACCAAATAGGAATTATACCAGGAATGCAGGACTGGTTCAATATCAGGAAAACTATTGCCATAGTTTACCATATCAATAATAAAACAATAGAAGTCATATGGCAATCTCAATAGATGCAGAAAAAGCTTTTGACAATATACAGTACCCATTCCTATGAAAAACACTAGCAAGCATAGACATAAAAGGAATTTTCCTTAAAATAAGCAGCATCTATAGAAGCTGGATGCATTCCTAATAGGATCAGGGGTGAACCAAGGATGTCCATTATCACCACTAGTGTTCAATATTATACTATAAATATTGATGTAAGCAATAAGAAAAGAAAAAGAAATGAAAAAAATTAGAATAGGTAATGAGGAGATAAAGTTATCACTTTGCAGACAATATGATATACTTAAATAATCCTAGAAAATCATCCAAATACCTACCTGAAACAATAGCTTTAGCAAAGTTGCAGTATATAAAACAAACTCACACAAACCATCAGCATTTCCATATATTGCTTGACAAAGCCCAAGAGCAAGAGATAGAAAGAGAAATCTCATTTAAAATAACTAGACAAAATATTTGGGTGTCTATCTCCCAAGACAAACCCAGGAACCATATGAACACAATTACAAAACACTTCTCACACAAATAAATCAGATCTAAACAACTGGAAGAATATTAATTGATCATGGATAGGCCAAGTTAATATAATAAAAATGGTAATTATACCTAAATTGGTCTACTTATTCAGTGCCATAACAAACTGCCAAAAAGTTATTTTATAGAGGTAAAAATAATAAAATTCATCTGGAAGTCTAAAAGATAAAGAATATCAAAGGAATTAATTTTAAAAAAAACCCCAAAAGGTGGTGGCCTAGCAGTACCAGACCTAAAACTATATTATAAAGCAGTCGTCATCAAAACCATTTGTTACTGGCTAAGAAATAGTAGATCAGTGGAATAGGTTGGATGTTCAAGACACAATAATCAATGACTATAGTAATCTAATATTTGACAAATCCCCAAATCCAGCTTCTGGGATGAGAACTCATTATTTCACAAAAATTACTGGGAAAACTGGAAAATATGTCAGAAAGTCAGCATAGACCTATATCTCACATCCCATATCAAAAGATCAAAATGAGTACATGATTGGGATGTAAAGGGTGATACCATATGTAAATTAGGAGAGCATGGAATAGTTTTCAGATCTTTGTAGAAACAAGGAATTTATGACCAAAGAACTAGAGAACATAATGAAATGCAAAATTAACAATTTTGATTACTTTAAATTAAAATGTTTTGTTTAAACAAAATCAACAAAAACAAGCTTAAAAGGGAAGCACAAAGCTGGAGGGAAATTTTGCAACCAGTGTTTCTGATAAAGGCCTCATTTCTAAAATATATAAAGAATCCTGTCAAATTTATAAGAATACAAGTCATTCCCCAATTGATAAATGGTCAAAGGCTATGAACAGATCATTTTCAGAGAAAGAAAACTAGAACACTAAGGCATTGTTGGTGGAGTTGTGAAATGATCCAGCCATTCTGGAAAGCAATTTGGAACTATGCCCAAAGGATTATAAAATTGCATATCCTTTCATCAACAGTGCTACTGGATCTATGGCAAGGAACTGGAAATTGAGGGATTGTCTTTCAGTTGGAGAATGGTTGAATAAATTATGGTGTAAGAAAGTCATGGAATATTATTGTTCTATAAGAAGCTGGATGATTTCAGAAAGACCTGAAGAGACTTACATGAATTGATGCCAAGTGAAGTGAGTAGAACTGAGAGAACATTGAACACAGCAACAAGAAGATTATGTGATATCAATTCTGATGGACATGGCTCTTTTCAACAGTGAAGTGATTCAGGCCAATTCCAATAGATTTTATAATGAAGAGAGCCATTTTCATAAGAGAGAGGACTATGGGGGACTGAATGTGAATCACAGCATAGTTTTTTCCACTTTTGTTATTGTTTGCTTGCTTTTTGTTTTTTCTTTCTCATTTCTCCCCTTTTTTATCTGATTTTCCTTGTGCAGCAAGATAAATGTGGAAATATACATAGAAGAATTGTACGTATTTAACATATGTTGGATTACTTCTTGGGAGGAGGTGGATAAAAGGAGAGAGAAATTTGGAACACAAGGTTTGCAAGAGGGAATGTTGAAAACTATCTTTGCATGTATTTTGAAAATAAAAAGCTATTATTTAACAAAGGGTTAAAAAAGTAGTAAGATTTTTTTTTTTTTTTTTTTTTTGCATTGATATTCATTAGGAAGACTTATCTGTAATTTTCTTTTTCTGTTTTGGCTCTTCCTGGTTTAAGTATCACTGCCATATTTGTGTCATAGAAGGAATTTGGCAGGACTCCTTTATCCATTTTTCCAAATAGTTTACATTTTATTGGAATTAATTGTTCTTTAAATATTTGATAGAATTCACTTGTAAATTCTTTTATATACTTTTTTTAGTCTTTTCTTAGAGAGTTCATTGATGACTTGTTCAATTTATTTTTCTAAAATGGGACTATTTAAGTAATTTATTTTCTCTTCTGTTAACCCGGGCAATTTATATTTTTGTAAATATCCATTCAATTAGATTTTCAGACTTGCTGGCATGCAGTTGGGCAAAATGGCTCCAAATTATTACTTTAATTTCTTTTTCATTGATGGTAAGTTCAAAAGGGTATAGTTTTTATAAACTTTTAGACCTACTTCCATATTGTTCTCCAGAATAGTTGGACTTGTTTATAACTCCACCTTTTTTCTTAAACTCCTTCAGCATTGTCATATTAGCCAATCTAATGGATATAATGTACTACTTTAGAATTGTTTTAATTTTCATTTCTTTAATAATTATTTAGAACATTTTTTTCATATGAGTACTGATTGCTTTGATTTCTTTCTCTGAAAACTGTTCATATCCTTTGACCATTTATCAACTGGGGAATGACTTGTACTTTTATAAATTTGACTCAATTCTTTATATATTTGAGAAATGAGATCTTTGTCAGGGAAATTTGATGTAAATTCTTCACCCCCCACCTAGTTTCCTTGTGTTTCTTCTCATTTTGTCTGCCTTGACTTAACTCCTTTGAACCTCACTATTTTTTTTTCTTTGCTTATGAACTTGTTTCTTTCCATAAATCTGACAAGTAATTTTTCTCATGCTCCCTTAATTTGTTTACCATCTCACCTTTTATTTCCAAATACCCATTTTGAGCTTATCTTGGTATATGATATGCTTGTCTATGCTTAGTTTTTGCCAGATAGCTTTCCCATCCGTTTTTGTCAAATAGAGAATCACTATTAAAATGCCGTGTGTTTTTTACTTTATTTTCTCTCCTTTCATTCCCTCTCCTACCTCCCCAAAGCAGGCTACAGTTAAGCACTGATATATTTATGTATACTATAATTATTTATTTTTAATATTTTATTTTTCCCAATTACACATAAAGACAATTTTTTTAGCATTCATTTAAAAAATTTAGTCTCAAATTTTCATTATTTGTCAAATTGCTGCGATCTTTGAGTTTCTCAAATACTGGCTTGTGCTCATTTGCTTTTATATATTGGGTACCTAATCTAGAGAGTGGACTAAAACTTAAAAACAATTTCTACAAAACATTTGCCTCACCAAGTTCACTTCCAAATGTAGCATAGCAGATGGGCAGGTTTCCTCCTCTTGTAGAAACCGGCATCTTGACTGCAGGATCATTCTATTGCTAGGCTGTGTCCTGGTTGTTCCTTAGGGAGGAAGCTTAAAGCTTCCTCTGGCTTTTAGGCTTCTGGTGGTTTGCTCTCCTGATCTTTTGAAGTTCATGCGGTCTCTTATCTTCACATAATCTTCACATAAGATTAGGAAATAGATACAACAGAGACAGAAGCAAGACATAACGTTGGTCTTTCTCTCCACTGGCGGGCTTCCAGAAGTCCTAGACTCCTCAATCCGATGCATTTCTGGCTCATCAGCCAACAAAAGCCTCCTTTTTTGAAAAATGTGACAAGAAGGCAGGAAACAATAACTTTCCATGCTCAGTTATTTCCCAGTGGTACTGAATTCCCTAATGACCTCAATGAACTCCATATGTAAATTGAATTAGCAGAACACATTGTACATATTCATAAGGACTGGATTTATTGGCTAGTCCCAATCCCTCATTATAATGATACATGGTGTGAACCTCAAAGGAGAAGTCACTGAGGGAGTGAGGTAAGGGAAGAGTCTGAAAGTGGTATTAAGAAGCAAAAAACCAACAACTTCTGTTGTCCCAGGAGAGTAGAGAGGGATGACATGAATGAAGGAATAATACTAGAGACTGTGCCCAGGTGTGCTCTCCTGTCCTGTCTTTGAACACTTTGAAATCCAATCTTTCAGATAGATTGCATGCCACATGAGATCTGCCTTGATCATTTTCCTCCATGGTTCCCTTCATTTTTTTTTTTTTTTTTTCTGGAATCAGTTCCTTCTAGAAAGACTGATTTATTCTTGGCAGGAAATTTATTCTATTCAGGAAAAACATCCTACTTAGAACTGTCCAAAAGTGGAATGGGTTATGTTGGGAGATAGTCCTTATTGGTGTTTTAAAAGAAATTCTTCTTCAGTACAGGTTGGACCTTGAAGCTCTCTCCTACATCTTCCTGAATTCAATTTTGTCACTTCTTACTGCATAACAATATTCCATTACAATCATAGGGGATTCTAGGGGAAACTTCCTCTACCTCAAGCTTCACACAAACCACATATCAAGAAGGAACTCTAAAAACTTAACCACATCTGGGCCTGCCAAGAATATCCCTCCGACATCTGGTACTGATTACCTGTTCTCAACCAAGCCAATTTTCTAGGATATATCATCTTGTCACCTGAATCCTAACTTTGAGAAGGTTCCCTTCCCATCATGTCTCCTTCACCCTGAAGCCAGGATGAGTTTCTTGCATGTAGGGACAAATCTCTATTTATACTGACATAATGTATGTTTTTTGTCTGCTTGCTTGCTAAGTTGCATGACAATTAAAGCTCCTGATTGTCTCATTTCCTGAATACCAATTTTTAAAAAATTCCAAACCCAGGCATTTTCTTTTTGATTTAAACAATTACCAATAGGGTTGTACATATTTTTGGTCAAAGATTGTGTTATATGACCAACAAATTATGAAATCAGATTAGAAGAAATGGAGTAGAGGTAGAGAAGTCTCTATAGCAAATATCAATAAAAGTCATATCCAAAATATATGGGAAAATAAAAAATAAGTGTAATATAATAAACATAAAACACTCAGAGCCTTCTCTGATAGGTGATAAAATAATATGAACAAGTAGTTTTCAAAAGAATAGCAAACTGTAGATCATGTGAAAACTTGTTTCAAATAGAGAGAAATCTAACAGAAATGCAAATTAGAACAGCTCTGAGATTTCACTTTATCCCTATGCAAATTGGAAAAGATGTAAAAGGGTGAGAATAGTTAATATTGTAGGGGTTATAGGAAAACAGACACACAGATGTTCTGTTGGTAGAGCTGTGAATTGCTTCTGGATTTCAGTTTGAAATTATGTAAGAAGGGTGTCTAAACTGACTTTGATCTAGCAATCTTGCTTCTGGGTGCACATGCCAAGGAAGTCAAAGATAGCAACAAAGGTCCAATGTATGACAAAATATTCATAGCAGCATTCTTTGTGGAGCAAAGAATTGGAAACAGTGGGTGTCTAGAGATTGGGGAATGGTTGAAAAAAATCAAACCTTAACCTATGATTATAATGGGATATTATTGTGCAGTAAGAAGTGACAAATTTGAAGAATTTAGGGAGATGTGGGAAGATTTGCAATCATTGCTATAGTGTGAAATGAACGGGACTAAGAGAACAATAATATACATAATGAAAATAATAATGTAAATGAATAGATGAGTAAAAAGAAGTTGGACTATCGGGCATGGAGGATACAATGAGAGTTCTAGGGAAGAGATAATGAAACTTATCTTCTCTCTTATGTCAGAAAGGAGGGGGACTACTAGCAGAAAATGTTATTTACATTGTTATTTGTGATCATTATCCTAGATAGTTTAGCTTAAGTATTTTTCTTTTTCAAGAGGGAAGGTGCTAGGTGTGAAGTGATGGTGATATGGAGACAACATCAATAAACTGTTTTTAAAAAACTAATTCAAAAGTCTCCTTCCATCTCTCTTTTCCTCCTCCATTTCCTCCTTGCTCCTCTCCTCCCTCACTTCTTCCTTCTTTCTATAACAACATAGGTATTGTCTTACCTAAAGAGTTATTACCATGGAAACTTGGTGATCCAGGAAAGCTGGCTGACTACTCCGAGTTTCTGAAGTTTTTGTCATCTTGTTCTTGAACTTGATAGATTTCTGGGAAGAAGCCAGCAGAACAGGTGCTACAGAGAAACACTGAGCAGAGCTGATGAAGGGACAACGTGTGGTGACCATAGGATTCCATTCAATATTGTTTGAGTGCAGAGAAGAGTGAAGATGGCTAGGAAGAGAGAATAGTTACGACTAAGAACAGAACAGTGATGATGGTTAGGAATAGAAAATATTGACGGTGTCTAGGAATAGAGAACAGCAGAGAGCTGAGGATGAGGATTTGCTAACCAAGCATGAGTCAAGAGGAACAAGATGTTAACCTCTAAAACTGTTTTTTCTCTCATTTGTTAATAAATCCCATCCTTTCTGCTTTTATCCCTAAAGAGTTTTGGTTTACTTTTATGTTTGTATTATCTAAACTGTTGTTATAAAAACTTGATGGTCATCATTCCTGAGACTGTTTTTGCTGTTAAACATTCACATTCACATATCTTCCCTCTCCCCATCACGCCACAGGATCCTACTCCTTAAAGTGATAGGAAGATTTTCCATTTCAGCTGTGGGGTAAGGGTATTGAAGAGAGAATGTCTATTGTTGTCATTATTTTCGAGAATTCTTTTCAGTTCCAATTCAACCCCAGGGTTTTTATTTTTCTTTAGTATGAATCTGAGCCAAGAAAACAGACAGACATAGACACACAGACACACACACAAACACACACATGAAAGATACATTATGTAATAGAGTAGGCTTCCTGTATGATTAATTTCTGAATAGCCTATCCCAATGAGGAGTGACAATTCACACATACACTATTGCTCAGAATTAGCTTCAATCACTCATACTCAGTTTTAGTGAGACCGAGTTGGCAAGATGTGTGTCTAGGATGACAGGACTCCTGGTCTCATTTAGCACTCAGAATACAGAATGGTCTTCCCAGAAGAAATAATGTAAAGGGATTCAAGGAATACATTCTGTTGTTAAGAGAGGGGAAAGAGAAAGGCTGGAAGAGACAGAGAGAGAGGGAGAGAGAGAAATAGAGACAGACAGAGACACAAAGACAAAGAGACAAAGAAAGACAAAGAGACAGAGACAGAGAAAGGGAGACAGAAAAAGAGAAAGAGAGAGAGAGAGAGAGAGAGAGAGAGAGAGAGAGAGAGAGAGAGAGAGAGAGAGAGATTATTGCTGATAATTCATTGCTGAGGGGTACAGGGACAGCTATTTGTTAGGGTAATAGAAACAATTATGAGGTCTTCTATCTTCTCATATATCCAAGATGTGACAAGAGACCCTCTCAAGACTTGTCAAACTGCATAACTAGTACTCACTTTTCATGATTTGTGTAGACATAAATCCTACTGCCAAAAGGAACCTCAAAATAATGAAGTCTTTGTCTTTCTTGAAATTTTAAAGTCTTTGTTAAGAAATTGTTTAGGGTCATAGGTAGCGTTTTCATCCCTACCAACTGAAGCTAAGGGATTCAGAAGAATAAGGTAGATTTGGAAAGTTAACATCTGATTAATAAGGTGCCTGAGAACAGGATTTGGATTTCTCAGCCAGGGCTTAAAATGAGGGAATAGAGGACAGGCTCTTGGTAAGAGATGGAGTGTACCTGACGAGGTATGATAAGGATGTATCTGAAGTTTTGAAAATCTAATCTTTGAAAAAGATTTGAATTGGAAAGGAAGATGGAGAGAAAACTGCTTATGTGTACCCACTAAATTAGATACCATGTTGGAAGAAGAATAGAAGGAGAGACATCTAGAAGTTCACAGGAGAAATTCAAGATAGGTGCCAGTCATAAAACACCAGGCTTTATAAAACTATCTAAAACAGTATTGCATATTGTTTATGCAATAAGCAATATGATTCAGGTTCTAAAGGAGGCAAATTTAAGCTTCTAGGTATCATTGACACCATAAATGGACTTTAAAATGAGACCATAAGTGGAATTTGTTTTGGAAGACATTTTATTTGAAATAAACAGAATAGGTGTTTTTTAAAAGGTGGGGAGAAGGAAGAAAGTAGCATATTGTATATTAAGAACATATACATACATGAAGACTGGAAAAACATGGTGCAATACCTGAATTCAAATCTGGTTTCAGACACTTAATACATATGATCCTGATCAAGTTATTTAACACTGTTTGCCTCAAAAAACAAAAACTAAAACAACTGAGTATTAATACCCATCTCATAAGGCTGTTGTGAGGGTCAAATGACATAATATATGTAAAATGTGTGGTAGAGTTTAAAGCACTATAACAATGTTAGCCACCATTCTAATAATAACAAATATTTATGGAGTACAAAATTTGCAAAGAATTTTTTATATATACTATCTTATTTGATCCTCACAACAGCCTTCTGAGACAAATGGCAGGGGTATTATTATACCCCGTTTACAAATGAAAAAAACAGGCTCAAAATCAAAAAGCATATTTGTTTTTTTGAAGTTACTCTTTAAACATCTTCTATTTAAGCTATATAATTATCTGTGAATGAACACATGTAAATTGGTTGATTCAGGCAAAATAATACTATTAGTCTTGAAAGTGTATGCAGGCAAGAAGCATGAGTATTTGAGGAAATTAATAGAAGGTATAAATTTAGCATTCTGTCCCCAGGGAACTTCTTTGGTGATGGTGATGTGTACAAACACACACATTTAATCCAAAGGATTTTTTTTTTTTTTTTTTTTGTCAGTGAGATTGGAGAGTTCAAGGAAGAACAGAATTGAAGAGCCAGAAATGCTCTTGGAAATGTTGACTAGGGCTTGTTTCGCCTCAGTCTAGGATGGGGAGTCTTCATTTTTTTTTTTTTTTTTTTTTTTTACTGTTTTGAATCCCATGGACACCTTTTCAGAATAATATGTTTTAATGCATAAAATAAAATTCATAGGATTACAAAAACAACCAACTGAAACATAGTTATCAAAATGCTAAAAAAAAAAAAGTTTATAGATCCCAGGTGAAGAATTAATAGGGCTTTGCTTGAGTTTTGGTCAGAGATGGACATGTTTCTATAATCAGAGTATAATAGGGCTGGAAAGAACTTTTAAAATATATCCCTTCAGGGAAAAGGACCCACATGTTTATATGTTTATAGCAGTTCTTTTTGTGATGGCAAAAAATTTGAAAATAAGTGGATGCTTCTCAGTTGGTAAATAGCCCATAAGTTATAATATTTGAATATAATGGAATACTATTGTTCTATAAGAAATGATGAACAAACTTATTTCAGAAAATCCTGGAAACTTACTTATATGAACTGATGCTAGTAGAACTAGTAAAACAGCAAGATTATGTGATGATCAACTATGACAGACTTAGCTCTTAGCAATTCAATGATCCAATGTATGTGGGATGGAGAATTCCATATTCATTCAGAGAGAGAATTATAGATATAGATATAGAATTACAGAGAGAAAATGTGGATCAAAGCATACTATTTTTACCTTTTTTTCTTTTTTTTTTTCTTTTTCGTGGTTTTCCCCTTTTGTTTTGATGTTTCTATCCCAATATGACTTATATGGAAAAAATTAAATAAATGTACATATATTTTTAAAAATACATATTTTCATTTTAACAGAGGAGAAAATGGAGGCCAGAGAGGTGAAATGATTTGCCTAATGTCAAAATTTATTTAATGGCAAATCTAGGACTAGAATTCAGTTTTCTAGATTCTGGTGAATTGTGTTGTCCTTTAGAGTGTTAACATATTCTTTGGCTGTGGCCTTTCCTTGTGCCCTTAACTGTTAGTGTTTTCCCCTTTTAGGTCACCTTGTAACTATTTTTATGTATCTTGTAGTAAACTATTTACATATGCAGTATCTCTTCCTATTTGAAAGTAAGCTCATCAGGGTTAGAGACTTTGCTTTTGGTTGGGGAGGAAAGAGGTTTTCTCAGTCCTTTCCCTAGTCTTTGGTGTACAGTAAGCTCTTAATAAATATTTGCTGATTGATTGAACAGAGGATCTATCCAAGGAGAGAGGGCGTGTGACAACATATCTGACAAATGATCATCTTGCCTTTGCCTGGAGACTTCCAATGAGTCTTTAGCACTGGCTTTTCTTTTGGATAGCTCTAAGGATATTTTGTTTTGTTTTTGATATCAAACCTAAATTTGTCTTTTTGTAACTTCCATCTACTATTCCTAGTTTGGTCCTCTGGGGTCAAATGGAATTACCTTAATCTCTCTTTCATTTGACAGTCCTTTGAATACTTGAAGACATCTATCCAGTCCTTTTTTACCCCCATCTATCAGAATTATACCATGGTAGGTAGAATAACAATCGACATGCATACTCTGCCTTCCCAGGAATATCAGCTTCAGTAGGGGAACAAATGGGCAAATTTAGATTTGATGTAAGGGAAAGGAGCTGTCCAAAAATGTCTAGGGAGCCATTTTAGGAGAGAGGGAGTTTTCCTTTCCTGGAGGTCTCTAAGCAAAAATAACATGACTAACTACTTTGGCATAGGTTGGAGAAGGATTTCTTTTTTCAAGTATAGATTGTACTAAATGACTTAGGAGGAACCCTCTACCTCTGAGATCCTCTGATTCTCGTTGTTGTTTTGAGGTGAAAGGAATTTGATACAGGTAAGTTCTCTAGGGTAGTAATAACTCCTCCAATTTTTGAAGATAATTTCTCTCCTATTACTAATTGTTCTTTAAAAGTTTGATAAAATTTTTCTTTGAATTTATCAAGACCAGAGTTTTGTTTTGTTTTGGTAGTTCTTTTTACAGTTCCGGCTCCTTTTATGAGATGGAATTATTTAAGATTTCTCTAAGTCTTCTGTTATTTTATATTTTTAAAGTTATTCCTCTATTTCTTTAGAGTTTTTGGTTGTGCTGTCTTATACACTGCTCATAGTAGATTCTGGTCATTTTATTTCTTCTGGTTTTGTTGTGATTTCCCTTTGTTTGCTTGGATAATTTGATAGTTATGCTGTCTTTTTAAAAAAAAGATTGACTAAACAGGAGGACCTGAGTTCAAATTTGACTTCAGATACTTAATACTTCCTAGTTGCCCCAGCCAAAAAAAAAAAATTGACTAAATTATTGATTTATTGGTCTTTACAAAGAACCAGTTTTTAGTTTTCTTTATTATTTTATAGGGTTTCTTTTTGTTTTTTAGTTTATCCTTCCCCCCTCTAATTTTTAAACATCTCTTTTTTATGATTTTATGTTCTTTATTTATACATATTTTAAATTTATTTGTTGGCTTTCTACTTTTGCATATTCAGTTCATTAATCCTCTCTTTTCTATTTTTGTTTATGTATATTTTTAATGCTATCATTTCACCCTGAGGACTGCTTTAGCTATATCTTAAGAAATTTTGGGATGTTAGCCACTTGATTTCTAAGTCTTCTCCCAGCATGGATCCTCCTATAGCCAAACTAATCTGCTCTATAACATTTGCTTAATTCTATTTTCCTACTTTTGAACATGTGTGATTCCCTCCACAGGGACTGCTCATCTTCTTCCTAATCCACATCTTTTAGTAGTAAAGAGGAAGAGTAGTATAAGACAAGACAATATGGTTTAGTGGAATAGAACTTTGGACTTAGCACTTAGCACAGTGCCTGACATATAATAGGTATTAAAAAAATATTTATTAATTAATTAACAGAATCTAGGAAGGGCTAGATTTGAATCTACTACAGACATTTAGTGGTTATATGATCCTAGGTGAATCATTTAATCTTTCTGAAACTCACTTTCCTTACCTACACATACCTATACATAATAAATGTATCTACCTCTAGGGATTTTTGTAGGCTTTAATGAGATATCTGTAAAGCACTGAAAATCAGCTATCATCATTATCATCATCATCCACCATCATCATCATTATCATCATCCTCTCCCCCAGAAAATCTTGACTCCATATAAGTAATACTTCTCTACTAAATGTCACCTTTATGTGGTTGGACCCTTTGCTACACTCATTGTTATATGGAATCATACATTTAGAACTGAGAGGGACTTCATAAAGTCATCTAACACAATTCTTTCATTTTATAGTTGAGGAAATGGATCCCTATTACATAAATTAAGTTACTTGCACAAGGTCCCATAGTGGCTAGGATAGAATTAAAACCTTTGGGCCTTTGACTTAAAATCCAGAATTCTTTCTCTAGAAACATAGATTTATGTGTAGTTTTGTCATGCATGTGTTGTTTCATGTATGATTGTTCCATCTCTTCACCTAAAATATAAGCTGCTTTGAGGGTTAAAATCTATACCTAAATTGTTTTCCCCATCACCTTTACTATAAGTGCTCAAAAATATGCTGATGATGGTGGTGATGGTAATTGTGACAATGATGATGATGGTTATGAAGGTGACAAGAGTGGGGATGATGGTGATGGTGACAATGATAATTTTTGGAATGAACATGCAAAGAAAAAAAAAACTAGAAAAAATACTCCCAATTAAAAACCAAATTATAAATTCTGAATATTAAAGGAGAAATTAATAAAATTGAAAGTAAAAAGCTATTGAACTAATAAATAAAACTAAAAGTTGGTTTTATGGAAAAAAAAAACAAAAAAACAGACCTTTGGTTAATTTGATTAGAAAAAGAAAAGAAGAAAACCAAATTACTAGTATTAAAAATGAAAAGAGTGAACTTACCACCAATGAAGAAGAAATTAAAGCAATAGCTAAAGCTATTTTGCCTAACCTATGCCAGTAAATTTGACAATCTAAGTGAAATGTATGAATATTTACAAAAATATAAATTGCTTATATTAACAGAAGAGAAAATAAAAATTTTAAATAATCCCACTTTGGAAAACGAAATTGAACAAATCATCAATGAACCCCCTAAGAAAAAATTCCTAGGACCAACCAGATGGATTTACAAATGAATTCTACCAAACATATAAAACACAATTAATTCCGATACTATATAAATTATTGGAAAAATAAGCAAAGATAATCATAAATTTCTGGAAAACTCTTTTGTCTCTAGTTTCAATCACAAAAACCTTATATTTAGAAAGAATCTAAGAGGTTATCTAGCATAAAATGTAATTGAATAAGAATTCCATCTACAACCCTCAACTTATTGTTACATGGCTTTCATTTGGAGAGATTTAATAAGGGGGAGAACTCATCACTTCCTAAGACAATATATTCCATTTTAGGAAGAAATGAAGGAAACGTTTATTAAGCACTTATTATATTCTAAGCAGTAAGTATCCTAAGCTCTTTACAAATATTACTTCATTTTATTCGCATAACCACCCTAGAAAGTAGGTATTATTATTATTATTGCCATTTTACAGATGAATAAAAGTGAGGCAAATAAGTGATATATTTGCAAGTATTTGAAATCATATTTGAATTCAGGTCTTCTTAACTTCAGGCACAGTGTTTTATTTACTGAACTACCTAGTTGCCTCTTTTGGATAGCTCTAGAGGGGAAGCTTTTCTTTTTTTTTTTTTTTTTTTTTTTTTTTTTAATAGCCTTTTATTTACAGGATATATGCATGGGTAACTTTACAGCATTAACAATTGCCAAACCTCTTGTTCCAATTTTTCACCTCTTACCCCCCCACCCCCTCCCCTAGATGGCAGGATGACCAGTAGATGTTAAATATATTAAAATATAAATTAGATACACAATAAGTATACATGACCAAAACGTTATTTTGCTGTACAAAAAGAATCAGACTCTGAAATATTGTACAATTAGCTTGTGAAGGAAATCAAAAATGCAGGTGTGCATAAATATAGGGATTGGGAATTCAATGTAATGGTTTTTAGTCATCTCCCAGAGTTCTTTTTCTGGGTATAGCTAGTTCAGTTCATTACTGCTCCATTAGAAATGATTTGGTTGATCTCGTTGCTGAGGATGGCCTGGTCCATCAGAACTGGTCATCATATAGTATTGTTGTTGAAGTATATAATGATCTCCTGGTCCTGCTCATTTCACTCAGCATCAGTTCGTGTAAGTCTCTCCAGGCCTTTCTGAAATCATCCTGTTGGTCATTTCTTACAGAACAGTAATATTCCATAATTTTCATATACCACAATTTATTCAGCCATTCTCCAACTGATGGACATCCATTCAGTTTCCAGTTTCTAGCCACTACAAAAAGGGCTGCCACAAACATTCGTGCACATACAGGTGAGGGGAAGCTTTTCTAACATTAAGCTAAAAATCTGCCTCCATGTATCTTTTAAACTATTGCTCTTAGTTCTGCCCTCTGCGGTTAAACAGTGTGAGTCTTTTCCATTTGACAATCCTTCAAACAGATGAAGAGAGGAATTGTGGAACTCCATGCCTCCAAGGAAAATGACTTGCTCAAGATCACAGGCAATAATTAACAAAGCCAGCATTTGCCAGGTTTGCCAACTCTAAATCTAGTATCTGTTCTAGAGTGTCATGTTGTTTCTCCCACAGATCACTAAAAGTGATGTTTAAATCAAGTCTTAAAGGAAACCAAGGATTCAAGAAATGAAAGTAAGGAAGGAAAACATTCCAGATATGGTGGATAGTCCAGTGCAAAGGCTTGGAGATCAAAGATGGAGTTTTGTATGTGGGGAATGGTCATGTTTGGATGGGAGAGTATGGAGGGGAGTAATGTACAAGAAGACTAGAAAATCAGGAAGGGACCAGCTTGTAAAGAGCTTTGAACACTGAACAGAGCAGAACTAGAAGAGAGAAATTTAATTAATAGATAAAATAAAGCCATTTCTCTACATATAATATAATTTATTAATATTGTCATGCAATTTATTAATAAAGGACAGGTCAATGACCTGCCTTTATTTGTGTCAAAGATCCTGAGTGAAACCCAGCATGAGATTTTATATTAATCTGTGTCTTCCTTCTGGCTGATCTGACAGATATTGGAACCTGCCCTGGCAATCCTGATTGATGGACATTTTAATGAGGAAGTAGCTATGAGTTTTAGTGTTGTCCTTGGGTTTTCTTGGCAAAGATACTGGAGTGGTTTGCTATTTCATTCTCCAGTGGGTCACCTTTCGTCAGAATTCTCCACTATTACACGTCCATCTTGGGTAACTTTGCATATCATGGTTCATAGTTTCATCACAAGCTCCTCTGTCCTGACAAGGTAGTGATTGGGGTATGCGTATGTATGGAATAGTAATGTTATTGTTCAGTTTTATTTAGCTCTTCACAATGGCAAAGATACTAGACTGGTTTGCATTTGCTTATCTGGTTCATTTCATAGATGAAGAATGAGACAGAGTTAAGTACTTGCCCAGGGTCACACAGTTAGTATCTAAGGCCAATGAACTCAGGTTGATGATTTCCTAACTACTCCCTTGCATTCTATCAACTGAATCACATAGCTACCAGTTGGATTATGAAGAAAGCTGAGCACAGCAGCATCAACACTCTGGATTTTTGATGTGGGAGAAGACTTTTGAGAGTCCCTTGGACAACAGGGAAATCAAATTATTATTATTGTTATTAAAGAAATTAATTCAGACTATCCACTGGGAAGTGACTTTGGTCATAATGCGAAGATGAGATTAATTGGAAAAGACCCTGATGTTGGGAAAGATTGAAGGCAAAAGGAAAAGGGGATAGTAGAGGATGAGATGAATACAGTGTCATGGAAACAAAGAACATGAACTTGGACAGATTTCAAGAGATAATAAAAGATAGATGGGACTGGCACGGGGTCTTTAGGAGTCACACAAGACTGAACAACAACTAAATAAGTTCTCAGCTCTTCTCTTTTACTTCATCTTTGGGAGGAAAGTAAGAAAGATAGCTGGGAAAAGTGGGTAGATCCTCAGATGTAGTTGATCATGCCCTTCTCTGACTCCTAAGGAATAGGAGTTGCTAACAATCTTTTTTTTTTTTAATTATAGCTTTTTATTTACAAGTTATATGCATGGGTAATTTTACAGCATTGACAATTGCCAAACCTTTTGTTCCAATTTTTCCCCTCCTTCCCCCCAAACCTTCCCCCAGATGGCAGGTTGACCAATACATGAGTTGCTAATAAGCTTAACAAGAAAAACTTAAGTCATTTCAGTCAGGTTTTTACTGGGTTGTTCTCTCCTTTGTTGATCGGGTCACCTCAAATTTTAATGGAGGGAGCAAGGACAAAGCTCATAACTCCGGAGGAGGGTCTAATTCAACTGGGGTCCTGTTTATAGAATAAACAGAAGCTAGGGTCCCATTTGGGTGAAACCCAGCACACACTAGTTATGAAGCGGATGCCTTGGGGGCTGAGTGATCACATAAATTGGCTATGCCCTTCAGTGACTACTTGGCTTTTTCAGGAGTGGGGTATGGCCAAAAATAGCAGGAAAAAGGATGGATCACAAATTAATATTAGGTTATTAGTGCAATATTAATTTCTCTCAATAGGTAGCTACTGGAATTAATTGAGTCTGTGGGGTTTTGACATCAGACTTGTGCTTTCAGAAAATCCCTAGTGTTGTAGGGTCAGAATGTGGTATCCACAGAGCTAGGCTGACCTTCAGGTGCTGAGTGTTTCTAGAGAGGAATGGTAGCTGGAGTCTGCCTGTCCTTGCCTGCATGGGTAGGCCCATCTCATTATCTGATATTAGTAGCCTGACAGCTAATAGCAGCTGGGAACTGCCTCAATTACTCGAAATCTCCACATTTCACTCGGCCTGAACACTTCTTGTCCATTTAGCCAATGAATCCTCTCTGTTATCACACTCACTGTTACCTGCCAAGCTTTTGGGGATTAGCCTTGCGAACTTAAGGCTACTATTTGGCTGCAGTTGCTGTTATTTGAAAGAAAGTTTTCTCATCTTTCAGGGGATGTATATATACAAGCTTTTGGCACTCAAGGAGAGAATTTATCTTTTAAAAACCTCTCACAATTTTCAGCTCCTTTAAAGCTAAGGATCATCTCCCAAAATCAACAATCTTAGAAATCCAAACACTTTGCAAACATCAGATCTGTTTCAGAATACAGCGACAAAAAATTAAGCTTTTATAAATGGTACCAGAGAGTGGCTTACCTGGGACACAGCAGTGATATGTGGCAGCTTGTACTTGCCAACAGATGACAATTCTTGCCTCCCCATAGGACATGGGTGCAAGAGATCAATGACAGTTTCCTCTCACGGCAGCATGATGCAGTAGATATGGTGTCAGGTTTGAAGTTGGGGACCTGTGTTCAAATTCTAACTACATTACAGTGTAACCTTTGGCAAATCCCTTAAGCATTAGCCCTCCCTTCTGTTGTGTAGAATAAAGAGGGTTGGATTGGATGGCTTCTAAAGTCCCTTTCAGTTCTTATTATCATGGTCCTCTTTGTGCCTCAGTTTCTTCATCTGTTAAATGAAAGGTGACCTAAATTGAATTAGGTCACCTATGAAGTTCCATTTAGTTCTAACTATATATATACTCTTGAACCTATAGAGACTAAATGCAAATCAAAGCATCCATTTTCATCTTTTTTTTTGTTTATTTTTTCTATTTTCTGTATTTTTCCTTTTATTCTGATTTTTCTTTCCCTACATGATAAATATGGAAATATGTTTAAAATGATTGAACATGTGTAACCTTTATCAGATTGCTTGTTATCTTGGGGGGAAGGAGAAAAAAAATTTGGAACTCAAAATCTTACAAAATGAATGTTGAAAACTATCTTTACATATTATTGGAAAAATAAAATGCTATTGAGGAATAATATATACTCCTATCATTTCAAAGTGACTGATAGCTGGGAGCACTGAAAATAAAGTATTTGATTTTACTGCTTTTGTATTAAGCAGGATGGTCTTGGATTTTGAATCTTCCTGATTCTAAGTGCAGTACTCTATCTGCTGTACCATATAGCTGCTTCTTTAAGAATAATCATTGTTAGATAATTAAGGTAATTCCAATAGATTTGTGATGGAAAAAGCCATCTGCATCCAGAGAGAAGATTATGTAAACTGAATGTGGATCACAACATAGTATTTTCTTCTTTGTTGTTGTTTTTTGGTTGCTCGCTTTTTTTTCTTACTCATTCCCCCCTTCCATGATCTCATTTTTCTTGCATAGCATGACATATGTGGAAATATGTTTAGAAATATATATGTTTAATATATATTGGATTATTTGCCCATCTCCCTATTTCCCCATATTTCCCCATCTACATATTCTACATATTCTCCCCATATTTCCCCATCTCCCTCCTTTACATATAATTTACATATAATATATATTGGATTATATATCTAGGGGAGGGAGAAAAATTTGAAACATAAGATTTTGCAAGAATAGATGCTGAAAACTATCTTTACATATATTTTGAAAAATAAAAAGCTGTTATTAAAAAATTAAAAAAAGAAAGCTCTTGGGGAAAAAAGAGCAGTCATTGTTTCATTTCTCATATTTGAAGCCCTAATTCCCAGAATAGTCTCTGGCACACAGTAAGTACTTCATAAATGCTTGTTGATTGATTTTGAGTTGTTTGTGGTTTTTACTTTTCCCTGCAATTCTAGTGTTTCATGATTTGAAGCTATATACAGTCATTCAAAATGAATGAAAGAGCATTTGTATTAAAAGATGAATTATTGCAAGAGGAAAATGAATCTCTTCTCATTTATCCCTTGACATGTCCCTTGTTAAAACATATTTCACTGAGCTCAGGGTGATGTGGCAACCAAGAAAGTTAATGGGATCTTGGGATGCAGTAAAAGACTAGCTTTCAAAAACAAGGATTAAGAATCTGCTGGGTTAAAATGTTAAATTCTGGGCAGGTCAGTCTGAAAAGGACATGGATAAACCAGGAAACACCTCAAGGAGGGCAACTAAAATACAATACATCCTTGAATTTATCTTATTAGAATCAATGTAAGAAACTGGGGATGGTTAGCCAGAAAAAGAAAAGAGCTTGTGGACAGACATGATATCCATGTTCAAACATTTGAGGGAAGAAGGATTAGACTTATTACATGGCCATAGAAGGCAGGAATTAGGAGTGGAAGTTGTTGTCTTGGAGAGAGGGAACTACCTTTCAGGGATATAAGAGTCATGTACCCTACATCCTAGCTCAAGTTGATCTGTGTATGGATATTTGTCATGAATCCTTCTTCAATGAGGCAATTAACTCTGGGATTCTGATGGCACAAAATGTCCAGGTTGTATATTTAACCGAGTTACTTAAGAATGGTCTAAAAAAGAGTTATTGCATCTAAAATCATCATATCTAAGCAGAGGCAGCTAGATTATGCTCTTAGACTGGATTTGAAGTCAGGAAGACCTGAGTTTGAATTCTGCTTCATATGTTAAGTAGCAGTAGGGCTCTGAGGAAGTCGCTTGACTACTGTCTGCCTCAGTTTCTTCATCTGTAAGATTGGGATAACCTAACCTGCCTTAAAAAAGAAACAGCAGATCTTAAAGCACTATGTAAAGCTAGGTATTTTGCAGTATTATCATTATTATTAGATGCGCTTTGCTGAAGAGGAGAGGATGAAATGAGACAAAGCGGAGCAATGAGAGTTGAGGAGCCCTGGGTCAAATTCTAATCTGATGTCCCTTTCAGGAGAATAAGACAGTGGAAAGGGTCTAGTTTTAAAGTTGGAGCACCTGAGTGCATGCATATTCTGGGTTTGGCTACCTGCTAATTGCATAACCTTGGCATTGATTTCTCCTCTTTGGTCCTTAATTTTCTCATTTATAAAATGAGGGAGACTGATTAGGTGGTTTCCAAGGTCTCTTTCAGCTCTTAAAACTATGATCCCATCATTTGAATAGGACTTTCATTCCCTTATTCCTGGGAATTAGGATTCTCATTGCACAACTCAGTCACCTCAGCAGTTTTAACTGCCATATCATACCACTGATTCCTATCTAGTTTATAGCTCACGAAAACCCCTGGATCTTTTCAGACAAAACTGCTACCTAACTCTGTCTGATACTTGTGAAGTTGATTTTTTTGAACCTATGGGTAAGCTATTTATCCTATTGAATTTCATCTAATTAGATTCTACCCAGTGCTCTAGCTGGTCATTATTTTTTTTTTAATTCTAACTTTGTTGAACTGTGTGTGTGTCATTTATCCCTTTCAACTTTGTGTCATTTATAAATCTGAAAAGCTTTACTACATATCCCTTTATCCAAATTATTGATAAAAATGTCAAACTATATAGGGCAAGCACATTGACAGTATGACAACTGGGAATGCTGGGTGAGTGTCCTTTAAAAGACTGTGAAGACAAAATTGGAACGTGAATAAATCCTTAATACAAAATCAGCAGAATGATAGGAATCTTGGGTCAGATTGAGACACTTTATTCCATTGGCGATCTCCTACCATGTTGACAATGATATTCTCTTGGAGCTAGTCAGTAAGCACTAAATCAATTTAATTTTATTATAATTGTGTACATATCTTTTCCTATAAGAATACCATGAGATATTTTTTCAAGTGCTTTGCTAAAAATCTTAAGGCATATTTACTGCAGCTCTCTTCATGGTGGCTAATAATTGGAAATCGAAGAGATGAAAATCAATTGGGGACTGACTAAACAAGATGTGTTTAGTTATATAATTATGATGGAATATTATAGTGCTATAAGAAATGATAAGCAGGTGATTTCAGAAAAACCCAGAAAGACTTACATGAATTGATCTAAAATGAAGTGAGCAGAACCAGGAGAATGCTGTACACAGTAATAGCAATATTGTTTCATGAAGAACTCGGGATAACTTAGTAATTCTCAGCAATATAATGATCTGAAATAAACCCAACGGACTCATGATGAAAAAATCTTCCAAAGGAAGAATTGATATTGTCTGAATACAGATTAAACATGTTATTTTTTCCATTTTTCTTTCTTTTATTCTCTTTTTGCTTAAATCTTCTTGTCCCAAATGACTAATATGAAAATGTTGTACATGATTACAAAAAAAGAAAAAAAAACTTATGGTATTCTGATCCATTTAGTCTGGTATCTGTCAAAAAAGAAAAATGAGATTAATGTTTTAGAATATTTAGTTTTCTTCAAGCTTAATTCATCCACCATATTCTCCCTAAGGGAAGCCTTTCCTAATCCTTTTTTTTGCTCTATTCCTCCTCAAATTGTTCAGCATGTTTATGCACATATCTTATACATGTACATACTTTTCTATTTGCATGTTATATATAACTCCCTGACAGAATGTGATGTTAAAAGTAGGAACTGTTTTTCATTTGGCCTTTGTAGCTCAAGTATAATGCCTGGCACACAGTAGGTGATTAATAGGAAGGAAAAGAAGGAAACAAACATTTATCAAGCATTTACTATATACTATGTGCTGGGAAGTATGATGAATGCTTTAAAAGCATTTACTCATTTGATCCTTATAACATACCTGAAAGGTAGACACTATTTATCACCCTCACTTTATAGTTATAGAAACTGAGGGAAACAGAGGTTAAGTGATTTGTCCAATGACTTATACAGTTTAAATGTTTGAGATCACATTTGAATTCAGGTCTTTCTGACTCAAGGACCAATAAATGATCCATCCACCATACCATCTAGCTGTTTATTGGATTAGATTAGCTAAATTTACATTCATTTTTATTCCTTCATAAGTTCCTCTGGAAAGGTATTCTTAAGGAATATCCTAATATCCTTTAGGCATTTAATGTATTTCCTCTTTTCAATTTTTAAAAGTAATTTTTTGTTAACTGTGGGTTAGTAACTATAGTTACTGAATGAACAGGGACTGACTTCAGTTTTGGAAGTCTCTAATAAAAAATTCTATGGTTTTGTTCCTACCCAGAGAAAAAATCTGGGAATATTTGACTTTTGCTTTTCTTTTTCTATTTCTTCACTAGATTTTCAGTTCTGCTTTAAACACTGCGCTAACAATAAGCACTTAAATCTACAATGGGCAGAAAGCACATAAACTCACACCCAAATCCATAAATGATCAGGAGAACACTTCCTTCTGGTGGACTCCACCTAACTCTATTCCTGGGATTGAGGAGCTCTCCTCCTTCTCTCTTGGAGATTGGGGGAAATTGAGTAATTCTCCCTCCTAAGATTTCTCTTCCCTTGGGGCTATATAATCCACTTGAAACATAATACAACAGTAGTTTAGAACCAAGATAGGTTCAGGATTATAGTTAAGAGATCTGGAAGGGACTTTGGAGGCCATTCTTCATTTTACTAATGAGGGATCTGAAATCTCCCCTGGAGGGAGCAGGAGAGGGGATGAAATGACTTGCTCACTATCACATAGATAGTGACAGAATCAGGAGATGAACCCAGTCTCCAGATGCTGAAGGCAGGGCTCTAGCCACTGTACTACATTGCCTCTTGTGCTACTTCTCTTCCTCTCTTTGCCAGGGAGAAATAGAGAGGAGATAGACAAGGAGGAGGGGGAAAGCCTTTACAATTATTAAGATGAAATATCTGGCACCAATGTAGTTTCTTATTAATAGTCAAGTCTCGATGGCATTTTATCAGAGAGAAAAGTTAGGCTGCTGATGAGAGAATAAGTGAACTTTCCAAGCAGCCTGGGTCAATCCCCCTGCCCCCCTCCCTAACTAATACACGCAGGAGACTCAGGGGTGGGGATTCTGCCCCAGTGGGCATCGGGTAAATGTCATTGAAAATCCAAGTGCACCAGGATTCATAGGCACCAGGGGAGCGCTCTTCCCCAAAGGTTAACGGCTGAGGCTATAACTTAAGACATGGTGGGCCTGATTAATGTGCACCTCTGGAGGGTATTGAGGCATGAGACAAAGTGGAGTATTTCCAACTCACTTGAGAAATGCATAATCATTAATCAACATTACCCTGCCACACTCAGCAGTCTAGACTAAGTGGCCTCTTGTGATTAGGGCCTGGGCCCTTGAAAAATAAAAGTGTAATATTTTAACATTTTAAAACATATAGGGATGTGCGCATTTGATAACGGCTGGGGAGAGCTTCCGGGGGAGCTTGCTGGGCCAGACCAGCCAGGAGGGGGGGAGCCAGAGGAGACAATGACACTCAGTAGGGAGTAGGGGTGGGAGGGAAGGAGCAGGGGGAGCAGGGTTGTCATCAGACATGCAGATGAGCACTTTACAGTGCTCCTGGAGGGCCCGTTTTTCTTCCCTTGCCCAATTCTGCAACAGATTACAGTGGAGAAAAAAAACAGAGTATAGCCATGAAAAAAAAGAAAGTAAAATTCTCCTCCGGTAGGAGTTGTTATTGTTCTTCGTCTTCATTTTGAAGAGGACCGATGACATCACGGCTCATGCTACAGCTTCTCTAGAGCCACAGGTGAAAAATGGGTGACAGATGGACATCAAAGGTGGATGAGCAGCCCTGAAAAGGGCTCAGCAAGCCCTCATATCAAAGGTGTTAAATCCTCTCTGAACACTCCATGCATCAAAGTACAGCTGATTTAATAATAACTGACATTTTTGTAGCCCTTTGAGGTGATCCTCACAACAATCCTATGAAGAAGATAATGCAAATGTAGCTCTGGGGGACAATCCTCCCCTGGACTTTTACCATCTAGGTTAGGGCCCCCATTGGATGGTTCCTGTTGTTCTGTGAATCTTCAGTTCAAAACTATAGCTCATAAGCCACCATTGATGGATTTATATTTAATAGTCAGAACACACAATTACTTCATAGAGAAGGCATTTAAAGAAATAGTGAAGTAGAAAAAAGTAGCAACAAAACCTATTCTCCATAAATATGGGCTTCACTTGAGGCACAATAGGGAACACACCTAGAAGGCACAAATGTGCCTGAGGGATGCACTAGGAGGGACAATTTACACCCATGATGTTGCAAGGATTGCTACTGTCTTGTAATGGCCTGATAACTTCACAGTTTCTCTGTTAGATGGTCCTACTCCCTGTTGGATGCTGTTCTGAACAGTCTTTGCTGCTGGCTGCTGCTAGGCTGGATTCAAAGTCTTTGAGAGATTGTATCTCAATTACAGGTTCTATTGCCTTCAGCTTCTGGCTTAGTTGAAATCCTTCATTACATCTTCCATTCTTATTCCATTCCATTCTCAGCCCTAGGAACTATGTTCTTTTTATTTATTTATTTATTCATCCATACACTTATTTATTTATTTATCTGCTTATTTGTTTTTTAATTTATTGCTGAGGCAATTGGGGTCAAGTGACTTGCCCAGGGTCACACAGTTAGGAAATATTAAGTGTCTGAGAGCAGATTTGAACTCAGGTCCTCCTGACTTCAGGGCTGGTGCTCTATCCACTACATTATCTAGCTGCCCCAGAACTATGTTCTTTTGATCAAAGCTCACTATCCCTCAGCTAGTTTACATTCTTAGATTCAGTTTATTCTTTGGATTCTTCCTTCTGGTACAGGGAGTAGATTCCTTTAACAGACACCTCACCCTAGCTAACAGTGATTATTGCATATACTTCCAGTTTCTAGTTTCAGAAGTCTATATCTTGTCTTTCACTACAAAGGCTTTTTCTAACAGAGGGAAGAAAGGAAATGTTTCATTTCTTTTTTTTAAAATTGTTTGCTTTATTTTTTCTGATTATATATGTATATTAATTTTTTCTATACAAGTCATGTTGGGAAAGAGAAATCAGAACAAAAGGGAAAACCCACAAGAGAAAAAAAAAACAAAAAAAAAAAAAAAGAAAGAAAAAAGTGAACAAAGCATGTATTGATTTACATCCATTCTCCATTTGGATGCAGATGGCATTTTCTATCCAAAGTTTATTGAGATTGCTTTGAATCACTGAATCGCTGAGATATGAACTAAGTCTTTCATAATTGATCATCACACAATCTTGCTGTAACTGTGTACAATGTATTTGTGGTTCTACTTGTTTCGCTCAGTGACAGTTCATGTAAATTCTTCAGGTCTTTCTGAAATCAGCCTGTTCATCATTTTTTATAGAATAATAATATTCCATTATTTTCATATACCATAACTCATTCAGCAATTCTCCAATTGATGGACATCCACTCGCTTTCCAATTCTTTGCCACCATAAAAAGAGTTACCAGAAACATTTTTGCACATGTAAGTTCTTTTCCCTCCTTTTTGATTTCCTTGGGAAACAGACCCAATAGTAGCACTGCTGGATTAAAGGGTATGCACAATTTTATAATCCTTTGGGCATAGTTCCAAATTGCTTTCCAGAATGGCTAGATCATTTCAGAACTCCATCAATAAAGCATTAATGTCCCAATTTCCCCACATTTCCTCAAACATTTATCATTATCTTTTCCTGTTAGCTTAGCCAATCTGAGAGGAGTATGGTGGGGCCTCAGAGTTGTTTTAATTTGCCTTTTTCTAATCAATAGTTATTTAGAGCATCTTTTCATGTGATTGTAGACGGCTTTAATTTCATCATCTGAAAACTGTCTATTCATATTCTTTGATCATTCCTTTTTTTCTCCAATTTTTAAACTTTTTTTGTTAAAAGTTTTGAGTTTCAAATTCTATCCTTCCCTCTCTCCATCCTTTCCTTCTTCCCTGAGATAATAAGCAACCAGATATAGATAAGACATGTGAAAATATGTAAAACATTTCCATATCAGTCATATTGTATAAGAACAAACAAAAAAGAAAGAAAATGAAAAATAGCATGCTTTAGTCTGTATTCAAACAATATCAGTTTTTTTCCTCTGGAGATAGATAGCATGCTTCATCATGAATCCTTTGGGATTGTCTTGGATCATTGTATTGCTGAGAATTTTTGTCACTCCTAGTTCATCAAATAATATTACTGTTACTGTGTACCACATTCTCTTGGTTCTACTCACTTCATTTTGCATCAGTCATGTAAGTCTTTCCAGGTTTTTCTGAAATCATTCTGTCATTTGTCATAGCATATTCCATTACAATCATATATAACAGCTTGTTTGGCCATTCCCCAATTGATGGGTATCCTTTCAATTTCCAACCCCTAGCTATCACAAAAAGAGCTGCTATATTTATTTTTGTACAAATAAGTCTTCCCCTTTTTTTGATGTTTTGGGGATAAATATCTAGTAGTGACATTACTGGATCAGAGAGTTTACACAATGTTATAACCCTGTAGGCATAGTTAAAATTTGCTTTCCAGCATAGTTGGATCAGTTCACAACTCCACCAACTAGGTACTAGTATCTCAATTTTCTCTTGTCCCCTTCAATATCCAACATTGTGTTTTGTTTTGTTTTGTTTTTTGGTGATATTAGCCAATCCAATAGGTGTGAGGCAGTATCTGAAAGGGGTTTAAATTTGCATTTCTTTAATCAATAATGATTTAGAGCATTTTTATATGACTATAGATGGCTTTGATTTCTTCATCTGAAAACTGCTTGTTCATATCTTTTGTGTATTTATCCATTGGGAAATAACTTGTATTTTTATAAATCTGATTCAGTTCTTTATATGTTTGAGAAGTAAAGTCTTTATCAGAGATACTTGTGGCAAAAATTTCTCCCCCAGTTTTCTGTTTTCCTTATAATTTTGGTTTCATTGAATTTTTATCAAACTTTTAATGTTTATATAATTAATTTATTAGTATTTTTAATGCTGTTCATTTCTTTTGATACATTTTATTTTATGAGCTCAAGTTTTAGATTGACTTATGGCATTACATCCCCTTTCTTGAATATCTCCATTTGAGTGGTCAAATTGGTTTATCCTCCAGTAGAATCAAACATCTGTTTAATTTTATGTTAAAATGTATATTATTCACTGTGTATCATGATGTACATTCAGTTATATCATGATTTTACATTGTTAACCTAGGGTTTGGAGTGATTATGCTTCATATACACCTTCTTGATCCATGTGAAAAACCTTCCAGAGTTACTGTACCATCAGATCAGAATCAGTGAACAGATTGTTTTGTTCGTTTTAAAATAGCTTTCATCTGGATCTGGTGTCTGTCCATATAACTTCATGTCTGACTTGTATGGTGATAACTTTGCATCTGTATTGATGAATACAAGGCATGGATACACCTGTCAGCCACATTGCACAGTTTTACTGGTTTTCAAGTAGTTTCTGGGGCTGTGCCTCTAACTCATGCACTGGTCATATCCATTCTCATTTCATTTCCTTGCATGTATGCAGGTCTGGTCTCAGTTTCTACGTTGCAGCTATTATCACTGGATCCCATCAGTAAGATTTTTCTTCCAGTTTGCAATGGAGCCTGCTTTCTTCCATTCTAGTTTTCATTCTCTTGCCTTCCATTATCATCCTCTTTCTCTGCGTATTTGATGAAGGCCTGCCTTGACCTTTATTCTTCGCTATCTTGGATTCCTCTTCCTTCCTTTCCTTTCCTTCTTCCTTCTTCCTTCCTCCTTCCTCTCCTCCTCCTTCCTTCCTTCTTTCCTTTCCTCCTTCCTTTTCCCTCTCCCTCTTCCTTTCCTTCTCTTCCCTCTTCCTTCTCCTTCCTTTCCTTCCTTTCCTTTCTCCTTTCCTTTCCTTTCCTTTCCTTTCCTTTCCTTTCCTTTCCTTTCCTTTCCTTTCCTTTCCTTCTTCCTTTCCTTCCTTTCCTTTCCTTTCCTTTCCTTTCCCTTTCCTTTCCTTTCCTTTCCTTTCCTTTCCTTTCCTTTCCTTTCCTTTCCTTTCCTTTCCTCTTTCCTTTCCTTTCCTTTCCTTTCCTTTTCCTTTCCTTTCCTTTCCTTTCCTTTCCTTTCCTTTCCTTTCCTTTCCTTTCCTTTCCTTTCCTTTCCTTTCCTTTCCTTTCCTTTCCTTTCCTTTCCTTTCCTTTCCTTTCCTTTCCTTTCCTTTCCTTTCCTTTCCTTTCCTTTCCTTTCCTCCTTTCCTTTCCTTTCCTTTCCTTTCCTTTCCTTTCCTTTCCTTTTCCTTTCCTTTCCTTTCCTTTCCTTTCTCCTTTCCTTTCCTTTCCTTTCCTTTCCTTTCCTTTCCTTTCCTTTCCTTTCCTTTCCTTTCCTTTCCTTTCCTTTCCTTCCTTTCCTTTCCTTTCCTTTCCTTTCCTTTCCTTTCCTTTCCTTTCTTATTAGGGTTAAATGACTTGCCCAAAGTCACCCAGTTAGTAACTGTCTGAAGTCTGATTTGAACTCTCATCCTCCTGCCTCTGCTGCATCACCTACCTGCCCCAGAACTGTCTCTCATGCTCATCACTGGTGTTTTTGGCAAAGATGGTTTTCCATGCCTGAAGATCACTCCCTTCCAGCTTCCCTCCACTCCCCATGATACTTATATTGACCATGGGGACTATCTTCACAGTGAGGGTAGACTCTGTTACTTCCCGGTTGTTCATCTTGGACCTAGACACTGCCATCTCTTACATGGAGTCCTTCATACCCTTTTAGCACAAGAAGGCAGTAAGATGAATGGACTTAGTGGCTTCAGTTGGGGAAACTTTTGACAAGCCTCTGTGTCTATGGCAAAGAGCCCAGAGAAGGCAGTGAAGTACAGTGGAAAGTACTCGGGATGTAGGGTCAGGATACAGATTCAAATCTCAGCGCTGACACTTACTGTCAGTGTGGGTAATCCAAATCATTTAACTTCTCTGGGACCCAGTTTTTTAACTTGTAAAATGAGAGGGTTGGATCAGGTGGCCTGTAAGGGCCCTTTCCATTTTTAATCTATGCTCCTGAGATTTATGTCTACTAATGTGAGCCGGGAGAGCCAGAGGGTACATTTCCTACTCAAACGTCTCTGTTGCCACGCCTATTTGTATATCCACTAACTGGCCAACAGGGTCTCAGGAATAGGTCCTTAAATCACAGGAATGATATGGAAACAGCTGCTAGTTTTAAGGACTGCCGAGCTTGTGTTATTTTGTCAAATGTTAACAGGAGCTGTGGGAATGCCCAGGCAAAGCTACTCGAGCTGTCGCCTGACTGGCCCCTTTGCACCAAATTAAAGGTTTGACAGATCCCCGTAAAGTTCAAGGAGATAGAAATTCAGTTGTTTTCTCTCTGTTGTTCTTCATCCCCTTTCCCACCTTCTCTGCCCCTTGTCAGTCTAAATGCTTTCTCTCCTTGCTGCCTGCCAAGCCCCGAAGGGAACACCCGCTGGGATTTACCACCTGTCCCCTCCAACAGATGTCTCCAATAATAAGACTGGAACACATTTCAGGCTGATGTTCTAGGGTGATGATTGAATGTCATTTCTCTACCCGAGCAAAACCTCAACAGCTGTACTGGGAAAGTCTAATGGAGTAGAAGTAACTGAGAAAATGAGTGAGAGAAAAAGAAAACGCCTGTTAATACTCCTTCTACCGAATTATGCTCCTTTCATCTTTAAAAATAGAAATGAACAGGCTATCTCTTCCAGGAAGCCTTCCAGACTGCATTTGCTTATTGTTGTTAAGTTGTTTCAGTCTTGTTCAGTCATTTTAGTATAATCCCAGTTGGGGTTTCCTTGGCAAAGATACTGGAGTGGTTTTTCATTCTGTCTCCAGCTCATTTTACAGATGAGGAAACTGAGATAAACAGGATAAAGTGACTTGCCCAGGGTCACACAGCTAGTAAATGTCTGATGCCAGATTTGAACTCAAGTTGATGGGTTGGGCCTGGAGTCAGGAAAACTGTGCCATCCAAGTGCCCTGTTGCTCATTATTATCCCATTAGATCCCAAATCCTTAAATACATTTGTATTTGTATACACTGGATGAGTGTATACACTCATATGTGTGGGTGTATATACATACACAATATATCTATATCTTTATAGTTATTTAAATTTCTATATAAATATCTATATATGCTTTAATAGGAGGTACATTTATCTCTCATAATATCTCTATATTTTTATTGAAAGAGATATATCCATTTTTCATAATAAAAGCACGTAGATTTAAAAATAAAAATATATTTCAACATAGATAAGGATTACAAGCCCCATATGTAAGGAAAGGCTTCTTCTGCAAAAAGGGCCTTTTATGGCTTGATGGGAGGCAGAACATACCTCTCAAGCCTCTTTTCCCCTCATCTTTTCCAAAAGAGACTTTCATTCCTGTCAAGATAAGAAACAAGAAGTCACCACTCTGATAGATAGATAAAGAGAGACAGAGAAACAGAGACAGAGACAGAGAGACAAAGGCAGAGAGATGGCTACACACAGAGATCAGAGACAGAGACAGAGAGAGACACACACAGAAAAAGTCAGAGAAAGGGAAGGAGAGAGAGAATATGGGATTAGATGTATATTTGTTCCTTTAATTATTATTAGTCTATGGAAGATGGGTGGGTTTCACCTGACTTCTGATAACTTTGTCATTTACTCCTAAGAGTAACCCTCAGCTTTATATCCAAATATTGACTTCTATCCCACCAAATATCACTTCTACCAAGAATATATAGCATATAGCAGAGAAACCCATTTATTCAAATCATAGCAAAATGGAATCAAAGACAATATACATAGGAGAATATATGTCAAACAATACAGAGTAAAGGAGCTCTCCCAATGGGATGGAGAGAGCGAGAGACAGACAGACAGTCAGACAGACAGACAGGGACAGAGAAAGAAACAGAGACACAGAAACACAGACAGAGAAAGAGACAGACAGACAGACAGTCTTAGATCTCACCCGAGGGGAAATTCCCTGAAACTGGGGACAGGAATATGATGGAGGTTGCCATCTCCTTTTATGTCTTCTGAGTCTTTTCTTTCAGCGATCTGAAGTGGGGTCAGTCTCTTCCTTCTCTTTTGAAGTTGGAAACCAGAAGTTCCTGAAGTGACTCAGTCTGAAGCCTGAGGAGTCCCCAAGAGGATTGGCTTTGTGAAGTCCCGAAGGGGTTAGTCAAGGCTGAGGCTCTTTCAGTTTTCACCACCTGCTCCCTACCCTTGTCACAAGGCAGAGCATTCATCTCTACCAATAAGGAGAGTCCCATACCAATGGACTTTGGGATAGGGGTTACATATGTGTACAGATACATATACATGTGTGTATATATTACATGTAATATAGGCTATATAAAATTATATGTACAATTTTAATGTATATACACATATATGTATATGTTATATACATGTTACATTTCTAAAGCTCTTTGGTATGGGACTCTCTTTTATGTACATATATGTTCAAAAATACATACCTACATGCCTATTACAAGGGCAATGTGACAGTGCATAAAGAACTAGCTTCAGAGCCAGGAAGACCTGATATGTAAATCCTGTCTCTAATCCATATTTGATTTGTGACTCTGGGAAAGTCACTTAATCTCTCAGTGCTACAGGCAACTCTCTGAGGCGATAATAAATTGCTAAGAAGATGCCCACCTTCATTGATAAAGAGTATTTTCTTATCCAAGACTTGCTTATATTGATGAATTCACAAGCCCAGTCCCTGTTCCTACTGATGTTCCTATAGCCCTTTAAGATTACAAAGCCCTTCTTCACAAGCACTCTATGACAAGTAGTTCAAATATGATTATCCCCATTTTTGTAGATAAGGAAACAGGGTCAGAGAAGTTAAGTAGATTACCCAAAGGTAGGTCCTATGCTTAGTCATTCAATTCAATGTAAAGAAGGTAGTTTAAGGAAGGGTCTTCTTTGTCCAGTTTCTGTGTTATCCCCAAGGTAATGCGGATAAAGGGAACAGAACAAAAATCAGTGTTTGATCTCAAGTTGCTCAAAGGTCAGCAGATACAAGGGAATCTGAATTTACAAAGAGCACTGGCATTTGGAAGAAGAGCAAAGAAGTCTTTGAAGAGAAATTGGTCCCCAAATCGAAACTTGAAAAAAAGTAAAGAATTTAGCAGGAGGTGAGTGAACAAATGAAGCATTTATCAAATGTCACTATATGCAAAACCCTGTGCTACTACTAGGTTTGTATTCCAAAGATATTATAAAAGAGGGATAAGGACCCACATGTGCAAAAATGTTTGTAGCAGCCCTTTTTGTAGTGATAAGGAATTGGAAATTGAGTTAATGCTCATAAATTAGAGAATAGCTGAATAAGTTATTAAATATTATTGTTTTCTAAGAAATGATGAGCAGGATGGTTTCAGAAGGGCCTGGAAAGACTTACATGAACTGATGCTAAGTAAAATGAGCAGGACCAGGAGAACAATGTACCAAGTAACAATAAGATTATGTGATGATCAGCTGTGATAGTTAGCTCTTCTCATCAATGCAATGATCCAAGAAAATTTCAAGAGATTCCAATCTGATATAGGTTATATATGTATAATCCTTTTAACAAGATTTCCATATTTGTCATGTTATACCAAAAAATTCAGACCAAAAGGGAAAAAAACATAAGAAAGAAAAAGCAAAAAAGTGATACACGTTTAGTCTGCATAGTCTATCACAGTTGATCATCTTTTTTTTTTTTGTTTTGCTTTTTCTTGTATATATACATATATGTGTATACAACTTATACATACACATGCACACAATATATACAGCTGTGCATTTATACATGTGTGTATATCCCTGTATATGTTGTATATGCACATACACATAATATAGAATATATACATGCATGCATATATATCAGGGCTTTGTATCATTTTGTAAGGTAGCCAGGTGGCACCTGAGCTTTATTTATCTATCTACCTATCTATATCATCTATTTATCTATCTATCTATCTACCCATCCATCCATCCATCTATCTATCCATCCATCTATCTATCTATCTATCTATCTATCTAGATCTCTCTCTCTCTCTATATATATAAATATATCTATATATTTGTATCTATCTATATAGATCTATCTATCATATAGATATAGCATCTGGAGTCAAGAAGACTCATTTTCCTGAGTTCAAATCTGACCTTAGATATTTCCCAGCTAGGTGACTCTAGGCAAGTCACTTAGTCCTGCTTGCCTCAGTTTCCTCATGAACTGGAGAAGGAAATGGCAAACTACTCCAGGATCTTTGCCAAGAAAACCCCAATGAGGTCATAAAAAGTTAGCTTTCACTGAAAAAATGACTGAACAACAAAAATGATTTTATATTTAGTTGCTACTTAAAAACAATCTCTTCCAAATGTCAGTGTACCACCTGGAATCTTAGATGAAATGGAATTGAATATAATTGACTTGATCTAATAACTTAAGGTGGCTTTTAAATAACCATTTAGTTATCTAAATTAGTCAGCTAGTCATGTAAGTTTTATCCCTATTGTTGGAAAAGAGCAGAACATAGACCACCCAACAAACACAATATGAATAATCTAAGAATCATTGAAATATGGCTTTGGCGTGGATCCAGAGATGAGTTTCCAGGCGCTCATAAACTTATGCCTCTCTCCCTTTTGCCAGCATATCATCACATGCATTTTCCTGAGCCAACAAAGCGTTCTAAGAAACAAGTTCACCAATGAGTCAAGCCATCACTTTAACTGTCACGTCTCCTCAGACCCTGATGAAGAGTCCAGGATCCAGAGCTCATGAGTCCCTGGAATTGCAGACCAGCAATCCTGCTTTTAGTACAGATCCCACTATCATTAGGGGATTCCCATGGAGATTCAGCCTCTTCAGGCTCTCTCCCCCTAACTCCTTGGTACTGTCAAACTGTTCATGAGAAAAAGATGATTATTAGTAATAATGACAATATAACAATATTAATAATAACTAACATTTATATAGGGCCTACTATGTGCCAGGCACTGTGCTAAGCACTTGTCTCATTTGATCCTCACATAGATTTATCAGTGAAAATGATATTGAAGAAGATGCATTACCATCCGCTTTTCTAGATGGTTTTCATGATATGATTCTCTCCTGATTCTCCTCGTTATTCTTTGTCTTTGACAGTGGATCTACTACTTTCTTGGATCATTCTCACCAACTGTCAGAGTCTCCCAAGGCTCCATCCTGGTCTCTTTTCTCCATCTAAAACATTTCAATGGTGATTTCATCAATTCGCATGGTTGCAATTATTATCATCCCTGCAAATAACTCTCAGACCTATTTATTCAACCCCAGTCTCTCTCCAGACCTCCGGTGACACAACTGCTTGTAAGGCACGTCAAACTGGACATCCCATATACTTCTCATACCCAACACGTTCAAAATTGAACTCATTATCTTTAACCTTTTTCATAGTTTTTCCTCTTTTTTATACTTCCTTGTTACTCTTGAGAGCATCAATTTCCTCCTAATAATCCAGGCTTGAAATTTATGCATTATCCTTGACTCTTTTATTCTCTCACTCTTCCCCCACCTATATCCAATGAGTTGCCATATCTTGTGATGTCTAATTTTATTTTTATTTTTTATTATAACTTTTTATATACAAAACATATGCATGGGTAATTTTTCAACATTGATCCTTGCAAAAACTTCTGTTTCAACTTTTCCCCTCCTTTCCTCCACCCTCTCCCCTACATGGCAGGCAGTCCCATACATGTTAAACATGTTAAAGTATATGTTAAATACAATATATGTATACATATTTATACAGTTATCTTATTGTACAAGAATGATTGGATTTAGAAAGAAGATAAAAATAACCCGGGAAGAAAAAATGAAAATGCAAGTGGACAATAACAGAAAGAGTGGAAATGCTGTGTTGTGGTCCATACTAATTTCCCAGTGTTCTTTCTCTGGGTTGTAGCTGGTTCTGTTCATTACAGATTAATTGGAACTGATTTGGATCCTCTCATTGTTGAAGGGAGCCAGGCCCATCAGAATTGATTGATGTCTAATTTTATAACATCTCCCCTATATACATCCTTTCCATCTCTGACACTGCCATCACTTACTATAGATTCTCATTATTTTATACTAGAACTACTGGGATAGCCTGCTGTTTGGCTTACCTGCTTCATCTCTCCCCATTGCAGTCCATGCTCTGCTCGGTTGTCAAATCCTAGGTACAAAGCTGACCATACCATTCCTCTATTCAATATATTCCAGTAGTTATTGAAACTTCCAAATTGAATACAAAATCCCTTGTTTGGTTTTTAAAATTTTATCTTCTTCTGAATTTAAGAATAAAACTAAGCATTTCTATAACATAGTAGAATAGAAAAAATGATTGTACATGCAAATCTATTATGTACAATTTGTAATTTCTTTTAAATATATAATAAATTTATCATGTAACTTTTTTCCTTTTTCTTTCTCATTTTTTAATTCCTTACTCCAAGCCCCGTGGCTATCATTGGGGACAAATATTAGGCACACACACATACATATCAATATCTATATCTATATATATGTATATATATATATACACACTTATATCAACAACACACACATATATGCACATGTACACATAGAGATGTAAAATCACTTTATACATAGTTTATCAGTTCTTTCTTTGGATACAAATACTGTCACCATTTTTTATATTCTTTATAGTTAATTTGGGTACTTATAATAGTCGAAATGACTTATTTGCTCAAAATTGTTCTTAAAAATATTGTTGTTACTGTATACAATGTTCATTTCTGTCTTATTTTAATATTTCAAATCTTGTTTGGTTTTCAAAATTCTTTGCATCCTCATCCCTTTCTCCTTTTCCAGATTTCTTAAGCCTTCTTTTCCATGTACACTCCATGTACTCTGTGAGCCAATGGCATTGGTCTCTTTGCTGCTCCCTGCACGTGACACATTTCACAATATTCTGATATCAGCATTTGTTCAGCCAATCTGACAGTTGGTGGGCACTCCAACCCCAATTCTTTGCTTCCCAAAGAATTCTGGTATTAATATTTTTGCTACATGTTTTGGATGTACAGAATCTGAGATGTCTTGAGCCAGCTAGGTAGAGAAGCACAGGGGACAGCTGTGAGGTGGTCCTGGAGTTTAGAAGAACTATTAAGGCTGGACATTTATGTTTGGGAATTTGTTCACTCATGTCTCAACCCCTTGCAGAATCTGGCTTCTGTTCCCAGCACTCAACAGAAACATGTTTCTCCATGGTTTCCAAGGACTTTTTCATTGCTAAATCCCAGGGCCTTAGCTCAGCTTTGACCTCTCTGTGGTATTTGACATTGGTGATCAATGTTTCCCCTGAAAACTCTTTTCCCTGAGTTTTCATGACATGGCTCTCTCCTGAGTCAGACTACTTGTCTGACCATTCCCCATTCCCAGCAAAATTTGATACTTTAAAATGTTTAATTCCCCCTTATTGTATATAAACTGGCCATTCTTTAGTACTCATTACAGAATGGTTATCTCTTCATCTCTTAAATCTAGAGATCCATTCTGGGTCTTCTCTATACTCTCTCTTTGGTAATTTTACCACTTCTAAAAAAAAGAAAAAGAGAAATAAGGAAAGGAAGGAAGGAAAGAAGAAAAGAGCTAGCATTTATATAGCAGTTTAAGGTTTTCAAATTGCTTTACAAACATTTTCTCATTTTTTCCCTTACAACAGTCTTGGAAGATAAGTGCTATTTTTTTATAGTGAGGAACTGAATCAGAGATTAAGTGACTTGCTCATGGTTATCACACAGCTAGTAAATCTTTAAGGCTAGATTTGAACTCATATCTGTTCTCTACTTGGTGGCCCATAAGGGTTGAATTACCATTTCTGTGACTTCTGTGTCTGAATATTCATCTCTAATTTCTCTTCTGAGCTCTAGTCCCACATCATTAATTGCTTTATACATTTCCACTTGGATAGCCCATCATCTTAGACTCAACATGTCCAAATTAGAACTCATGATCTTTTCCCCTAAATGGATTCCTCTTAAATTTTTTTCCTTTTTCTTTACAAGGCACTTCTGGAATTTCAGTGTTCAGTTTTATTGTCCCAGAGTCATAACCTTCATTTTTCCACTCTACCAACCCCCAAATTTGATCATTCGTCAAGTCTTGTTGATTCTATCTCCACAAAATTTCTTGCATCTATTCCTTCCCTCTACTCATATGTCCATTACTAGCTCAGACTCTCATCACCTCTCACCTGAATTAGTGTAATTGTTTCCTAATTGGTCTACTTGCATCCGATTTTTTCCTTCTCTTATCTACCCTTCAAACTGTTGCTGAAATGATATTCCTAAAGCACAAACCTGATTGTATTAGTTCCCTGAGCAAGAAGCTGCAGTGGTCCCTAGTGTCTCTTAAGTAAAATAAAAATTCCTGTATTTGGCATTCAAAGTCCTACTCAAGTTGGTTCTAACCTGACTTTCGTGACTGTGATCACATCAGACCTACTCATGAACTTGCTTACTTGCTGCTTTTTTGCATTAGTTTGTCCCCCATGCTTGAAATATTCTCCCTCTTTATTTCCTGATCTTTAATCTGTTTGTGATCCAAGTGTCAGAGGCTGTTCCTGATTCCTCTAGTTGTTAGATGATTCCATCCCCCAAATTATTTTGCATTTACTTCTTTGCATCTTTCCTTTCTTTCTGCCCCATCTTTGTAGCAAGGAATGATCCATTTATATCTTTGAATCCCATTCTAAGCACATTTAAATGTGTAACAAATGCTTATTGATCAAATGAATGAATCTTTAGGATGAGTGTGATGGAATAATATTTTGCTTTAGGAAATAGTTTCAGAAAAACTTGGGAAGACCTATATGAGTGGAGACAAAATAATATGAGCAGAACCAGGAGAGCAATTTATACTATAACATCAATGTTATGGAAATGAACAATTTTGAAATTCTTGAGAACTCTGATGAAAGCAATAATTCAGGATAGGGAGTCCTTCATTATTCCAGAAGAATGGTGACAAAAAATGCTGCATACTTCCTGACAGAGAGGTGATGGATTTAAGGTACAGAATGAGACACACAGTTTAGTCAGTATGGGAATTTGTTTTGACTAGACTATGCTTTTATGTTACAAGGTTTTGTGATGCTCCCCCTGCCTCTCCTCCCTCTGATCCCAAACAAGAGCGAGACTTCTGAGCTCAAACTGGTCTGATCAGCTAAAGTAGGACGCATTGTAGCTTGACTCAGACAACACCCATCCAACCAGCCAACCAACCAACTACATATTTCTCATTAGAATGTAATTTCACATTGGAATATAAGCTACTTGAGGGCAGGGGCTGAATTGCTTGTATTTATATCCTTAATGCTTAACATATAGCTTGGTGCTTAATAAATTATTTTATATTATTTATATTATTTTTATTATATTACATTTATTATATTATGTAAATATTATATGTAATGTATATTATAGAATATATTATGTATTATTATTAAATTATTAAATATTATGTATTTATTTTATATTATTATAAATTATTTTATTATTCATCCATTCATCTATTCATCCATCCACCTATCCTTCCATCCATTCATTCATAAAACAAGGAGACCAGAGTACCCCAAGTGTGAAGATATGATGTATCTCTTGGTGAATGATCTCTCCTAGAGGATTTGGATAAGGGGGCTTAGCTCTGTCAGAACTGTGCACCTGTTGGAAGACTGAGCCTTTTGAGGGAATGCTATCCTTCATGGGGAATGTACCAGCTACCATAATTATAAAAACAACACACATTTCCATGGCTTTTCAAGAGCTCTTCTCAGAACAATCCTGTGAGGCACAGTTACAAAAAGCTCAGTGGGATAAAACATGGAGACAAATTGAATAAGGTGAAATTTAATAAAAGCACACAACAAGTCTCATAAAAAAAATCAATTTTTCAAGTGTATGATGGGAAAGCATGGAAATTTGGTTGAAAGGGATCTGGGCTTATTAGCAGACTATAGCTCAGTGTGAGCCAGGAGGGGATGTAGTATCAAAGAATTCCAGTTAAGAGAGTATAGTGACTCATACTGGGTGGGGGGCCAGCAATAAAGTTTGGTGGTACTCTGCCCTGCTCAGAGTGTATTTGGAATATATTTGGTTGGAAGTATAGCTAGAAATTATGGAACTGAGAGCAACAGTTCATGCTTCTGGGGAACTGCTTCTGTCACTGTGAATCTTGGAGCTTTCTGGTTAGCTATGCACCGAATGTGATACAGAGAAGTACAGCTCTCTGGCTTGTCCTTCCAGAGATTATGATTGGGGATGGATATCACTTTCTAGCTTGCTTTGTGTTCCAGTCTGTGTGGGAGCCGCATTGCCTCCTCATCTAGATTATATTTGCTCACAAGCAGGATCCCTAACTACTCCCCCCATCCCTCCCCCCATCCTTTTTTTTTTTTGGCATCATGAACCTTTTTGGAAGTTTGGAAGCTTTGTATTCCATCTCAGAGTATTTTGATTTTAATTTAGAATGGAAGGAAATGGATTTTAATTTAGTTAGAAGTCAATGAGAATCAATGGTTGTTTTTTTTTTTTTTTCATTTAAATTTATGAACGTCCTGAAATCTATCCATGGAAATACGTGGATCCCAGATTAAAAATCCTTCGTTTAGAGCAGGGGTCCTCAAACTATGGCAGCGGGCTAAATGCAGCAGCTGAGGACGTTTATCCCCCTCATTCAGGGCTATGAAGTTTCTTTATTTAAAGGCCCACAAAAGAACGAATCCAACCATTCTGGAGAGTAGTTTGGAACTATGCTCAAAAAGTTATCAAACTGTGCATACTCTTTGATCCAGCAGTGTTACTACTGGGATTATATCCCAAAGAGATTATAAAGAAGGGAAAGGGACCTGTATGTGCACGAATGTTTGTGGCAGGCCTTTTTGTAGTGGCTAGAAACTGGAAACTGAGTGGATGCCCATCAGTTGGAGAATGGCTGAATAAATTGTGGTATATGAATATTATGGAATATTATTGTTCTGTAAGAAATGACCAGCAGGATGATTTCAGAAAGGCCTGGAGACTTACACGAACTGATGCTGAGTGAAATGAGCAGGACCAGGAGATCATTATATACTTCAACAACAATACTATATGATGACCAGTTCTGATGGACCTGCCATCCTCAGCAACGAGATCAACAAAATCATTTCCAATGGAGCAGTAATGAACTGAACCAGTTACACCCAGAGAAAGAACTCTGGGAGATGACTGAAAACCATTACATTGAATTCCCAATCCCTATATTTATGCCCACCTGCATTTTTGATTTCCTTTACAAGCTAATTGTACAATATTTCAGAGTCTGATTCTTTTTGTACAGCAAAATAAAGTTTTGGTCATGTATACTTATTGTGTATCTAATTTATATTTTAATGTATTTAACATCTACTGGTCATCCTGCCATCTGGGGGAGGGGGTGGGGGGTAGGAGGTGAAAAATTGGAACAAGAGGTTTGGCAATTGTTAATGCTGTAAAGTTACCCATGCATATATCCTGTAAATAAAAGGCTATTAAATAATAATAAAAAAAAAAGGCCCACAAAACAAAGTTTTTGTTTTTATTATAGTCCGGGCCTCCAACAGTCTGAGGGACAGTGAACTGGCCTCCAATTTAAAAAGTTTGAGGACCCCTGGCAGAGAAACAACATCTTGCTAGAGACCCATTTCTTGCCTGTACCTTTCTCTGGAATGGATTTGAGCCTCTGTTCTTCTTGACTCTTTAGATTCTTTTCTTCCAGCATTTCTCTTACCCTTTCTCCACCCTTCCTTCTCTGACTGTGTCATAAAATTGGTATCTTCTGTGCCTTTCCCTGTATCCACTGCAATTTGTGGATTCTGAACACAACCCTGAACAAAGTTTTGTAAGGCCCAAATACTTTTGGTGTTGTTCGGGAAATCCCACAATTTTCATCACAAAATATGAAATGTTAACACACACACACACACACACACACACACACACTTCTTCCTTGGAACTCCAGTCCTTATTTCACAATACTCAGATGACTTACCATGCAAGTAAATCATCAACACTTGGATTACATTTCCATTGGAACATACATAGATTTCAAAATCATGGGCAAAAGGAATTAAGAAAAATTGGTTCTACTCAAGCCAAAGTCTCCATTTAACATTCTTTGGCTGCTTTCCCAACCTGGCTCCCACTAGGTCCTCCCACCTCTGCTGGGACTCTCTTCATTTGGGGAACATCAGCCAAGTGAGGGGTCCTCGGGCAGGAGCACTTGCCCTCTTCAGAATTGCTGATTTGATGCCGTTGAATTAAATTCTTCAAGCATTTACTACATGTCTTGTATGTGCCAAAGTCATATGTTATGGGCTGGGGCTAAAAAGACAGAAACAAAATCATTCCTGATGAAATTGCTTTGAACAAAGGTCCTCTTTTTTCTCATCTGTCTGCTTATAAAATGTCATTTTGCATTCAGCTCATCTAGGAGAGAGAAACACTGGCATCCTATCACGGGCTGGAAGTGCTGCCATGCACAGTGTGCTACACAAAGTTTCCCATAATGTCTTAGCTGCTCTTTAATTAAACAATGTTTATAGGCACATATGCTCCTTAAAGGTTCCCAGGGGAAGGTTGGTGATGGTCTTTGCCAAGCAGATTCGAGGGACTCCCTACTCAGAAGCCGGCTCCGTTAACCGCTGCTCAGAGCCTTGGCGCAGGGAGTAGAACAGCACACCCAGAGATGCAGGCCCCGAGCGGGACCTGGCCCTGCCGCTTCTGCTGTGGGACTGGGGCAGGCCGCAGACTCTCCTTCCCAGCTGCAGGCAGATGAAGCTTCCTCTCCTGCTCCCCCAGAGCTAGGAAAAGTGGGCCCAGCCAAGTGAGATCACACAGACACACACTGGAGAACTAGGAGGAACTTTGGGAGTAATTTTCGCTAATCTCTTCATTTTACAAATGAGGACACTGAGGTTTAGAGGTTTGAAGTGACTGGTCCAATGTAAAAAATGGCCTAGGCAGGATTGGAACCAGACTCCTGGTTCTCAGCTCTTCTGACTGGTCATGCCAATCCTTGGAGGCAGGTTCTCAGGCAGTAGGCTGTTCTCCTTAAGGTCTTTGAGTTTTAGTTTTCTGAATACCATAGTTATGTGGGCACTAGTAATGTGGCAGGAACACTGAACCACAGTCAGAAAACCAGGATTTGAATCTCTGTTCTCTCCTGGCCGTGTGGCGTGGGGCAAGTCAAGCTTTTCTGGGTAGAATAAAAGGGGTTTGATTATTTTGCCCTGCTTATGGGCACTTACAGTTTAAATCTATGATACTCTAACCTTACAGCTAAAGGGAGAAATGTCTCCATCTATCACAAAACACAAAGCATTCTTATATGACTTCAGTTATTTATCTTCTCAAGAAGTAGCTTGGGTCCTTTTGGTCAAGTTGCCGTGGTAGGGTCGGTTCAGGAAAACTGTTCAATTTCCTGGGTCCAAAATTTAGTAGTTATGTGTGTGTGAATAGCTATTAAAGTGTGTGTTTGTATGATCTCACTCGGCTGAACTTACTTTTAGTAGCAATATGCTTCTGTGAAGCAGGATAGAAAGATTCATCTGTCTGAAGTTGAGATCATCTGAGACTAGTAAGTATGAGAGTTAATGGCTTGCCCCAGTTTTCCCATCTGAAAAAGGGGCATTTGAAATTATTACCTAATATGGTTACTGTGGAGTTTAAATTTAATAATATGTGCAAAGAATTCTGCAAAGTTGTAACATGTCAATGTTCTAGGCAAATGCCAGTCATTATTTTCAGTTAGAATATAATACAGGAAGGGGAAAGTGAAAGTACTAAGAATTTACGAGTGCATTTATAAGACGTTTGGGCAGCTTAGCTGGTAAAACACTAGATCTGGATTCAAATTTGGCCTCAGTCACTCGCTAGGTTTGTGACTCCAAGCAAGTCATTTAACCCTTGTTTGCCTTAATCCACTGGAGAAGGAAATGGTAAATCAGTATATTTGCCCAGAAAATCCCATGGACAGTATATCTATACTATGGTCCCCAGATTCATGAAGACTCAGTCATGACCAAACAACAAAACAGCATATATTATGTGCCAGTCACTGTGTTAGATAATTTTTAATTTTTATAAATATTATCTCATTTGATCCTTACAACAACCATTACCAGAGGCAGGAGGGAGGTGCTGTTATCATCTCCATCTTACAGTTGAGGAAACTGAGGTAGGTGGAGAGGGTAAGTGGCTTCCCCAGAGTCATAAAAATAGGAAGTGTCTGTATTTGAAGTTAGTCTTCCTTACTCCAGACCCAGGGCTCCAGGCACTGTATCACTTAACAGCCTCTGGTTTAAGACCATCCAACTAAATCATCAGGCAAAAGGAAGAATTAGGAGTTTGATAGCAGAAGCAGAGGGAGTAGAATCATTATAACCTAAGGGCTCTTCAGGATCTTCCAAAAAGCTTTTTAGGTCATATGTAGTCTGGATCATTAACACACAATCATGAAGAGAGATGTTTGAGAAAGATAGCAAACTCTACGGATTACTGAATTAGGATCTAATCTGATCTCTGCAAGCTGGAGAATTGGATCAAATAGAATAGAATGATTTTTTTTTTTAGTAATAAATGTAAAATCTTCATTAGGGTTCAAAAATAGGGGGAATTTAGCTAGTTGGCAATTTGACTGGAAAAGATCCAAGGCTTTATTGTTCTGCAATCTCTCTGATATGATATTACATCCAAGAAAGCTAATGGGGTCATAGGATGCAGCAAGGGATACAGTGTTCAGTATTAGAAAGTGATAATCTCACTATATCTTGCCCTGAGGAGAGCATACCTGGGGTATTGCCTTCAGTTCTGGATGCCTTATTTTAGGAAAGACATATTTGTATTTGTACTATGCCAAATAACTGCAATATATGTAGAAAATCATGTTGTTTTCCATCCTAGAAGGTAAAAAGGGGCCAGGTAGGTCCCTCTGCTCTCTGTTATTTGTTGTTCTTGAGTCATTTCAGTTATGTCTGATGCTTTGTGTCCCCATCTGGGGTTTTCTTGGCAAAGATACTGGAATGATTTGCCATTTCCTTCGCTAGCTCATCTTACAGATAAGGAGCTGAATCAAATCTGGTACATACCCCTAGAAAGAGTCTAAGGAGGGATTTCAATTTGTGAAGATGAATCTTCCTGATTCCAAGTGCTTTATCCACTGTGCCACCTAATTGCTGCCCTCTCTAATTTATCAAGGAGAATGAAATATTCTCTGAAAATGAAAATGGAAAATTTCAAGGTAAAAACAAAGAAAAAATTGAAGATAATAAAAAATATCATTGGGAGGGTCTGTGGGAAGACATGAACACCCATCATTCTGGAAAACAATTTATAACAGCGTGAGAAAAGTTACTAATCTCATTAAAATCCTTTGACCTTGTACTCCCACCACTGGGCATGTACCTGAAAGGAGAAAAAGGTTTTATCAAACATTCATAGCAGCCCTTTATGTGGTAGCAAAAACAGAAACAAGACTGGAACAAAATGGACAGTTATCAGTAAAGCAATAGACAAATGACTTGTAGTCTATGAATTGCAATTTATTCTTACCATGTCATGGGATATTATTGTATGGTAAGCATGATAGTAATTTAGAGAAAAATAGGAAGACATGGATTCATTCAGAATGAAGTGTAAAGAAGGGAGTTTTATGCGTCAACCTCAATCGACCAAGTAACAAAGCAAATTAGTTATTAAGGAACTTTCCTATAACCTTATCACAAAGATTTGTACTTGAGAGTTGGTGAGGGTGGATGACTAGAGATGGCAGGTACAGGAGTGGGAGGTGGGGAGGGGGATGGAGGGAAAGAGGATTGTTTCTCACTCTTCTCTAAGAACAATCCCTTTCCAGGAGACCTTCACTAGATTTGACATTCAATTTACTGACTATACTGGCTTCCTTTTTTTTTTTTTAAGCATAGTGTAAGAGATGAGAGTTGATCTTTCTCAATCAATCTCAAGACATTTCTTGTATAGCATTATCTGTTTTTCATCCAATGTCCTCTCTATAAATTTTAAATTTTAAACTTTTAAATTGAACACAGGCTTGTTGATCCACTGCAATGAGGAAAATTTCTTAATATCTAGTTTCTTTTGTTGGCTAATCGATTGAAGGGAATAACAAACCCTTCTGGGAAGTTGAGAAGAACCAAGAGAAAAATATATGCAAGACCATAATAATGTAAATGAAAATGACACTTTTAAAAAGTGACTGAATTCAGGTTCAGTGATCAGTCTTGGCCCTGAAAAGCAGGCTATGCAACATACTTCCCTCTTAGTAGTGAGGTTGGGAACTATGGGAACATAATGTTACATGCATAGTCATTTTTTTCTAAAATATTTTCCTTGTTATAATATCACTGGAAGAGTATATTGGGAAAATATCTGGGTTGTAAAAAAAAAAACCAAAAAAGCATTCATTAAAAACTTTAAAAAATTTGTTTCAAAGAATATGAAAAATCTTTAAAAGAATCTTTGTTAGGAAGTTGGAAAATAGAAGAATGTGACATGGACAAAAAATGGGGAAAAAAGACCATTAAATAATTAGAACAGATATAAGTTATGAGATTCTTTCCATAAAAGAGAAAGTTAGGCCCTCTGAGGAGGAAGCAGCTGTTTATGTGCCAAGGCAGTGGACCAACAGATGGCAACAAGGGGGGTGGTCATCCAAGAAGAGACAAAGGAGAGAGAGGAGAGTAGTGGTAGTTGGTGACTCCCTATGGAAGGGGACTAAGATAGCTATTTGTCAATCTGACGTTATTAATGAGAGGTCTGCAATCTTTCCAGAGCATGTATTTGGAACATGATAGTGAAACTCCTCAGGTCTGTAATCTCTGAAAACTCATCCATTTCTCATGATTAACAAGGGGACAAATGATGCTGCCTGAAGAGGAACACAGAACTCCTTACTGAGGATTATGGTCGAGGCACAAGTAGTATTTTCATCACTGTAGGAACTGGTTTTTTTAGAAGTTGAACTTATGGTTTTAAAATAAGAATGATAGGTCCTTGACCAAGGATGGAGTGTATGTAATAAGGGATGATAAAAATATATTTTCCTATAATCTTACAAATCTGATCAAGAAAGTTTTAAACTGAAAATAGAGGGAGAAAATTGTTTATATATTTCCATCAAGCTAGATATCACAGGGAGCAGAAACTATAATATAGGAAGAAAAATAGCAGTAGGTCCAAGAAATAAGCCAACAATATAATTTATGGCTTGAGATGCATAAATTTTACAGAAAGCAAGCCATCAGAGCATATTATATAGAAAATCCATGAAAATCCCATCGTAGTGATCCCAGTAAATGCTAGAGTTCTCTTTCTGCCAATAGTAGAGAAGTTATTAATTCCTTGACTTGCCTTAATGATAATTTCATCCTTCAAAAGGTGGATAAACCAAATCATTCCTCTGTACTCTATTTATAATAACAAAGAAAAACTTTGTTGGGGTGTAAATAATGGGAATTTTCATGGGAAATATCCACTTCATCTTAGAATTTGTCATAGAGAAGGAGAAGAAAGTTGCAAATAGTCTGACATGCACTTTATGTTATGGAAGAGTAGATTTCAGAGGATTCAGATAAAGAATAAATAGAATCCAAGGGAAAATAAACTCTCCAACAAAAGCAACCCTATTGCATTGGAGAGCTCTTAACAATGATATTCTCAAGACATAGAGACAGGAGAAGAGAAAGAGGAAATTGTTTAATGAGATGACATGGTTAAAAAAGAAGTCACTGACCAAAAGAATATGATTTTTAATCTTTATAAAAATGATTTCCTCTATCTTTCATATACTTTGTTCTGCATTTCTATTACTCCAAATCCTGAATCTTTAGACATGCTTTAATCTCCTCCTGTCTCTATAGCATATGAATTCACAAGATTTAGGAATTTTTTTTTCAGGTGTGAACTGGGTATGGTCATTTGTCTCCATATCCAGTCTTTGTCTCTAATCAGTTTACTAAATTTACTTGTTACTAAAGAACATTCAGACTGTGTATATTCCTAATATTTATAATATAATATAATCTTCTTCCTCATGCTCCTCCTTTCTTTCTGCCTCTCTTCCTCCTCATCTCTTACATAGAAAACCTTTATAAAATGTCTGGTTTTCATCTGTTTCTATAACAATCTTGTGACATAGAGAAGACAGGTATTGTTTTGAATTCAGCAAGCCAAAAAATCATTCTTATTATAGGTGACAACAAGAAGAGGAATGCTGGTGATATGCCTGAATCAAAGAAAAGATTCCTCTCATTTTCCTTATTTGAAAAAATAAGTACAACTACAAAATGATAAAATGCAAGTATCATTTTAAAGCATTTATCTTGAATGTGGGTGTTTGATTAAAAACAGGGTTAATTACAGAAGACTGAGAAGGTATGAAGAATTTTGTGGATGTTATGAAGAAGACATCTGGGTACTTTCAAATTTGTTGGATTTTTGTTGTTGTTGTTGTTATTAAAGTATTAGAATTTAATTATTAAAAGGAAACACAGATTTCTTTGTGGCTTTTTTCCTTTCATTTAAATATGCTTTTTAAAAAATTACACAACATATTTGTCTCAGTATTGCAAAGATTTAAAAATACAAGTGATATTCATTTTAAATTCTGGATATCTTTTTCAATAAACACTCCCCATTCACCCTCAATAATAGCAGTTAGTATCAAAAGCAATCTTATTCCATTAAGGCATTGAAATACTTTTTTTTTCTTTTAAAAGTATTAAAATGTCACATATTTTGACTTTTCCTCTTTAGTAGCATAGTTTAGTATCCGAGTTTTAATTCAGAACACATCTTGTACACAGCAGTAAATTATATTGAAATAAAAGTGGCCTATCATAAATATTTTTGTTTTAAAAGCATGTTTTCTTTAATAATCTACTTCTTCTATTATTCTTCCCTCCTCTCCCCTATCTTCATTAAACAAATTTAAAAACAATAATAACAATAACAAAACCTTCGGAAATAAAGCACTTAGAAATAGTTGCATACTCTGGCAAAACAAATTCCTTTGCTGGTCATGTTCAAAAATATGTCTTGTGCATTTTAAATTTATCACCTTTCTAGTAGTGGGTGATTGGTATGTTTCATTTTTGTTTCTTTGTATTTAAGCCAGCTAGGTGATGAAGTAAATAGAGTGATGGATTTAGAATCAGGAGGATATAACCTTTGTTTGCCTCAGTTTCTTCATTTGTAAAAGTAGGATAATAATAGCACCTAACCCCAGAGTTGTTGTGAGGATCAAAGGAGATAATAATTGAAAGCATATAGCACAGTGTCTCATATATAGTAAGCATTTTATAAATATTAGCTGTTATTGTTATATTGAACAGTTATAAAATGTTTCAAAGCTATTTTTCTCTACAATACAATCCTTGGGTAGATTCTCAAAATCCACCCCCCACCCCAAAAAAATGGCTTACTTCCTTATGGTTATAATTTTTCTTGTTCAACGAATAGCTCTCTTATAAGTCCAAAAAAGGGGCCATCGGGGGAAAGAAGAAAAGAGGAAGAGGGAGAATTTTCTGACCCCTTTCTGCTTGCTTCATGCTGCATCAGTTCATAGAAATCTTCCCAGTTCCCTCTGAAACTATCCATTTAATCATTTCTCATGGCAAAATAATACTTCGTTGCATTCATATTCTGTAATTTGTTTATCCATTTCTGAACAGAAGGATTTCCATTTAGTTTGTCATTTTTAGCTACCACCAAAAAGCTACTATTCTCCATATTGTTTTTTTTTTCCCTTTTTCTTTGATCTCTTTGAGGTGTAGCCCTCATAGTGTTATAGCTAGATCAAAGAGAATGCACATTTTGAAGTTTTGGGGGCCTAATAACTTTCTGTTGCTTTCCAGAATGGCAAAACCAATTCACAGCTCCACCAACAGTACAGCAATGTATCTGTTTTCCCTAGGACCCGCCAACATTTGTTATTTCCTTCTTTAGTTGTCTTTTTGGAAAAAGACTGGAGTCTATTGAATCTGAGGGGAAAGATGCTTTAATTCACAAGTTTCTAGTTCCTGGTGAATTTGAGTATCTTTTCATTTGATTATTAATAGCTTAGATTTCTTTCCTTAGAAGCTTCTTATTCATATTCTTTGACCATTTATTTATTGGGAATACACAGACATTTTTCTATATTCTTTTCTCTCTTCCCATTGAACTTACCCAGTAACAAAGAAAAATTATTAACCCAAACCAACTGACAAACTAATTGTATCTGAAAAGTATGTAGCAATCCATAACTGTAGATTCACCACGTCTTTACTGAGAGGAGGAAAGCTTGTTTCATCTTCTGTATTCCAATTAATCTGTTACACTTAAATTTTCTCACTATTTTAATTTACTTTATTACAATTATTGTGTATATTGTTTTGACTCTTCTTACTTCGTGTTGTATTAATTCACATTCTTGTTTCTGTAAATCCCTCATATTCATAATTTTTCCAGTATGATGATATTATAGTGATGTAGTATCCCTTTTGGACTAGCCCCTTCCTCATTTGCTTTGAGTCTCTAAGGGGAATGACTATCTTGGCTTATAGATACTCTGTGAGTCTGCACTCCCCAAATTATAGTTTGCAAGCCCCAACCCAGTGTGCCTACCTGTAACAGTCAGCCAGTAGGTAGAACTAGCTCAAACAAAGGCTTATAATGAGATGTCAAAAATAGGAAGAAGAGCAACAAAACACTCCTCCTCAAAATCTGAGGGATAGACTCATAAATATACTGAGCATCATTTGGAAGAGCAGGCCCAAACATAAAGTCCTTTAGAAGAGAGATATATAAATCTATGAGACACACGAAGCTGAGACAACCCCAAATTCTGGGCACATGGAAGGTCCCCATTTCTTCTCCATTTTGGGGGTGTCTTCATGTTTTTCCTCCTGAGCTCCATAGTTTTGCTGTGCAGACTTCTGAGATGGGTTCCCTGGACTTATTCTCTATAACTCAATTACCAATGGTAAGGGCTGGCTCTCTTCTCAGTTCATGGAGCTTGACCAGTGGCTTTCTTCCTTATAGTTATAATTTCTCTTGTTTAATGAATAGCTCTGTTGTAAGAAGTCCAAAAAAGTGGCCATCGGGAGAAAGGGGAGAAAAGGAAGAAGGAGAATTTTCTTACCCTTGAATTGTAAAGAGTGATTCCCTTACGAGGGTTGAGTTATTCTTCAATAGCTGGTTTTCTTCTCTGAGACCAAAGGTCATGAATTATAGCCATTGCCTGTCAACTGACTTCAGCGCTGTCAAGATTCTTTTTAAATCAGGAGAGTGGCAGATCTTTCAGCAGCCAGCTTCTTTCTAATTGCATAAAATTTAATCTTAAATAAATTGAGCAACAATGTGTAAATTACTTCTTCACATTTTGCTTAGTACCTTGTTGTCTTTATCAACCTGCCCCTTAACTTTTGTGATTACATCAACTGCGGTTGGAAGAGATAAATTGTTGGATGTGGTGTTGGTGATTTCTGATGAGCTTCCTTCACCACTACTTTAATAAACCACAGTTTGTTTAGCTATTTTCCAGTTGTAGTCATAGGGAGAAAGTCACTTGTTTTCAGTTTTTAATCACAAAAGAGTTGCTATGAAAATTTTAGTATATATGGTACCTTTATTAATTTAACCTCACTGAAGCATATGGATTTCATTTTTTGATGGACATAAGCCCTAAGAGAAACTCACCTATATCCTCTCCAGTAAATGTTTTAGTGTTCTTTCTATCAGTATTTATGTAATAATAAAATAATAATTGCTAGCATTTATATAACACTTTAAGGATTAAAAAGTACTTTATATATATAGTATCTCATTTGACCTTTATATCAATCCTGGGAAGTAGGTGCTACTGTTATCCCCATTTTACAAATGAGAAAAATGAAGCTAAAATGAACTGATTTGCATAGGATCACACAGCTAGCAAGTGTCTGAGATAAAATTTGAACTCAGATCTTCCTGATTCCAATTCTAGAATTCTATCCACTGAACTACCTAAATAGAAAGTAAGATTTTTGAGGATAGGGGTAGGGTGTTCTTTAGTCCGTAAAGTCCCACAGCTGGGAGAAGGACCCCATTAGATATTCAATAACTATTTTCACAAACAAGGAAGGAGATCACAGACTATCATTGTTTATCCTTCCTTTCACAGACTATTCTTTCTTTCTTTCTTTCTTTCTTTCTTTCTTTCTTTCTTTCTTTCTTTCTTTCTTTCTTTCTTTCTTTCTTTCTTTCTTTCTTTCTTTCTTTCTTTTTCTCTTTTCCTTCCTCCCTCCCTCTTTCTCTTCCTCCCTCTCTCCTTCTCTCCCTTCCTCCTTCCCTTCTTCCCTCTATCCCTCCTATCTTCTGCCCCTCCTTCTCTGCCTCTCTCCCTTCCTTCCTTCCTCCCTCCCTTCCTTCCTTCCTTCCTTCCTTCCTTCCTTCCTTCCTTCCTTCCTTCCTTCCTTTTCTGCTCTCAAGAGCCATCAAAGTCTAGTAACAAAGGAAGGAGATAATAATGGTGACAAGGATAAGCAGGAGATTCATTGGAGAGATATATATTTATGTCCAGCCTAGAGGTATTTATGGCTTTTAGCTTTCAGGAATCAGTGGGAAGGGACTGATTTGTCTCCAGATTGTATTGTGGCGGTCTGTGAGAGCTGTCATTTCCCCAGGCTGTTTTTTTGGGAAAGAGCTCCTTCCCGCCTACCACAGGGGTGGCTTAAAAAGAGTCTGTTAGCTTTGTTGAATCATGCATTCTCCCTAGTCTTAATTTCTACCTAACTCTCCCCAGGATCCTCAGGGTCCAAAGACTGGCTGGGATTCGAGGGATAGAATGTTACACTGCAGAATCCCAAACCCTGAAGAGACAGTTTGGGTGGCAGAAATAACTATCTAACTGGATCACCAAAGGACAAAAACAAGGTATGACAGTGACTGAAACAATGAAATGGAAATCTGGGTTCTCATCCTAGATCTGCCACTTAACTGGTCGCATCACCAACTCACAGAATTTTAAGAGTTGGAAGGCACTTGAGTTGCCAATTCTTAAATCCAGTTCACTTGCAAGTCAAGATATCATCCTTCTGATGGCATTATTCTTCTTTGAGAATGAAGGATAAACATCACAACTGAAAATGAATCCCAAGGACAACAGTCATTCAATCTCTATTTAAAGAGGGGACTTCTTGGAGAAGTCCACTCTACTTTTGGACAATTTGACTGACAGGAGCCCCCCACCCCATTTCCTTCTTCACTCCCATTCCCTATTTCAAACCTAAATTTGCTTTGTTGCCACTTCTACCTATTTCTCATAATTCTGTCCTTTGCTGAACTTCATTTTTTTGAAGAGGACCAGTGACATCACTGGAGATGTCTTGACTTTCAAGTGAATTAGATTTAAGGAAGGCAGGGCTGCACAGAGTCACCAGCTTCATTCTCTCTCCCAGAGTCTTCCAGTGTTGGCAGGAAAGTCAAGATGATGGTCCAGGATGCATTTGATGATCTTTGTGTCTTTGACACAACAGCACTTGATTCAGCAGCTGAGTTCATCTGATAGAAATTATGCCTTTTGGGTATAGAGAGACTCAGTCTAATTCCTCTTGCATGTGACAGATCTCCAAATACTTGGAAAAAATTGCTACACACACACACACACACACACACACACACACACACACACACACCCTTCTTCAATCTTCTCTTTTCCAGGCTAAACACTCTCAATTCTTCAATTGATCCCCATAGATTGATCCTCTAGGCTCTTCAACTCCTTAGTTATCTCTTTTTGGATGCTCTACAGCTTTTCTATCATCTTCCTAAGGTGTGGAACTTAGAACTAGATTTTTGTTCCAGAAATGTTCTGTCCAGCAGAGAGTGAAGTGGGATTGACTTTCTGGGACTCAAATACTTTTTATAAAAAGGAGTGAAACAAGTGATCTCAAAGGCTTTTTATCATTTATTTATTTATTTTTACAACTTTAATATTCAGTGATTCTAACATTCATCTTTATTGTCTTCTTGAGTTTTTTTCAGTCATATTTAACTCTTCATTACTCCATCTGGGGTTTTCTTAACAAAAAATGCTAGAGTGGTTTATTATTTGCTCCTCCATCTCATTTTACAAATAAGGAAATTGAGGCAAACAGGGCTAAGTAACTTGCCCACGGTCAAGTGTCTGAAGCTAGATTTGAACTTGGGAAGAGGACCCTTCCTAAATCTGGGTCCAGCTCTCTTTCTACGGGGCCACCTAGCTGCCTTACTTTATTATCTACTCTTTTGCAAGTAGATCTACTGTGGGGATATTTCTTTTTGAAGGACTTTCCACTGCCCTGTTTTATTTTTATTTTTAAATAGTTTCTATATTTTGAAGATATCTTTCTTTTTGATAGGCAAGGTCAGTCATACTGGTTTCAATTCAAAGATTTTTAGGTTCTTACTTTAGAATAGCATACTTGAATCCTTCCAGGATAGTTTTATCAGTTAGTCAACAAGCTTTTTATTAAGCTCTTACTAAGTGCCAAGTAGTGATATGATTCCTTTACTGATAAATTGTAATCCTATCAATGGGGGTATCTATGTGACCCCATTTGGGTGTCACAAAGAATCAAGCACAACTAATAACAATCCTTTCTATGACTTAGTAGATAGTCTTTAAAAGTGACTGAGGTAGAAAAGTCCACCAGCTGGGTTCAAGTCTTTATTATAACCATTATTTTCTGTGTGATATTGGGTAAATCATGATGCTGGATAAGTTTCTTAATCTCTGTCCTTCAGTTTCCTTGTCTATAAAATGGGCATAATAATAGCATCTGTCCATAGTATTTTGTGAGTATGAATGAGTTAACATATATAAAAGGTGTTGTTAACTTTAAAGTACTATATAAGTGCTATTATCACCAAATTTTTTTTTAATTATTAATTTCTCCAAGCCTGTGAATTTCCCTAAAACTATGAGGAATTTCCAACTGACAGGTCTTTGAGGAAGAATTGTTAAGAGGGTGAAACCGATTTTCGATAGGGAGAGGAACTGCCTTACTAATTGTGTTAGTGGGGCTGAGATGAGAAAAAGGTGGCAATGAGAGAGGCTGCGTGTTGTAGTGGATAGAGAGACCTAGTTTCAAGTCCCTCTTCTCACACATACTGGCTGTGTGATTCTGGGAAATTTATTTAACACCTCTGTGCCCTCAAGCAATTTTGGAAGACTCTAAATTGCAGAGTTAGTGTTAATCTGGCAGCTAGATGGCACAGTGGATAGAGTTCTGGTTCTGAAGTCAGAAAGACTCATCTTCCGGGGTTCAAATGTGACCTCGGACACTTCCCAGCTGTGCGACTTTAAGCAAGTCATTTAAACTCAGTTTGCCTCAGTTTCCTTATCTGTAAAATGAGCTAGAGGAAAGAATTGATAACTGTGTTAATTAATCTGCAGAAGTGACAGTTGAACAACAATTGTGTTAATCTGCATTTCTAGGTGGAATTTCCTACTCCAAAGAATAGACTTCTTTGGTTTAAAAAAAGAAAAGAAAAAGAAAGTGGGGAATATCTATAAATGTTGTGGTGTGATAAACAATGCGACATCCACCCATCCAGGTTGAACTAAATTTAAGTTCTAAGCATATAGGAAACTGAGACAAGTCTTTTTAAGGCTTCTATCTATTGCACCACCTAGAATCTGGGATATTTGGCCCAGTGGAAAAGCATTCAAAAAAGGAAGAATCCAGGATTTCTTGAAAGAGAAAGGATGCTCTCAGGAGAATTGAGTAAAGGGGCTGAGTGTCCTGCACCAAGAAAAAAAAAGAGTTAAAATATATGTGAATCTGGGAACACTAGATAGAATGAGGATTTTGATAAGAATGCTGAATCAAAAAAAAGTTTTTTTTCCTAAACCCTCAGTTAAGCAGGGTTTCAAATTTACCTGGGCTTCCTCATTTCTTGAGCATTCAGGATGGCAAGTTTAATTTTTTAATAATTTCTTTTATCTAAGCTTCCTCAATTCTGGAGCATTCAAACTATTAAATTATACTTTAAGCCATTTCTAATTCTTGCTGTCAGTTGCAAGATTTGGCTCTCTCCCCAGCAATTGGGTGTGGTGGTCCTGGCTATCTTAGAATATATTCTATCTCCTTTGCCTTTTTTTAAAATTAAAGTTTATTTTTTATGAACAAAAATTGGTTTTCTCCTGCCACTCCCCTCCCCCTTGAAAAAAAAGGAAAAGGAAAGAAAAACAAAATCAAGTAACATATGCATAGTCAACAAAAACAAATTCCTAAATTGGCCATATCTAAAAATATATATTTTTTGATTTTGTACTTTGCAAGTAATACCTCTCTGTCAGGAGGTCAGGAGCAAGCTTTATTGCTAGTCCTTTGGAATCATGGCTGGCCATTAGATTGATCAGAATTCTTAATTAAGTCTTTCAAATCTCTATTTTTCTGGTGGTGTTATTGTAAAAATGGTTCTATATTCTTTTTACAGTATTTTCATACAAATCTTCCCACATTTCAATGAAACATCTTCATAATTTCTTAGAGTCAGTCAACAACACTTGTTAAGTACCTAGTATGTGTTAGGCACTGTGCTAAATAAGGATACAGAAGGAGGCAAAAGACAGTCCTTGTCTTAAAAAAACTTAATCTGTATAAATAAGCTATATCCAGTGTCAAATCTAAAAAAGAAAATGACCAAAAAGTCATATGTAATTAGTGTTAACTCTGTAAATGCCAAAGAGCTCCCACAGGTTATCACAACCACTGTTAACTCTAAGAAATAAAATAAAATTCAAGAGCTCTAAAATGATCACAAGCAAAAAACTTTATTCTGTGGGAGGAGGGAAACTAGACATGTTCTGGAGCCTCCTAATACCGAGGAGACCCACTTTAGTGTGGGCAAATCCCAACACATGTCCTAGTTGTTATATAATGAGCTGTAGCCCTGACAGTGAGGGGTAATAGCAACAAATTTGATTCACAGCAGGACTTCATGACCAGGACATGGGTCCTGTAGGTGTTTGTTCAAATTCAGGAACCACCTGGGGCTAGTGTGAAACAATTCTGGATTTTGCTGAAGTGAGAGTTCATCCAGAGGGTGAACAAAGGATTATTGTTATTCCAAGCTCATGGTACAGCCTGCTTTCTGGACCTCAGTTTTGGAAAACAGGGTTTCTCCTAATAGTAAAAAGAGAGAAGTAGAGAGAGTCTTGGGTTGGGGATCCTGACAACAGGATAATAATATTCCATTACATGTATCTACTTCTGTTTGTTTAGCCATTTCCTAATTGATAAATGGCCAAAGTATATGAACAAGTAGGTTTCAAAGGAAGGAATCCAAACTTTCAGAACCATAGGGAAAAAAAAACCCACTATAAATCACAAATATTCAGAGAAATGCAAATTAAAGTTATTCTGTGATTCATATCCATTAGATGGCTAAAGTTGACAAGAAGGGAAAATGATAAATGTTTGAGGAGCTTTGGGAAAACAGGCATACTGTGGCTCTGTTAGGTGGAATTGTGAATTGGTAGAATCATTCTGGAAAGCAATTTGGAACTATGCTCAAAAAAATAATTAAACTGTGCATTCCCTTTGACCTAGCCATACCACTACTAAGCCTGTGACTCAAAAGAAAACAAAGAAAGATGAGTGTTGGTATTCAGTGCTCTAAAAAAAAAAAAAGAAGTGAGAAGAATACACTTTTAAGTTTAATCTGCATTATTAAAATTTCCTTCATCACTTTCTTAAGTCTAGATAATCGATAACAATAACAAAAATCAAGCCCTGATTTGTAGTGTCTCAATTTTTTGAAATGTAAATTCTTATGCTGGAAATTTTACAATTGGCTGTGAGTTCTTTCAGGTTGACTCCCCTGAAAAGTATTCATGAACAAAGCTATATCTGGAAGCTTTTTTTTTTTTTTTTTTTTTTTTTTCTGTTAGCAAAGAACTGGAAATGAAGGGTTTTATTTTTCTTAGAAGAAGCGAGATATTACAGAGTTCCCTTATCAACAACAGCCTCTCTTTCCTATCCCCACCTCCAACGTTGCAAAGTTCCCTTTTTGGTAAAATCTGAGACCCCTCTCAATTTGCATTTGATCAAGTTGGAGATACTCAGTTTCCCCAAATGAAGATGGGGAGCCACTGATCCAAGGAGCAGGAAAGCAGCTTTCTTCTTTCTTCCTCTTCCTCCTCCTCCTCCTTCTTCTCCTCCTCCTCCTCCTCCTTCTTCTTCTCCTTTTTTCTCCTTCTCCTTTTTTCTCCTTCTTTCTTCTTCTTCTTCTTCTTCTTCTTCTTCTTCTTCTTCTTCTTCTTCTTCTTCTTCTTCTTCTTCTCCTTCTTTCTTCTTCTTCTTCTTCTTCTTCTTCTTCTTCTTCTTCTTCTTCTTCTCCTCTCTCTCTCTTTTAATTAATGAGAGATCTTTAAGTTTGCTTGTAGCAAGCCTCTGAAGTCTAAGTTAGCTAACATTTCTGAGCTGGTGTTTTTCTTTATTTCTTTTTTTCTTTAAGTAATCCCCCCACCCCCAATTGCATATAAAAAAATTGCTGTTTTGTGATACCTCTTTTATTGGAATTGTTTCAAATCCAGTTCTGAATTCTAGGACTCAGTGATCTGTCTGGGAAAGGGGTCTCACATATGGGAAGTGGAACGGAGGAGGAAAAGCTCCTATTCTCAGGAGATAATAACAACATTTTGTCTGTGGAAGCAAATGCTAACAACAACCTGCCCCTCCTTCATACTCCAACACGTAATTTTTTCCATTGCATTGGATTTATTTTGTGGGATCCTGCTCATTTTGGTTCCATTTGTAATTCTTTTCCCTGTTAATGCTTTCAGCATCTGCATCATGGAGGCTGCTCATCACTTTCATGCTGTTTCTCTCCCCTCTGGGGCCATTTAATGAGCATCAAGCTCAACTCCAGCCTTGCCAGGATTCCTCGGGCTTCTATGGCAGAAGGCAGCCTTTACAGCCCTTCAGCCTTCTCATCTTCCCTGCACCCAACCTTGTTCCTACCCCACTCCACCCCCATCCCTTCATGGTGCTTCTTTCTAAGGCAATTTAAATGATTTCTTCAAGCAAGACGGTGTGTGAGACAGTAGCAACTGTTTCACAAAACCAAAGGGAGAACTTTATGGGAACATCTGTCTTCTAATTTCTGTACCTAAATGAATTCCTTGATAATTTGTTATGCTTTGGGGGAAAAATACAGTGTGTGGGAGAAGGAGAAAGGTCTTCTAACTAACTCAGATCATAGGATTTGAAGCTGGAAAAAAAATTATCATCTAGTCTAACCCTCTAATTTTACAGATGAGGAAAACAAGGGCCCAGATGTAGTATGTCAGAAGTAGAATTTGAACTCAATCAATAAACATTCATTAAGTGGTTTCTGTGTGCCAGAGACTATGCTGAGAATGGAGACATAAAAGACTCAATCTTGCCCTCAAAGGAGTTTATAATCTAATGGAATCATAAGATTCTAGAGCCAGAGCTCTTGCCAATGAACCACACCCTACTAGTGCATAATTATTATGCTGGGTAAGGGACCCTATCTGATCTACATTAATCTAATCAGCCCCAAGCACAGTGTTCTGCATACAGCAAGTACTTAATAAATGCTTAATGACTTGAGTGAATAAAAGATGAATGATTTTAGAGTTAGTTAAGATCTAGAATTAAGTCTGTTAACTAGTTAGTTACGATCTTAGAGTTAGTAACTTAAAATCTGATCTAGATTTGTGAATTCAGGTAGGGCAAGCAAATACCCTCTTTACATGTAAGATCACTGGGATGTAGTCAGGAGGATCTGAGTTCAAATTTGACTTCAGACACTTAACACTCCCTAGCTGTGTGACCCAGGTAGTCACACAGGAAAAAAATCACTGGGGTGCTCCTAAGCCCAAATAACTGGTAACGGGAGGGAGCAGTGGAATACAGGGGTCTCTCTTCCTCATTCAGTAAGACCCTGGGGTCTTATTGATCACTTCTCTTAGAAAACTTTATACTTTCAGAATACACTGATAGTTAATCCCTCAGGATCCAGACTCTCTCTGCAAATATCTCACTGACAAATCAATTCTGGAAGGCTCTCACGTAGTTAACAACAGAACCCATCTTCTGTGTGTCTTTTGGGAGAAAATCAACTAGGAGCTTCCCAAGCCCTGTGGAAAAGAATTCTGACCTGACCCATAGGCTGCTTCCGATAGGAGGTACTTCCTAAAGGTGCGCTGGAGGACTAACAGAGCAAGTTCAAACCCTTTTGTTATGACAGCCTTTCCAAAATGAGAAGACAGGCCTGGTGCACTGAAGTGGGAGCCAGGTCCCATAGAAACGGGATCTACTTAAAGCTCCCAGTGGGCCCATGTCAACTTAGTTTTGAAATGTAATATTTATGCTTAGGGGCAACTAGATAAGCAGTGGATAGAATGCTGGGTCTGAAGTCATCTTCGTGAGTTCAAATCTGGCTTTCCTTTTCCAAGAGGACAATGATTCATAGGTGATGTCTTGAGTTGTTTGTGAATTGGGTTTAAGTGAGGTAGCATTGGAGAAACTTAGCAAGTCATTTAATCCTTTTTGCCTCAGTTTCCTCATCTGTAAAATGAGCTGGAGAAGGAAATGGCAAACCAGTATTTCTGCCATGAAGTATTGGAAATGCCTGAAGAACAAACTTATTTATGTCTTATTGCATTTTTATTTAGTTAAATGTTTCTCAACTACACTTTAACCTGGTTCTGCTTCACTCCAGGGATGTAGGTCAAATGTCTGAGATTTCTAGTGCTATATAATGAGAGAGGCAGGCCCAGAACTAAAAAGACTGGAGTTCAAATCTTGTGCAGGCTGTGTGACTTTAGGGAAGTCAATTAACCTATCAATACTCCAGAGAACTCTTTAAGATTATAAAGTACAGAGTAGGTACCCATCTGGAGTGGTAAAGGGGATTAATAATTGCCTATACTAATGAAAGGACAGGTCCAGGACTTATTCCTTATCATGGTCCTGAAGGAATATAGGAATATTTTAAGAAATTTTAAAGATTTCAGATATTAAATTTTAGTTTAATTTTAATTTTTAAAAATATTTTAAGAAAATTTCAGCATTTCCAGAGAAACCTTAGAAATTCTCTCTCCTGACAAATATTAGAGAAACAACCTTCAACTCAATAGACTCTACAAGCTGGATATGGTGGCACATGCCTGGCTATATCCTGATAGAGAAAGGTTTTAGTGGGTGTGGGCTTAGGAGTTCTAAGGAGTATAGCAAGTATCTGAACTAAGTCTAGTACCAATCCCATGAGCCTTGTGGGATGATGTAGGGCAAGGAAGGCATCGGGATGCCTAAGGAAAAACCAATTAACCAGATCAAGAAAAATGAAAACTCCTGGGATGATTAGTGGTAGGATCAAACCTATGGGTGGCTGCTGTACTTTTAGTCTGGGAAAAATAGGGAAAACTCATTAAAAAACAAACAAAACACCCTTTAGCATACAAGTGGACCTATCCAGGTTCTGCCTGAAGACATCCAATATGGGGAGCCCTTTATCTCTAGAGGAAGCTTATTCTACTTTGGGCTGGATCTACTCTTTGGAATTTTTCCCACCTGATGTGGGAAAAATGTCTGTAATGTCTTTCCATTGCTCCCAGTTCTAGCTTGGGACCAAACTGAATGAGGATACTGCTTCCTTTATGTGGCCCTTTGAGTATCTGGAGATAGTGACTATGTCTCCTCTTCCCAGGCCCTCCTTATGAATTCATCAAGGCAGAGATTTGCTCTTGAGACTCAGACTCCAACAATTTTGACTTGTTTGTCTTGCCTTTAAGAGCTGCTCTGGCCAAAATGTTCTTCCCTCTGTAATCCATTGTATTATGGTCACCTCTGAGCTTAGCTAGCCTGGTCCAGTAGGGAAGAAAACACCCAAGACCCTGATCTAAGGAATTCTTCTAGTGAATAAAAGGATTCTTCGAAGGGAATAAAATAAAGAAAAGCAGCAGAGGAAAAGGTTATAAAAATGTTTAGTCTTTGTTTTATTGAGTTACAACAAATGAGCAACAAGTTATAAAAGTTGGTTTTATCCACACTCCCTAAACGTTCTGATTTGTGCGGTGTGCTGAAATAGGGGGTGGGGGGTGGGGGAAAGTTTGCCAACACAACTATTCATACTGCAACATTTACATGAGATATCTTTCATTTTATTTTTTTTCCAAGTTAGGGGCATTTGAAAAAAGTGCACTCAGGGATCTAAAATTGCTTAAAAAAAAATAATAACAGTGAAGGCTTATGCAGAGATCTTGTCAATTATCACACCCACAAAAAGGCAGTTAAGAAAAAACAAGACTCCCAAACAGTTCATCTTGGTACCATCCAGGTATAAATTCCATCTTAGAAAAAAAAAATTCCTAAAAAACATTGGAGCCCTTCTTCTAATTCATGTTGGTACCATCCAGGTTTGATGAATTCCAGCTTTGAAAAAAAGAATCCTACGAAACACTGGAGCTTTTCCTCCAGTTGATCTTGGTACCATCCAGGTATGATGAATTCCATCTTAGAAAAAAAAATCCTAAGAAACATTGGAGCCCTTCTCCTCCTTTTATATAAAAAGGTGCTTTAAAAGGACAGGTGCATGCCATGCAGCTCTCGGGATGCTCGCTGGGCCAAGAGCGTGGCTAGGGACATACAGTAGTTAGGCAATCAGCCCCCGCTCCCAGCAGTGCAGAAAGCCTTTTATGGAGAGCTTACAGCAGGGAGTCCCATGCAAACAGCTGGGAAGGAAAGGGGACTAAGTCTGGGTCTGAGGCTGCTGATTATAAGCTACCTCTGGGGTAAACTAAAAGGAGACTTCTCTGCACACCCCGTCGGAAATCTCCCCCATTCCAAACTAGGTTTAAAAAATGAAACAAAATCATGAGAATCCCTCCAAAACCCAGATGCAGATATAGTGGTTGCTAATTCTAAAAACAAAAACAAGAAAAAAAAAAAAGAGGGAAAAAAAGAAAAAAGAAAAGCACACATTACCAGCCTCCCCCCCAAAAACCTTGCAAGCATATGATCTGTAAAAGCAACTCGAGCCGATTCAAAAAGGTAACAAAATGGCCACGTTGTACAAATCAATTCCAGTATCGCAAGAAATTGGGGGCGTGAGAGTAGGGTGGGTGGGACGGGGAAGGAGGAGCAATCTATTTACAAGGACCCTTTGAAAATGCAGTAGTAGGACTTTGGCACTATGAACAATTCCATCGGATGAGTGCTTGCCGGGGGTGGAGGCCGTGGAAAGGCAGACCCCAGGGCAGCTCAGCTTGGAGTTAGCGGTCCTTGGCGGTCTTGTCCAAAGGCAGGAAGAGTGAATTTCTCTGCTCTCTTCACAGGCGGAGCCCCACTGATGATCGGGATAGTAGGTCTGACTGGTTTCTCTGAAAACAAAGCACAAGGAGAAAGTTTATCAGTGAGGGCCCCATCATTCTCAGGGAAGTTACTTATGAAGGTCTCTTTGCCGATCTTCCAACATCCTTCTTTGAGAAGAGGAAAAACAAAACTATTTATGACTTTTCATGGTGTCCGAGCTTGGGGAAGTGCTGTTAGTAAGTATGTGTTCTCCAGTGAAGGTTGGGTATATCTGGTGAGTAAATTTGCCAGGGACCTCAAAGGCCGTCTGGTCCCACCTGTAAGTGAACATACAACCCCCTTTCTGAGACATTGCCCATAAATATTCTTCCAGCTTTCACCTGGAGACATGCAGTGAGGGAAGGAAAACCCACAAATCCCTGGGGATTCTCATTCTACTCTTGGGTAACTCCAGCAATGATAACGGGGAGAGATGGTGCAGGGGATAGTCAGGAAGAGCTCTTCCTGAAGTCAAATCTGACCTTAGACATTTACTAGCTGTATGAGCAAGTCACTTAATGCTGTTTGCCTCAGTTTCCTTGTCTGTAAAATGAGCTGAAGGAGGAAATGGCAAATTACTTAATGATCTTTGCCAAAAAAACCCCAAATGCAGAGTTAGACATGACTGAAGCAATTAAATAATAAAACCAGGTGGATAGAGCTGGATAATGGTATTCCAAATGATCTTGGTTCAGGATCACTGACCCGCAGTTGAAAGGGCCCTCAGAAGTCACTTAATCTAAGTCCACTCATAGATAAGGAAAATAAGGCCCCCGAGAGCCCCAAGTCACTTAATTAAAGAGATCAACAGAATTTGACAGCTAGGGGATGCAGTGCTAGGTCTGGGATCACAAAGAATCAACTCCAAAAGTAGCCTGGCTGACTGGCTTGGGTCAGGTCCTGTGTCCTCAGTTTCTTAAACTGTAAAATGGGATACTATTAGCATCTACCTCTCAAGGTTATTAGGACGATCAAATGAGATGGCATTAAAAAGCACTTAGCACCATGCCTGACATAAAAGAAGTGCCTAATAAATGTTTGTTGGCTTCCTTCCCTCTCATTTGACAAATTTGTTTAATTTATTTAAAGAATCTAAGAAATGCAAAATAGTCATAATTGCACTTTCTGTTGTAGTAAAAAAAAAACTGGATACAAAGTGTGTGCTTTTTTATTTGAAGAATAGTTTAAAAAATGTGGTCTAAGAAGAATGCAAGGGGCTATTACTGCACCAAATGGGCAATTAGGTGCACAGTAGATAAAGTACCAGTCCTGGAGTCAGGAAAATGTGAATTCGAATCTAGCTTCTGACACAAGCTGTATGACTCCCAGTAAGTCAGTTAAATATGAATGCTCCCCCCTCACCCCCCCCCCCAAAAAAAAAACAACACAGGAGAAATTCAGAGAAATATGGGCAACACCCGAAGGGATGTATATAGAACCAATAAAACAATAGCCTTGTGGCTACAAAAATGAAAATACAACATAAACTGGATTCTCTGCAAGACTCAGCTTTGATTCAAAAGAACAGATGTGGAGAGAGGGTATGGGTGCAGAATAGTGCATTCACCCACAGATTCAGTGTGAAGTTTGGCTTACCTCTCTGCCATTATTATAAGGCAAGGCTTTAGGGGATTGAATCAACAATCCCCTAATCAACAAAAGGCATTATTAATAAAAGAAAACCAATAAAGTTAGTGGAGGGATATTGGAGAAGTGGTTATTTCATGATTACCTTTATCAGAGGTTAATTGAAAATTATTTGGAAATGTCTCATAAATCAGGCTAGTTATTAGGTTTAAGAAATAATTTTACCTTACATTATATCAGGAATGTTTGCAAAATTGCATAATTGACAAAGAGTGTTCACATACGGTGCCTTATTAAAACAAAGAGGGTCTGCGGGGTCTATTATCTGTGTTGGTAAAAATAACCTGTGCTATTTTCTGAAGCTCATAATAAACTAGCTTAGCATGCTGGGTTCTGGTCTCTGGAGACATTCTATCCCATTCTGTTTAGATCCAAAGTGAACCCATTCATTAAAGTATCTCTTGTCAGGGAATGGCCAATTCAAAGTATAACAATGGAGGAAGGAAGTGTGATATAATGCCAAGAGCACTGGATTAGAGCTACAAGAGTGGGATTGTGCCCCTTTTGAATATTATCACTAGCAACGGATGATCTTCACTCCTATGCAACTCAGTTTCCTCATCTGTAAATGGGAGTATTGCTTGTACTACCTACTTTACAGAGCTGTAGAAAATAGAACATGAGAAAGAAAAAATTCCTTAAAAATTAGAGTTGTTCCAAAGCAAACCGATGTGCCTTAGAAAATAGTGACTTACCCACGGCTGAAAAAGAAAGGTCCGGAAGTGGAGGCTGGGTAACTGTAGGTTTGGGGATGGTTATAGATTGGAGGTATAAAATTAAAATAGAAATGGATAATTCTACATATTGATGTAGAAAGTCGGATTTGTTGCTCTTCAGTTGTGTCCGACGCCTGGTGACTCCATTTGGGATTTTCTTGGCAGATCCTGGATTGGTTTGCTATTTCCTTCTCCAGCTCATTTTAGAGACCAGGAAACTGAGGCAAATGGGGTTGTGACTTGCCCAGCTAGTAAGTGTCTGAGTTCACACAAACTCAGGAAGGTGAGTCTTCCTGACTCTAGGTGAGCTCTCTCTACTGTTCCACGGGAGCTGCTCCCTAGAGGACAGTTTGGTTCCATATGGTTTAGATAATGGGGAGGGGTGTGTCACAAGCACCTACTATGTGCCAGACAGGGGCAGTGAGGTATTACAGTGCATAGAGTTCAGGGTCTAGAGCAAGGAAAACATCTTCCCGAGTTCAAATCTGGCCTCAGACACTAGCTGAGTCACCCTGAGGGAATCATTTCACCCTATTTTCCCCATCTATAAAATGAGTTGGGAAAAGAAATGGCAAAGCAACTCCAGTATCTTTGGTAAGAAAAACCCAAATGGGATCATGAAGAGTTGGACATGACTGAACAATAACAAATGTACTGGGCAATGTGCTAGTCATGTTACAGGTATTATCATATCTGATCCTCAAAACAATCCTGGGAAGTAGGGGCTGTTTATTACCCTATTTTACAGATGAGAAACTGAGGCAAACAGAATTGCCCAAAGTTTCATAGTAAGTGTCTGAGGCCAGATTTGAATTCAGGTCTTCCTGGTTCCAAGCCCAGTGCTCTCCCCATTGGGCAACCTAGATGTTTCTAGACAAAGCATCCTAGATCTAGAGCTGGTAGGTCCTAAGAGACCACTGAGTTTGATCTCATATTACAGATCAAGAAAATTGGGTCCAGGGAGGTAAGATTTATTGAAGTTCATGCAGGTCCTATGGGACAGGAAGGGGAGGAGGGACATTAAGCCAAGTCTCCTGACTCCAGAATAAGCGTTCTTTCCACTGTACCAAGATGTCAGCATCTTGCAAAGGGAACCTGAACAACCTTTGGACAGTAGGATACCCTGTACTCAAATGTGGGCTGTGGTTTCATCTCTTTGGGAGTTCCTTCCATTTACATAGATCAGAGGACTCGAACTCTCCCAAGAAGGAGTGAGTTTCTCAAAGGAAGGGGCTGTCTTTTTTGCTCCTTTTGTATACCCAGGACCCAGAACAATGCCTGGCACACAAAATGGTGCTTAATAAACGGTGGCAGCTGACTGCCTGCCATGTCCAGCACCAAATTCTTTGATGGTTCATGGTACAGAGGCACATAGTAACTTCTGGGTAACATCCAAATCTTTGACTTTTTTCATTCCTTCTTCCTGAACTAGACTCTCCTCATATACTTCCCCCCATCTTCCCCTTTTTTCGATTTTGACCCAAAGTCTCCAAATATGAGTGTAAGCTGAGTTTGATTTGAAGGATTTTACCAAATTCTTAGAATTTCTCTACCACTTTATTTTCAGCAATTGATAACAATCAGTTATTTTAATTTTTTTTAACAACTATTTATATTTAGTTCTGCAATAACTGATGATCAAATCCAAGGAGATAATGCTTTTACAAAAGTCTTTGGGTACAGAAACCCTATTCTGCCAACTCCTTTTTTTGCTTCTCCAGGGTGCCTGTGAATTAGCAATCCTCTCACTACAATTTCCTGCTTTCTCCTGGTTTCATTTATAGCAAGAAAGTCAAGCTTGATATGATTTAGTTCCTCCGGCAATATGTCCACTTGTTGGATGAGGATATTTAAAATACAAATAAATCAAAATTTATTAATAGTTTAAAAATTGTGATTCTCAGCACCTTCTGCTCATCTCCCCTTTGGTATCTCACTGTCACCTCAGAAATGAATGAGGGTCATACAGGGAGAAAGGCCATTTTTTGTTTTTCTCTATTTTGTGGCGTTGCCATGGCTCCCTCCGAGATTCATCACGAGGTGGCCCAGTCTACTGATGACAAGCCTCTCTACTTTAGGTTGATGCTCAGGAAAAGAGATCTGAGCTGTTAGAGGGGCCATAAGTAAAGTTTTTCCTAGCTTGGTAGAACCAGCCTAGGCTTACACTTCACTGATGTAGCCTCCAAGAATCCTGGAGTCACCTCTATATCGTGATAAGATATCAGAAGCTGGACTACATCTTAGGAAACTTTTAAGACTCTGTGAAATGAGGCTAAGTTTTTAGTGGGGGCTGGGTCACTGCTTCTTTCCATTGTTGAACTGAAGAAATGCTCTCAAGGCCAGTGTAAACATGCAAAAAAAATCATCCAAGAGTAGGGAGTTCTCAATCTAGGATCTGTGAACTTGCTATATTTTTTTAACTATATTTCAATGTAACTTTTTTTGGTAATCCTATGTATTTTATTTTAGGCCTTTCAAAACATTATTCTGAGAACAGGCTTCACATGGTCTGCCCAAGAGGTCCATGATATGAAAAAAAAAAAAAAGGTTTATGATCCTCTGATCTAAAGGTTCTTTTCAAGATCAGATTGTATATGGCATTCATGGCTTGGAGACTGAACCAAGGCAGGATTTCTTAACCTTTTTTTTTTGTGTGTCCTAGCTCTGTTGGGGGGACGTTTGGCAAAGGTAACAGACTTCTTTGCAGAGTGAATAAATAAAACACAAGACTGATCACAAAGGAAACTGATTATGTTGAAATACCATTATCAAAATAGTGAAAAACTGGAAAAGGAGGAGGGAAAAGAAAAAGGGCAAAAAAAAAAAATTGGTACTTCAAATTGTACAGAAATGAATGTTGAAAATTATCTTTATATGTGTATTTGGAAAAATATAGCAATTAGATGCAAGAAATAGTGCAAAACAGAAACAATAACACAAAACAAGGTCAAGAACCTCAGAATTAAAAATTCCTGATTTATTTAGATGAACCTGCCCCTTCTGTCTCCAACATCAGATGTAGAATTCTACTTCAGACAGTGTTGGTGAAAATACTGGTAATGGTAAAGCCCAGTAGAAATCTAAATTATTCTGAAGTTAAAAAGATAGTGTGCTCATTGTTTGCATGTGTATCTCTCCACCCCCTTCTTGAACTCCCCAAATACACCCGTTCCCACAAGCTAAGCACAAGTCACCCTGAAAGCTACCTTTTTTTTTTTGCTAACTGATTGGAAAAATCTCTCTCTCTCTCTCTCTTTGGATGACACTCAATGCACGGCCCCCTCTCCATCTGGCAAGTGAGTACGCTTTTAGGTTTTCTGTCTCATTGTACATGGTTTGAAACAAACACTATCTTCCCATCCTGCAAACTAGCAATGAAAAAAGCTGAAAAGGGCTCTCTGTTTACCCGATCAGAAGGTCAAAAGGGAGGTAGGGGAGAAACTATGTCTGGAATGGAGGGTTTTTTTGGTAGAGCAAAAAAAAAAAAAAAAAAAAAATCACAGATGATGTTTATGGGTAATTTAGTGCATTAACAGATACGCCCCTGAGTCTCAGTATTTGGGCTGTGTTTCTTCTGGGAGCTTTCTTCAGGGAGCAACAATGAATGAGTCAGGAGCCACAGTATTGGGGGAAGTGAACACGGGGGCCGGGAGGCCTGGAGGAATGACAGCCAGGAGCTCCTAAGGAAGCTGCCACTATTAAATGCCAAAAGAGAAGAACATTTGTTCTCACACTAGAAGGCCGGACCTGGGAAAGAGCCTGTGAGGGAAGTGATGGAAAGATGGAAGAGGCCCCCAAGAAAAGCTGGTTTTCTGATACGTTAGCAGCTTCCATTTTTAGAACTGAATTTTGTGTCTCTTCATATTATATAATTTCATATGATCATCACGACAAGTCTTTTGGGAAGAAAGTATAAATATTTTTACCCACATTTTATGGATACAGAAACTAAGATATAGAAAGTGTAGACAAATTACTACCCAAGGTCACATAGCTACGAGAATATGAGATCCAGTTTCTAAAATTTAATAATATCAATATATATTAAATAATGATAAAATACATATTTGATTCATATATATATATAATCATTACCTAATATTTATAGCCATTACTATGCACTAAGTGCTTTACAATTATTATCATACTTGATCTTCATAACAATCTTGGAAGGTGAACACCATTATTATCCTCATTTTAAAGATGAGGAAGCTGAGGAAAAAGTTAAAGTGGCTTGCCCAGAGTCACACAGCTAGGAAGTGTCTGAGGACAGATTTGAACATTTGACTCCAGGCCCAACGTTCTATCTACTGTGTTATTTAGCTGCTTCAGCCACTTTTATTTCCCCTACATGGAGAGGTGTAACTAGGGCAGCAAGAATAGGGCTTTGTCTCAGGTCCCCAAGAATGAACAGAAGAGGCAGGGTGTCAGATGACAGATTCCCTGCTCTTTATGACTGTGTCTATGGCTGGTCTGCTCTCCATGGGCTACTTCTCCCCACATCCTTGCCATCTACTGCAATTCTACTTCTCCTCCCAGAATGTCCTTTATAATATGTTGGCATCTAAGAGTTCTCAGACTACACAGTAAGACTCACCTGCCTTTAATAACTGATTTAAGGGGAAAGTAAATTAAATTAGTAGCACTTATCTCTAGATAAAAGGCATCAGAATGGATGGTATAAAAAACAAACAAAAATACATTTATCTCCAAAATAAAAACCAAACCCAAGCAAGTGTACGAGTAGAGGCCCTTGACACATTTCACCTAGAAGACTTTGTTGTTCAGATATCAGAGTCCAGCCCCTTGAGGACGAGATATGATCACAAGAGAAGGTGCTCCCAAAGTTCTTGGTACCTGTTTGGTTTATATCTCAAGTCAGGTACCAGCAGAAAGGAGAGAAGCCAGAAAACAGAGTGTGGTCTCCAAGCTCACTTTTTTTACTTGTAGCTGCCAGGAAGAACCTTCAGGGAGGAGAAAACCAAGGGCATGGGCAAGGATGCAAGGGAAAGGGGGAGTTCCCTGTTGTCAAATGCCAACAAAATGATGCACAGAGAAGTTTTGTCTCTTTGAAATCTTTTTGTATCCATTACTGTGCTTAAAATTGTTAGGATTCTTACAAGGTACTAAGTCAGTGGAATTGTTAGAGACAATAGTTATCTAATTTAGCATGATTCAGTAGGATTGATTTAATCCTACAAGGAGATGTTATGGGCCTGAACTTGAAACAAGGTACTAAGTAGAATTGAGGAGACAATGGTTAAATCTAGTTTAGCATTGATTTAATCCTACAACAAATAATGGTTTCCTAGTGATATAATGATTGGTGTATACTCAGTGTAGGATATATAAGGAGGAGGTCTTGGGGCCAGGAAGGACAAACCCACTAGAATATAAGTCCACTAGAACAGAAGGCCACTAGAAGCTCTCGGAGCCTCAGCCAGGATTTAGTTGAGGAGATTCACAAGCCAGAGAAGGCAGCTTAAACTCTCAGAACCAAGACTACAGAAGGTCTCTAAGAAAAACTAGCCGAGCCCCAAGTGAAGGAGATAAGTTTGAAGAAGACAATAAAGGATCGGGACTTTAACTCCTGGCTGCATTTGGGGTGATTACTCTGAACTGAAAGAAGGCTGCCTCCAGAAGATCCCCCAAGAAACCTGCTCCCAGAGAACTTTATATTTTAGAGGAGAATATTACATAAAATTTCAATTCTTCCCACAATTATTTTTAAAGGGAGAAATATTACACTGTTCTTTCAAAATCTCCTTGGTCTAGGGGTCATGTCTATGGATACAAACTTCACAGTCATAGAGCTATTAAGAATTTGGGATTATGGAATGTAAGAATTGGAAAGGTCCTCAGATAATCTTGTCATTCTCGTTTATTTTTATAGATGAGAAAACTGAGTCCCAGAGAAGTTCCATAAATCACTTGTCTAAAGTCAGCTGGGATCAGATCAGGGACTAGAACTCAGGCTCTCCTTACTCTTGGTACACTGAGCTATTATTTATCATTTATCTAGTCTCAATTCTAGTCTCTACAGAATCAGTATAATAATTATGTCCTACTTATTTCACAGGATGGTGAAAATCAAAAGCACATTTTTTCAAAATAAAAGGCCTTGGAGGGGGGATATAGTCTTAAGAAGCAGAAAAAGATCTTAATTCAAGATGGTAGTCATTTTGGAAATCATTGAGTCCAAGTTCAATGGAAATTCCTTCCACAAGGGATTTTGTAATATATTGAATGAGAATTCCTTTTACAATACCATCAAGATGATATGATCACCCACATAAACTCGGGACATTCTGAGAAAGCCTAGTTAACTATTGGACAGGTCTGATTATATTACTTCTTTTCTATCTTAGAATTTGGGACAGGAAAGATAAAGAAGGTTGGACACTGAGCTGAATATACAGCCTAGATTTTAGGAAAGCAGATACCCAAGGATTTAGGGTAGTAAGGGCTCTGTGAGATACCACAGACTAAAATGTTGTAGGGGAAGTCAGCCCAAGATGAGTGGGAAATTCTCAAGACTGAAATTCTGAATCCAGAGGGGGAAAAGGAGAACTATTTATAGAAAACAACACGGATATACATGGGAACTCATTTATGAAATTAGAATTTAAAGAATCAAGTACAGAAAATGGATTTAGAAGCAGATAAGGTGCCCACAGAAGTGTGGTATGGTACTTTCAGAATAGTATTGATATTTCCTAGCTGTGTGACCCTAGGCAAGTCACTTAATTCCAACTGCAAAACAAAACAAAACAAAACAAAACCAAAAACAAAACAGAATAGTGTTAAAGAGTCCTGAAGCTTATAACGAGCTGAGGTTGATATGAAAAGTTAAGGACAACAAAAAGGATATATTATTGGTGGGGGGAGGAATCATAGATGAAGTATCACTTTTTAGCACGGACAAGCCAATTTTTGTCGTTGTTGTTGATTCATGACAGCTTTATTCAACTCTGTGACCCCATTTGGGGTTTTCTTGGCAGAGATACTGGAGTGATTTGCCATTTCCTTCTCCAGCTCTTTTGACAGGAGGGAAACTGGGGCAAACAGGGTTAAATGTCGCACAATTAGTAAGTGTCTGAGATCACGAAGATTTTAAGCTTGCCCTTATGAGACAGTTACAACATCCTTATATAAGACATCAGGGCCCAGTGATAGAATAATAGGCCTGGAGTTAGGAAGAAAGGAGCTTGAATTCTATTTGAGAAACTTACTAGCTTCCTGATCCTAGGTAAGTAACTTAATCTTCGCCTCAAGTTTCCTCAACTACAAAGTAGGGTTAATAGGTGTTATTGTACCTGCCTCCCAGGGTTGTTGTTAAGGATCAAATGATAACATATGCCGAGAATGGTACAAATCTTAAAGCACTATGTCAATATGGGTTATGATAATGGTTATTGCTATACTTCTGTTTTCTCTGATAAGAAAGAGCTATGAATTGGAAAAATACAAAACAAAAATGAATAAAAGAAGTTAAAACCCAAGATAAGTAGGCAGTATGAGAGTCCCTGACTAGCCTTGATGGCCTGAATCAACACTTTTAGATGAACAATATTCTGGGACACTAAAGGTCACTGACTTGCTGCTTGAAAGATCATGGACAATAGGCAAAGAACAAGAGAAGGAAAAATGTCCCAATTTATGAAAAAGGACAAAGAATGATGTCTACATACTATGATCCCCTGAGCTTGATTTTGATTTCAGGCCAAAGTCTAGGGCACATTATTAGTCACATAGAGTGCTCGGAGTTGGAAAGGACCCAAAGATCACCTGGTCCAAGCTGGATCTGAATAGAAATCCTGACAACTCCAACAAAGTCACACAGCCTCTGCCTGAAGTCCTTCAGCGAAAAGCAACGGCTGTTAGCAATTTTCCCTAAAGATTCCTAGTGAGTCCCCCTCCCTGTGGCTTCCACCCAAAGGAGAACTCCCTGTGAAGGACACTGGGATTCAGATCCTGAATTCACATCTCGCTCCTGACACTTGGAAGTACCGTGGTGGTCAGGGGCAAGTTCCTAAAATGCAGTAGGCCGCAGTTTCTGTGTGAAACGGAACGAAGGAAGGAAGGAAACATATATTAAGCACTTACTGTGTGCCCAAGCTCTGTGGTAAGTGCTGGGGAAAGAAAAGCAGAAGGAAAGTCATTCCCAGCCCTCAAGGAGCTTACATTCTAGCGGGGAGGACAACTCATAAAAGAAAGCTGGAACAAGGGTTGGAGTACAAATGGAAGCGTCACCAGGGGCCCATCAATTTTCATTTAATTCAATGGGCGCGTACAATTAAGGAATGGGGCCAGGAGAGGAAGGCAGGCTAGCCCAAGTTCTGGACAAAATGGGACCCCGGGGGAATGCCCAGTGGGAGAAGGGGGCGGCTAGGCTGGGAAGGCAGGTGGGGTAGTCATCTCCAGGGATGAGGAGGCTCCAGGTGATGAAGGGAGTGGTAAAAGATGTGATTCTGAAGTCTGGAAACCAGAAACAACGCCAAGAGGGGACGAAGGGGACACTCCTACTCCATGGGGCTATTCTGGTGAAAGCTTTCTGAATCTTAGAACCCGACTCTCTGACCTCAACAACAGGGTTCCTTCCTAACTCCGTTCCCTATGGCGCACAGAGCAGGCTTCCTCAGTCCCAAAGCCATTTCCTACAGGAAGCCCTCCCTAATTGCTACTGTCAGAAATGATCTTTCTGGCCTAAGACGGCCTGGCATTTTGTACCAGCTTCTGCTCTGCCCGGGAGAGCCCCTGTGTTACGTAGTAAGAGTTCAAGTCCCGGGACAGACAGAAGTGAGACGCTCCAGACTGTACCCGCAGGGAAAGGGAACACGCATTTAAGCAACTACCAGGAGCCAGGCTGGGCAGCTGGCATGCCGAATACAAAGCTAGCCTCATGTGCCGTGACTTAATGGGTTGCCTCAGTTTCTTTACTTGTAAAATGAGCTGGAGAAAGAAATGGCAAACCTCAGTTCAGGATCTTTGCCAATAAATCCTAAATGGAGTCAAGAAGAGTCAGACGTGACTGTACAAATGAGAGGCACTGCTAAAAATGATCTCATTTGATGCTTACTACAACCCTGGGAGATAAGTGCTATTATTATCCCCATTTTACAAATAAGTAAACTGAGGCAAGCAGGAGGCTCTTTTTGAATTCAGATCTTCCTGACTCCAGTCCCAGTATCCTATTTACGGGTGTGTGTATATGTGAAATATATATATCCACACACATATGTATGCATATATGTACACATACACCACTAATTTACTGAATTAGTAGATTTAGGTAGACATCAATTTTTATATAAGCACAGACCAATTGTGGACAGTATAATATTTCTCCACTTACTTTGGTCTCTAATTTTTTAATATCTCCCTGCCGTGGAAAATTTTCTAATTCAGTTAAACTATTTTGCTTGATTTCTTAAAAAGGAGTGGACCCAACATAGACTAGTATCTAACCTGGTAATCCGTCAGAGGCAGTCAGGTGACTCAGAGGAGAGTGCTGGGGCTAAAATCTGGAGAAGCTGGGTTTGAACCTAACAACGCACAGTAACTAACTATGTGATCCTGGGAAAATCACTTAATCTTTATCTGCCCCAGGCTCCTCATCTGTAAAATGTATAGAAGAGACCTAGATAGATTTCTCTCTCTATTGATCATTTTCCAAGCCTTAAAATGATATGTGAAAAACAAAAAATCTCCACGTCTACATGGCTAAAGGGCCTGGAAGAGCAGAAAACAGAAGACGTGAGGTTGGAGGGAATGCTTGTGGCTAGTGATTTTTTTTTTACATCACCACCTCATTCTGATGAAACGTCTTCCCTTGCTTGGGAGATCTGTGGGCTGGGTTAACACGGTCTCTTTCTCTCTCAGAGAGATTAATCACTAACACCCAGTAGCATCTGCTGGTGAAACTTAACTGCCTGAGAAAGGAAAAAAATAATTCTTAAAGAATTCGGCCTGAATCCCAAATCAGGCTCTCCCGTCCCTCTTCTGTGGGTGCCTACCCCGCCGGCTCTGTCACCGCTAACTCATGCAATACCCATTAGCACCTACACCAGAAGGTGGACAGGGAGGAGGGGGAACAGCACCAGTCAGACTGGCCAGCTGGCTGCTAATTAAGCAAAGGGAGGGTGGCTGGGCCTGGCTTCCAGTTCCCTCTTTCATCCTCAATCCTGCCCAGGTTTATTCATCAAGGGGAAGTGAGCATCTCTGCTGCTTCATTTAGATACAAAACAGAAACTGAGATTTCTACTGTTCTTTTAAAAATAAGGTGTGAGGTCTTCATACGCCATTAAACTTATGTGCGGCTCCTCCTTCGGGAGGCGGGTGGGACTTTAAGAGGGCTCAGCCACAGGAGGCCCCCCTCCCTGCCCCCTCCCCGCTAGCCCTGGGCTGGCCGTGCAGGGTTTGGGCTGCGGAGGAGAAGGTGGGCTTGTCTGTGCATCCATCTCCTTTCCTTACTTTGCATCCTCTGCATTCCCTACCAAGCTGGCGATGGTGCAGGAGGGACCCCATCTGCACTGACCTGTTGAAAAGCATCAGCCTAGATCCGATTCCATGGAAAGGACCATTATGTGGAGGGCATGGACATTAGTAACTATGGTTACCTCATTGGCCTCTCCTCTTGGGGCTCTCTGGGTCTGAATTACTCCAATCTAGTCTAGATTTGCAGGGTTATGGGTGACCAATTCAAAGGAGAATACCTTTACTTAACTAGGGCAGGCAACTCAGCCTCTCACCTCTGCCACTGGACAGATCAGCTACTTCAGAAGTCATTTAAAATATTTTCAGTTAAAGAAAATCCTGCTAACTACCCTGGGTACTTACTCTTAAAAACCGTATTATTCTTTAGCAGTGGCCAACACAAAGTACAGGATGGATTTGAACAACTGCTATTAGAAAAGGAAAAAAGGCACGTGGGACATCATAGACTGGGCAGAGAGGTGACTTCTTAGGTAGACATGGCCAACTGTTATAAATAAGGACATAATTTGTCAACTCCGATTAAATATGTGTGTGTGTGTGTAGGAAATACAGGGAAAGAGTCAAGGGGGAGAGAGAAGGGAGGAAAGGGGAAGAAACAGGGAGGAAATGAAGGGATGGGAAGAGAAAAGGGGGAGGAGAGAGGGAGAGGGAGAAATAAAAAGCAGGAGAAGAGAGAGACACACAGAGTCAGACAAAGAGACAGAGACAGAGTCAGAGAGATAGAAAGAGACAGAGAGAGAGACAACTTCAGAGAGACAGAGTCAGCGAGACAGAGTCAGAGAGACAGAGAGTCAGTGAGACAGTCAGAGACAGAAACAGAGAGAGAAAGAGAGAAAGACAGCGTTAGAGAGACAGAGTCAGAGACAGAGAAAGAGAGAGACACACGGAGAGACAGAGAGAGAGACAGAGTCAGAGAGACAGAGAAAGAGAGACAGTCAGAGAGACAGAGAGAGAGACGTCAGAGAGACAGTCAGCGACACAGAGTCAGAGACAGAAACAGAGAAAGAGAGAAAGAGACAGCATCAGAAAGACAGAGACAGAGACAGCGTCAGAGAGACAGAGTCAGAGAAAGAGAGAGACAGAGACAGAGAAAGAGAGAGACACACACACACACACACACACACACAGATATAGAAGGAGAAAGAGAGAGAGGGAGGCAGAGACAGGGGAGAGACACAGGGAGGAAAAGACAGGGGGAAGAGAGGGGGAGAGAGGGGGGGAAAAAGGAGAGAGGGGAGAAAGGGGAGAGAGAAGAAAGGAAGGGGAGGAGAAGATATTGATTGAACTCAGGAAAAAGGATCTTCCGACTCCAGGCTGCTGCTCTATCCACTGTGTCACCTGGCTGCCCCTCTATCTCTATACATTAATTTAAATTTGCTTATCATACTGACACCTGACTATATGCGTATATATAGACGCACATCCATACACACTCACGGATGTGTGTGTATACATATGCGTGTATATTATACAACCCCATTATTTTAAGGACTAGACACGTCCCAGGCTCTCCCTTTCATGGTCCCTAACGGAAGTGCAGCGACTTAGGAGATGACAGGAGCTACCTCTCTCTCTCCCTCGGACTCTTTGCCTAGGAGTGACTTAGATGATGACTACTTCCGAGGCAGAATTACCTGTCTAAACGTGGCCAGTGTCTTCAGTTACACCTTCAGAATCAGAATCATAACTGGCCGGCTCGGCGCGACCGTCTGGTGCAGCGCGGCTCCAGCTATCTGCACAGTCTGCGACGCCATCGTCCTCCCCAACCGTCACCTCTACCCAGTCCACAACATCAGACTCCTCATTCTCATCACTGCCATGACCATCCCGGCTGTTACCTTCAGATCTGTCCGAGGCGGCCTCTGTTGTCTTGCTCGGCAAGGAGTCTTTGGTCTTTTCGCAACCCACTTTTGCCCTGGTCACCAGTTTGTCCAGATCCTCTTCACTCGGCTTTTTGTGGTCCTTAAAATACTGCTGAACCATCTCGCCCCCGTTCTTTGGGCTTTCCGCGAGGTGGGGCGCTCCCTTTCTCAGGACGGACTCATTGCCGTGGCTGTCCACAGCGTGCTGCTGCTGGTACTGGTCGATCCACTTTAAGGTTCCAGTCTTTAATGAGCATCTGTTCTCTTTAAACCAGCGCACAATTTCAGTTCTGACTAGACCCGTTTTTGCTGCGAGCTGGTCATACTCCTGTGGGGTGGGCCACTGGGTTCTTGCAAACGTGCTCTTCAGGAGGTGGATCTGCTCCTGGTTTTTCATCATCGCTGGGGAGGGGCTGGAGAGAGAGCTGGCCAGCTGGGCACTGGAGAGCTGGTCCAGCCGAGATAAGGTACCATTGGGGATGGCCGCTTCCTTGCCTTTTTTGCTGGATCCCATGGAGTCTAAGACGGCTTGCTCCATGCTGTCCCTAAGCTTTCTCCTCTCTGAAAACCAGGTATCGATTTCTCTCCTGCTCAGCTTGGTTTCTGATCTGAGACGATCCAGTTCTCCTTGAGTGGGGAAAGAACTTTTCATGAAACTATCTTCCAGAACTTTGAGCTGACCCTGGGTTTTTTCTTTGAATTTTTGCGGGGCAAAGTCTGGATACGCGTGGTAGGAACGTCCGTGTCTGGCGGCCGCGATGGCCAACTGGTCTTTGGCAAGGGACTCACTGGTGATATGGACGATGCCCCTTTGGCTCCTGTATCTGTGATCGCTGAACCATTTCTTGATCTCACTCCGGGCGAGGCCGGTGACCTCGATGAGCCGGTAGACTTCTGCATCATCAGGGAACTGACTCTGGAGGAAACTTGCTTTCAGTTCAGCTATCTGTTCTTTTGTCTTTTTCCGATCGTTTGTCGTGGGCAATATGGTGGGGGTTACCTTTGGTGGGGGCTCAGGAACCTGGGCCACATGGGCCCGTTTGGGCTCTGGAGCTGCTTGGAGATTTGGTAAAGGTCTCTTCTGGCCGTGATTGGTTACCCCCGCGACAGCGAGCGTGATGGGGGAGCAGGAAACCGTCGATCCGTTGGTCACTTGGGTCAGGACCAGGCTGGTCTGGCCAAGGATCTGGCAAGGCAGAGCAGTCTGGATGATGGGCTGGGACATCTTTGTGGATGCCAACTGGGCGGGCAGCACAGTGATGGTCTGGGGGACCGACTGGATCGTGCCATTAAACATCTTCTTCCTCGCCTCTTCCACCTCCTCCGGAGACCAGCTTATGCCGTGCTTCAAGCGCTGGGTGGCGAACCAGATTCGGATGTGCTCCTCGGGGTGCTTGGAGGCGGCGGTCAGCCAGGACAGCTCTGCTTGGGTCGGGTAGGGGAACTTGTTGAAGGAGTTAATCATGGTGGCATTGGTGTCCAGGGCACAGTTATATTTGGTACTATTCAATGGGACAGGGACCTTGGGGACAAGGTTAATATTTGGTGGTAGCTGTACAGAAGGCATCACGTGCCCTAGCGAGTCCTGGAGCAGCTCAATGCCGTTGAGTCTCGCAAAAGCCTCGGCGGCTTCCGTCACCACCCGGGCGGCGGCACTCCCTTCCACGTGGTTATCGGAACCGCTTTCTTCTGGTTTCTTGGGCGCCTTCTTGGCGTCAGCTTTGGGCTTCCCCAGTTTCATGATGGGTGTCTTGCTCATAGAAATGCTGGGGTCGCTGTCGCTGCTCGCCAGGCTGCTGCCGCCGATGACTGTGCCATGGCCGGAGCCTTCAATGGACTGCTCTAACACAGTTTGGTTATTGCGCTTTATCAGTTTCAGCTTGAAGTTCGTCTCCCCAGGGTGGAACTTGGCATTGTGGTCGGACAAGGAATCGTACTTTTTGGTGGTGAAGTTGCACTCCGCGCACACGTAGAGCGGGTTCAGGATCACGTTGGGATGCTGCATGTCCACGTGCTCTGTGAATTCATTTAGGTTTTGGGTGGAGTAGGGGCAGTATTTGCACTCGTAGCCCCCCTGGAGCTTTTTGGACTGGCTCTCCGCTGCCGACTTCACCTCCATCAGCTCACTTTCTTTGGAAGAGTTTTCGGGCTCTGCGGTCCAGCCCTCCTTACCAGAGTCAGGCTGGGGAGCTCCGACCTCTTTATCTTTGCCCCTGTCGACATCCTCGGGGACCTCCTGTTCCACTACCTGGGATGCGCGGACCATACATGGGGTTGTTGATTTCCTCTTGCTTGCCATAGTATGTCTGGTGTGAAATGTCTTATTTTACTTAAGTTGGGTGGGGCGGTAAAACGTGGGGAATGATCCAGAAGGACTTTGCTTTTGAAATGGCTTTGGCTTCCTTCGAACGTTCAAGTCTGGCGTTTATGTTTTTGAAAGGATTTCAGCTCAGAAAATGATTCCTGTCAGCTTCATCCACTAAACACATCAGACCACATTATATCTGCAGGATGAGAACAGAAGCAGGGTCAGTTTCTCTTCACAATGCATATCCAATTTTTAAAATGAATAAACATTTATCGGAGTTGCTCCCATAACCCATCCCAATTGCCATCTCACATAACTAACTGTGGAATGAGAACAGGGGCAGGGTCAATTTCTCTTCGCAACGCATATAAGTTTTTAAAAGCAAATAAACATCTGAGTCACTCCCATAACCCATCCCAATTGCCATCTCACATAACTGGGTAAATCACCAAAAAGAGATTGGATCGGGGTAGTGGAAGTTCTAAACAAGAATTTAAAAAAATCAATTTTGTGGGAAGAAAACACCAAAGCAAGGACCAGGGATCACAATAATCATTCCATGGCTTAGGAGAAATTAGAACAAAAAAGATAAAGGTGTTGAATGCTTCTCTTTGAAAGGATGGTTCTAGGACCAATGAGGAAGGAGAGATGCATCAGGTGAACCATTCTGTGTTCAGCATGCCTGCTGATTCTGTCTGGTTCAAGAGGATAGAAGCAGAAGAAGTGTTAGCTGCAATCTGCTGCTAGTTAGAGTTTCACAATTAGAGCTATCCTGGAGTAGAAGGGCTTGCTTTAACTGTGCATACCCTTTGATCCAGCAGTGTTACTACTGGGATTATATCCCAAAGAGATTATAAAGAAGGGAAAGGGACCTGTATGTGCACGAATGTTTGTGGCAGCCCTTTTTAGTGGCTAAAAACTGGAAACTGAATGGATGTCCATCAGTTGGAGAATGCTTGAATAAATTGTGGTATATGAAAATTATGGAATATTACTGTTCTGGTAAGAAATGACCAACAGGATAATTTCAGAAAGGCCTGGAGAGACTTACATGAACTGATGCTGAGTGAAATGAGCAGGACCAGGAGATCATTATATACTTCAACAGCAATACTAGATGATGACCAGTTCTGATGGATCAGGCCATCCTCAGCAACGAGATCAACCAAATCATTTCTAATGGAGCAGTAATGAACTGAACTAGCTATGCCCAGAAAAAGAACTCTGGGAGATGACTAAAAAACCATTACATTGAATTCCCAATCCCTATATTTATGCCCACCTGCATTTTTGATTTCCTTCACAAGCTAATTGTACAATATTTCAGAGTCTGATTCTTTTTCTACAGCAAAATAACGTTTTGGTCGGGTATACTTATTGTGCATCTAATTTATATTTTAATATATTTAACATCTACTGGTCATCCTGCCATCTAGGGGAGGGGGTGGGGGGGGTAAGAGATGAAAAATTGGAACAAGAAGTTTGGCAATTGTTAATGCTGTAAAGTTACCCATGTTTATATCCTATAAATAAAAGGCTATTAAATTAAAAAAAAAAAAAAGAAGGGCTTGCTTTGGGAAAAGTATGAGCTCTCAATGGATGTCTTTATAGCAAAGCTTCAATAACTATTGGATAAGTTCCAGTGGGAATTCCTCTTATGATCCTCCAATCCTGTGATTAATTTAAGAGACCTGACATGAAACATTTGCTTTTGCAAGTGGAAAGAGCATTGGGCAGCTGGAAGACATAAATTAAAATTTAGGTAGCTGGGCCCCTTCAGAAAAGACCCTCATATCTCATGGCTTAATTTTTCTTCCCTTCATATCAAGGGTAATAATACGCTGTACTATCTACCACACAAGATCCTTTTCTGTTTTGATCCAGACATGATTTCTCCTCTGTAAAGCAGGAAAGTATTGGAGGCCACTAACAAGGTAGAAAATTTACTCCTCATTATACGGTGTCGGGACCTTAACGTGGATCCAAGGCCTCCATTCCTCAGTCTCACTGGGCTGTTGTGGCAGCTCAGCAGGGAGATCTGAATTCAAATCTAGTCTTAGCCATTTATTAGCAGTGTGGCCCTGAGCAAGTCACGTAAGTTCTGTCTGCTTTAAATTCTTCCTCTATAAAATGGGGTTAGTAATAGCACTTATATCATGGATTTTAATCAATAAAAACAATGAATACAGGTAAAGCACTTTGCAAACCTTAAGGCATTACATATTTATTGTAGGGACACAATGAACCAATGCATGTGAATGCATTCTGTAAACTGCAAGTACTGTGGAAATGTCAACTATTACGCTATTTTGGTAGCTATTATGTGTGACCCTCAGTAAGTCACTTATATTGCCTCATTCTCCTCAGCTGTAAAATTGGGGATAATAATCTGAGATAACATTATCAAAGAGCCTGCTGTGTAGGAAGTGATTAATAAATGCTTGTTTCCTCCCTCCCTCCCTCCATTTTGAGCATTTTTTCTAAGGGTTAGAAATAGTTTTCTGCTTCAAGTCTTTCTTGATTCTGATTCAGAATCTGCTGTCAAAGGGATTTTCCTAGAGCATAAATCTAGCCATGTGATACCCCTACTTAACTAAACCCCGGCAGTTCCCTGCTATCTTTGAGAACAAATATACGGCTCTCTACAACGTGGCTCTAACATTCTCTTTCCAGCCTTATCACGTACTACTCTCCTCCACACTCACTGTTCTAGCCAAATGGACCTTGCCTTTTCACCTTCGTAGCAATGCAGTTTCCACCACCATCCCTTTGCATGGGCCTTCCTCCTTACCTGACATGCCCTCCCTTCTCACTTCTATTTCTTAGCATCCCTCGCTACCTTCAAAGTTTAGCTCAAACAACCTCTTAAAGAGGAGGCCTTTCTGGATCCTGCCTGAACCTCTTGGGGCTGCTGCTTTCTGCTTTCCTCCCAAATCACCAATTACCCATCTAATTTTAGACACATGATGGTGTAGTAGATAATGCTAGACTTGGAGTCGGTGTTCTAACCCTGTTTCACACAGGCTGTGTGACTTTGGGCAAATAAATTAGCTTCTCTCAGCCTCATTTTCCTCATCTATAAAATGGGGATAATAATAATGCCTTCCTCTCAGGGTTCCTGTAAATATCAAATAATGCAACATATATAAAAGTACTCACATGTTGCTTAGTTTCTTCAGGATCTCATTTAGGTTTTCTTGGCAAAGATACTGAAGTGGTTTGCCATTTCCTTCTCTAGTTCATTTTAGGAAACTGAGGCAAATAAGGTTAAGTGACTTGCTCAGGGTCATACAGCTAGTAAGTGCCTAAGTCTGGATTTGAATTTAAGAAGATGAGTCTCACTGACTTCAGGCCTGGTGCTCTATCCATCTAACACACAGTAGGTGCTTTTAAAAAAGCTTGCTAATTGGTTGATCCTAGGGGTTACATGCAAAGACACAGGAATATATATGGCTTCAGGGCTTTTGAGGCAAACCATTTTTTTTTTTAGTTCAGACAGAGACTATGGATGAAACTAAAAAGAATTACCTACAAGTTATTTCTGTCTTGGTGGTACAAGTCACATTAAACTGGTGTTCACTGAATTGAACTCTGGACCAGACTTGCTAGTGTCTCTAAATTAGGTAACAGCAAACTGTGCATTGACAGGGGGAAAAAAACAACAACAAAAGACTTCACTTAAATTAAACACCTAATTGTTTCTCATGTGTTCTTTCAGTGGCAGATGGAATTAGTCCCATTCCAGTGACTGGGCCATTGCCTCTTGTGGATCATAGGACATGAAGGAAAAAAACGGGGGTATTGTATGCATAGAAGGGAAAAAAAATCCCACAAAATATCATATGTGGGTGAATGTGTGTTTGAGTCTGTTTTTTTTTCCTCTAAGAGTTTAGTTTTCCCATGAATGAAGGCATTATCTTTCACTGGGAGATATGCCTTCCACTCTACCAAGATGTCTTCACTAGTCACATCAAGTCTGTCCCAGGTGGCTCCTGGAGAGTTGCCATTTTGAATTTCAATCCAAGCATTTCTTTTATTCTGGGCAGATGGTGAAAGTATAGAGCTGTGACAACAATCCAGAGAAGATCATGGTACAGTGGAAAGAACCAGCATCAATGGTTCCTTCGTGCAGAGCCCACTGACTTTTACACCAGTGGTCTGGTCATTTTATCACACTGGCTTTTGTTTCCTCATCTGTAACACTCAGGGGTGGCGATATATGGCTTCCGAGAACCCATGATCCAATTTACGATTTAAGATTAATAAGTAGAATTTGTAGGGAGGCAGTATCTGGAGCAACATCTGGAGGAATTTCTTAATGATTTTTCCTAGAATTATCTTACAGGACAGAAAATTCCCTATTGCTAGAAGCATTCAAGCAGCGACTAGAGAAGCATTTTTGGGAAACTGTAGTGGGAATTCATGCTTCAGGTAGGGGTTGCAAATGGTTTTAGAGGTCCTCTTTCCAACTACGATTCTACGCTTTCAGAGACCTCTTCCCCAGTTATACCTCTTGGGGCTACTATGTATTGCCAGAGCGGAGACAGGTTAAAAAGATGGTGCCTCTCTCCAAATTGTTCATTGTGGAGTTTACCTTTCCCTCCTTAGTGGTCCTTCCATTTTTGTGAGGTGAAAGAATACTGGGAATAAAGTTAGGGGATAGGAAGTGAAGACAGTGATGAAAGTTCTACAAAGATCTGCTTATGAACCATATGAATATGGGACAGAGAAGAGTGATAGAATAGCTAAAAAATGATGGTAATCTGATGCATTAATTAGTGCCTAGGATAAGATAGACAGATAGGCAATAATCCCACTGCTGTCTGCCATGGTCAGAACTCTCCTGAAGGTTTTGGAAGTGCAAATCTGGATGGCAATATCTTTGAAAAACTGTCAGATGAGTAGAGAGAGTGAATGAGTTTGAAATCATGTCATGTTCTAACCAGTTAATCTAATTAGATATATTTATCCTGAAGAAGTCTTTTTCTTTTCTTTTCTTTTTTTTTTTTTGAGAGAGAAGGAATGCATGGGAAGACAAGACTGTCATAGAAATCTTCAGATATCTGAAGGGCCGTAAGGCAGAAGACTGACTCTTCTGTTTAGCTCCAGAAGGCTGTAGCAGGAACAATGAGTGAGAAAGTACAATGTAAGGAAAGACTTCTCAACAAATAAGGGGCTGGCAGTCTAAAAGTAGAATGGGATGTTTCAGGAGGTAGTGGATTCAATGCTTCTTTAGTCTCTAAGAAGAGAGTGGATCACCAGTAGCTGGATATACTGTAGAGCCCAGTTTCTTAAACTGAATGTGAGGGCCACAAAATTTTGATTATCAGTAAATGTTTGGTTTGTAAACCTATTTTATATACCTGTATATTTAGGAACCACATAAAAATTTCTCAGGCCAAAAGGGATCATGAGTAGAAAAAGTATATAGCATGTATTCTTTTTCTCTTTAAAAAATATTTATGACAAATACAAAACAGAAGAAGAGAAATTTTGCCATGGGTACAGCAGAACATAAGAAAGGATACAAAATAGAAAACAATAAATTTCCACTTCAAGAAAGCCTATATAATAAATACTGCACATTGTGTTCAGAAATCTCTGTCTTTGCTTTGCTTCCTTATAGGTGCTTTTGTTCTTTGCCATGCACTTTTACTATACTCTTTTTCCCCCTTTCTACTTCCCCTCCCCCCAAAAGGCTGCAATTAAATACGGATATATTTATATATACACAAAAGCTTGTATTCTTAACCTGGGGCCTGAAAAATTAAGAAAAAATTCCAATAACTGAATTTCAATCTGATCTCTTTTTTTTTTTTTTGGCAATCCTATGTATTTTATTTTATATATTTAAAAACATTATTTTGAAAAGGGGTTCACAGATTTCACCAAGGCTGCTCAAAAATAATGGAGCATGTCTTTTTTCCACAGGGATTTCTGTTTAGAAAAGGGTTGGATGAGATACCTTATAATATTTTTCCCAACTCTGAGGTTCTCGATTCCATCAATGAAATCCCAAACCAGACATGTGGATGAATCCTAAATTAAAGCAGCCATGGCATCATCTGGCTCTGCAGAATTTTAAAATTATTATTTTTTTTTATTTTTTTATTTTAAAATTAATTCTAGGAGTGGCTTATCATTATTTTGGGCATTTGTCCTTCCAGTTTAGCTGACTCCTTCTTCCTCGCCATATTAAATTTCTAAAAGGCTGACTTGCAAAATGGCACAACCACATGCTTTCTTAAGTAACCACTTCTCCATCCCTTTTCCTTCAGTGTCTATCTGTCCATCCATCCTTCCCTGCTCTGTTATTATTCTGAGAACAAAGCTTCTTCCATACCAAAGACATGGGCATTCTGGCCCTGTGACATTTCTTGCCCTTTCCCCACAATGGCCTGTGGTCTTAGGGGCCAGAGAAAATATAGGTCACAGAGCCCGGGAGCCCCGGTCTTCAAGCAGATGACACATGGCTTAGTTGTCAGGGTGAGGGAAATGCCCCTGATAGTTGAACTCTTTAATGAAGCATTTTAAGTCCTGAGACAGTGAGCAGTCAGACTTCAGAGGTGCTCGACATCCTCGGACTCTGCATGAACCCAACAGGGACAAGAGAGAAACCTAGGAGGGTCAGGACTGAGCGCCCTGTACCCTAGAGGTACCTGTCAGCTTCCAGAGCCCAAAGGAGCAACGTGCCAGACTTCAAAGCCTCCCACCTCATGGCTTTGGAGGGGGTGCCACTTCTCATTTAATGGCTTTTTCCTGGAACTGTCAGGGGAAATAACAGCGTTGTCTGGAAGCTTGCAAGGGATGTATCCTGTCAAGATATCAAAGCTACCAAAAGGAGGCTTCTGGTTTCTTGGGGGCCTTGCTACAGGGCTTGTTAACTGATTCTGCATGGATGCACGTGGCTCCTCTCCACTTATGGGGCCACAGAAACGCATGCACTAGGGAAAGGGGCACTACGGGGGAAGGAGATGGGGGAGTAAAAACCAGTGGCTCCTGTTCCCAGCCCCCAGCTCTATGCCTGCAAAGAAGAGGAAATGAGCCGAGAGACCATGTCAAGTCAATCCCTTCATTTTACAATGGAGATTTAAGTGCTTGTCCATCATCATCCAGGTACTAAATGTCCCAGATGATGAACTCAAGTCCTCTGACCTCAAGGTACACTGATCATTCCGTCTCCCTTCTTTTTTCATCTGTGAAATGGAGACCTAGCACTGAGCCTTGCAAGGGCTGCTTACAGTGTGGTCACTTATCCCCTCTGAGACTCGTTTTCTCATCCATAAGAGGAGAAAGCTGGATTACATGGCTTTGAAACTCTTCCAAAACAGTCAGTATAATACAAGGTTCTGGAAGGTTTTTTTTTTTAAATCAGAATTAAATTACCACCGAACCTCAGAGCTGGAAGAGACCTCAATAACCTGTCCTGAATAGGAATCCCTTGTAAAACATCTCCCTTCAAGTAGCCAAAAAGCCTTTGCCTGAAAACCTCTGATGAGGGGGGAAGTAGCCCATCCCCACATTTGATCAGTTCTAAGTACTAGGAAGTTTTCTTTAATTTAAATCAAATCTCTGTCTCCAGAATGCTCATTTATAACCAAAGAAAGCATTTTCTATTTGATTCTGGACATAAAGGGATGATCATTGATTAGCCATAACAAGCTGACTCATTCTTCTCTTCCATTACCAAAGTAAAAAAATAAAAATAAAAGTAGATCATATTTAGAGATTGTTTTAAGGATTGCAAAGTACTTTATATAATCTTTCTCATTTGATCATAAAAACTCTGTGAGGTAGGTACCCTAGGTCAAACCTAAACTGTGGATTCCAACCCCAAATGGAGTTGTGTAATTTGTATATGAAAAATGAAAATTACTGTGTAAATTGTATATATGCCAAATAATTTTTTAAAAATAAAATTTAAAACATGATTTATTATCAGTAAATGTTTGATTTGCATGTTTATTTTATATAACTATATACCTGGGATGGCATAAAAATTTCTCAGATGAAAAAGGTGATGAAAAGATGAGAAAGGTCCTGAGTGGAAAAAATTTAAGAAGCCCTTTTATATGTGTGTTATTTTGCCCATTTCAAAGATGAAAAGACCAAAACTCAGAGAAATGCTTGCCCATAGTCACCCAGCTAGTAAATGTCATAATGATCCCAGAACCTGAACAGATAAATTTGAGTATTCCTCTAATTTAACACCATAGCACCCCCATCTTTTCTCATTCTAGTTTTGAAAGGTTTAGGCAAGGGAGCCAAGGAGTTAATGCTACTCTCAAAAATTCTTCCTTTTTTAACACTCAAAGAAAAGAATACCATGTAGTTTCAGAGAGGCATGAAGACCCTTTGGATCTCATTCTAGTGTCTTGCATGAAATCACTGATTAGTCGCTTGTCAAGAGCTTGCTGAATTTGACTTCTGAATTTAGTACTATATAGCAATAACAACACTGCTGCCTTACAGTGCCCCAATGCTTTACAATTAACAACATACATTTCCACCCAATTAACTGATTTTATTCTCACAAACACTCTAGGAAGAGTAAGTAGCATCACTTTTTTTTTTTTTTTTTTTTTTTTTTTTTACAGACGAGGAAATTGAGACTCAGAGGAATTTGTCCAATGTTAGTGAGACTCAAACTCGAGTCTTTGGACTCACAAGCAGTTTTCTCTCTAAAGGGCCACAATGTGTGTCTGTGTAACGTGTAAACGTTTACAAACTTATATAAAACCTCACCAAGCCTTACTTACTTATTGGGATATTCTTATCTACTCAGTAAAGAGAAATACAAATTTATGCATTTCCTGGGATAGTGTTTTTGACTCTGCAACAATAGTATTTCATATGTATTCTTCTTCTGAACCATGGTTCTCTCTTTTTCCTTCTTTGGAACTCAGTTTTATCCATCTATGAAATAAAAGGGTCAGACATTTGCTGACTTCATGTTCCTCCTCCCCTCCTCTAGGATTCAGGGTCTAAGTTGGGGTGCACAGGACTTTATTGTCCCCTTGCCTTAGGGGGTCACATCTGGAGACAGTGGGAGGGACCACCGAGTCTGGCTGCCTAGCATAGCTATTCCAATGTCACTCATGAACTTGAGGGCAAAACTCTCATGTGCATTAAGAAGACAGAAAAGGGAATTAGCTTTAAAGGTCTGGTCGATATATACAGGAAAGGGGAAGAAGTTGGGGATGACTAAACTGGGGAGAAAAGATCCTTGTGTCTTCTCTCTAGTATCATGGCTCACAGAGAGATTTTTTAGATTAATATCTATTGGATTCTGAATCATCAAAGCTGCTAAAAGCAGACCTACAACTAATTTATCCTGTCTGACCTCGGATCAGTCTGTGTCTCAATGTTCTTATCTGCCAAGGCTGTTGGACATGACCTCCGAGGTCCCTGACCAGAGTTAAATCTTAATTCTTTCTTTGTCTAGTTAATCATTAAACACTCCTTAAGCACCTACTGTGTACCAGGCACTGTATTAAGCCCTGGGGATACAAAAAAGGCAAAAGACAGTCAACATATGATTGAAAACAGAACATATGACTAAATTCAACAAATGGTTCCTAGTATATGCACAACACGGTGCTAAGTGCTAGGAAAGATATAAAATATGCATAGAACAGCGTCTCTGCTCTTAGGTGAATTCAAGTCTAGAAAAGAGAATGTGACAGATGGCTCTGTGCACAGAGAACTGGTCTCAGAGTCAGGGAGATCTGAGTTCAAATTTGGCCTGAGACATTTATTAGACTTTGGGCTCTGTCGCTTAATTTGTCTCCCTCCAGTTCCTTAATAATAGCTCTTAGCTTCCAGGGTGATGGTGAGGATTAAGTGACTTATCTGTAAAATGCTTATCATAGTGCCTGGTACATAGCAGGTGACAAATAAATCCTTCCTTCCTTTTTCTCCCTTCTCAGTGTCCAGGCAACTTCCTAAGGTTGAAGTTTTCTGGTAAGAAAAAAGCATCCGTCTTTGTAGTATAATGAAAAGGAGGCTGAACTTGGAGGAAGAGGAAGTTCTCAGTTAAAATCCATTTCTGATACCTAGTATAGGTCAGTCAACAAGTATTTATTAAGCCCTTACTATTTTCTCAGTGCTATGCTAAGTGCTGGGAATATGAAGAAAGGCACACAGGCCTAGCCTTAGAGGAACTCCCATTCTAACTAAAGAGATAAGATGGAAATAATTGTGGCCAAACATAACACTAGTTAGCATTTACATAGCACTTTAAAGTTGACAGTGTTTTGCAAATATTACCTTATTTTATTCTCATAGCAACTTAGTGAGTCGGTGCTACTAGCATTCTCATTTTACAGATGAGGAAACTGAGGCAGACAGGGGTAAAATGACTTACTAGGGTTTGAGGTCAGATTTGAATTCAGTCCTTCCTTAGGGAAGGCACTAATCCCAGCATGAAAGGATACTATGAGGAAATGACAATATTCCTGAATCTCAATTTCCTCTTCTATAAAATGGGAGTCAATATCTCCCAAGTCTATTCTAAGGATGCCGTGAGACAGTACATATGTTTTTTGCAAACCTTAAAGTGAGCTATATGTCAGCTATCATCATTACTAAGAAGAAATAATATGCTTCAAGTATTATCAGAAATCAGGGAAGATGTTTCCTTGATTGGAGCATCTGAGTTTTGCTTTTTCCAAAGACAAAACACCAACTTCCTTCTCTCCTTTCACACTATCTGCTTATATATATTCACAGGGTACTTGTAAAAAAATATTTTATTTTATTTTAGAAACCTGCAACATTTTATTTTTTTTAAAAAAAGATTAACAGCTTCAGAATAGTTCCAAATATAATAACTTTTCACAAAAATTCCAAAAAGTACGACAAAATACCTTTCTCATTAAATAAAAACTTTCTTTTCATGATGCCTTGCATCAATGTTTTGCATTGATCTTGATGCAAAAAGAATTTTATGTTGCATCCTGGAACATAGAAATTGTATACACTGAAACAGGATGACTAACACCAATTAGCTGCTTAAATTCCAACAGAGGGATTTTTTTTTTACCCTTAACAAAACTGACTATTGATTATTAAAAGTCAATAGTCAAAAATTTCAACTTACTTGTAGCAAATGCAAATTTGTATTTTTAAAAGGAAAATTTTATGTTGAATAATGTTATGGAAGCATTAAGACAAAAAACTGGAGAAACCAAAACCATTCCTATTATTCAATATACTTAATGTCAACATTCATATGGGATTTCAAAATAAAAGAGCATGATCTACATTATTTTTGTAGAATCATTTCCAAGACTAATGCAATAGGAAAATAAAAATAATTTTTATTCTCTCTTTAATCTTTTCCACAAAAGATTATGGCAGCAAATATACTTGAATTTTGGTTATTTCTTTTGTAAAATAATCAATCGAGCTGGACTACCCTCAATTTAAAGCCCACTGTTCTTGGATTGACTATTAAGCTTTGTATCTCTGAAAACGATTTGAAATGGATACCCAGCTTCTATTAAAAGCATAAATTGCCAAAAGAACAATTTTAACTTACTTTTAAATAAGAAAGTGTTTTTATTAACCACAAAGTTTGCCAAAAGTGTGACCAAGAATCTCTTTGAGATCCTCCTTCAGGTAAAATTCACTTCTGGGGCTTGTTCCAACTCTGAGAATTTAGCATTCTATGACAGTGAATCATTATCTATGAGAGTTGTTCAAATGTTTATTAAGTGCCTACTATGTGCCAGGCACTGTGCTAAGTGCTAGAATACAAATAAAGGTAGAAAACCATCTCTGTCCTCAAGAAGCTCACAAGTAATGGAAGAAAAAACATATAAACAGTTATAAATAGGATAAACTAGAGTGATGTCAGAGGGAAGGCATTAATATTAAGGGGGATTAGGAAGGTAGGTCTCTAACAAGGAGAGCCATCCAAAAAGTGAAGTAGATTGTCATGTTGTCCCTCACTAGAGGTCTCCAAGAAAAAATCATTGTCCAGTGTATTACAGGTGCCAGAGAAGAAGAATGAGAGCATTCCAGAAATGGGAAACATTCAGTAAAAATGTTTAAGTGTCAGGAGATCGAGCCTCTCCTAGGAGGAGCAAGAGGTCGGGATCTCCTTGTAGAGTATGTGAGTAGGAGAAGGATGTAAGAACACTAGAAAAGTAGGAAGGAACCAGCTTATGAAGGATTTTAAAAGTCAAACAGGATTTTATATTTGATCTGGGAAGTAAAAGGGAGCCACTAGAATTTGTTAATAATTCCCTTTTTTCCACCTTATACCACACATTCCATCCCTACTATTCTTCCTTCCTTCCTTCTTTCCTTCCCTTTCTCTCCCTCCTCTCTGTGTCTCCACCTTTCCCTTTCCTTATTCTCAGACTGTTAGCTTTTTACCTTTGTTAAAAGTGAAATGAGTTCCTCAGAAGGAGGAGGCTTCCTCCTCACTATAGAGAAGACAGCAGGACTGCTATAGAGAGGATCTTTCAAATTGGACTAGATGGACTCTTTGGTCTCTTACAACTCTATTATAGAGTTATTACCAGTTCAAAAGAAGAATGAATAGGATAAACACCACGAGGCCAAATTTTTGGAGTCTGTTTTTGATTCATGAGATTTCTTCAATGCCTGGGATTTTTTCCCCTCTCTTCTTTCAGAAAGGATAATAACTACATGCACACATAATCACAAAGACACACAATCAGACTTCAGGGCTTGAAGAAGAATGATATGCTCCTGAAAGAAAAATCCTATTGAGACTGAAAGGAAAAAAAAATCAATTCTAGTTTTATATGCCACATAAATAAATAAATAAGGTACTATCAAATGTTTAAGATGTTCCTACCCTGATTTACAATCTGTCAACATTGGTGATCAAAACATTGAGAGGCTGAAAGACTTTGGGGATTTATTTTACAACCCTAAAGAATCTTTTCATTTGCTCATTTTTCAAGTTTTTGGCATGGTTCATGTTGTGGTAGATGGAGATACAGTTTTTTCCTGCTTCCTGAGCACAGGGCAGGAGAGTGCTAGGCTGGTGCTGGGTGTTCACTAATCTGCTGGTAGTGACTGACAGATTCCATTCCAGAATCGAGGTGACAGAGCCCTACAAAGCTGTCTACTCCAGTTTGCACCCCATGATCCCCTCCACAATACAGTGGACATGGTCTGTTTTTGGAGACCTCTAGTGAAGGGCAACATGGCAGTCTAGTTCACTTTTTGGACAGCTCTCACTGTTGAGGCTGATTTTTTTCCAAACATCTGACTCAAATTTGCTTCTTTATAACTTCTACCCATGGTTTCCAGATCTGCCTTCTAGAACTAAACAGGATAAGTTTTCTCTTGAATTTTTAGCCTACTGATATTCTTAGACCATTTTCAGAATAATCACTGCCCAGTCACTCTTCCTTAACCTTCTACTTCCAAAGTAAGTTCATCTTAATTGATGCTATCCCATATTTTAGTCTTGTGAAACTCATTCTGTCCTGAAGGCAGTAGTATTAAACTCAAATTCTGATACTGCATATAGACTTGGAAAACTACAAATTAACCTTATGTATATAGCACTGCATTCTTAATACATCTTTTGTTAAACAGATCTTTTAATGTGGTTTGGGTTGCACTGAAGATTTTGGCTGGCCATGATTTTGAACCCTATGATGCAAAGGTATTAGTTATCCCTCATATCTATGGTTAGTCTGCAAGCCCGATGAGCAGTTGATTTCAGTCATCAAAAGACCCTTAAGATAAAAGCTTCAGTTAAAACCCTGGGAAATATTTTCTTGGCTTGTGGCTAACAATAAACAGTATTGTACTCTTGTGGTAGATACTGGGGATACAAAGACAAAAGAGTTTACAATGCAGATGATTCCTATTTAGGAAGACAGAAAAATAGATATAAGGTAATTAAGGGGGGGGATGGACAGCTAGGTGGTACCTAGCTTGGATAGAGTACCTAGAGTGAGGAAAACCTGAGTTCAAATTCAGTCTTAAATATTTCCTAGTTGTGGAACCTGGCAAATCACTCTGTTTGCCTCAGTTTCCTTATCTGTAAAATGAGCTAGAAAAAGAAATGTCAAATCACTCCAGTTTCCTTGCCAAAAAAACCCTACGTGAGGTCACAGAGAGTCATACATGACTGGAAAAACAACTCAACATCATCATCAAAGTGGGAATGAAGAGAGAGCAAGGATACAAAATCTCTCTCCTTCCTAAAGGACTGCCTCAGCCTGCATCTCTTGTCCACCCACAGTAGGTGCTTTATAACTGTTAAAGGACTGATTGCTCTCTTGCTTAGGAGACTCCAATACACAACAAGATGTACTCTCAAACTCTTCAATTTGTCAGCCAAGAGAAGCACCGTTTCACTTCTGTCACACAGAAAAAGCCTTTCCTTTGATTTCATCATCACCCATAAGTTCTGTGGCCAGGATCCAGAAATTCCTCCCTCCGATTACACAGCTTCCCATCTTTACCTCTATCCTGCTCACTCTCCCCAGATCCCTCCTTCATCTTCATCACAATCTCTACTCATTCCACTTCTTCCTTGTACTTAAGGAATTCAACCGTACATCGTCTTCTCCCTGGAATCCTTTGCCCCTTATCCTATCACCACTCATGCTTTGCTAAACCTCAAGATTTCCTGAGAACTGCGAGAAGAAATCACAAAATCTGATTGAATGATGTACAAATTTATTTACCTTTACCTGGGTGCTCACCATCCTTCTTTCTTCACTAATCTCTTAATACACTCTTCACATCAACTGTTCCAGATTTTCTCTTCTTTCTTAGGTGTTTGTTCTTTACCATTCCCCCCCCCCCCCATTCCTATCAGGAGAGAACTCTACATTTCCTACTTTACTTAAAAAAGCAGAGGCTGTTTCCCCATGTGGTGTGTTCCTCTCATCTACGACTCAAAAATCTCTGCAAAATTCCCTCCTTTACTCCATCTCTGCTTTTCTCCTCACCAAAGTCACGAGCTCTACACCTTTTCTTGATTCCACTCCTTTCTCTCTCCACTGGTAGTTTCATCCATTCATCATCCCTCACACCTTTCTTTCATTTGTAATCTTTTCTTCCTTAGTATCTACAAACATACTCAGCTTTTCCCTATCTTTAAAAATCCTTCAGTTGACTTTAACATCAAACTATCATTTTATATTCCCTGTTTCCACTTCCAAAATTTCCCATTCACTTCTCAATCCTCGGCAATCTCAGTTTGATCCACTACTATATGGAAATGGCAATCTCCCAGGTTACAATTTCTTAATTGCAAAATGCAATAGTTTTTTCTTGGTTTTTATTCTGCATTGACCTGAAGCACTTGAATTAGCTTGCCATATGTTCTTTCCTGGGTTTTCCTGATACTGTTTTCTCCCGATTTGTCTACTGATATAACTGTTCCTTCCAAGTTTCATTTGTGTATTATCCATGACCCATTCTAATACCATGGATGTCCCCAAGGGCTGTCTAAGGTCCTGTCTTTACACTCCCTTTCCTTGGTGAGTTCATCAATTGTCAGAGTTTCAGTGATCTATATGCAGATGACTTCCAAATCTCCCTCTCTTTCATCTCTTGATCTCTCATTACTCCTGTATTAGTTTTTGATAAGCCTTCTGAACATCTCCATCTGGCTGTCCTGTAAGCATCTCAAATTCATGTTCAAAATCAGCAGAACCAAGAGAATATTGTTTGTAGTAACAGCAATATTATTTTAAGAACAACTTTGAGCAAATACATCATTTTGACTAATATAAAAAAACCAAATTAGCTACAAAGGACCTATGAAGGAAGATGCTATTTGCATCCAGAGAAAGACTAAAAAATACATGTATGGAATGATTTTACATACTTGCACACACGTGCACACCCCCACATTACATGTTTGTGTCTAATGGTGGTCATTTATAGGGAGGAAGAAAAGAAGAGAAAAAAGAAAATCATATGTTATCTTTACTATATATTCAAAAGGAATAGCAAGTTCTACATAATGGATTTGCAGTTTGATATATTTTTTGCTATTCCATTATGTTGTGGAAATGTTTGTTTTATTAAGTTCAGAATAAAATAAATTAAAATTTTAAAATGAATTAAAGAAAACAAGTCAATATTGTTTCCCCTAAAATTGCTCCCTACTTCAAATTTTGGTGTTTATGTTGAAGGCATGACTATCTTTACACTGATCTAGGCTCACAACCTCACAACAACAGTCCAAAAACTTCAAAGTGTTTCTTTCTCCCTTGCCCACCATATGGAATCACCTGGCAAGTTTTTGTCACTTTTTATTATTCTTAAATTTTGCCAAGAATGAAAGTCAAACATTTCTCAATAGTTTGTAGACTCATTCTCTTTTCTTTTGGAAGAATTGGGACATTTGCCCATGTCCTTCTGCAAATTTGACAAAAGGAGTTCACCCAAAGTGCCTTCTTGACATTACCAACAGAGCACCCAGACTGTCCATCTGTTATTGGTTCTCTCTTGTTTGACCAGCCTAGGCCCTTTTCTGATTTTGCTTCTGTATATATTAAGGATCTAAAAAGTATCGAGTTTTAACTGATTGCTTTTGCATGAATATATTCTATGGTGAGGGTCTTTTTTTTTTTCTGTATCATGGTCCCCCCCTCTGGCAGTGTAGGGAAGCCTATGGACCCTCTCTCAGAAATAATGATTTTAATGCAGGTTTACAAAAGAAAACAATATAATTATCCAAATATTTTTCTGACCCAAGTTCATGGGCCTTTAAAATCTATTCATGGATCTCTTGAAGGTCGTAGACTCCAGATTAAGACCCTGGCTATCTAGCTTCTGCTTTTACTAATACTTATTAAGTCTACTAGTCTGTCTCAACTTCTGGGGTCGAGTAGCAATGGTAACAGGGAAGAGATGGCAAGCACCATCTCTGCAAAGCCAAATGAAATGAGGGTTTCCTACATACAGTGAGGGCTCAGAAACCTGCCTAGTCAAGTTCAAAACTAAAGTCCTGGCTATTTTTTTCTTTTTCTGGATATGCAAAAGAACTTGTGCATGACTTCAGGTGTATTAATATTTGGGTTCTGAATTTGTTTTGCCATTGTATCAACTTTCACCTCTCCCTCTGGCAATTCTTTTAGCAGGAATTAGCTCATGGCCATCAGAAAGTTCACAGAAGTCCTGGATAAGGCAGGCACTTGTTTCAATATCAGGTTTTTCTACTGAGTCTGATCACAGGTGCCTCATGATAACTCTGCTCCCTTAACTATCCAGGATGCCTGTTGCTAATGTTCTTTCTACCTTTCAATCCTTGCCTTACCTTCTTAAAAGATGAAATCACTGACCCTTAGAGTTGAGAGTGACTTTAGGAGTCACTTAGTCTAACCCCAGCCCAAATCCTGAACTCTGTCAACAATATCCTCTCCACAAGATTACCAAGGGAAGCCCTGGCCTGAAGACCTTAAGTGATGAGAAGTCCCGGACTCCCTAAAACAATTCCATTTTTACAGTTATAATGGTTGGAAGCCCTCCCCTTCCCTCTTTTTGTAAGCTGAAATTTCCTTCTGCTTAGTGGTTCCTAGTTCTATAGTCTGAGCCCAATAAGACATACATGGGTATATGTCTCTTCCACAAGACACCCCTTCAAATTCTCAAGTTCATTTCAAATTGACATAGATTTTGAAGTCTACTGGAGTTTAAGTGCCTACTATGTTCCTGGCACTGCGTAATGTGCCCAGAATAGAAAGACAAAAACAGTCCCTGCTCACCATCTGACGGGGAGACAACATGCAAAACACCAAGTACCAACTAGAAAGATACAGGATAAATTGGGAGAAGTCTGAGAGTGGGGAGAGCCCTAGGATTGAGGCCTGGGGGGGCTTTTTGCAGAAAGTAGGACTTAAGCTGAGACTCCAAGAAAGCCAGGAGGCAGAGATGAACAGGGAGAGCATTCCAGACCTGGAGATGCCAAAGAAAATGCTGGAGTCAGGAGGTGGAGTGTTTTGAGGGAAGAATAAACAGCAAGACAGGCCAGTAGGAGGTGGAAGGATGTAAAGTATAAGAAACTTAGAAAAGTAGGAAGAGGCTGGCTTAGGAAGCCTTTTACAAGCCCAACAAAAGATCTCATATTTGGTCCTGGGATAAGTAACAGGAGCCACTGCAGTTTGTTGAAGAGGGAGGTGCTTTAGGAACATCCAAGTGTGTGAAGTGGGGAGAGACTTGAGGCAGGGAGAGCCACTAGCAGCTAATTCCTCAGTCCAGGTGTAAGGCGGGGAAGAACTACACCAGGTTGCTGGCTGGGTCAGAAGAGAGAAGGAAATCTATAGAAGAGATGTCACAAAGGCAGAACCACAGGATCAGACAACCAGTCGGATATGGGGAAATGAGGGAGAGGAGTCATTTTTGTAAAGTGTTTTGCAAATCTTAACATGCCCTGTAAATGGTAGCTCTGGATTGGAGTACAGAAGGGAGGCCAGTTTAACTGGAACATATAGTGCAGGAAGAGGAGTAATGTGAAATACCTAGAAATGTGAGCTGGAGCCAGAGCAGAAAGGGCTTTTAAGATGGCTAATAAAAGAGTGTATTTTGTCATAGAGGCCTTGGGGAACCATTGAATACTCTTCAGTAGGGAAATGACAAGGCAGCTAGGTAGTGAAAAGGATGGACTGAAGAAGAAAAAGACTGGAATCAGGGACATCAATTAGGAGGCCACTGCCATAACCCAAGAAAGAGATTATGGGAAGCTGTATGTGGATGATATAGGCTGTGAATAAACAAAAAGGGATAAATGCAAGGAATGGTGTGGAGATAGAATGAGTAAGACCTGGAAATTAAATGGATATGGGAGGAAGAGGCAAGGATGAACTTGATATATTGTGAGAACCCAAGTGTGTTCTCAGGTTGATATGTTCAACAGAAATGAAGAAGTATAGAAAACAGGCAGGTTTAAGAGCAAAAATAATCAGTTTTTATTAGACATAATGAGTTTGAGATCTTTTAGAGGATATCTGATGTTTGGGAGATAGTTGGCTGGAGGTAGATATTAGGTTGTCTTTTCTCTAAAAATGTTACATCTTATTATCCATGCTCCCCCTTCCCCCCTTTTTATTGGTAAGGAAACCAAGGTTCAGAGAAGTTGCCAAAGACACAGCCAGCAAGAAGAAGAGTACATGTTGTGTACTCTTCACACAGACTAAAGTTCAACCAACCTGGAGCAGTTGCTCTTAATGAGAATGGAGACATCTGAGATAGGTAAATAAGCAAGCCTGGCATATGAACCTGTCCAGTCTAAGGGTGATAGAAAAGCATCCTCAGCAAAAGGATGTTGCTTGCTTCAGAATTTGGGCAAACAATATAGCTCAACACATTCAGCCAGCTCTGCTGAATGAATGGGGTTGACAAAATGTTCTGGGATCAGTGGTAAGGAGATATTTGTATCCCCTAAAGGAAGGACAAAAGAATTGCAGAAGATCATATATTCCAAATCTAAGGTGGAGTGGAGGGAAGTTTGAGATTTTCTGAAGGTTGTCCTGGAATATTTTCATGAACTAGACCAGAAACCTGAAAAGATACAACGGTTCTGTGGGAAGGAATAGTAGGACTCCTTCCAAGACAAAGAACTAACTTGAGTGCATAGCACAGTAGAAACAAGTCATATGATATTTCTGCACCTCAGTTTCCTCATCTGTAAAATTAAGGACTCAGACTGGATGGCCTTTATCCTTCTTTCCATCTCTGAACCTTTGCTTCTTAGAGCATCAAAAGCACACATTGGAGCTTTGCTGTTTTCCCAACTACCAAATGGAAGTGATCATTCTCAGCCCACAAGGCCCTTTTGAAAGGCTTTTGGCAAGGGCTTTAAGATCCAGATTTTAAAAATTAGAATAATAGCTTGAGAATAAAAGGGCCTTTGGTGGCTTTCCTTTGTTCTTGAAAAGGACCAAAATGATATCACTACATTAAGAATCAAGTTACAGTGTCTTCCACTGTGGGCTGATCAGATCAATACGAGCTCAGAATGCTCTGTCAGAGGTCACACCGATAGTCCCTATGAACATTTGGGCCAGAATCTAAGTGTTTCACTAGAACTAAATAAGATGCCACTTGTTTCAAGGTCACACAGGAAATACTAATTGTAAGATCTGAACTCAGATCCTTTGACTAAATCCACAATTCCTTCCATAATATGTGGAAGTCTTCTATCAAAAGAGAGGCTATGGTTTTTAAGCAAAAGCACCACCAGGGGGCCAAATTTGTTATAAAATAACCAGAGTAGCTTTGGTAGAGAAGTATGGAAATGACTCTCTCCCCCCTCCCTTCCTTCATCTTTCTCCTTTCCTCTTCCTCTCTCTCTTCCTCTTCCTCCCTCTCTCTCTCTCTCTCTCTCTTCCTCCCCCCCTTCCCGTCTCCTTTCCTTTCCCATCTTCTCTCCTTCTTTCTTTTGCTACCATTCTTCTTTCCTCTGTTTTCCTTCCTTTTCTCCTTTCCTCTGATGAGTCCTGGGTCACTAGGGATTGGCAGAGAAAAGCTAAAGTACTGATAAAATTACTTCCTAAGGCAAGACGGGAAGAGCGCTAATGGGGATCAGCTCAATTTTATAATCCTATCCCACTGTGGAGGTTTTGGGTAACTCTACCTTATAATACCTTATAATATCTAATCAAAAAGCCAAGTTATGTCAGACTCCTAAGGTTAAAATTTCTCTCTAAATCTGTTACTGGCCCAAGCCCCCTTTCTGAACTCCCTTGTGGGTTGGCTCTCCATTGTGTTCTTCCTAGAAATATCTTCCTCTTCACTCCTCCCCCATACCTCATGGTGGCTCCTCTCCTCCCCCCCCCCCCTTAGTCTTTTTCCTTGTTATGGCTAATTATGGCTGTCTAACTCTTGTCTGCTCAATTCCTCTATGAATTTAGTCCACCGGTTAATGGCACACTCTCACTTTAAGGCATATTCCCTTTTTTCTGTTAATTGCAAGTTCCATTAGGGAACTTGTCCTTTCCATTGTTAATTGTTAAAAACCCCTTTCCTTGCTAAGTATATGTGCTCCCAAATTTATTTCATATTTACCATTTCTGGTATCTATATTATCTCCATATTGTCTGTATACTCTTTTTATAAATAAACCTATCTTTTGCCAATGAGAATGGCCAGTGTGAATTTGTCACATGACCTAACCCTAACGTATGGGATCAACTGCTCTCCCAAACCTCATCTTTTGGTGTGCCTACATCAATCTCGGCATTTGATGTTCTCCTGAAACTCACTGCCCTGCCCTGTCTTTCTTCCTGTCCCTCCAGCTCTCTTCTCTCTGCTTTGTCTCTTCTGTCTCTCATCTCTCTCTCTCTTTTTTGTCTCTCCTGTTTCTCGTCTCTCTCCATCTTTCTCCTCTCTCTCTCTCTCTTTTGTCTCTCCCGTTTTTCGTCTGTCTCTCTCCATCTCTCTGTCTCTTTTTTGTCTCTCCCGTTTTTCGTCTGTCTCTCTCCATCTCTCTGTCTCTTTTTTGTCTCTCCCGTTTTTCGTCTGTCTCTCTCCATCTCTCTGTCTCTTTTTTGTCTCTCCCGTTTTTCGTCTGTCTCTCTCCTCTCTCTGTCTCTTTTGTCTCTCCCGTTTTTCGTCTGTCTCTCTCCATCTCTCTGTCTCTTTTTTGTCTCTCCCGTTTTTCGCCTGTCTCTCTCCATCTCTCCTCTCTCTGTCTCTTTTGTCTCTCCCGTTTTTCGTCTGTCTCTCTCCTCTCTCTGTCTCTTTTGTCTCTCCCGTTTTTCGTCTGTCTCTCTCCATCTCTCTCTGTATCTTTTTTGTCTCTCCCGTTTTTCGTCTGTCTCTCTCCATCTCTCTCTGTATCTTTTTTGTCTCTCCCGTTTTTCGTCTGTCTCTCTCCATCTCTCTCTGTATCTTTTTTGTCTCTCCCGTTTTTCGTCTGTCTCTCTCCATCTCTCTGTCTCTTTTTTGTCTCTCCCGTTTTTCGTCTGTCTCTCTCCATCTCTCTGTCTCTTTTTTGTCTCTCCCGTTTTTCGTCTGTCTCTCTCCATCTCTCTGTCTCTTTTTTGTCTCTCCCGTTTTTCGTCTGTCTCTCTCCATCTCTCTGTCTCTTTTTTGTCTCTCCCGTTTTTCGTCTGTCTCTCTCCATCTCTCCTCTCTGTCTCTTTTTTGTCTCTCACGTTTTTCGTCTCTCTCCATCTCTCTTTTTTTGTCTGTCTCTTTTTTGTCTCTCCCGTTTTTCGTGTCTCCATCTCTCTCTTTTCTGTCTGCCTTTTTTGTCTCTCCCGTTTTTCGTCTGTCTCTCTCCATCTCTCTCTGTATCTTTTTTGTCTCTCCCGTTTTTCGTCTGTCTCTCCATCTCTCCTCTCTCTGTCTCTTTTGTCTCTCCCGTTTTTCGTCTCTCTCCATCTCTCTCTTTTCTGTTTGTCTCTTTTTTGTCTCTCCCGTTTTTCGTGTCTCTCCCCATCTCTCTCTTTTCTGTCTCTCTCTCTCTCCCTGTTTGTCTCCCCTGTTTCTCGTCTCTCTCTCTTTTCTTTCTTCCTGTCCCCTTTTTGTCTCCCCTGTTTCTCGTCTGTCTCCCTCTCCTTTCTCTCTGTCTCTTTTCTGTCTGTCTCTCTTTATCCCTCCTTTCCGTCTCTCTTTCCCTCTCATACGGGCGGGGTTACCGAGCTAGCTGCTTTTGCTTCTGCAACGAAAACACCTGGCGTTTGCGGAGCGCCCGCCTCTTCCAGTCCGCCCCAGAACTTTGCCTACAAGCACATCCCCCCTGGGCCCCAGGACAGCCCCGAGAGGCAGCGCCTCTTCCGGGATTTGCTTTTCCATTTTTCTAAACAGCGCAGAAGCCGCAGCTCTTTTGTTAAGAACCCCGGGCCTGCTTGTTTTTGCCGGCCCCAACAGTTTTCTCCCTCCTCCCCCGCTCCCGACACAACCCCTCGGGGCTCTCTCTGGGGCCTTTCCTCGAGTCAGCACGTTCCGAGACTCCCTCTTTACCCACCGAGCGGGGCAGCCGGGTCCTCCTCGGGTCACTGACTTGACCAAATTCAACCCTCTAGGTGAGCCTCAAAGCCGAGCGCAACCGCTACCTCTCTCGCCCCCTTCTCTCTGGCGTCCCCACCCTTGCTCTGTTCTTCCCCCTCCATTTTTCCCCCTCTGGAAAATCGCAAAGGCATTGGACAGTCTCCCCCTCCCCCCTCAGCTAATTAAAAATAACTGGGACAGAGCCACCCGCCACATGAGCAGAGCCAGATTTGTCCCGGCACCCTCGGTGTCACATGTGCTGTAGCAAGAAAGGATGTGAGCTCGAGGGAGAGAAGGTCGGGGCGGATTTTTAAAATGCAGCAAATGTCTTCCCAGACCTACTAGGACGAGGGGGCACAGCCACTCCACCGGCACCGCTGCCGGGGCCTCGGGGTTCGCCCCCTCTGGGGTACAGTTCCGACAGGAGAGGTTGCCGCGCTCAGGATCCCACGGACAGGTGTTTGGATAAAATTACAAGAAAAACACGTAGGCGGAGAGGAAGAAGCAAAACTCTAGGAGGCACTTAATTAATGGGAAAATGGGCCGCATCTTGGCTTGCAGGGATAGCACAGTGAGTCAAGTCAGGCGGCTTTTTTGGATCCGCAACACCTGGCATGTAGTAGGTGCTTAATAAATGCTTGTGATCGACCGGCTTATCTACTATTACTGACTAGTAATAGTTAAAACTACACTAAAACTTTTAGGATAACCTATATCGATGCATTTTGTTTTGCAAACCAGATGGCTGAATTCATTTGACATTTGACTCCTGGTGAGGAAACTCCTCTACCAGCAGATTGACAACTGTTCTGCAAGTGATTGTCTCAGAATGTGGCTTGGGAACTGAGAGAGTGAGGGGCCTTACACAGGTTACACAACTACATATTTCTGTGTTCCTTCCTCTAGCCATCCATCTCCCTCCTTCCCTCCCTCCCTATCTCTGTGTCTATTTCTCTGTCCATCTATCTGTGCCTATCTGTATCTGTCATCTATCTGTGTCTATCTCTATCCATCTATTTATCTCTCCATGAATCCATCCACCCATCCACCTACTTGCCTATATTTCTCCATCTATCTACCTATCCATATCTCTCTGTCTAGCCATATTTATCTATCTATATCTCTATGTCTATCTATCCCTATCTCTTTCTCTATAACTATCTACCTACATCTGTGTCTGTCTATCCATATCTACCTACTATCTGGTGCTTTCTCTCTGTGTGTCATTTGGTCTCTCTCTGTCACTGTCTATCTGTCACTTTCTCACTGTCACTTTCTGTCACTGTCATTCTGTCTCCCTGTCTCTCTGTCACTCTGTCTCTCTCCACTATGTCATGCTTTCCCACAGCCCTTCCACCACCTGTCAAATGACACATGTAAAGATCCTGTCCATCAACCAGGTCTCAACCTCTTTGAATTCTAGTAAGGGGTCTTTGAGACACTATGATTAAAAAAATCCATCCCCCTGGAGCCAACTTGATGATGGGATCTTTCTCAACTTGGCAAGGCTGGTCCTTAAGACAATAGATAAGGTCTCTCCTTCCAGCTTCCTCAGCACAGTTTTTAAGAGCCCTAGGGTAAGCATTTAGTGGAGGGCAGATTTCTTCAACTATAAGTTGATTTAAAAAGAAAACACAAAAAACCTCAAACCAAGCTCAAGTCCCAAAAAGAGAAAAGGAGGAAAAAAAGGGAAATGTTTTTAAACTCATGTGAGTACACAAAGAGAAACTCTACAATGAAAACTGGAAGCAAAGGGAATTTCATATCTAAGAGGGTCTTCTACTAGGTTGTCTTCTTTACCTAAAACCCCAAACTTGAAAGAATACTCTCCCATAAATGCGAACATGACACAATTCTGGTATTGTTTCCAGTCTGGGAACCCTCTTCTACATTCCTCATCTAGGTGGCACAGTGGATAGAGCCTTGAATTGGGGGGGGGGGGAAGATCAGGAAAACCCAAGTTCAAATCCTACCTTAAATACTTATTGGTTGTCGGGTCACTTAATAATGCCTTAGTTCTTTCATCTGTAAAATGGGAATAATAACACTTATAGCTTACAGGTAAACCTTACATCCTCAAACAGGATAAAATGAGATACTTGTACAAAATACCATATAAACATTAAAGTTTTATATAAATGCTTAGATGGTACTCTTTTTTCTTGTCCCTAGCTCTAATCTGTCACCGAATATGATCAGTCAACATGGATTTATTAGGTACTTACTATGTGCCTGGCAAACTATCAGATATTCCTTTGAAGTGGAAAATCTAGCATATTAAAAGAAATCATAGAATTTCAAAGCTGAAAGGGGGCAAAGGTCATCTAGTCCAACTAGTACTCATTCAGGAACTCCTCCTACACCATACCCCCAAAATGGTCACCCCAGCTCCGAAGAGACTCCCAGGAAAGGGGAACTTCAGATTGCTGAGGTGACCCCCTTTCCACTTTTGCATAGCTCTAATTATTAGAAAATTGAATCTAACTAGCAGCTTCTCTGCAAAGGAACATGCTAAAGACTAGTGGATTTGAAGTCCAAAGTCCTGAGTTCAGATTCCATTTATTATTAAACTCATGATCATGGACAAGTCATTAAGCCTCTCCCTGAGCCACTAGGTCCTGCAGATACAAAATGAGTGTAATGACAAACTACCCACAACACACAGATGCTGATTGGAAAGCACTTTGTGAGACCTCAAAGCTAGGCCCTCTGATTCTGCAGCTAGAATTCTTTTCATTTTGGCATCCATTTCAAATTCTATTTGAAGAATAGAAGCCTTCCTTGATTCCCCAGCAATCCTAATTTCCTAAAGTGTAGCTCTGGTCATGTCACTTCTCTACTCAATAAGCTTCAGTGGCTCCCTCTCACTACCAGAAATAAACAAAATGCTCTGGTTGGTTTTCAAAGCTCTTCATAATTAAGACCTCTCCTCACTTTCCAGTCTCACCCTTTTCTCTCTGACATGTATTCTGTGAGCCAGTAATGATGTCTTCCAGGTTGTACCACAAATAAGATATTCCATCTCTCAGTTCTGGGAATTTCCTTTGACTGTTCTTGATGCTTTCCTGGTTTCCTTTTAGTCCCAAGAAAAATCTCATCTTCTACAGGAAGTCTTCCCCAACTCCTCTTAATTCCAGGGCCTTTCTTCTGTGAATTATTTCCTGTTTATCCTGAAGAAATCTCATTTTGTATATATTTATTTGTATGTTGACTCCCCCATTAACTCCTTGAAGCCTTTTTTTTTTTTTTTTTGTATCCCCAGCACTTAGCACAGTACCTGGAACTAACAGTAGATATTTAGTAGTTGTGTGTCCCTGTGTAATCTCTTTCTACCTCAGTTTTTTTTTTTTTGTTTTGTTTTTTTGTATAATGGGGACAAATAATAGTGCTAATCTTCCCGGGCTGTTTTGAGGGGAAAAACAAGACAATATTTTCAAAGCTCTTGGTAAACCTTAAAGAGCTATATAAAGATATATAAAGATGATAATGATGAAGATGATGATGTTGTAGATCAGATTGAGGCAGAGATCTAACTAGGAATCATAGAATTTGTAATTAGAAGAGATGGTAGGAATCAACCAGGCCATTTTACAGATGAGAAAAGTGAGTTTCAGAAAGGTTGCAGGAGGTCATACAGAAGTAAGTAGCAGTTCAGGCAGTTATCTTTGTCCCCTGCAATTCTCTCTGCCACTAGGAGTTTCTACTAAAATGGCCACTGGGCTCTTCTTAATGTCAATTTTAAAGATGACAGGCTTTATTACTGCTGAGTTATTAGGAGCAAAGATAGTGACTAAAAGTAGTCACCTCCCTCCCTAATCTACAGTCCCCATTCCTCTCAGCACCAGGAGCAATTTGGACTTGTCCACTTATCTATTTCTATCCCTTGCTCACCAACTGGGGTCATTCGTTACTCTGATCCGAGTCAGCAATCGGAGATAGAAGAGAGGTAGGAAACGAGACAGCTAAGATTCAAGAGCAGAAGGCAGCTATTACTTTGGTCTTGGCTCACCTCTCATTCCTTTGGTCCCTGCTCTGCAAAAGTGGCACAGGCTGCCTTGGACAGCAGCGAGCTCTTCTACACTGGGGGTCTTTCACACATTGAACAACTGTCAGGAAGACTGGAGAAAGGTTGTGTGGTCTGGGGAGAAGGGGCTGGATCGTTTCTGAGACCCCTTCTGACTGCATTCCTGCAATGAACACCCTTGGCGTTGCTGAGCTGTGTCCAATATCAGGCGACCCCAAGGGCTATGTTTTTGTTTTTGGAGTTTTTTTGGTGAAGATACTGGAATTGGTTGCCATGATCATAAGTTTAATAATAAATGGGATCTGAACTCAGGGCTTTGGACTGAAAATCCACTAGTCTTTAGCATGCTCCTTTGCAGGGAAGCTGCTAGTTAGATTCAATTTTCTAATTAGAGCTATACAAAAGTGGAAAGGGGGTCACCTCAGCAATCTGAAGTTCCCCTTTTCTGGGAGACTCTTCAGGAGCCTGGATGATCGCTTTTGGGGTATGGTGTAGGAGGAGTTCCTGAATGGGTACTAGTTGGACTAGAAGACTTCCCATTTTACAAATGAGAAACTGAGGCAAATAGGGGTGAAATGCATTGCTCAGAGTCACACTGCTACTGAGCTTCTGAGGCATAAGTTGAACTCAGGGTTCCTGATTCTAAGCTCCATCCACTGTGCCACCAGGCTGCCCCACATTTCCCCGACCTAGTTTTTATTCCCCCCTCTTTTATTCTCATGTTTGATTTCTTTCTCCCCTTTCTCCAGGCTATGCCCATGAATGGTGATGATACTCTATGATGGTGCTCTTGGACACTTGGGGTGTTGAGCTCCAACAGCCCAGTCCTATAAAGACTGTATCCTTACGTGAAAGAATAGAATGGGATGCACAGACTTGTGCCTCCGGCCGGCCTCCCTCTCTAACACATGAGAAATTAGAAATGCTGACTCCGTGATAGACATCCCAGGACACCCACCCTGCAGCAGTCCTGCATGCAAGTCGAAGACATAAACGTAGGTTTGTGGTAACTCACATCCATAAATCACTCTGTTACACAGCAATAACCACCAGTTATATAGTGTGCTTTTCAGCTTAGGATTTCTTCCCAACAGTCCTATGGGATAGTAGTAGTATTATTTCCCCCACTTTTTAGATGAGGTAGCAGAGGTACAAAGACATTAAGTGACTTGCCCAGAATTACATTGCTAGTAAGTGCTCAAGTATTCTGATCCAAAGACAAATGTTGTTTTACACCAAACTACCTTAAGTACTTCTCTCCCAATTACCCTGGGAGGGAGGGAGAGAGGGAGAGGCAGGGGAAGAGATAGAGAGACAGAGAGAGGGAGGAGGAGGAGAGAGAGAGAGACAGAGAGAGACAAAGAAAGGGAGGGAAAGAGGATGAAAGAGAAGGAGAGAGGGAGGGAGAAGGAATATTTTTAATACCTATTTTACGTTAGAGGGAAGCTGAGGTTCAGGTTAGATTTTTGAATATGCAACCTGAATGAGACCCCACAAGTGGTAAGAATAAGGCTTAGGAATAAGTATTCCAACACATGAACACAAGATGATCATACTTGAAATGGTAAATTAGGTTTAATTAGTTTTTCCTCCTACCTAGTTAAAAGTTGAAACATTTTTAAAACAAAGGCCTTTTTCTTTCTGTGTTCATTTTGGAACACTTTTCCATATATTTTTCTGGGTTTTGTGGTAGTCATCTTTATTGTTTACATAATTGTAGCCAGTCTGTATGTTGTTATTGTTATGATTTGGCTTCCTTCCTTCTTCATTTGCATATAACTTGTATATATTTAGTGTCATTATATGTACACATTGTTTTCTCCATAAAACGGAAGGTCGTTGGGGTATGGAGGTGAGGGGTAATTGTTTTTTCTTTTCTTTTTTTTTTTTTTTTTGTTTCAATTTCCACAGCCTGGTTCAATGCCGGTATGTAATAAAGCACTAAACAAACGCTTGTTGAATGAATGAATGAATGAACGAATGAACGAATGCAAGTAAGACTTGTTTCGTAGTCAGAGGTCACACACCAAACCACAGAGCCTGTAGTCCCCTCTTTCATTAAACCGAAAATCAGAGAGTGATCCATGAATTTCTACCTGCATATCGCTGTGGCAGGAGACAGCATGGTACTGCAGATAGAGGGCTGGACCGGATAATCAGAAAACTTGGATTAAAATGCTGGCTACGTTATCTGGGACAAGTCACTTCTCAGTGACACAGTAACTTAGAAATCTGAGGTGTGGCTATCCCTCAGTAGAGGGAGTTTTCTCACTTGGAGTTTCCTGCCTGGAAGGGGAAAGGGGAAAGCTGACTGCATAAATGTGAGCCAGCATTAGGACTCCAGCCCACCTCGCAGAAGCAGAACTGAACCACGAAGGGATGAAAGAGGGCATTTCCTTTGCCAAAAGGAGCTCACAGAAGAAATTAAGAAGGGAAGGACAAAAATGAGGAGGCCAAATCGGAGTCCAGGCCTCCGGGGAGGTCATTTACCGAGAGGTGACAGAAAGCCTCCATAAACACATGATTCCATCTGGCAAACAGGCTGGTAGCCTGCATCAGAGCCAGCCATCTGAAACAATCTCGCTGTGCCGGGCTCGATCCTCAGGGCGGAAAAAGGAAGCAGAGCCCTGACTGGGAGACAGAGAAGACCCTGGCCAGTTCCAACATCTGCTTATTGTGTAACTGGTTATATTTAGGGGTAGATCACAGTTTAGGTTTTTCTTCCAGTTTCATAACACTTAAAAAAATCTGGCTTGTCCTATTTTTTAAAAAATTTCTTTCCTTTTTTCTTGCATGAACTCACAGGTGATGTTGCAGTTCTTTCCATGGCAACACGCTAGGAAACTGAATGTGCTTTTCCGTAAGGCTTGAGCCTTAGAAGAACATAGTGGGGGGGAAGGGAAAAGGAAAGACTGAAGGAAAGGAATTTTATAAAACCCAATCTGAACTTTTCCTCCCTTCCCCGCTCCCAACTGATTGCACAGAGGCTTGGCTATCATGATAAGATGACCACATGGCCTAATCACTCACATGCAAGAAACTCACATGCAAAGAAACCAATATATCAAAGATATATTGTTGATGAATCACCTCTTCCTATATATGCTCTCTGCAAAGTGATCTTGCTAAAGCACAGTCTGATCATGTCATACTTCCTACTCAACCAATTGCTATGGCTCCCTATTACTTCTAGGATCAAATATAAAAACCTTGTTTGGCTTTTTAAAAAGTCAATGTGGTCTGTTCTTATTTTTCCAGTCTTTGAATAAACGTTAATCTTTTCCATATACTCTGCAATCCACTGGACTCCTTGTTCCTCCCTCAGGACACTCCATCTCTTGACTCCAGACATTTTCACTGGCTCCCTCCCATCCCTGAAACTTCCTCATGGTTTCCTTGAGGTCTTATCTAGATACCACATTTTGCAAGGATTTTCTCAGTTCTCCTTGTCATTTTCTTTTCCACTTCATTTTACAGATGAGGAAACTGAGGCAAACTGGGTAAAGTGATTTGGCCAGGATCATCCACCTAGTAAGTGTCTGAGTCTGAGAACTCAGGTCTTCCTGATTCCAGGCCTACCTGCCCTTAATTTTGGCAGAGATTATCTCCAATTTATTTTGATTATATCTTGTTTGTATGTCATTTCCCTCATTAAACTGTGATCTTTTTTAGAATAGGGACGGGGCTTTTTGTCCTTTTTTTTTTTTTTTATCCCCAAGACTCAGCATAGTGCCTGGCATAATTAGACACTTAATGAATGCTTGTTGACTTGATTTCATCATAATCTCTTTGTTTTCTCTCTCTCTGTTAAACAAAGAAATGATACTTGGACTTGAAGCAGAAACAGGCAATAAGAGATGGAACAGAGAAGCTATATCAGGGAGACCAAGGAAACCGAAGTAATAGATGTGCATATTTAAGATAGATGTGAACTTATGAATCTCTGGGGTTTGCATTCTAGTTAAAATGGACTTTCCACCACTCCTACCCTCCACAGTTCTTGTCTTGCTTTTATTCAGTAGACTGTGAACTACTATTAAGCGAGAGTCAACAAGTACACATATGAGTATGCAGAGAATAAATACAAGGGTAGCAGCTGGATGATCATAAATAAATACAAGGGTAACAACTGGGTGGTCCTAAATAAATACAAGAGAAGCAACTGGATGATGGGGAAATTTTCCTTATGAAAGGAATGCTTTCTATTTTCAGTAAAAACTAGAGCTGCGTTTTGAAAGAAGAGAGACTTTATGAAAAAAGCACTTATTAAGTGCCCACTGTGTGCCAGGCACCCATGCTAGGCACTGGGAATACAAATGCACTGAGGGAAATAAAACCTACCCACAGGGAGCTTCCAGTCTAATGAAATGCTTCCTCGTGGTTGGAAGTAATGTTAGTGGAAGTGCAAGCTCTGGAAGGTTCTATCAAGCTAGGAAGGTTGGAAGCAGCAATCCATCAACTAATTCACAAGCATCTCTTCGGGTGCCTCCTATGTGCCAGACTGTGCTAGGGCACAGCGTCTCAGAGCCGGCCTCCAAGTTTGGAAAGCTTATGGCTGGAAGACGGCCTCTCAGTGACTATTCTTTGTGGCTGTATCTGTTAAGCTGTAAGAATCCATGGACACAGGGTACAGGAGGAAGTCGAACAAAGAGGACGAAGGGAGGAAGGGGTTACAAAACAGCTAGCACAGTACCCTGCACAAAATAGGTACAGTACTTAATGAATGTTTGTTGAATTTAATATGAAAACACTTTTTAAAGTACAAAGTGTGATATCAGGGTTGGAGTACTATTCTCATTATTTTTATATTGTTGCTTGGCAACTGCCATGATTAATTATAAGGAGGGTCCTTGGATGGGAAAATGAAGACCCTAAACTAAATGTGGATCCAGCCTCCCTTCATTTGCTAAAACTGTCATCCTCTCTAGGCAAAATGTACATTTGTTTCTTTCCTTCGGGGAAGGCTTCTTGGGTTTCTTTTATTCCTTCATCAATTATTCATCTAATATTTCTTGAGCCCTTACCAGCACTTTGGCAATTAGATGATACAATAGACAGAATGCTGGACCTGGAGACAGGAAGACCTGAATTCAAATCGAGCCTCAGGCACTTACTAGCTATGTGATCCTGTTTACCTCAGTTTCCTCATCTGTCAAAGCTGTCTCCTTCCTGGAGAAGGAAATCTTTGCTAAGAAACCCCAAATGGGGTCATGAAGAGTCAGGTGCGACTGAAAAGAATGCACTACAACAATAATGGGTATGCATGCATATGTGTATATATACATATAAATACGCACATATACTACACATGCATACATCGTGATGGATTCCAAACTACCTGGGCTTGCCATCCTGTATGACTCTGTATTCCCATAAACCTGCCCTGAGAAGTTTCCCAATATGCTGAGGAGAGGGGAAGGCTTCCTCACACACAGACAACCCCAATGGTTAGTTCTTCCTCCCATCACATGACCAGGGAAATTTTTCTACTTATATATTTCTCATGCATGGGAACCCATGTGCAAGAATTTTGTGCTTGGATAAGTGACCTCAAATATACTCTCAGCTGAACAGAAATGAGGAGGAAAAGAGAACTTCACCTCAGTCTGCCATCTTGGAAGCTTCCTAAAGTAACTACCTATTCTTGTTATCTAGGTAACTGGGTTCTGTTGTTTCTTTACTGCTAAAGGGCGGCAATGCTTTCAGTTTTCCTTGAAATTCAGCCTCCTATGGCAAAGCTCCTCGTTACAGTCCTCAGATACACACGTGTGTTTGTGCCTCACATGCGTACATACATGTGACAGACATACATCACATGTGTGTCGTGCGCTGCAAACACAAAGGGAGAAGAGATAGAGATGGGGAGAGGTGTTGCCCTCTCAGCCCACAGCCTCAAAAAGTACATCTCGGTTAAAAAGGAAATCAGAAGAGCCTCTCAAAACAGCATTGAAGTAGAGGGGGGGATAAAGCAAGGGAGATGATTAGAGCTTTCCCAAGATGCAATGCAACTTTCTTCAGGTTCCAAAGGGGAGGGACACCTCTTCACCCGGTTGTCTGTATTCCACTTTAATCCCTGAATGGTTCAAAAGCCCAGGGGCTGCTGATACACAGCACCGGGTCAACCTTGCTCAGCAGGTGGCACAGTGATAAATCAATCACATTTCTCCTTGTTCTCCTGCCATCCTTCTCTTTTTGGAGTCTTGCTGGGAAGGAGTAAAATGGGGACAAAGTAGAGATGAAAGGGACTGTAATCTCTATAATAGGGCTGGGTAGACATGTTAAAAGAGAATGAAAAGCAAAGAGCGGCCCATTTGCACTTCAAGGCTGGCATTCTGAAATGGGTCCAGGGGAAGAAGTTTGTGCCCTCCGTTCCAAGGCCGGGATGTGCGGATTCTCCAGCATGGTGTGGATACCCACGCGGCTCACATCAGCCATGTGGTCCAGGACACGGGGACGCTGAAGAGGGAAGGGTATAATGAACTACTTAGGCAGGAGCCCAAGCAGAAACCCAGATGTGGAAAGAACATCAGTCCCAGAGAACACGGCTTGCTTTCTTTCCCAGTGCATTTTTGAGGAATGACAGACCACTTGACTAGCTAGAGCAAAACACGCCACAGACTCCAGCTGCTCTCCCATTCTTCACTACAGTTAACTGAAAGTGAAGTGACACAGTGGGTTGAACTTGAAATCAGGGAATCAAGGGTTCAAATTCTGCCTCAGATATTAGCTGAATGACTCTGGGCAAGTCACCTGTAATCTTTTTCTATTTCTTGTCTGTAAAATCACGCAGTTGGAATTGGATGCCTCCAAAGTCTCTTTCAAAAGGATCAAGGTCCCTTTCAAAGATTTAGATCTTTAATCCTATGGAACTAAGAGTAGGAAAGAGGACCATTCAGGTTTGATGTCAGGAAAAACTCGTTATCAATTAGTGCCATCCACCAGGCACTGGAGACTGGGAGGGGGAGCACGGCAACCATCTTTAATCAATCATTAGATCTACTTATTGGCTGCTACCTAGGGAAGGAGGGAGCTCCTCCCTACTTCAACAGAGGCCAGATGGCCACTCATTGAGTATGTTTTTTTGGTAGAGATTGGACTAGATGGTCTCTGAGGTCCCTTGCAGTTCTGAGATCCTGTAATTCTGTGAAGATTGTTCTTAATGAGACACTAATGAAATTATAACTGCTTAAAATTAGATATCATGAGTAAATTATTAACTTACACCAGAAACCAAAGCACAAGAATGTGTCACACTACAAAGCTCGGATGGGTGAAATGGAAACAGCTTTTGAGCAAACAATTGTTTAAAAGACAAGAAACAAAGAGTAGTAGTAAAATACAACATGTTCATTTTTAAATGTCAAGGTGTTCATTATATGCTCTGGGATCAGTCTTGGCACAGGTCTTAGATAATATTTTCCTAAATGATCTGGAAGGAATATACAGTGAATATATTCACACAATAAAGTGAATTCTTCAAGATTGAAGAAGACACTACGTTTTTCTGGGCTGTGAGATCATATCCTGATGAGTATTAATTAGAGAAAGCAGTGTTAAATGGGCTAAAAAGTGGTTGGTAAGCTCCAGTGGCATCAAGTATAAAGTAATGTGCCTAAGGAAAAGTATCTTACTTCTGTTTTATAAGATGAAAGCCTCAGGGCCATGAATGATCAGGAAGGGATCTAGGTGGATTGGAGAGAGCATTGAACTGGGAAGTCATAAGGCCTGAGTTTTCATCTCAATCACCATCTGCGTGACTCTAGGTAAGTCATTTCATTTCCTCTAAGGTTCATTTTCTTCCCGGCCAAAATAAAAGGGAGAATGTTTCCTCATGGGTGAAATAAAGACATATTTTGGTTAGAATTGGAAAAGAATAACCAAGATGGTGAGTAGTCTCAAACCCATGTCACAAGGAATTGGAGATATAGCAAACTCATGGCAGCCATCTTCAATCAATCATAATATCATAGAGATTTATCAGAGGTCATACCAAGTCCAGCTCTCTCATTTTACAAATGAAAAACGAGGTCTGAAAACAAGAATTATTTGCTTAGGATCATAGAACTAGCAGAGATAAAAGATGGGATTTAATCCTAGGTTTTCTTTCCAATTACAATTATATCACTTTACTGACTAACACCACCCTGCCTTGTGAAATGCCTGCTATGTGCTAAGTTCAGGAGACAAAAATTAAACAATTGCTATACTAAAAGAGCTTTCATTCTATAGAGGAAAAATTATAAGTGGGAAAGATAACAAGCATTCACTGACTACAAACTATGTCCTACGCATGATACTGAGTACTTTACAAATATCATCCTGAGTTGAAGTGGGATTAGATTTATTCTTCTCAGCCCAACTTGAAGCAGTGAATAAATGGAACCTTTTCCTTTGACTTGCAGGTGAAACTGACTCCCACATTAGAATATGTGTTCCCTGGAAATTGGAGCTCTCTTTGGTCTATTCCTATCCCCAGTGCTTAGCACATAGTGAGCGTTTAATAAAGCTTTATTTGCTCATCAGAGGTGTGGTAGAAGAGATTATTGAACTGGTAGATTGGCTTAAATAGTCTCTTAATCATACAGGTTCAATTCAACAAACTTTTATTAAGTGCTTACTATATATCACAAACTGTGCTAAGCTGAAGTCCCTTTCATTTATGGTATTCAATGACTTGATTTTTAGGTTGCTTGTAGCTCCAAGGTTTTATGAATCTAATCATCCTAAGGAAAGGGAGGTGATCAGTGGCTCATGAATAGGATGGAGAGGTTAGGACAGTCCTACTTGAAGGAGAGGTATTTTCATGTAGCAGCAAATATACTGACCTTAGGAGGATCTGAATTTAAATCTGGCTTCTGCCACTTGCCATGTATGTGACTGGCTGTAAGTCACTCTCAACCTCTTTGAATCTCAGTCCATTTCTCTATAAAATGGGGACACTAACATCTATCTCATTGGGCTGTGCTGAGGATATCAAATGAGACAATGTATAGTTATGGTTCTGGACAAGTCACTAATTTCTGTTTTAATCCACTGGAGAAAAAAAAATAGCAAATTACTTCTGAATCTTCACCAAGAAAACTCCATGGATTCCCTATGGTCCACCAGTTTATGAAGAGTTGGATATGATAAAAAGAGTGAATAACAATGTAGCATGCTCTTAAGACAGAAAAACTACCACAAAAAGTCTTCTGGGACTACTTGTCAGTTAATGAATAAGTATTTATTAAGCACTTACTACATACTAATAAGCTTTGTGCTAAGTACTGGGGATACAATGAAAGTCAAAAACATCATCTCTGGTCTCCTAAAGGGGCGTATGCTCCCAGGGAGGAGCTAATTTTTTTCATGTCAAAACTGGAATTCATTCATTCAGATGCCCGACTTAAGAAAAGCCCCCAAAAGAGATAAGAACAATCTGCCTCCAGCATTTCATTTGAGCAATTGGAGAGATTTATTAGTGAAAAGAGAGGCCTATTGCCCAGGAAAAAAAATCTGCTTGAAATGTTTAATTAGTAAGTTTTGATAAGAGGGCAAATCCACCAACCAGCCAGTTGCCCAATAGTGAGATTGAAAGAGTAGATGGAGGATTCTGCTGGGGCAGCAGCACGTAACAAGGCCCAAAGTGATCCACAAACTAGGCCATGGCCTGAATGGGTGCCTTGAATAACTGCTGACACTTAGGCCGGGGCACTGCGCTGAGGGAGCCTCTGCCTCCAGTCGGAGTCCACAATGCAGTGGCCTTTCCTAACAGGGACCTGCTCCTGGAAGAACAGATGAGCCTCCAGGGTCCTTGGGCAGCAAGATGGAACTAAGAGCAGGGAGCGATCAGGGAGAGAAGATGCGTTAGGGGCTGACCCCAGGCTCCACAAATACCTGCAGAGGCAACATTTTATTTTTAAAAATGACCTTTGTTGGTGCTTTAAGGTTTGAAAACCACTTTACCACATTCATTTCCTCATTTGGACACCACACTGTCACCCCCATTTTGCTGATGAGAAGTCGGGTCACTTGCTCAGAGTCACATAGTAAATGTCAGAGGTAGGATTTGAACATAGCCCAGTGCCTGGCACAGGGTAAAAGCTTAATTAAAAAGGCTTATCAACTGATTGAACTCACTGTATGGACAAAGGCAGCTCCCTTAAATAACGTCTATCTGGAGCTGCCTGGCTAGGACATCATCAGTGGTAACAAGTTATTATTAACTATTAACAAACATTTATTAAGTGTCTAGTCTCTAGAGTAGATTACTGGGAGTCCAGCACCACAAATATAAGAAGAAATATAAGTAGAGGGTCCAAATGTTATCATCCCCATGATACAGACTGGAAAACTGAGGCTCAGAGATGACCCTAGTAGGAGAGAGAGCTCACAACTGAGGCTCCTCACTCTAAATTTGTTGCTCTCTCCATCACACTGATGGTATCACTAAAATTATGTCTTCAAGGGCTGAGTACATCAGCAGATGCACTATGTCGGTGGATGGGATTTTAGAGTTGGAATGGACTTGAGAGATTATTTGGTGAAATTTGTGGTGTTCTGTGTGGCCATCGATTATACTCCCCTGAATTTTAGTCACTTGTTTCATCAATGCTTTGGTTACAAAGCTCTTTTCTAACTGTGGTAAGCTGGTCTTTTTATTTTTATTTTAGCATAGTGCTTGGCCCATAGTTAATGCTTAACAAATGTGCATATGCACTCTCTTCCCTTCCCCTTTTTTTCTTCCTCCCTTCTTCCCTCTTTTCTTCCTTCCATCTCTCTCTCCATCCTCCTCCTTTCCTTCCATTCTTTTTTATTTCCCTCCTTTCCATCTTTCTTCCCCACTGGGGAGTGTGTGAAAAGCACTCTCATGTGTCCCACTGCCACTAAGTTACTTGTATGGTTTTTGTATGCATGTGGAGTATAGCTCTTTCTCTCTTTATAGACTAACACCAACCAGAACCATTAACACTTTCGGATTATCTCTCAGCTTTCCTAGGGACATAAGCGCTAAAGCATTATTTAGGACTGAACAGAAGATAGCCCAATTCCTCCATCTTCTTGTAAAGGACACTGAACTGGGAGGGAGCAGAGATCTGGGCTGACACACAGCAGTTATGGGGCCTTAGAAAGATGGCTTCATTTCTTGGGTCCCAGTTTTCTCATCTGTAATATAAGCTCAGTAATATTTGCACTGCCTCCATCAGGGGATTGCTTGAAAGAAACAGTTTGGTAAAACTGTAAAGAAATACAGAAATGTGATGGGTGATAGGTCGAGGAAGAACACAGATGCTGCAAACCTTTAAAATTTACTAGTTGATAGTGATTTTTGTCCCTGCCAATAACATGATGGGGTCCTCAGTTAATGATCTGTTTCAATGGAAAGAGTTATAGATTTGTAGTCATTCTACTTCAGCTCAAATCCTGACTGCCACTTACTACAAGAATGACCTTTGGCAAATCAATTAATTTCTTTTTCTTTTTTTTGAAGCAACTGGGGGTTTAGTGGCTTGTCCTGTCTCACACAACTAGGAAGTGTTAAGTATCTGAGGTCAGCTTTGAACTCAGATCCTCCTGAATTGAGGACTGTTACTCTATCCACTGTGCCACCTAACTGCCCCCAAATCAATTAATTTCTGAGGATTTCAGTTTTCTTTTCCCATAAAATGTAGGCATTGGACTAAATGGCTTTGGGAGAACCTTCCATCTCCCAAACTATGATCCTATGTTTGATATTATGATTTTGAATCCTAGCTTGGTCTCTTATTAGTCTCTGGCTTGGTTTCCTATGGAGTCCATCCTCTCTCCTACTTGTTCTTCCACACACCCCACATAATACACACTCTCTCCCAGCTCCATGACTTTTCAGTGGCTTTTCCTATATGGCTGGAATGTATGATCTTCTCAAATCCACCCCCAGGCTTCCATGAACTCAAATCCTACCTTCTGTAGGATATTCTTTTTAGTCTCTTTTCCTTCCTCTAAGATTACTTCCTATTTTATCTACCTATCAATTAATCTATCATCCATCTATCCATCCACTGATTTCTCCATCAGTCTATCCATCCATCTACCAATCTACCTATCCATTCAACTATCTGTTCACCTATTTACACACACACACACACACACACACACACACACACACACACACAATGTATATATATGGGTCTGCTAGATATTGCAGTAGATAGAATTCTGGTTCTGAAGTCAGGAGAACTCAAGTTCAAATTCAGTCTCAGATATTAACTAGTTGTGTGACTCTATTTGCTTCTGTTTCCCTATAAAATGAGAAGGAAATGGCAAATCAAAAAATTTTGGTTTTCTTTGCTAAGAAAACCTCTAAAGGGTCATGAAGAGTTGGATATGACAAAACAAAAAAATGCTTGTACGTATGTTATTTGTCATGTATGTGGTTATTTGCATGTCATTTCCCCTCAAAAAAATGGGGAGTCCTTGAAGACAGGAACTTTTTTTTAAAACTTTTTTGTATCCCCAGTGCTCAGCATGGTGCCCTGCCACATAGTAAGTGCTTAATAAATGTTTGCTGTTATTGTGCGAAGTTGGGTAAATCACTTTATGTGTCTGAGCCTCAGTTTCCTCATCTGTAAAATGAGAACTAGAGAACTTGGATTCACTCCAGTCCTATGATCATATGTGGTTATTATTTTTATATTATATAACTTGGAGATATATAAAATCATGGACTTGGAACTATTCAAAATGTATACATATGTGTGTGTATGTATATACATATATACAAATACACATTACATAGATATAACATATACATGTGTATAAGTGTGTGTAAGTATGTCTATGTGTGTCTATCCATTTCCTATCTCCTCCCCATGCAGCATGCAGGATAGAGGCTGATGAATATTTGTTGAGACTGCTGTAGACTTTGGTCTCCCTCCCCCTACTCCCCCAAGCACATGCCCGTTCTTCCAGCTGAAAGGTTTTGCTCTCACCTAGACTGTCTTGCGCAAGATGCCATTAGTGCCGTGTGGTGAGGGGCCCTTTCTGAAAGGCTGAGCACGTTTGTTTGCCTAAGCCTGAAGCCTGAGGCCGCCAAGGCCTGGTGGACACGTCAGATTCTATTCCCTGCCTTTCTCCCAAAGATAATGTCTGAAGGACTCCCCCAGACTGCGCCTGTCGTTTCTCTGCCAGGATTGACGCCAGCGTCTACCTCAGACTGTGGGCTTATGACAAGCACTTAAAAACCAAAAGTAAAATCCAAAATATTTTTAACTCACTCAGTTTCTGAAGGGTTAAAGTTGTTGCAAAGCCTTGGACTGTCATTCAAGCCATAATTGGGAATTATGAATCAGTCTTGGAGGTAAGTTAAAAAAAAGTTCAGACCAGGAGAAAATACACATACAGACACATATACACAGACATTTACTCCCTGACAATTAGTCAAGTTGACAAGCATCTATTAAGCACTTTCTATGTGCAGGCATTGTAGTAGGATATAAAGAAAGGTAAAATATCCGGTCTCTGATCAATTTCTAATAAGGGAGACAATAATACAAAAATGATATACAGATTTTATATATATATGTATATACATATACATATGTATATGTATATGTATACATATGTATACATATACATATATATGTATATACATATATACATATATACATACATATATATATATATATATATATATATATATGATTTACAAGGCTTATACAGGGCTTATAGTTACTTCAACCATAAAATGTGGATGATAATTGTTAGAATCCTAGTGTTAACCTCCCCAAGAAACCTGCTCCCAGAGAGAACCATTATATTTTTTAAAAAAAGAACACCACAGATAATAGCACTTACTTCCCAGCTGTGAGGATCAAATGAAAAAACATATCAAGTCTTTTTAAACTTTAAATGCTAGCTGGTATTATTACTATTGTATTTAACATGGTGCTGGGCTTTGAGATTCAAAGGAAGAAGTTGTGATCCTAGGGCTTCACAGAATTTATACAAAAGAGACACAGAAACAATTCAACTAATACTAATAATGAAAATAACAACAGCTCACATTTACTTAGGGCCTGCAGTACATGCAAGGCACTGTGGGTAAGTGCTTTGCAAATATTATCTCATTTGATCCTTATGACAGTCCTGGGAGGTAAGTATTATTATTATTATACCCACTTTACATTTTAACAAGAGGAGAAATGACCTGCCTAGAGAAACAAAGCTAGTAAGTATCTGAGGCCGGATTTGAATCTAAGGGTTTCTTGACTCCAGGCCTGGCACTTTAATCACAGTACTTCCTAGCTGTCCTTTATGATATAGCTTATATAATACAACATCACACTAAATGGCATGGTCCCAGCAATTAGAAATAAGGAATGAGTGAAGAGTTAGTTGTGCAAGAAAGAAAATAAATAACAAAGGAAAGGTGTTGGTTTTATAATCAAAGGGCTTTGTGGTTTCATCAGGTTCTAGAACCCAGATCTTCAGTAAATGATTGTAATAAATAATACTGATGATGACAGGTAGTATTTATACAGTTCTTTTAGAAAGCTCTTTCCAGGAATTATTTTATTCTGGTTGTTGGTCCTTTGTTTTTGAACAGGACAGTGACATCACGGCGATGTCTTGACTTGTTTGTGAACTGGATTTAAGTGAGACAGAGCCATACAAAGTCATCAGTTTCCCTCTATTCCAATGATAGCAAAGCCCACAGGTAAGACCAAACGGGATGTTCAGGATGCACTGGATGATCCTAGGGTCTATCCAACCCCTACAGAGCCTGCTCCAGCTGCCTTCGTGGATGGAACAAATTGTTCTCATCTCCCATTTACAGTGGGGGGAGTCTTCACATGCGTGGGGAGACACCCCTCAACTTACCAACAGGATGGAGGCCTGTCAACTATCCTCAACCTGATTTATCCTGTCTGCTGGGATGGTTTTACTGTGTTGTATTCATTGCACATGCTTTGAGAAGCCACAGGGGAAAACATGAAGAAAGTGCTATTATTATAAACACTCGTTTTACAAATGTGGTAACTAAAGCTAATGGTGACTTGACTAGGGTCACGCAGCTACTAAGTAAATATCTGGGCAGGATTTGAGTTCAGGTCTGTCTTTTGAGAAAATAGTAGAATCTCAGGAAGCTACCAGGTCTAACTTATTGGCTCTATTATTTTTTTTTTTTTTCAGAATGGAAAAAAATGTCCATTGACCTTGGGTGGGGGAGTTATCTAATTATAGAATCATTCATCACAGAACTAGAGATAGAAGCTCCTAAAACTACTCACCCTGCTGGGGACCCAACTGGAACTAACCAGTAAGGCAACGTAGTGTGCTCGATTTTGCCCTTCCTCCCCCTTTCTCTCCCTCTTCTCTCTCTCTCCCTCCTTTTTCTCCCTCCTCCCTCCCTCTTCCCGTCTATCTGTCTCTCTCCCTCTCCTCCCCTCTCCCCATTTCTTTTCTTTTTTTCCCTTCCCTTCCCTTCCTTTTTGTCCACAGAGAGTATCATACCCTTATTTGAGGGTGTTCTGCCCAAAGGAATGTAAATTTTGATTGCTAAAATCTTACAATGTAGAGGCTACATATGTTTCTTAAGGACCATGCCTTAAATCCCATGTCCCAAGCCAAGCCCTAGCTGATTATGTTCAGGTCGAATGGCCTGATAGAAAGAGCAATTCCTTCGGTTTTGGCCAGAAACCTGGAGGATCTTTCCCTCCCAGGTTGATCCCCACCCGCTTTTTGTGGATCAGGTAAAAGAGGCCAGCTCTGCCTCATTTCTTACCTAGTCTTAATCATTGACTGGGATGTTCTCAGTCAAACTGAGACCTTAACTTTAAAAGGCCAAGGTCTCCCACAGCATCCAGGGCCTTCTCCTGTTGTCCAGATCTATCTCTGGCCCCTGGATGCAGAAGGTTCTAGAGGAGAAGGTGAGGCAGTGAGCTTGCCCAGCCCTCCCTCACTGAAGCCTTTTTAACTTGTATGTGATGGCGTCACCTTCCTCATGTCATGGTCCACTTCAAGGACGAAGGACAAGAACAGAGCTGGAAGGGCCTGCTTAGGACATTTAATCAACTGCAGGACAGAAAACTGAGGCCCAAGGGTCTGTCCTCAAGAAACTTCCATTTGTTGATAGATTAAAGTCATTTTTTTCTGTTTTACCTCACCTCTTTCTGGGAGGGTGATGGATTTGGACAATCAATGGACCGAGGTCCGAAGGACCCAAGTTCAGATCTGGACTCAACCTTTATGAGCTGGACTTTCTCTATAAAGCAGAGGAAGACTAATTGCTCCTTGCCATCTCTTCCGGCTCTAGAGCTATGATCTCAGAATTAGGACCTCATTTTTGTTAAGTTTCATTCAGGTTGTACACAGAAGTCCTGGCAGGCTCCACAAATGGAGAGTTTTTGAGCACATGGCCTGACAATGAACTGCATTCGACTCTACACTGATTGCCTAATATTGACTATTGACTAGTTAAGTCACATGTTGTTTATATTTTGTATCTCGCCAGAAGAGTGGAAGCTTCTTGAGATCAAGCACTTTTCCTTTTTTGTTCTATGAATCTCCAGTTCTTAGTATGGTACCTTGGAAGATAAGTATTTAATCTTTGTTGGACTGAATTGGAATGCATTTTTTAAATGATCCAATTTAAATATAGTTTTATTTTCATGACATGCAAAATTAGTAGCAACTTTCACAGGCCAGACTTTTTGGAGTTTTTTAGTTATATGGGAAGGATTTTAATTACAAAATCAAAATTCACTGATCTTTCTGGAAGGGAAGAAATAAAAAAAAATTTAAAAAAAAGTTATATTAATCCAATAATCTCCTTAGGGTCACAGCAGGTTTTAGATGCCCCAGAAATCAGATGGGTCTCACAAATTTGACTAAGAACAGTCGGACAAAGGTTTAAAAATATTAAAATATTTTGCCTCAATTTTTTAAAAATTGCTCCCTCTACATTTGTTTTTCTCCATTTTTGCTTTAAGGAAGAATATTTCTACTACTACTAATTCCTGAGGTATATGTATCCATGGCACAAATGGTCACCAATGTGAAGCACTAACAATAGTCCTTTGGTCTTTGGAGAAGTATCCAGTATTTAAATGAGGGAGGGGAATATCCCTCCCAGGAAATAATAAAATAAAAAATAACCAGGAGTTATTTTTTAGGAAGAATAAAAGAGTATAGCAATATTTCAATCTTCCAGAGATTAATCGATCATAAAAACAGCATACTTATAGGATTTCATCTAATTCAATTTTCTTATTTCACTAGGGAAACCGAGGCCTAAATAGGTGAGTAAATTGCCCATTGCTCCATAGATAGCAAGTGGAAGACGCAGGAGCCAAACTCAGGTACTTGAGTATTTTCCACCACATTGTGCCACCTGAAAATGAGGAAACTGAGGTCTAGAGAAGAAGATTTGTTCAAGGTTGTGCAGATAATAAAGAGAAGAGTTTGGATCTGAAGTCAGGTTGTCTGCCTCAAAAGCCTTTGACTTAATCATCTTGATGGTGGCTCTGCCAGGAACTAGATATGCTCTTGGGTGAGTCCAGAGTAAACATTTCTAGGTCTCAGTTTCCTTATCTGTAAGATATTGGGGTTTGAACACATGCCATCTAAATTCTAAATTCAGTGTTCCCAGGACAAGCTGACCAGGCAGCAGATTGACATATGATGACTCCATGACAGGTTCCAAGAAATCCTGTTTCGATTGTTTCAGTTTTAGCTCTTCCTTTTCCTCCTTTCCTCCTCTTCCCTACTCATTCTACTAGAGACTCCTTTCAACACACACACACACACACACACACACACACACACACACACACGAGTAATTGTTGGAAAGTATATAGAAGACCTGAAAGGGAACAGTGTGACATGTGAGTACGACGAGGAAGGGGCATCATAAAATTTTGAAGGCTATTAATGTCAGACAAGAAGAAATTTGATTTTATACTATGGATAGTAGGAAGCCATTGAAGAATTTTTAACTGAAGAGGGAATGCCATGATCTGATCTATATATATAAGGAAGCTAAATCTGTTGGCAAATATGAAGGATGGTGGTGGGATGCAGAAGGGAGTTTGGAAGTAGATGAGGTGAGGAATAATGGAAGCAGGAAGACATCTATTATATTGGTTCAGGTGGACAGTAATACACTCAAGCTCATGGACTTTATTCACAAGAGAGTTCTTTAAAAGAAGGCTTCTTAAATTTTTTCCACTCATGACCCCTTTTTGCCTGAGAAATTTTTATGTAACTTCAGGTATATAGGTACATAAATCAAACTTACTGATAATAAATCATAATTTTGCAACTCTCACATTCAGTTACATGACTCCATAAGGAGTCATGACCCATACTTTAGGAAGCTTTGCCTAAAATCCTTATTACTTAAAACCTATCTATTTTTATTTCAGATACAATTCCGGCAAGTTTGGTTTTCTGGCTTCTCCCCTCATAAAAGTCAGAATTCCAGTCTCAATAGTGAGGGAAATACTAAACAGGACCATTTTGTGTCTGTGTAGAAAAAATAATCTAGATACATACATACATATATATATATATATATGTGTGTGTGTGTGTGTGTGCAGATCATATAGATCATAATACACATATTTATTTATTTTTGTATGCTTATTTCTATAAAAGGGGCAGTATAGCACAGTAGATAAAGAGACAGCTCTGGAGTGTGGAAGATTCATGATTAAGTTTTACTTTGGAAATATAAAAGCTATGAGATCCTGGAAAAGTCACAATCTCTTACTGCTCCAGACAACTCTGGATATCTAGAAATCTATAATCTGAATTATAGGCCATAAACAAGTTGTTGATCTGCTTTAGATTATATTCCATATCGGGAGTTTTGAACACTAATGACATACCATCTATCAATCTCCTTTCTCCAAAAAAAAGTCTCCAATTTTAGCCTGAATCTAAGAGTGAAGTCCTTATCATTAAAATCCCTGTATCTCTTCCAGGATGTGTAACATCGTGCTTTACACAAAGTAATTTTTAACATGTAGTTGTTGAATGAATGGATGGTTGGCAAACACATCTGTCTCTTCTGCCCTGGAGGCGTCCCACCTGAGTCTGGACTAGCTGATTCACTAGTAGTCTGATGACTTGAGATGGGAATCACTTTCCAAGCTAAGTTATTCATAGATTCCCATCTGAGATATTATTCTGAAATCTTACCTTTATCCAACAGTATAGAGGAATTAAATATGTCCAGAGTGTAAGGGAGAGAAAGGTACTGGTTGTTTCAGCAGATAGAAAAACCAAACCAAAAGAAAACCAGGTAAAAGAAACTCAAAAGAATTGGTCTAGAACCAGAAAAGCCCTCAGAAGTTATCAATTCCCATCCCTTGCTTTTAAAGATGAGAAAGCCTAGAGGAGGAAAGTGATTTGCCTAACATCCACAGGATTGTTTCTAGCCAAAGTGGAACGTGAACCCAAGACATCTGACTCCAGTCTTCTTACAGACTCTGTGACCCAGTGACAGACCTCTTAGCTGTTTCTCTAATGTGACACTCCATCTCTGAATCTGAGTGTTTTCTCTCGTTGTTCTATGACTAGAAATCTCTCCTTCCACATCTCCACCTTGTGAATTCCTTCAAGCACTAGATAAAATCCTACCTTATACAGGAAGATTCTTTCCCCCCCCCCCCATCCCTACCCAATTCTTCTTAATTTTAGTGCCGCCTCAATTCACCCTGTTTATCTTATTTATTTTCAAGTAGCTTATCTGTACTTAGTTGGCTGAATGCTGTATCTCCTCATTAGACTGTCAGCTCTCTGAGGGAAGAAAAAAATTTTTTTTGGCTTTTCTTTATCTCCCCAGAACTTAATACAATGCTTGGAATACAGTATGTGCTTAATAAACATTTACTGATTAACTAACTGTAAGGAAGAATGAAAAGTAATGGATGACAATGAGGTTGGGGGAAAGTTTACTGGGTGGTAATACCTTAACAGAAACAAGGGCTTTTGAATAGGGGCAGGTTTAGGGGTAAAAAAACCAACAAATTCTACTCTGGATACAATAAGTTTGAAATGTTCAGGTAAAGATAGTTAGCAAGTGACCTGTGAGTAGAATCTAAGAGATCAGTTTGTTATATATTAAACTTGGGAGTTATCTGTGCAGAGAAACAAACATTATCTCAATTCAATTAAATTTCCTAAGTATTTACTAAGAATGTCTACTATGTGATGGGCACTGTGCTAGGTGTTAAGAGATAAAAAGACAAAAAGGAAATGTTCTATTTCGAATCTTATATTTGACAGGAGGAATACAACATGAACACAGATGAGTAGACATTAAGTGTTCACAAGATGAATGAAAAGTAGAGTCAGGAAGAAGGTAAGTGTTATGGAAAGATTCAGGGAGGGCACTGCATAGGAGATGGCAACTGATGTGTGTCCTGAATAAATCTAGGGATTCTAACAACTGGAGGAGGAGGATGCATTTTAGACACTGAGGATCACTCCTGGAAAGTCATGGAGTCAAGGGATAGAATGTGTACAAACAACAGCCAGTGAGGGTGTTTGGCTAGAATGTAAGGGGCAAAAAGGGAAGTAATATAATAGGAAAGAGCCAGATTATGGAGAGCTTTAAATTGCAGTCAGAGGACCATGTACTTTATTCTCAAGGTAAGAACCGATGGAAATTTTTGAGCAGGGGAATGAGTGGTTTAAGAATAGACTGTAAGAATATCAATTTGCAGCAGTCTGGAAGAGAGACTGTAAGAAACAAGACCTGTTAACAAGCTTTCTCATTTGAACCTAAGAACAATCCTTTGTGGTTGGAAAGGTATTTTTATCCCTGCTTTACAAACGAGGAAACTGAGGTCCAGACAAATTAAGTGATTTGCTGGATGAAATTCAGGCAGGATGAAAGCATTGGTCCTTTGATTTCCTAGCCAAGTGTTGCTGATCCTAAAGTTAGTGAGCTTTCAGGATTATAAGATTTCGAGTTTAAGAAATTTTAGAGATCATATACTGCCACTTGATTATTTTTACAGATGAGGAAACTGAGGCTGGGGACATTAAATGAGTTGTCTAAGGAGGCAGAGGGGCACTAGAAACCAGGCTTTTTTCTACCACACCACCTGTGCCAATCATAAAAGTTAAAAAACAAAAGCAAAAACATTTTGAAGGGTCCTTTGTTGCAACTAACAGAGACATAAGTGGCTTGATGGATAGAACTTAATATGGGGCTTGGAATACAGTATGTGCTTAATAAATATTTACTGATTAACTAACAGTAAGGAAGAGTGAAAAGTAATAGATGACAATGAGGTTGGGGGAAAAGTTTACTGGGTGGTAATACCTTAACAGAAACAAGGGCTTTTGAATAGAGGCAGATTTAGGGGTAAAAAAAAACAACAAATTCTATTCTGGATACAATGAGTTTGAAATGTTCAGGTAAAGATAGATACAGATGGATAGAACCTTGGACCTGAAGTTACAAAGTGCTGGGTTCAAATTTGGCCTCAGACACTTTACTAGCTAGATGAGTCTGAGCAAACTTTTGTCTGCCTTCCTTTCCTCAACTGTAAAATGGGAATAATAATATAGCATTTTTATCTTCCAGGGTGATTGTAAAGATCAAGTGAGATAATATTTGTAAAGATATTACCTGGGTATATTGCAGGTTCTTAATATTAAATTCTAATTACTTCTCCCCCTCAGGCCCACAAAAAAAGGTTCCTTCTCTGGGTGGCTGAACATGGCAACATCTGGGAGAAGCTAGTGGGAAAACTGAGCCGGAAGGTCCTCCCTATCTGAGTATACTAATAGTTTGGGAAAGATCAATGGCTAAGAAACAAACCGGGGATTGAATGGATCAATTAAAGATGAAAGTAAACCTTGAATACTCAGTAACACTACATGCACAGCAATCAGATGAAGCTAACTAGAAATTCTCAGACAAGACACTATGATAAAGAAGTTTTGGTCTGTTAGGCAAAAGTATCAGTTCATAATAATAATCCTTGGGGTGGCTTTTGACCCAGAACCTTAAAGCACTCAATATTCACTTTCCCTTCCTTCCTTATAGGAAGGAGCAGGGAAGGCAAGGCACTCACAAGCCTAACCTTGCACCATCACTGTATCATTACCTTTTTGCCTTAATTCATAACTTACAACACTGAATGGAAACATTTGAACCTGAAGAGTTGCAAACTGGAGGCACCTGATGGTGCAATGGAGAAAATGTTGGGTCTGAAGTCAGGCAGACCTGAGTTCAAATTTGATCTCAGGGTTCTAATAGTCTGTGTGTTCTTAAGTAAGTCACTTCTGATGTCTCTATTTCCTAAACTGTAAAATGGGCACAATAATAATAAACCTTACTTCATATTTTATACACACATTTTACAAATTTTAGTTCATTTGGTCCCCCACAACAGGGCTGTGAATGAAATGAAATTTGTAAAAATGCATTTTAGAGCAATGGTTGGAACATGGATGCTTTACAGAAATGTTTATTCTCTTTCCCCCAATTAAAAACAAATCTAAAAAGTAAAACCAAATGCCAGTTCATTCATTTGATTATTAATATAGTTTATTTATCCATTCTTAATTCATTGATCATTAATTATTTCATCATTTTATAAGCACTTATTGTGGGCAAAACACCATTCCAAGTTCTGGGGAGATATAGAAATGCCAGAATTTCACTCATATATACTGTTCATAATCTATGTTCAGGACAACAGAAATGGATCTTCATTTTTCAATTTTGGGTCAAAAAATACCCAGAGTTAGAAATGAATTAATATTTCTTTTAGGAATATGGGGTAAGTAGAGGTACATTTTCTCACCTAGAATTAGATGAATAAAACATTATATGGGCAAAACCCATTATTTCCCCTACTGTATAATACAGTAATCTTCATATTGTAGGTGCTTAAAGGATAATGGATGAGTGAATGAATGAAAATTTTCAAGGTTTTTAAATGGCTTGTTGTCCTTGTCTCTGCACACATTCTTTACCAAACTCAACAAAAAAAAGGAGCAGCAACGAATTGTGACTGGGCCTGAATTAAATAATGAACACTTTATTTCCACCTTAATTTTTAATGTGCATTAAAGCCCCAAGCCAGATATTCACCCTGGAAGAACCTTCTCCATATTTCACCTTTCCATCAAGCTGAAACCAACTGATTCCACATGGAAGTCTAGAGATGAAATGGGGGGGGGGGGAGGTGAAGATGATGTCAGACTCAGGGTAAGGAAGGAGGTTAATAGCTAGCATTTACAGAGCACTTTAAGGTTAGCAAAGTGCTTTACTCGGGGTTAGAAGTAAATGAATGTTTCTGCTAGAAATAGGGATGAAATGGAATGATTTTAAAAAATAATTAGCCACAAGCATTCCCTCAAGCCCAGATCCCTTCTACCTTTGTTCTTTCTGATCCATGAGACAAGAGCAGGGAAAAAAATTTCTAGACTAGTTAATAATGATAGCTACGATTTATGGAGCACTTTAGGTTAGTTAAGCGCTTTACATAGTTTCTCTCTTGATCCTCAAAACAACTCTGGACAGTAGGGGCTATTATTATCATCATTTTATAGATATGGAAAATGAGGCTGAAAAGTAATTTGCTTAGAGTTATGTAGTCAGAATTTGAATTCAGATCTTCCTGACTATAAATGTAGCATATTATTCATTGTGGCACTTAGTTGCCTTAGGTTAAAAAACAATATAGAATATAGTTATCCCTTCAACATCAAGCCTTTTCCTATCATTTGTTTTTATGTATCTTGGTTTGGCATAAGAATTTTGGGGGAGTTTTGTAGATGCTGCAGATGATACAGAAAAAATTAAGAAATTCAGAAATGCATAAAATGTATATATAGTATTGTATAACACCACCCAAAATGTTATAATAAGACACTGTAAGCACCTCATAAAAGAAAAAGAAAAAATTTGGACTTCTTCTCTGCTTCAAAGGGAAGGACAAAAATTTTCACAATGATTTTTTACATTATAAGGGAGTGGAAGAAGAAGGGTGGTGATGTGCCCCTAAGTCCTGCAATGTGGAAGGGAGAAGCATACATGACAGAGCAGGTTTCCCTTCTGTAGCAAAGGCTTAGAATTTATGGATGCTTTTTAGAGGTATCGGCAGATCACACTGCCAGCCATCCTACAGATGCTTGTTAAAGAGGAGGTAATGAGATAACCCTTTGCCAAACTTCTAAATGAATGACTTCTGATGCTAGGTCAGTAGCATTCTCCTTGTATGGGGTTGCCATTCTGGACAGCCCAGTCATCCTGTTCTTGCAACATCAAGAACATCCTTCATTTAGTCTCTTATGGGAGAGGAACAAAAAAGAAAAACTGGAGCTTTGAGGGTCAGTCTGGTCTGGATTCTCACATTCAACTAAATGAAGAAGTAGTCCTGAAGTCCATGTTTTTTTTCCTACACATACATAGATGGGCAATGGACTGGGACCTGAGTCAAATAGGAGATAGTCAACTAGAATTTATTATTATTATTTGTTTTTAATTTCTTATTTATTTATTAGTTTTCAACATTTACTTTTATAAGATTTTGATTTTCACTTTTTTTCCTTTCTCTTTTTCCCCCTCCCCAAGACAACAAGCAATTTGATGTAGGTTATACATGTACAAATATATTAAATATATTTCCACATTAGTCATGATAAATTGGTATTTAGTGCCTAGTAAGTATTAGGCACTGGTAACCGTTGATAAAATAAAGGCAAAATCAAACTAAAAGAAAAAAAACCCTAAATAATTTCTAATTTCAAGGAGATTGACATCTAATGGAGTGGGGAAAGGGGAAAGATGAAATGAATAAACAAGATGTAGACAGGACAAATCAGGTACAGTCTCAGAGGTCGGTACTTAGATTAAGGAGAACTGAGACTTCCTTGCAGAAGGTGAGACTTTAGCTGAGACTTGAAAGAAGGTAGGGATGTCACGTTCAAGGAACAGAAGGGAGGTCTCACTGTGACTGGATTGAAGAGTATGTGGAGGGGGAGTGAGGTATGAGAACCAGAAAAGCAGGGGGCCAAATAGTGAAGATCTTACAAGTCCAGCTGAGGATTTTATAATTGATCCTAGAGGAGACAGGAATTATCACTAGAGTTTACTGAAATGGGGTGGGGGAGGGTGGATGGTTAGACCTGAATTTTAGGAAGATCAATCTGAGAACTGAGTAGAGAGTAGGGAGAGACCTGAGATGGGAGATGAATCAGGAGACTAATAACCCCAGAATGAGAAGAGGACAGCTCAGAATGCATTTGAGAAGCTCATACGGCAAGTGTGATAGTCCCAAATTGCTTCCTGACACCCAAAGCCGACCACGTAACACTGACATTCTCAGGATGAAGCTACAAGTCATGCAATGCCATGATCTCAGAAGGATCAAAATTTCCAGTGACCCCCAGGGCGTGGAGAGAAGCCTGGTGGGTGTAAGTGGGCCTGAAGTAGAGTCCCAATGATGACTTGAGGGTAAGAAGAGGAAAAAAAAAGTCAATCCAAGAAATGGATAACCAGGAAAAGAGGTGGGCAGGTCATGAAGTGAGAGTGAGGGATAATGGATAGATAACGTGGGTGTTGCGCTGGTACTCATGAAATATTCAGTGACCTAAAGAAAGACCTTCAATAAAAGGGGTCTACCCTCTCGGCAGGATTTATAGAAAGATATGGCCCAGAATCAAAAGGGATGAGACAATGAGGATGAGCCATGATCTGTGTCTCCTCTGGCAGTATCCACAGCAATGAGATCATGGACCCACTGAAGTAAATTCTTAAGCAAAGACCGATCCCTTACTGAAAGTGGATAAACTGTAATTAAAAAAAAAATTCCCTCCTGAGTTGCTTCCCTTTTGTTTTTCCCTCCCAAGATTTTGTTCTCCTACATGCAGAACTGTTAACTCTTTCGCAGCCTGCAAAATTCATCCGCCACCATCTAATTCTTTGTTTATAACTCTGAGATTTTTCCATTGAAATGAAAAAAAAAATGCCCAATTTCCTTAGTTCTTTTCCACCCCTCATTAATTTGTATTCTTGGATCCTATCCCCAAGCCAATGGCATCCTAATGCTGAGCCTGTGTTCAGAAAGACTGATTGCCAGAGTCCCTCGCAGGCTAGGCGAGAACAAATATCCCCTTAAAGCTCCGAGTCTTTGTTGGCCTGGTCACTTTCTTGGCACAAACGGTTCTCACAGTTTAATTACACAAAGAGAGCTTGGGTGCTGGGGAAGAGGCTCCAAAGGCCAGACAAAGAAAACAGCTCCATGTGTGAGGGAGTGTCCTGCCACACTAATCCAGTCCCTCGGTTTCCATTCCATTAACACTGTAGCACAGTAAACGGAGACAAAAATGCTCCATTAACTTTCTGAACAACACATTTAAAAAATAACTCAAATAAAAGCACATAAGGTAGAATAATGAGACAGAATCTCTCCTCTCATCTCCCTCCTTCCCTCCCCACAGAAATCACTAGGAAAGAAGGAAGCAATAAGCATTTATTAAATACCTACTATGTGCCAGATTCTGTGCTAAGCATTTTACAAATGATATCTCATTTAATCCTCACATCAACCTTAAGAGTTAAATGCTGCTTTAGTTCCTGTTTTACAGTTGAAGAAACTGGGGCAGACAGAGGTGAACTGGTGTCCAGAGTCATACCACTAGTAATTGTCTGAGGATGAATTTGAACACATGATTCTTGATTCTTAACCACATTCTATCTGGACCATGGCCCAAAAGAGAAACTTGTTTTGTGCTTCTAGATAGAACTGTCACAAACATCACGGCCAGCCCCCTCTTCCCTGCTCACTGAATCATCATTTGTAATTTTTTTTTTTTTAAAGAAAGGAACAAAAAAAGCAGTTGGACAACATAGGCGATATTTTATATTATGGCTCCTACTTTTGCAAAGGATGGAGGAAGGTGCAGGGGGAGTCACGCTCGGTGACTATAATTACAATTTGGAGTTTTTCTTCTCTCTGTATCTCTAGCCACTGTGTAATTAATTTGTTCCAAAATCTTGGTGCAGCTTTACGTTATTAAACATATAGTTTTTAAAAAATACCCTAAGATTTTTGGGACACCTTGTACTGTCTGGTCCAGTGCTTCTTACTTCATTTTGTACCAGTTCATGGGTCTTTTCCTAATGCTCTGAATTCTTCATTTTCATCTATAGGGCTGCCATAACATTTCATGATATTCCTGTTGTACCATCATTACCTATTCCTCCAACTGATGCAATCCTTTCTTTATAAAGAGGGGGAAAAAAGTCCAAAAACTAAATCCAAGAGAGTTCCGGTGACTCATAGCATGTTCATGCGGCGAAGGCAAGTCTTGGGCTCAGGAATAGAACTGAGGTTTGCTGACTCCCAGTCTGTAATCTTTTCCCCACATCACGCTCTCTCCCTGCCACCCTCTCCTCCCAAGGCCTAGTCTTTTTGTCAGAGAGTGCTTAATGAATGACCTTGGATGATGCTCAACATTTCTGAGCCTCAGTTTCCTTAATGCCCAGGGAACTAGGCACGTGAAGGGTGAGGTCATTAAGGCTGAGCGGCAGCTACTTATGGCCAGGGTTAGTCCGGGAGGGGGAATCAGTCAGTCCCTTTGCAGACACCAATCAGCCCGTTACACAAGTGTGGCTATTCTAGGACTCTGTGCAAGCGTCCCCGACTGGCCTGTCAGAGCGTGTCAGGAATAACAGATGCCAGGAAGGGCTCTTTGGCGGGGGCAGTTCCAACTCGGGGATGGAGCAGCTTTTTCTGCTGTCTCAGTGCCGGGGCTCCCCTCCGCTGAGTGGGGCTCTCAGGAGAATGGCTTGGGCATTAAACTGTGATACAGGCCGCTTGAACTCTAATACATCAGAGGGCTGGGCAGTGGTGATTCTGCAAAACATCAGTAGCAAGAACAATGACATGCAGGTTCCTTCTCTACTCTTCTGAATACAATAATCATCTGTAAAAATGGGAGCATGGAACCAGGTAAAACTTATTTCACAGACTTATAATGTGAGTCAAAGGAAATCATGTATATGAAAGTGTTTTCCCATAGAAAGTAATCCACTATGTCAAATGTCAGTTATTACCAAGTATTACTTAACTCTTCCAAGTGAAAGTAATTCAGATGTCTTCTCTTAAGCAACTGGCAGCTTGCCGGCACCACAGAGCCCCAGCCCAGAGTTAGGGAGAACCCTTCCGGAGTTCGACTCCAGACTCAGAAGTTTACTAGCTAGGTCACTCTGGACAAGTCACTTAATCTCATTTGCCCCAGTTTCCTCTTCTGTAAAATGTGCTTAGAGAAAGAAATAGCAAACTACTTCAGCATCTCTGCCATTAGTTTTTCTTGCTTTCTTACAAATAAGAGTAAGGAATAAGAGAATTCAGATCTGAAAATAAAATAAAATTGAATTTTAATTAAAAAAAAAAAGACAAACAGTTCTTGGTCACAAGGAGCTGCTTTTTTAATGGGTGAGGCAATGTACACACAAATGGGTTAGGTTTTTCCTCTCTCCTCCCCTAAGCAGACAGAAGGCAACCTGAGAAGGAAAGATGGAACCCAGAATCTGGGCTTCAGGGAGGAAGCCAGGGAAACTAGAAGGCAGAGATAAGGGGGAAAAGCCCTTTCTTCCTCCTTAAGAAAGCCTGTGACAAGTTCTAGCACACACATCAGTGACCAGAATTGTGAAAGGAGTGGAAACCACTGTTTATGAAGATCAGTTGAAGTAATGGGGGATGTTTAGCCAAGAAAAGTACAGAAATTAGGGAGGGGGGCACGGGCGCAAGGTGGGGAGGAGAGATTAGGGCTATGATAGTATTGGGAGAGCTGTCATGTGGAACAAGGGATTAGTCTTGTTCTCCTTGGCCTTAAAGGGCTAAACCAGAGCAGACTTTGGCTTCATGTCAGAAAAAAAAATCCTAACAATGGTGTCAGCTCAGTTCTGCCCCACTGAAGGTGGGGAAGCATGCTAGCGAGGAGTGGAGGTGTTGTAAGAAACCCCACTGGTATCCAAGGGGATTTGCAATGAAATTAGGTTACTTTTCTGCCACTGGGAAAATGGCTGGCTAGTGAGGGGAAAGGGAGGTTAAGATGGGGCTCTGCCCAAGAATACTCTGGTTGGTCATGGAATAGCTTGCACTGTATTGTCAGAAACGGGCTGGATTACATAACTTCAGAGGTCCTTTTAAAGTCTATAATTTTGTTAATTTTCTGATCTGTGGATCATCTAAGGCAGACGATAATTCTTTTAAAATTTTCTTTTCTTTTTCTTTTAAAATTAAAATTTTTTAACTGGCTTTTCTATCACTTTTCTTTCTTTCTCTGTGTGTGTATGTGTGTGTATATATATATATATATTTTTTTTTTTTCCTCCCTCCATCTCTCCCTTTTTCCTTTTCTCCCTCTTCTCTTTCTCTCTCTGTTTTTCTCTTTCTGTCTCTCTGTCTGTCTCTCTTTCTCCCCTCTCTTTCCCTCCCTAAACTAGATTCAGATGCAGTAAGTCACTTTCCTTCACTTTCATTTTCCTTTCGGGCCCCTGGAACAAATGATCAAAGTGAGTCCCAGAGAAGAGATTTAATATCCTCAGGTTGAATGTAAAGTCCTTTGTTTTCATTGTAACCAGCACCCCAACCAGCTCTTTGGAGGCACTGAATTGTTGCTATTCTTTGTCTTTCTGAAAAGGAGGACCATGGCGTCAGGGAGATGGTGCCATGAAATGCAAAGGAGTTGGATTTAAGTGAGGTAAGTTGTGCAAAGTCACCCACCTCAGATTCTCCTCTAGAGCCATTTCAGTCCAAAGAGGTTTGATGAATTAGTCCCAGGTTAGCATAAGTAGTAAGAAGCAGCCAGGACTCAAACCTACACCCCTGCCCTCCAGATCAAAACCTCTTTTCACAGCTCATTTCACAAGGTAAATTAACAGTTGTTGATGAACTTAACTAAAATTTTCTCCATCCCCTTTGCCATCTGGCAACAATACAAAAAATAAAATGGCAGGACTGGCAACCAATCAACAATTGTTTTAATTAAGGGCATAGACTATGTTGGACCCTGACAATATGAATATAAAAAATAAAATAATCCTGGAACTCAATGAGTTTACATCCTATCTGGGGATATGACGATGTGTACACAGGTAAGTAAATCCGAGATAATTTGGTAGGAGAACAGGGACGGTTGCTTGTGACATCTGAGCACATTTTTGATGGAAACAAGGAATTCTAAGGTGAACAGAGAAAGTGCTCCCGGCAAAAAGGGCTCAGAAACTGAACATGGGGTAGGGGCGTCGGCGTGGAGGTGGGTGTACCTTGCCAGAGACACCTCGGGCCTGGCTAAATGAGAGCACAAGAGTGGTGCTATTAAGCTACCACCAACAATGACAGTGTTAATGAATTTCAGGCTGATGAAATGCTGATTGCAGGATGGGGGGGGGGAATCAAGAATGAATTGATTATAACTATAATAAATGATATTTGTTCTTTGGGAAGGAGATGTGAAAAGCTGGGTTGCTGTCATTGATTTGATGAGATTTCTTCTCTTCTGTCCCTAAGGATCAAACTGCACCGACTGAGCCAGAGTGGTCAGAATTCCCAGTTTTGCCTGGACCAGAAGAACACAAGGCCCAGGAAGGTGGACTCAAATCACCAAGTTGAACAAGGCCCAGTGTTCCTTCTCACAGCTTTATTTATGAACAACAAAGGCTTTTATATAAAGAATGGCCTTAAGTAGAGCTAAGCAAATCCAATTACTTTGGAAATACCCCTCCACACCTGTTTTCTAAGATGCTGGATAACATGCTTGGCAATGCACAGGAAGAGAGGAAAATTTTCTCCTGGAGGCTGCCATCTTAGCTGCCCGCCCCCCATTTCTGGATAGCCATTTTCTCACTGGCAGAAGGGGAACCTAATTTAATTGCAAATTCCCTTGGACCCCTATGGGTGCCTGTAACATTAAGTTTTCAATTTAGTAGGGTTTACTTTTTCAGTGGCACGTCACCAGCTAGCTCCAAACAGTCCATTTTAAAGGGACACAGAGAGGAAAATGGGGAGACTAATAATAATTGACATGGATATTAAAACACTTTATAGGACTCATCCCACTTGACTTGATCCTTCCACAATCATGCATAGTAGGTATTATGGTTACGCTCATTTTAACAGATATTGAAATTTCTGTAGGATTCATAATTATAATAATGAAACAATTCATAATAGGATCAGCTGCCATTTATATAGCATCAGTATTATATCATTTGCATCTCCTAACAATTCTGGAAGGTTGCTATAGCTATCTTAAGATAACCATTTTACAAATGAGGAAATTGAGGCTCAGAGAATTGTAATGATTAATTCAAGGTCGCATAACCATTTAATTCACTGATGATGGGGATGTGAGTGGTGGTCAAAGCAGAAGCAACAAAATTCATTTCAGAGGTTAGAAGATAACATGAAAACTAGGAGGCTGCATACAAACCTACTGTTATTCAATAGAAAAGGAAATAATAGCTCACAGTTCTATAGTAACTTTACAGCTGAATTCAATTCATTAAACATCTATTAAAAGTATATTATTTATGTTCCAGGCATGGGGACACAGAGACTAAAATGAGATGGTGCTTGCCCTTAAGGGGCCTGTGGATATGTTTGTGTGTGTAGGCAAGGAAAGGAAAGGAAGGAAGGAATGAGAGGGAGGGAGGGAAGGAGAGAGAGAGAGAGAGAGAGAGAGAGAGAGAGAGAGAGAGAGAGAGAGAGAGAGAGAGAGAGAGAGAAAGAGAAACAAGGGGGTAAAGAGAATGAGAGGGAAAGAGGGAGAAAAAGAGAAAGGGAGAGAGAGAGAAAAGAATATGAAAACTAATCAGCAGTGTGATAGGTTATCCACAAAAACAATGGGATTTTACTCTACATTAATATCCAAGAGAGGGGATAGTCTCCGTATATTTCACTTCAATCAGACCATATCTGGAGGGTTTGTTTTGGGCATCACATTTTAGAAAAAATAAGAAATCCAAAGGACAGTATTCAAGTATCTTTTGAGGAAAAAGTGTGGCAGCTTTTATAGTCCAAACTTCTGAATGGGAAAATTCTTTCCCACATCCAATGGCTGTTTGTTATGGAGCAGGGTTAGTTTCAGCACTGACTAGGGATGGGACAACTTTTGATCAGAGTATACTCATACACTGCCTTGCGTTATGATTCCCTCTTGTAAGGCAGAGGAAAGCCATTTCTATGATAGAAGGGAAGAGTTCCCATCCTTGATGGTACCAATAATAGCCCCAGGAAAACATCTCATCTTACTTTGTGGGAGAGGGAGTGCTGAATGGCCACCCCAGAAGAGAGCTAGCATTCAGACAATTACTCAGCTTCTCTCCATTCTGATTCCAACTCTGTCCACTTCTAGACACCACTCTGCTTTCTTCCTGTGCAGAGCACAAAGTGAAGGGATGGAAGAGGAGAGAGGACAGGAAATGTTCAGGGGGAGGTTAAAGAATTACTATTTGATCAATTCCAATAGACTTGTGATGGAAAGAGCCATCTGCACCCAGAGAGAGAACTATGGAGAGTGAATGTGGATCAAAGCATAATATTTTCACTTTTTTAAATCATTGTTGTTTGCTTGTTTGGTTTTTTTTTCATTTTTTTCTTTTACCTTTTGATCTGATTTTTCTCACACAGCATGATAAATAAGGAAATGTGTTCAGAAGAATTGCACATATTTAGCCTGTGTTGGATTGCTTGCTATCTATGGGAGGGAGAAAAATTTGGAACATAGGGTTTTGCAAGGATGAATGCTGAAAACTATCTCTGAAAGTATTTGGAAAAATGAAAAGCTATTTAAAAAAAGAATTACTATTTGTGGGTTTTTGGAGGGAAGAAGTGAGGATTAGAAGAAGGAGGGCAAAAAAGAGAATCCATCATGAGAGAGTGCAAGAAGATGGGCACAGTCAATCTGTCAACAAGTATTTATAGTATTTATAAAGCACCTTCTATGAATCAGCTACTGTGCTAAGTTGAATTCCTAGGTTCCTTCAGTGTTTAGCTCATTTGACACTTACATGAACTCTTTCTCAGTAATCTCAGGGCCCCTCAAATGCTAGGGCCTTTCTCCATTCTTCCCCAAAATCTTGCTGATTCTTCTTTAGAAGTAAAATTCTTTGTTTTTGTCTTTGTTGTGCTAGTATTAAGCACAGGTCCTGGAACATACTAGGTGCTTAATAAATGCTGCTTGATTGACTCATAGAGGATGAAACTTGAAGCTAACTGTTCCAAGGTAAAATGATTTATCCAAAGCTAAGTAAGTGGTCAAACCCAGACCATTTGGATCCAAGGTCAACATCTTTATTCCATTGGAACATAATGCTTATAAGCTGGCTGTTTCTTTGATCCTTGAGGAAATTAATAGGGATAAGTGACCAAAAAAGACATTAGGAAATACAGCCAACTTCTACCACCATATAGGCTGAGTGTGTCTCTTGAGCCTGGATCTGTAATATATTCTCAAACTATCCCTTGATCTCCTCCATCTTTAGGTTATAGTCACAGGTCTCAGGGATGGAAAGGACTCTCTATCTCCTTGCCTGCTGCTAAATTCCTTCTATGACATCCTTTATAAAGTTCTGCCTGAACTCTCTTAGGAACAAAGAACTCACTACCTTACAAAGTAGTCTATTTGGAGCAGCTAGAGAGCGCAGTGGACAAAGGACTGGACCTGAACAAATAATTCAAATTTGTCCTCAGATGTTTAATACATACTAGCTATGTGACTCTGAGCAAGCTACTGAACTCCAATTGCCTCGGAACCCCCCCTAAAAAACCCCAAAAAACCAAGTAATCTATTCCATTTTGAAGCAGCTTGGCCATACAAAAGATAAAAAATAAAAAACTGCGCCTGGAATTAGAAAGACCAGAATTCAAATGTGACTTTAGACACTTACTAGCTGTGTGATCCTAGGCTTGTAACTCAACCTCTATCTGCCTCAGTTTCCTCAACTGCAAAATGGATCATAATAGCATCTATCTCCCAAGGGTATTTTGAGGGTCAAATGAGACAACAGTTGTAAGGCATTTAGTATAGTGCTTGGTAGTAGTAGGCACTTATTAAAAGGTCAGGGAGCCATTGATCATTGCCATTACTTAGATGGGCTTAGAGATCTGAATATCTAATTTAAATTTGAATTAATTTTAAGTATGTATACTTTTGCTGAAGGATTTTTTTTTTTTTGGATAAAGAAGGCTTTGTTTAGCCCTACACAAAACTGTAAAGTTGGTGATGTGACTGGATAAATCACAACCTCCCAGGCCAGTGTGCTCCTCTATAACAGGAAAGGGGTTGGATTAGAAAGCCTCTGAGGGTCCTTTTGAGCTTCTGATCCATAACTCTTTCTCATCACAACATCACCTTAGCACAGAGTGTTATATAGTAGAAAGAACACGAATTTAAGAGTCAGGGCACTCTACTAATAGTATACATGACTTTGGACAAATCATTACACTATAAAGTTAAGGAATCTTCCTTTGTCAAAATGAGATGTAGAAGGGACTATATGCACGAAAAGTCAGAAGGCTAACAAGTGCTTTCCATACATTATAGGAGAGAATATGGGGGAGACAAGGTAGGAAGAGAGGATGGAATGAAGGGATGACCAGAATAAGAGCAGAGAGTAACTGCTCCAGAGCAGGGTTCAAGTCTGGGGGTCACAGAGTTGAAGACTCTGTGGGCTACAGAGAATGAATAGGAGGACTGGATTTTTGTTGCTGCTCAGTCATTTTCAGTTGTGTCCCATTCTTTGTGACTCCACTTGGAACTTTCTTGGCAGAGATACTGGGGATTTACCATTTCCTTCTTCAGTTCATTTTACAGATGAGAAAACTGAGGCAAATGAGATGAAGTGACCTGACCAGGGTTACACAAACAGTATCTGAAGCTACATCTGAACTCAGAGTAGTGTATGAGATCTAGCTCCCTATCCACCGAACCACCTAGCTGCCCCAGGGGCCTTACCTCACCTCCTACAAAAAAGCATTCACTCCTCCACTAAAATATCCCCCATCCTATGGACAGGATTTTTTTTTTTTGAAATCTCAGGGTGAGCAATGGTTTCAGCTTGTGCTGCTCCTCAAACCCTAGCAGCTAAACAGAATCACAAAATCTTAGCCTTGGAAGGGGCTTGAAGAGCTACATTCTCCATCCTCTTTCCTGTCCCTGGATCTCTCTGACAAGATTCCTGGCAAGCGCTTACTCGGTCTGTTTGGAAATCTCCAGTGACCAGTAACTCAGAGGGAGCAGGTAACCCGTGTCTGCTGCTAAATGGGATGGATGGTTAAATTTTTCTTCTGTGGAAGAAAAGTGGTCAGTGGGAAAGCCAGGCTTGACACTAGGCTTCAACAGATCAAAGACAGCTGGCGTGTGAGTCTGAGAGGCGGACTTATTAGATATTGTGCAAACTGGAAAAGTCAACACTGGAGGAGTCACGAGAAGATAAGTCTATTAATGCACCGATGGCGACCCTGTGGGTTGTGCTGACTGTTTTGGCTAACCATTTGGGTAGCCATAAGAAATGTGACGACTCTCTTCCTACCCTTTGGCCTAGAGATCTTACTACTGGCTACATTCCCCAGGAAAGTCAAAGACAGAAGGAAAAGTCCAAGATAGACCCAGTGTTTATAGCAGTCCTTTCTGCCATAGTGATGTTCACAGACCTACAGTTGGGAAGGACTTTAGAGACCAGTGATTTCACAGATGAGTAAACTGAGCCCAGCTCTAGGAAGGAACTTACACATATACTTCGTTTGACAGAAGAAGAAACAAGCTTTTGTTGTTGTTCAGTCATTTCAGCTGTGTTCCATTTTTTGTGACCTCAGTTGCAGTTTTCTTGGCAAAGATACTGGAGTGGCTTGCCATTTCCCTCTCCAGATCATGAGGAACTGAGGCAGTTAAATGACTTGCCCAGGATCACACAGCTGGTAAGGCCCAAGGTCAGATTTAGACTCTAGATAATTCTTCATGACTCTAGGCTTGGTGCTCTATTCACTGAATCAGCCAGCTGCTTCAATTTATCCAAGGTGACACAGATAATGAACATCAAAAGTGGGCTTTGAACCCAGGTCTTTTTTTTTAATTTTCAAAATTAAAACAATTTTTTTGAACACAGGTCTTTTGAATCGAGGATCAATGTTCCTTCTCCTGTACCCTCCTCAGCATCTGATCTGTTACTTACTATTACTTACTATTCAATGATGTTGGATCAATCATTTCACTCTCAAGTCTAAAATCAGGAGACTAGTTAGTCTAGTCTCCTGATTTTAGACATGAGGGTGAAATGATAGATCTTGTTTCTTTCAGAGCCTATGATTTCATCCCTCTTCTATTTGTCCACTTAAGAAATAGTGACTAACTTGCTAGCACAATATTGGAGAAGGAAATGGCAAGCCACACCAGAATCTTTGCCAAGAAAATCCCAAATAGGTCATGGACAGTCAGAGATGACTGAATACCACTACACCAACCATTTACTACCTGATGGCCTCAGACTCTTACTAGCCTTGGAAGCAAGTTGCTTTACCCTGTTGCCTCAGTTTCCCTATCTGTAAAATGAGCTGGAAGGAAATAGCAAACCAGTTCAAAATCTCTGCCTAGAAAATCCCAAATGGAGTCACAAAAAGTTGGATGTGATGGAAAAACAAACAAAACCCAACAACCAAACAACTACTAGCACAAATCTGTTTAGGAAGAATTGAGAGATAGTTAGATGGCCTTAATGGATCTATCATTCTTCTTAAACTCAGTTAGGCCTGAACTTAAATCCTACTTCAGACATTCATTAGCTAGCTGTGTTATACTGGGCAAACTACTTAATCTGAGGCCTCAGTTTCCTTATCTGTAAAATGGGAGAATAGTAAGCACCTCCTTCCCAGGATTGCTGTGATGATCAAATGGGATAACTTGCTTTTAAAAAAAAATTTTTTTTTAAATCAGAGTTTTTTATTTACAATACATATGCATGGGTAATTTTTCAACACTGACCCTTGCAAAACTTTCTGTTCCAAATTTTTCCCTCCTTCCCCCCCCCATCCCTTCCCCTAGATGGCAGGCAGTAGTCCAATACATGTTAAATATGTTAAAATATATTTTAAATAAACTGGGATACTTTGCAAAGGACTTTATAAATGGTAATTATCATTATTATTATTATTAACAACAACAATAATAATAATGAGTTTTGTCTTTGTCCAGTCATGTAAAGAAATTTGCAAACTTGCAAGCACTACATAAATGTTAGCTAGTGACAATAACGATGATGATCTTTATTTTTTCTAGGCATACACAGGAAAATTAGATAAGCTGTCACTCTACTGATTGGGGTAAAAATAAGGCAGAATTAGATAGCATGTATTCCTCTTTCCATGCTCAATCATTTTTCATCTCCTCTTTCCTTTTTATTTCTTTTTATTGCCAAGTGGTTGAAACCCAAGGCTTTTCCAAGTCATACATTATTCCCTGTCTTCTGGAGATATACCAGAAGTGAGCTGGGACTGAAGCAGCTGACTAGTTCTTTCCCTAGCCCCAAAATGTTAAGCCCTAAACCTGAGCCTTGAAAGGAAAAGAAATCCCAAATGTCAGCGCCTCATTTTGAACACATCTTATTCATTCCTCTCTGTTTCTCTCCTCCTACTCAAGCCAATCCTTTATTCTCTGTAGAATGATAGTATGGAGAAATAAGAGAAGTTTTAGATTTCAATTAATTTGCCTTCTCTTGCTGGGTAATTCTGGATGGGTTACCATTCTTGAATTGAATGGGAATTAAGAATTTTTTCTTTTTAAAAGGAGAGTACAAGAAGTGCTGGCAATAAGCCAAATCGCCAAATTTGCATAATTCCATTTAGGTTCTGGGATCCAGAGTTGTAAGAAAGCTTAGATATTTTTAATAGTTGAAAAACTGTAGGGTTCAGAAAAGATCTGTTCAAGTTACACATCCTTTTTTTTTTTCCAGGGTGAAAAGAAGTGATGTTGAATTCTAGTACTGACTTTAGAACTATAACCATGATGTGATAAATTGTTGCCAGCTTCTAGAATGGGACAAAAAAGGGACATCAGTCCTTTTAAGAAGGGTGATCTCAGAAAGGTGGAGAGCGAAATTATGTAATTTCAAATGTGATTAGAAGCGGCTAAAATCAGATTTCAAGTTAGTAAACCATAGTTTAAAATGTTCCCCCTCCCTTCTCCTATTTTTTAGTCTAAGAATGAAGGGTTGAGAGAGATGAATTTAATCAAACTAATTGCTTAATTAAGTGTTCTTAGGTCACAGTTGTATCCTTCAAGGTTAATGCAAATCTGGGTTGAAACTTTCATTAGTGGGTTCACAAGTAATTCTATTTAGAGCAGGACTTGTTAAACTTTTTCCACTTGTGACCCCTTTTTATCCGAGAAATTTTTATGTAAACCCAGGTATATAAATGTATGGAATAGGTATATAAATCAAGCAGTTACTGATAATAAATTATAAATTTGAGAAGCTCAATTCAGTTATGAGATCCCGTATGGGGTGTAATTTAAGACGTTAGGATTTAGGGGAGTGGGAAGGTAGGTTCAGATTTCAGTTAGCTGTGAGAATACACATCTTTTTCACAGAAGGGAACTGCTAAAAGCGTTGACTGAGGGAGAGTGCAATTCCCCTTAGAAGGCTTTAGTAAGAGACAGATCATGGAATCATATATTAGAGCTGGGGCAACCTTAAGTAGTGCAGTAGAAACCACCCTACACTGAGAGTCAAAAGACTTGGGTCCTATTCCTGGCTCCAGCACTAATTGGTGGTGTGTCCTTGGACAAAATTGAGTCAATGACTACTGCTGGGCTTGAAGTCAGGAAGATTTGAATTAAAATCCCTCCAATTACTTATTGTCTGTGATTAAATCACTCAATTTTTGTCAGCCTCAGCTTCCCCATCTTTAAAAAGGGTAGAATAATAGACCTACCTTACAATTTTGTTGGGGGGGTTTAAATAAGATAACATTTGTAAAGTGCCTGTGGCAAATTACTAAGGATGTTCTAACATGTTTCATTGCCAAGTACAATGCTTGGCACATAGTAGGTGCTTAATTAATGTTGGTTGAGGCTAATTGACAATTTTTGCACAAAATAGCAAAAAAAAAAAAAAAATCTCCAAAACAAAACCCTCCCAAACCTTCCCATATATCAGTGAAGATATTTATGAATAGAAAGGGATATGAGCCAGTTGTGTGATAAGAATGCAAGACAATAGCATAGTCTGATAACCCCAAAATTTTAAAGTAGTCAGATCCAGTTTACTGGGTAAATCTTTTGTGAAATTATTTTTTTCTTTAAAATCTTATTTATTTAATATTTTCCCCAGTTACATTTCAGACAATGTTTTCATTTTTTTTTAAACTTTTGAGTTCCAGATTCTCTGTTATGCCATCCCTAGCCCCTATTAAGTAACCACATGTGAAGTTGTTGAATACCTTTCCATAAAAGTCATGAAAGAAAATGTAGAACTCCCACCTTAATAAAAAGCCCTCAAGAACAATAAAGTTTGAAAGAGAGAGAGGCACACACACAAAGAGAGACAGAGATAGAGAGAAGGAAAAGAAAGAGGGAGGGAGGGAGAGAAAGGTATTCAGAAACAATCAGTTTCTTCTCTGGGTATATATAGGATTTTTTATCATAAGTCCTTCATAGTAGTCGTGGATCACTGTACTGCTGAGAACAGCAGTCATTTATAGCTGGTTATCCCAAAACACTGTTACTTTGTATAATAGTACATTTTACTTTGCTTGAGTTCATGGAGGACTTTCCAGATTTTTTTTAATGAAATTATTTTTTTAAAGATGGTCATCCAACATTCACTTATTAAATGCCTACTACGATATATGGATATATGGACAAAAATGTAGGTGCACAGAAGGAAAATCTACAGAGAATAAGATCATGGATTTGATGGTGCAACCAATGAACATAGTAACAGTTGTGGAGGGGTGGATGGAACAGAACTGACATTTTCGGCCAAACTCCTCACAGAAAGCAAAACTCTCTGAAAGACCAGGCTCCAGGATTTATTCACAGTAGCACTGGTCATAGGATGATAAAATAGTCCTAGTGCTTATAGAGATGACGACATTTCCATCTGAGTTAGTGCAGTCTAGTGAGCTTAGGCTTCTAACATGATACATTTTATCGCTTCTAAGAGAGAATGAGTGATTTCCCATGATCTGAAGAGGACAAGTGATATGTTATAAACTTTATTCCCACTGCAAGTCAGGCTTTTCCCCCTTTGTTCTAATTACGACATTTTCTGTCCCTACAAGTGGCCATCCATATGGGATGCCCATGGCTCATAAATTTAATATGATCATCTTTTAAGAAAGAATCAGGCTGAAAAGACAATGACCTAGGTTTCTAATCCTGATTCTGCCACAATCCTAGCATACAGCACAAATGAGCTGATACATACACACACACATACACACACATATATAGTGCTTTGCAAAATAAAGTTTTTTTTTTAACAGGTTCTTATGACTATTTAATCCTCACAACAAACCTGTGAGGTAGATTCTACAATTATCTTCCATCCCCTCACCCAGGTGAATTGCCCAGAGTCACCCTGCTATTAACGGACAAGGCTTGAAAGTGAAGTGTCCCTGAATTCAAGTCTAGCACTCTTTCCACTATGTCACCTAGCTCATATATGACTCAAAGAACTGAACCCCATCAGATCGGAAAATTAAAAAGAAATTGTCACTAAATAGAAGTCAAATGAAGTCAAGTCAATATACATTTATTGAGTATTTATCATGTGCTATGTGGGCACTGTGCTAAACCCTGGGAATATAAAATGACAGTCCCTACCTATAAGGAGCCCATTATTATAAAGGGGAGAAGACACCTCTTCATAAAAAGAACCCAAAAGAACCTTGGGGAAGGAGGAAAGAAAGAAAGGTACCCCTAGATGTACAAGGTAGAAAAGTCTGGACAGCAGTGAGACAAGGGGAGGTTCTTACTAGTGGGAAATAGGGCGACAGTTCCTAAAGCAATAGTTCACAAAATTTCCTATGGCAAACAAAAAGGTTTCTAGCATTGCTTTCATTGTTTGCCAAGAGGCAGTAAGAAACATCTCATGGGACGCTCTCTTTCCTCACAGAGTTCATAACCTAATGAGCAAAGCATAAAGGTTTCCATGAAGGTAACTGCAGCTTGTAGCTAAGGGCTCAACATCTGGGGCATTATATGAAGAAATTAGAGTAATTCAATAAAGAAATGGATAAGATAGTCTACAACAACTCAATGTAGACCTTCGGTGTGAGATGGTTCCAAATGTGAAGGTCAGCAGAAGAATACTTAATTTCCCTGGGTCTCTTAGAACGTCCATCTTGTAGAGGAAAGTCCTTAATGTGCTCTATAAATGGTTTTGTTATATTATACCTTGGTACCCTTCTTGGTCTGTTCAACCAAAGCACTCTTTTTGGCATTGGAAACACCTTATCTGAGGGAATAATTTGATGTGTATGTTAAGCTTAAATTTTCTACATCTCAAATTCACTATGTACTTTCTGTTTAATTTCTGTGCACACAACAGTGTTTTTCTGCACAGAATGTAAGCTCTTTGAGGGCAAGGAATGTTTTGTTCTTTGTATCCCTAGGTCCTAGGAGAGTGCCCGGCATGTTGCAGGCGTTTAATAAATAGTTACTGAAAGAACTAATTAATGACAGTCACAGTATCATTCCGGCAAAGGAAGCCCTAGCTGGGCCCTGAGCGATTCCTGCTTTCCTGCAGTTTGATTGCTAGCTACCAAGAACTACAAAGCAAAAGTTTAAAAAAATCTATGGTATTCCACGGCTTTGATCCCATCTTACTGTCTCTAGCCCAGATTTTGGCTGATGATCCCTTGTTTCTTCAGTTCTCATCTTTCCTGTTGTGTGTGTGTGTTTTCCTTTTGAGAATGACTAGTCAGATGCCCTTTTATTTTATATGTGAACATGGAAAGCTTTTCTTAAAGGAGTCCTGCATTTCAAATGCTGACATTCTCTCACTATGTTCTTTTCCCAAATTCCCCTAAATCAAAATGAATCTTCACTGTCTTTGCACGAGTAGATGGAATTTGGAGCCAGTCCCTTTGACACCTTTCCTTACTTCTTCCAGATCAAAATAATACACCCATGTCATTTTCATAAATATATAGTGTCTCTCTCTTTCTCACATTCCCTCATTTATAAAACTTTAATTGATATCTGGGATAGCAAACACTTAGTAAGTGCTTTATTATCAGCATATCTTTTATTTCCAATATTCCTCTTTACATCTATACCCAGAGGGCCATCCCTTGTTACAAAGAATAAAAAAGGAGGGGAAAACACTTTCATTTCTGAATATATTCTTCTCTCCTCTCAGGCACAGAGCCATCTCTTGTAACAAAGAATTTTTTAAAAAGGGAACAAAGTTCATGAAAACCAACCAACATATACATCATCCTATTTATCCTGCCTATAGATTACTTTGTATATATTTTTCTGCACGTTGCCTCTCCCATCAGATTGCAAGCTCCCTGAGAACAGGAATAGTCTTTTGCCTCCTTTTGTATTCCCGGTGCTCAACACATGCTTGGCACAAAGCAGGCTCTTAATAAATGTTTATTGGTTGGTTGATTGATAGGCTACAATTCTCACACACAGCCCCTCGCTTATGCAAAGAACAAAGGGAGTGCATTTTTTGTTTACTGTTCACTAGTTCCAAGCTGGCTCCAAACCCTTTTCTAACATGCTCCATCTATAAAAGGCAGGCGCCTGCCTGGAGGGAAGCATCTTCCTTTTTGAATATTCATCATTATCAGGATGGACAGGAGTCTCCACTTAGAAGAGAAACCAGGTCTGGTCTCTTAAGCTGGCACTGGACAGGCTGCCAGTGTTCTGGGTACCCTGGCAGGTGGGGGACTCTCGCTTTCCAAGTTGCCGCCAACCCTGAAGGAAATAAACAAGGTTTCCAGGCTCCCTCAGGCAGACGGGTGAAATGAGTAGTTTCGTGTGCAAAGAAATACTTAATGATGCTATCCCTCTACCCCGTTCACATGGAGAAGTTTTGACATTCAAGGCTTAAAAGAAAAAGTGGAAGGATGATAGACCCTCAATTGCTGGGTAGAATGGAGGACTTGGGTTATATTTCTTTTGTGTCCCATGAACACTCACATTGTGTAGCAGCTGATGAATGAGAGAGAGAGAGAGAGAGAGAGAGAGAAGAAGGAGGAGGAAGGGAAGGAGGAAGGGAAGGAGGGAGGGAGGGGGAGGGAGGAGGAGGGGGAAAGAGAGAGAGAGAGAAAGTGTGTATGTGTGTGTGTGTGTGTGTGTGTGTGTGTGTGTACTGAGAGGAGAAGGAGAGTCAGGAGGGACCCATGGCTTCACACCAAATTGTAGATCTTAAATATTCAGTTGCCTCTTAAGGAAAAAAAAACACCTAACCCTTTATAGCTGTTGTTACTCTTACCCTGGATTGCCAGAAGCATAATTTTCATTAAATATTAAGGAGCTATTTGTTAAAAATCACGTTGCCATGGTAACTAGGGAGGAAAAAGTGTTTGGGGGGAGAGGGAGGAGCTGGCACTGCTGACTCACAGCATATTAATCAAGAAGAGCTTGCTATTATTTAATGAGTCCCCCCTGGAAGGCCTTCCAGTAACAATGCACTAGGATGCTCGACGCTGAGCTTGTACAACCATAGCAGCCAAGAAGGGCTCTCTTGTAGACACCCAAATTCTAGGCTCCCACCTACCTTAGGTTGTCTGGGTTGTCAGGATCCCAGCTTTCCCCAGCTCCTCCCCTCCCCAACTCGAAAAGACAGTACTTTTTGTCTGGAAAGCGGGAGCTGGGGAGGAGGAAGGAGGAAGGGAGGAGAGTCTATGATTTTATTTTTTAATTTAAATTTTTTTTCAGTGGTATGCACACTGAATTTTCTTGCCTGCAGAGAGAATGGGACACTGATGATCACTACAGGGAAATGTCCTGAATGCTATTTTCATCCTTAGCAAAGGCTTTACTCAATACATCTTGTTCCTCAGAACAAGGCCTCCAAGCTCAGTACTCTGTCCACCACTCCACCCAGTTGGCCCCCAGCCCAAAAGAAGTAGTCACTGCCCTACTGACTTGCTGGAGAGGACACAGACCACTCAAGAATCCCGGGAAGAATCCTTTCATTCATTCAGCTAATGCCTTTAGAATCTAATTTCCAGAACCTCTTCACTACCTAGATCTCTCAGACCCAAGGTACAGTCTCCCATCTGCAAAACAGATGGTGTTAAGACTTGGACAACCACCCAAAGCCATCATTCCCAACACTCCAAAGATCCTGTGAGCTCGTCAATGTGGGTATTCTCTTCCCACTCTCCCATGCCTACACATCCTGTCTGATCCTTGTCTGTGTCCTCCCAATACCCAATAGGCTAGGGTCTTTCCTCCACTTAGTTCAGGGTTTCTTAACTCGGGGTTAATCTGTAGTTCCTAACCCTCTTGGGGGCACATATAAATAGATTTTAAAGGTTCCTGTGAACTTGAACAGGAAAGACTCCATCTTTATTGTCACTAATTTCTAATTAAAATTTAACATTTCCTTCAATGAGCATGATTCTGTGAAGGGATCTATACTCTTCACCAGACTATCAAAGACATCTATTACATAAAAATATTAAGAATCCCTCATCTAGAGTTTCTAACCAATGGATGCACCTTCTATTCATCAGTTCTTGCTTTATGACTAGCTTTCCTTTTTTTCCTTCTCTACTCATGCATTTCTCTAATGTTATACTACCATCTATAATATTCTCCTTCCTATTCCACACACATATTTTCAATAAAAAAAAAACCCATATGAAATGCTACTCTTGCGGCTACAGAAAAAGACACCAAATCTAAAGATTCTAGTATTCTGATAAATGTTGTTTGTTGATTCAATCAAGTCCAATATGTATCTATGTATAAAGCATTGTGTTAGGCACAAGGGGGAGAAAAAAAATTGACAATCAAAAATCCATGTTCTTTGGCAATTTAATCATAGAAACGGAATTTATGGGAACTGACCCCAAGGAAACCATCCAGTCCAACCTCCTCATTTAGAAGATAAAGAGACTGAGAAAAGTTTGATGATTTGCCCAGCTAGTCGGTGTCTGAGGTAGGATTTGAACTTGGGCTTTTTAAATTCCAAGCCCAGCACCCTATTCATTGTACCACTCTAGCTTCTATCTCATCTGACAGAGAGAGTAAGCAGCACTTTATGCTGAGAGAGAGTGAGCAGCACTTAAGAATCCTAGGAGAATTTCCTTTCAGCTGATGCCTACAGAATGTAAACTTCACTGCATTCTTACTCTCTAGATTGCTCAGGCTCAGACTGTATCTCATGAGGTCCCTTCTTATTTCTCACATGAATTAAGGGAAAAGAGTGTGTAACTTTTCTTCTGGCTCCACCCATAGCACTGTGGTTAGAAGGAAGCTTTCCTGCTTAGACTGCAAAAGAATAGTGACAGAGTGACAGACATGAGAGAGAGAGAGAGACAGACAGACAGACATGGGAGAAAGACAGACAGACATGAGAGAGGAGAGAAAAGAAGAAGGGGAGAAAGAGAAAGTATGTGTGTGTGTGTGACACAGACAGACATGTAAGAGAAAATAAAATGATAAGGATAGAGAGAGAAAGAAAAAGAAAAAGAGAGACAGAGACAGAGAAAGAGAGAGAGAGAGAAAGAAAGAGAGAAAGAGAGAGAGAGAGAGAGAGAGAGAGAGAGAGAGAGAGACAAGAGACAGAGACTGAAATAGATAGAATGTGTTCTTACTGATTACCATGTGGCTATTATATCATTATCCTGTATGCCTGTTCCTTTAGCATCAACAAATATCAACTAAATCTTTATTGAGTATCTATTGTGTACAAGGCACTATGCTGGCCTCTGTGGGGATACAGAATTCAATTCAAATAAGTATTATTAAATGATGATTATGTATCAGATACTGTGCCTTACTGTTCAGAACTACAGAAACGTCTTTACCCTTAAGGAACTTACATTCTAGGGGGGAAGAGTGGCTTACCACAGATACACTGGCAGGTGTAAGTATGAAATGTTCCTATAACTTTTAAGCATCTTGCAAATTAGATGCATAATAATAATAATATGATAATATTTCTCGAGCCATAAAGATTCACAATGAATTTTCTTCAGTGATGTTTTCTAATATCCTAATTAACTTAATTCTAAGTTTTCTAATAACTTAATTCAATTTAACAAGCATTATTAAGTATTTTCTCTGTGCTAGGCACTGGGATCAGAGACAAAATGAAATGCAGCCCTTGACTTTGAGCTTACATTTGTGAGGAAAGGGAGGAAGAGAGACAGTGTGTGTGTTTGTGATGGATACATACATATATGTGTATATACACACACATACACAGAGAGAAATGTTTATACTGTCTGTGGATATGTATATGGCAATAGCTGGAGGAGTCAGTCAGGCTTTGAACAGAGGTAAGGATTCCAAGAGATGAAGGTAAGAAAGGAAAGATGAGAAATAGGAGATGGGATGTTGTATACCAAGCATAATAAGTAGGCCAATCTGGCCTGGGAGACAGAATTCAGCAGTGGGGGAATAATGTGAAATCATTCTGGCAAGATCAGTGGTAACCGGATCACAAAGGGCTTTCAACGTCAAACAGAGGAGTTTGTATTTTATCCTGGAGATAGAGAGTGTGATTTGTTTGAGTAGGGGTAGAACATGGTAAAAAACTATTATCTAATTTTAAATCAGACCTATAATAATTAATTAACACTAATTAGTATAACAATGTTATAGGATGCTTTTAGGTTAACAATCATTCAATGATTTTTATCATTTTATCAATGATTTTAATCATTCAATGAAATCAAGAAATAACACATTTTCTTTTCCACTGTCAAAATAAGACTAAGTGGTAGGAAAGATTATCCCCATTTTCTGGATGAAGAAACTGAATCTCAAAGAGCTTAAAGTGTCTAGGCCAGGATCGCTATGTTGCACGGGACTTGAGTCTCTTCTCACTCCAGTTTCCATATTCTTCCCACCACCCATGATGCTTCTCTATAATCTACAGGTCAAGAAGCTCAAGCTTGGCCGAGGTTACATGGCTGGAATTCAGAGCTGGAAGGAAAAGGTTCCTGAGGGAGACTGAAGCTGGGGAATGCTACAGGACTTGTCCCACGGATAACAAGTTAAACAGCTTCTGATCTCTGCCAGACTCTGTTCTTCTTCATTCTACCTTCCCCCCGGAATTCTTTTGCATTTACTCAGGAAAGACTTTGCATATACCATCTGTGTACATGTTGCTTCCTCCCTGCTGGGGGTTAGGTGCCTCAGGGGAGGGACCGGTTTGATTTCATCTTTGAATCTCCAGTGTCTGGCTTGGTACCTGGGACAAAGTATATATTCACTAAATCTTGTTAAATTGGCAGCAGAGTGAGGAACTGAATTTTGTTCCCCCAACTCCAAATCTGGCAGTCTTTCCATTAAGCCTTGCTAGTAAATGTCGTAACTAGAGTTAATGAATTGAATATGCATGAAACCTTCAGAGAACAATGACAGAGTATATAATTGAGTGCTCACATGTATGGGAGAGATCACAAAAAGTTCAGGAGATTAAAATGAGCTGGAATAGTTACCGGGAAGGCTTCCTGGAAAAGGTGGGTCTGAATAGGGCCCTGAAGGAAAGTTAATTTGAAAAGGGTCAGAAAAATGGGATGGAGAAAAGAACAGATAAATGGAGCTACTTTGGGGACAAAACTGCAGCAAATCTTTATTATGACTTCCATCCCGGTATCACCCAACAGGCAAAACCCGTCAAGGTGTGTACTGCCCGATGCCCCAGTTGTTGTGAGGCATCTGCCCTGGTCTGAAGCCCGCCAAACCCTTGGATCAGAGTCTCTCATTCTGATGTAGGTTTCCTCTCTTTGGTGAGTGGGAGACAAGGGAGATGTTCACTAAGGGGAGAGATTTAGGCTGCTAAAGTAGGGGAAGAATTGGGGCGGGGGCAGAGGGGTGGAGGGGAGAAGAAAGGTTAGGGACTAGACCTACGACTTCAATACTAGAGGTAAGGAAAGTTCCTTTGTCCTGCTGATTGATTCCCTCTCTGAAAATTATGTACTTAGGGAGTTGCCTAGAACATTCAGAAGGCCAACTTATGAAAGAACTGGGACTCAAAGCCAGATTTTCCTGGCTTAGAGGTCAGCTTTCTATCTGCTAAGCCATGCAGGAGTCATGCAGTTAAAAAAAACAAACATACAATTCAGAACCCAGCTAAATAGAACCCTCTATGAGCCAGATCCTCCCTACTCTTGAGTCCCCCCAAACAGATCTTTTTATTGATTAAAATAAATCAGTCATTCAATAAATATTTATTAAGTACCTACTGTGTGCCAGTACTGTGCTAAGAAAAGGCAAAAAATAGTCTTTGTCTTCAAGGAGCTTACAATACAAGCATTTATTAAGTACCTATATTGGCTCATCCCTCCCCCCAGCTTTTAGGAAGAAGCAACCAGCAACAAAACCACCTCATATCAGGAATTTAAAAAGTCATTTGGTCCCAGTACAGGGTATATAAATCCCAAAGAAGGTCAAAGACAGAGAGAAAGGTCCCATATATACCAAAATATTCAAGCAGGGCTTTTTGTGGACTGAAAAAAAGAAAAGAAAGAGTATGTGCTTATCTACTGGGGAATAACTGGACAATTTTAGAAATGTAATGGAATACTATTGTAAGGAATGATAGTTTAGGAATTCAGAGAAAAATAATAAGATATGTAGAAACTGATGGGAAGGGAAGTTAGCCCAGAACCAGGACACAACACAAGCAATGAATCCAATGTCAGTGAAAGGCAGTTGAGATCTAACAAATTATAATGACCAATCTTGGTCCTGGAGACGATGAAACTACCTTCTTCCTCTCTAGAGAGGAGTCAGGAGACAATCGTGGTTCTGCTTAAAAGTTTTTCAATTTTATGAGAAGGTTGGAGGTGGTGGTGTAGAAGTGGTTAAAAACTAGAAGACATCAGTGAGATTTGCTTAAAAAGAAACTGAGTCTAAGTATGTTCTGGGCTCAATAAAGAATCAGATCACTTCATTCTCTTTCTACCTATTTCTACAGAATGAGGTCTTTTACCTTTGATGTTCAGCACTGTGATCCAGAGAGATTACAATGCCTTAAATCATCCAAGTCTTAATCAAGTTCATGATCCTCTAATTGGTGAAGCAGAAGGTGAGCTCTTATATTTTGCAAAGGTTTGCAACAGCCAAAAAATATGTAATAACCGAAACACCTAATTTCCAAGTAATCCATTTAATTGAGATTTCACTATAGTCTCAACTGTGTACCTACTGGCTGTGCCCACATACTAACACCCCAAAGTGATATATATTGAGGATCTATCTATCATCTATCTCTCGTATCTAATACTCTATGTATATATATATATATATACATATATAAACTTCTTATATATAGATGAATAAATATGGTTGTGTGTATACCTATGTATATGGTCACAGATATAAATATTTTTGTCTCTGTGGGTATATACACTTATACACCTACACATATAAAATCACAGATTCTAGCCTAGGTGCTGGGAAGAACCTCAGAGGTCTTCTTGTCTAACATCCTTATTTTGTAGATAAGGAAATTAAGGCCTCAAAAAAGCCTTAAGTCCCATGGGCAGTAAATGTCAAAGGAAGAATATTATTCCAGGTCCTTTGACTCTAGAGACAGTGAGTGTTCCTTCCACTGGGCCATCCTTAAAATCCTTTTGGATCAGGGGAAACTAACATACATAGTGGAAGGCATCAGGGGACAATGGAAAGAGCTCAGGTTCCAGAATCTGAGGCAAATGTGGCTTCATCTACTGATGATCTTGGGCCAGTCATTTAACATCCACAAGCCTCAGTTTCCTCAACTGTTAAATGATGAGTTTGAACTAAATAGCCTCCGAAACCTGTTTTAGCTCTAGGGAGATGAATCTGTAACTTAAAATAATAAGAAAGCATCACAGATCAGCGCATAATCAAATTTCAGACAGTCTGTGTGGCGTAGAGTAGACAGTAACTATGGAGTTCAGTGGGAAGGAGAATTTGTGAAGGTACTGTAGAGGAGGAGGGGTTGCAAGTGACAGGCTCTGAGATTTCTTTCAGCTCTAAATCTCTGATCAAATGTGTGTGTTTTTTAAAATTTATATGTGTGAAAATTCTCTGCAGTAAGGAGTTCTCTTGAAAACTCCATGGGCCTGTCAACTTAAAAACATTCTCATTTTCATTTCTTCTGTTGCACAAGTTGCAAAGTCTGTTCAGGAAATCAGGAGAGAATTGGATTTGAATCTCACTTGTAATGCTTTTGTTAGCTGCAGCCCAATAGACAGATGTGAACCTCAGTTTCTTCAACTTCACAATGTGAGGAGTAAGTGAATTGATGTATATATGTACATACAGTGCTTGTAAAGCTTAAAATTCTAAATAAACAACAGTTATGACTGGAGGCAGCTAAGTGGCTCAGTAGATAGAATGCTGGACCTGAAATCAGAATACCTGAATTCAGATATACTTACTAGCTATGTAACCTTGGGAAGACACTTAACTTTGGACTTAAATCTATTGGAGAAAGAAATGGCAAACCATTCTAGTATCTTTGCTAAGAAAACCCCATAAACAGTATTGGTGTCCTATAGTCCACAGGGTCACAAAGAGTTGGACACAACTTAGCAACAAAAACAACAATAATTATGATGATGATGATGTTTGTCACGTCTATGACTTATCCATCAAAGCTACTGAAATGAAATTCTGATACTAAAATTTGATAACATTTTAGAATAATTTGTAAAAAATAATTGATTTTTGTTGATATTTTTACATGACATTTTTTTTCTGAAGGATATTCCTCATACTCTTTCCTCTACCTAGTGTTCTATCTCTTGTAATAAAAAGGGAAAAGCAAAAAAGCACCTAGTTCAGTAAAGCTAATGAATACGTCAATTAAATCCAAGAACCTATGCAATGTTCCACCCCAACAGCCTCCCACCACTGTAAAAAAGGCAAGAAAGAATATTTTTTCTCATCTTTTTTTCAGGGATAATCTTTAATGCTTTAATGTGATTTTCAAGGAGGTCTTCCTTTCTTTGGAGAAAAGTAGGCATTTGAGATTCATTCTCAGAAAATTGTGAGGGAAGCCTATTTCCCCACTGATGTATTTTGCAATACAATACAGAAAAAGATTTTTTCCTAGTAGAGGTCACCTAGCTATTGTAGAATGAAAAAAGTGTCTTAGAATAAAAAATCCTGGACTAGAATCCTATTTCTGACATTACCTTTAGGACCCTGGACAAGTCACCTGCCTGAGTCCCAACTATAAAGTACTAGAAAAATTAAACTATCACAAGGTTAATATGAATAAAGCACCAGTAAGCCTTCAAGCACTTTATGAATTGATACAGTAAACTATTCATTAATCAAGCAGTCAAGAAGTATTTATTAAAAGTCTACTATGTGCTAAGCTGGGGATAAATACAAATGGAAGCTTCCCTATTCTCAACGAGTTTACATTTTAATGGGGGAGACCACAAAGGTCATAGATATTCAGGCACAGAAAAATGTAAAAAGAATAAACACAAATAAATACAGGGTAATTCAATGTGGAAGACACATAGTGATTGCTTAGTAAATGCTTGTGGACTGACTGAGGATGGAAAAAGCAATATTTGGCAGCTAATTGTATTAAGTTGCCAGGAAAGTAAGGAATAGGAGATTAAGGCGTTGGGTTCCCACTTCCAGATGAAAAACAACCAGACACAAAAATAAAGTAATGTTTAAAGTCCAATGAGAAAGAGAATTCCGCGGCAAACAATTTAGCAAATACAGCTTTTAAGGAACACATCTTTTCCCCAGAGTGATTCAAACTCAGCACCTGTCAGTGGTCAGAATCTAACTCATTGTCCAAAAGGTATCTTGATGATAGAAAAGGCTATCCAGAGAGAAAACTATAGAGACTGAATGTGGATGGAAACTTTATATTTTTACCTTTGTTTGCTTTTTCTTTCTCTTGTTTTTTCCCCTTTTTGTCTGATTTTTCTTGTACAACATGACAAATATGGAAATATATTTAAAGAGATTATATGTGTTTAACCTTCATCAGATTGGTTGCTGTCTTGGGAGGGAGAAGATAAAGGAAGAAGAGAGGGAGAAAAATTTGGAACACTAAAGTCTTAAAAATAATTATGGAAACTTATTTAGAAATATTAAGAAAAAGAAAGGAACCTCAATTATAGATATACCTGAAAAAGGACCATCTGGATCTCTGCTTGAAGGCTTCCAAAGGGAGAAAGAGATCCCCCCCTTCTAAGTCAGTCCTAAAACCTGTATTTTGTTTGTTTTTTTTAAGAGAGAGCCTACATCATGTGCCTCTTTGTAACTTGTCCTCACTGCTGCTGGTTCTGTCTCTGGGGCTATACTGAAGTCCAACCCTTCTCCTACAAGAGAAACCATCAAACACTTACTTGTACACACCTATCACACTCTTCCTCCCCCCCCCCCAATTTTTTCTTCTCTAAGATTCCTATTTCAACCACTCCTCTCAGGGCACAGACTCCAGGCTCTTGACCATCCTGACTACCCTCTTCTGGACTCTCTCCAGCTAATCAATTGAGTACCGTACTCCTCACACAAGTAGGCACTTAATAAATGTTCACCGACTGAACAATGGAATAAATATCGGATCCCGAAAAGCCTGCTAAGCCGGGCTGTTTCTGTAAGCCCTCATTAATTCAGACTTGGCTAGTTGCAGCGGCCTAAGAGACTGGTTACCCACTTAGGAAAATCACCTATTGCTTCTAAGAACTTGAGACCCCATTCCTCTGTAATTGCAGGATATGATTTCAGTCAGTACAGGTAAGTCCTGCTTAACCTTGGGCTATGGGAGGCTCATCACAAGCCCCGCTGCCTTTGCAGCAGAGGCACAATGCATGGAGCGAAGGCTCTGGAGTCAGGAGGATCTGAATTCAAATCCATCCTCAGATACTGCATAGCTGTGTGACCTTGGGCAAGTCATTCTTTCTGCTTCAGTTTCCTCAGCTATAAAATTGGGGAGGATAACAGCACCTACATTCTAAGACAGTTGTAAAGACTAAAGGAGATCATTTTTTTAAAGTGCTCAGCCCAGGGCAGCTTGGTAGTCCAGTGGATAGAGCACCAGTCCTCCGAAGGACCTGAGTTCAAATTTGACCTCGGATACCTAACACTTCCTAGCTGTGTGACCCTGGCAAATAACTTAATCCCATTTGCCTTGCAAAAAAAAAAAAAGAAAGAAAAAGAAAAAGAAAAGAAAGGTTTTTTTTTTTTTTTTAAAGCTCTGAGCCCAGGTCTGCACATTCTTTTTCTTTACATCAAAATAATGCCTCGACTTGGGGGCAATGGCTTAGTCCAACTGAACTGACAGCAGCTAAGTGGTGCAATAGATAGAACACTGGGCTTAGAATCAGGAAGATTTTCCTGATTTTCCTGACTTCAAATCCATCCCCCACAGTTACAAGCTGTGTGACTTTCGGCAAGTTAACCCCGTTTGCCTCAGTTTCCCCAACTATAAAATGAGCTGGAGAAATAACAAGCCATTCTAGGATTTCTGCCAAGAAACAAAACAACAGCCACAAAGCGACCACACACGGCACACCGACCGGCACCGGCAGAGACTGGGAAGTCATTGGTCTAAAGCTTTTCTTTTTCCAGACAAGGAAACTGAGCCTCAGCCGGCGAACCCTAAGGTCCCACAGAAACAGCTCCAGCCCCGCCAGGGCTTCTCGCTCCAAGCAGGCGCTCCTTCCTCTAGGACAGCTCCACGTACCTGGAAGCAATAAATATTTATCTGCGCACAAAAATATGCCACAGTTCAGCCTGGTCCTCCTCCCAATTAGCATAGATTGACACTTTCTCCATTTGTAAAATGGGGTCACTGACACAGACTCGGCGGATGTCAGGAGATTCACGGAGAACAGCAGATGTTGGGGGCGCGCACCCGGGGGAAGGGAGCATTCATTATCAGTATTTATGATGGGCCCATGTACACGAGGCACTGGGCGAGGCATAAATGGAGAGCTCTGCCCTTGCCTGCCGAAGCCGGGCGGGAATGGGGGGCAGGCCTCTTCCTCCTCTCCCCCTTCCTGTAACTCCTCCGCTTAACCCTCACTTTGCTCTTGGGACATAACGGGCACTTGAGCCCCTCTCCTATTCCGATAACAAAGTAAACGCGCTACGCAATAAATGGGTCGGGATAACTGAACCCAAATTCTGCCTCAGCCTGTGACATCCTGGATGAGTCATTGAAATCCCCCCTGCCTCAGTTTCCCATTAGGTTCAATGGTTTCTAAAGCTCCTTCCAGCCATGATCTGTTACACTTCTGAAAAGTAATTCTGCAATTGAGCAAATACTTACTGAAAGGGCTGATTCAAGGAAAAACAAGAATTGCGCTCTACCCTCAGGCAACTTACAGTCTAGAAAGATCCCTCTGAAAACCAAATCTGAGTCAATTAGATGCTTATGTGATAACTGTGGCCTGGTGAAATTTCAGGTAAAGTACAGAATCCTTCAGGAAGCCAAGAAACTCCACTCCTCTAAGCTGTCTATCTTAGCCAGATTCTTGTACTCCTAGGCAAGTCACTTACCGCTGTCTGCCTCAGTTTCCTTATCTCTAAAATGGGGATGATGATGATAACAGCACCAGCCTCCCAGGCTCAAAGGACTGAGGGTGTCTGAAACACCTTACAAACCTTCAAGTGTTCTATAAATGCTAGTTATTATGGTGAGTATTATGTCCCTTCTTCTACATCCGAAATGCAAGGAACTTGGAAGTTTCACATAGCAAGTTTACTTCATGAGGTGGGGCTCGGTTGCTTGCTCACTCATTCCAATCCAGCCAAGTCAACTTTCTCATGGTTTCCCTGCTATTCTTTCCCCTTATTCACTTCTAAAACAAGTTCTAAGGCTTCCTTTACCCTCATTCCAAAATCTGTCAAGTTAACTTATAATATTATCAAATTGGTGACTTTATTTAGGGTCACAGACTTTTATGATAACTTGTAGTTCTTTCATTGTGTCTAACTTGTCTAACTAACTAAACCCTATTTGGTGTTTTATTGGCAAAGATATCGTAGCAATTTGACAATTCCTTCTCCAACTCATTTTACAGATGAGGAAACTGAGGCAAGCAGGATTAATCAGTTCTGGCAGTCAGTAAGTGTCTGAGCTGAATTTGAATTCAGGTCATCCTGCCTCTAGGTCCAGCACTAGCACCTATTAGCTGCCTCTAAGAGGGATTTTTTTTCAGGGTAGGGGGGGGACAGGATAAAATCCAGATCTATGTTTCTGTTGGTATTGAAATTAATCTATAAAGGCATCTCCATCTTTTCATCTTAGAGAAATGTGTTTTACTGTTATCTGCATCCAAATCGAACGATGGAAACTGAATGTAGATTGAAGCACACTATTTTCACTTTTTTTTTTCCGTTTTTTTTCTTTCTTGTGGTTTTTCTCTTTTGTTCTGATTGTTCTTATACAACATGACTAATATGGAAATATGTTAAAAAAGACTCTTCATGTATAACCTAGATCAGATTATTTGCTATCTTGGGGAGGGGGAGGGAAGAGGAAGAGAGAGAAAAATTTAGAACTTAAAATCTTACAAAAATGAATGTTAAAAACTACCTTGACATGTAATTAGAAAAATAAAATGCTACTGAATTTTTTTCAAAGAGAAGGGGTTTTTAGCCTATTTTGTGTCAAAGACTCCTTTGACAAGCCTGATGTTATAGAGCTCTTCTCAGAATGTTTTTAGATGCAGAAAATACAAGACAAAGAGTTATGAAGGAAACCAATTCTGCTGAAAGATACTTATGAAAAATATTTTTTAAAAGTTCATAGATCTCAGGTTAAGAAGCCCTGAGAAGGGAATTGCCAGGGTCACTGAGTGGTTAAGTCAGTAAACATACATTAAAAGCTTACTACAAACTAGATACTGTGCTAAATTCTAGGGATACAAAAAGAGGCAAAAAACAATTCCTGTCCTCAAAGAGTTTAAAAATCTAATAGGGAGAGGGAGAGGAGGGGAGAGACAACAAATAAATATGTACAATAAGCTACATATGAGATAAACAGGAAGTAATTAATAGAGGAAAGGCATTGGAAGTAGGAGGGGTTGGGAAAGGCTTCCTGTAAAAAAGGGAATTTTAACTAAGATTTAAGATGAAACTTGGAAAGTCAGTAGATTGAAGAATACTATTTTCATCTTTTTGTTTACTTTTTCTTTCTTGTGGTTTTTTCCTTTTGTTCTGATTGTTCTTATACAGAAAGTATTCCAGGTGGGGGGGCAGTTAGAGAAAAGTCAGTGGAGGCAAGAGATGGAGTGTCTCATGGTGGAATGATTGGGAGACCAGTGGATAGCATAGTATAACGAAGAGAGTAAGGAATAAGAAAATTGGAAAGGAAGCACACGACTGAGTTAAGGGCGGCTCTGGGAGCCAAACAGATCATTTTGTATTGCTTGGAGGCAACATGGAGTCCCTAGAGATTATTGGTAGTGGAGGTAGGTTGAGTTTAACATGGTCAAACCTGCATTTTAAGAAAACCAGTGAATGGAGGATGGATTGGAGTGGGGACAGGCCTGAAACAAGCAGATCCACCAGTGGCTATTGCAGTAATCCAAGTGTGAGGCAATGGGAGCAATGTCAGAGAGAAAGGGATGAATCTGGGATGTTTAAAAAGGTGATATCTGGCAGGGATATAATGGGTGAGAATAAGTGAGGAGTCCAAGCTGAGAGCCACGAAATGAGGGCCTGGAAGGATGGTTAAGGGACCTGCCCATGGTCTCTGAGGTAGTACAGAAGTGAGGTAGATCAATATTGAACTGCTTCCAAAATGCCCACTGTATCAGGCTTCTTTAGGCATATTTGGTAAATATTGATGGATTATGGTCAATACATGGGAATAAAGCAAAGTTAGAAAGCAGAGCTACAACAACAAAGAGACCCCTCCTCTGCTCTCCTATTATTCAGCTCCTCTGATCCGAAATGGGTGTCTCTTCTGCTTCATTTCTCCATTTGTGTGGCGGCGTGAGCTTCCTCCTGAGTGACAGAGCCATCCGATGTCCTGTTGCCAAGCTCTGCCTGCCAGGTTTCACTCATGCATGCACCAGCCTCCCCGAATTCCTCCTCCCATCAAGGGGCTTCAGGTACCCTGGCAACCCAACAGCACTGTGACCACAGCCCTGCTTCCCTTCTGGGCCTCTGAGCTCTAGCCCCGGTCTACCAGGGGAGCCACACGCCTTGGCTGAGGCCTCTGCTTGGTATGGCTCCCTCTTTCTCTGCTGTGGCTCCCCTCTTCTTCCTTGGCCTGAAGGGCACGGCCATCTGTGTGGTACTGAACACTGATATGGGTATGAGATACCAGCTGCCTGGACTCTTTCCCTGGCTCTGGGAAGATTGGGAGGAGCTGAGCCTCTCTTGTTGGACAAGTCCAGTACCCACTCCGTACTCAGTACCACAGGCTGTTGGCATTGGGAGGGATTTCTCAGGTGCCCTCTAGCTCTAACGTCCCATGGTTCTAGAATACAATGTCGGCTACTGTCAGGGAAAAGGTCAAAGTCAGTCAGTCTGCAAGCATTTTATAAGCACCTACTATGAGCCAATGAGGTGCTAAATGATGAGGATACAAACAAAGCCTGCTCTTAAGGAGTTCATGGTCTGATGGCACTGGGACATGACAGAGGCATCCCAATAGTGAAGAAACAATGGACTTGGAGTCAGAGATCTGGATTTCAGTCTTAATCCTGATACTTACTAGCTTTGTGTTGCAAGCAAATCTTTCTAACTCCAAAGTCTGATACTAAGCCATGTTACTTCTCAATAGCAATAAAAATTAGAACTGACCTTTACAGAGAGCTCTACAAATATTATCTCACTTGCTTTTCACAACAATCCTGGAAATTGGATGTATTATCACTATTTTACAGATGAAAAAACTAAAGCGGACAGAAGTTAAATGACTCACCTATGCTCACATAATTTATTAAATGGTGTAGGTAGGATTTAAACACAGGTCTTCTTGGATGATTTCCAATATATTTCCTACTACACCACACTATCTCAGAAGGTCATCCAATATCTGCTTCAATGTTTTCTGTAATGAGGAGCTTACTCTTTCATACTCATTCCATTTCTAGAAAGTCCTAATAGTTTAAGAATTCATCCTTATAGGAAATTTGAGAATTGCCTCCCGTAACTTCATGCCCCAATTTTCCCTTTTGTAACCCCGGAGGTTAAGTCTCATCTGTTCCTACATTGACAGCCTGACTGATAATCTTTCCATAGGCTAAGCATCCCTAATTCAAGGGTTTCTTGGTTTCTGGTAGACCAGTGAGTTAGTCCTGTTCCCTGGTCAAAGGCCACATCTCTTTTCTTGGTCATAATGGGGAGGGCAGGGAGAAAAGATGGACAGATGAATGAGTGCAAACCTGTCTGTAAGAGCACAAAAACCTCCAAGTAAAACTCTTCCACGGCATGGGCCACCAATGTTCCCTAAGCTATAGAAGATAGCATGTTCCCTGATGCATTTGGTTCTGCAGCTGGGAAAGATGGTTATGTCCAGGGAACTTGAATGTGCCTCCAAGAACTGGACCCAACCGTTGGAGGATGACAATATGGGGATCCCCCATATCCTACAGCTCATTCAGGTTTTATGAATGACCAAAGCCCAGACGTTCCAGTGTCACAGACACACTTGTGTCTAGTTGTAGGGGCCCTGTTTTCCAGGGTAAACACTTCCCGGCAGACACTACCTCAAATAAGGTAATTTCCTTTTTGCTCGACACACCCATCTCTTTTCTCCGTTTGAAATCCAATCTAAGCACCCTGTATCCCCCCCAGCAGACATCACCCCATATTACTCACTGGTGCTGTATTGCTTACATCCTGGGAATCTTCTACGATTTGACTCTGGGGACACCAGTGCGTCAGAGATCTGAAAAGGAAAGAAACTCTACATCAAAACCAATTTGGGGATGGTGCTCTCAAGGAATCTTGAGTCAGGGGAGGTATCTGCAAGGGAAGGGAAAGAGAGAGCATGGCATAGTGTTGGACTCGGGAATCCAAGAAGACCAGGATTCAAATCTGGACTCTCAAACTTACTAGCTATGTGACTGAAACTTTTCTGTGTTGCAGGTTTTTTATCTATAAACTAGAGATAATAAAAGCACCTAACTTGGAGAGCTATTGTAAAGATCAAATAAGATAATAATTGTTCAATGTCTGGCACACAGTAAGATCTATATGACATAACATTAACTATTATTATCACTCAAATCCCACTTCTGATATTTACTAGCTGTGTGACCCTGAACAAGTCACTTATTCTGTTTTTGGACTTCAGTTTTTTTCATCTATAAACTGAATGAGTTGGACTCAACCTGTAAGGCTTCTTGGAGATATGAATCTAAAATTCTTTGGGGTTTTGTCTAGAAAAAAAAAGACTCCAATTTGGTCTAAGCCAGCAGAAAGGAAGGTTAAGAAGGATGAACTTCAGGAGAGGGAAACACAATAGTTAAAATGATCAAGGATTAAACTTTCTTGAAACTTCACTCAGGTAAATTATTTTCTTTATCAAGAGGGCAACTGGCTGCTGAATTGGATGTCAAATTGTTATTATTCTTTTAGTGGTGGGCAGTGTGGCGAGACTCTGTAATTTGCTTGGAACTTGTAAAGATAGCTATTCATACAAACAAAACAAAAAGAAATCTCAATGTATATTTATACCACAGGAGACTGCTGCTAAGAGAGCTAATTGTACTTTGAAAATTCCTGGGGAACAACATAGCTCACTAGGTCTCTGGAGTATAGAATATCTGATTTGTATCTTGCGTTTAGGTCTGAGTGAGCGAAAACTGCTGCTACTGGGAAAGGGGCCCTCCTAAAACATGAGAGAGAGAGATGAGATAGAAAGAAAAAGAGACACACACACAGAGATACAGAGAAAGGGGTAGGTAGACAGAGAGAGAGAGAGAGAGAGAGAGAGAGAGAGAGAGAGAGAGAGAGAAAGAGAGAAAAAGAGAGAGAGACAGAGAGAGAGACAGACACAGACAGACACAGAGAAACAGAGAGACAGAGATTGTTTTTCCGCTGGAACTCCAGAAGAAGAAAGAGGTCAGGGAAAAGGACTAAGAACAAGTTGCTTGTGACTCACATAGTCTTGTACAGTCTCCCCATTTCTACTCTTTCCCCTTTTGGGGTGGGGAGGGCTAACGCATGAGGGTTTTTTGCTATCCAAGAGCCACAGATAGCAAAGGCCTTTTTTGGGGGTGTCTTAAAGAAGCACAGGAAAAACTAGGAATAAAGAGCAAAATGAGAACTTGAGTTTACACTTTAACACTGGGGCTGGCTGTGGACATAATTCCCTTGGATCCAAGGCTGATCAATCCTTCAAGTGAAATATAATGAAGAAGCATTTATTAAGCACCTACTATGTATCCAATATAGCAAGACAAAAATAGAACAGTCCTTTTCCTAAAAAAGCTCACCTTCTATTCAGAAGACTAGATAGATGGAGAGAGAGAGAGACAGAGACAGAGACAGAGAGACAGAGACAGAGATGTACAGATAGATAGATAGATACACAATATACATATAGACACAAAAACACACTTATAAAGAGATGAGGAATTTTACTCAGGCTGAGGAACATACAAGGAATCTTTCTAGGCTGTTACCCATTCCTTTCATTTTAGTGAATTGTTCAATTCATTCAAATTTAAAATTATAACTATTAGACCTGGGATTCAACACATTCCCTCCCCCTTCTCTTCATCTCTTAGTTCAAGTAACATTTTTTTTTTTTTTTTTGCAGCATCCTATTCTTTGTCTCTTTCCTGTTCTTTTTTGCTTTTATTCTCTTCTACATTTTATTCTCTAATTCATGGGCTATGTCTTTACTTGTTATTTATTTTCTCTTTCTTCAATGAGACTTCCTCTTGGCACAACAAAACTCTTCTTTTCCATTTCTTTGTCATTGCATTTGTAGGCCTTATTGCATCTTCCTTTTTTCCCCCTACTGTGCCTCATTCTGAATTTATCTCTTTCTTCCTCTTTTGAACTTCTAAAACAACTTCTATTATGGTATTTTTTTTATAGTAAGCCTTTCATTACAGTTATTTCTTCACCATGTGATCTCCCCTAACTAGGTTATAAATACCTAGAAAAGCAAAGGCTAGACTTGAGGGTCAGGAAAACCTGGAATTAAATCTGACATATGCTAGCTGTACAACTATGGATAAGTCACTTAACTTGTCTGAGCCTCAGCTTCCTTAACTGTAAAATATAGATGATTAATAATAGGAAATGCAAATGAGATATTGCATGGAATGTGCTTTGCAAATTTTAAAATACTATATATTATCCCAATAATGTATTGCAATTTATATAGATATGTGTGCACACACAAGCATGCATATGTAGCTATAAACACACAGGTACAAAAATATGTATATATATATATATATATATATATATATATATATACAAGTAATTAGGTGGATTAGATAATGGATAGAGTGCTGGATTCCTGAGTTCAAATCAGGGCTCAGACATTAATTGTGTGAAACTGGGTAAGTCACTTAATCCTGTTTGCCTCAATTTCCTCATCTATAAAAATGGCAAACCACTCCAGTATCTTTGCCAAGAAAATCCCCAAGTGGGGTCACAAGGAGTTGGATAATACTAAAAATAACTGAATAAACACATAAATGTGTACATAAATAGAGAGAGTATATCAAATATCTCAGGGCAGTTTAAATTTTTAATAGCTTAAAACTGCATTAAGAAGTTTGGGACGCTATATAAATGTGTGCGTGTGTATTTGATCTGGACCTGTCATTTTCATCAAAATAAAGAATTCACTGAGTAGCAACTCCTTCCAGGTATGCAAATCACCAACTCGACTAGAATTTAGGCACAGAGAATCGCCTGGGAATTGAGAGGCCAAGTGACATCCACAGACACACATAGACATAATAGTTAGGACTTGAACTCAACTCCAAGACCAGGTCCTTAATTCATCAATCTCTTTTTCCTCTAAATGGCATCTATTATTATCTCTCTGTGCATCCCCCAGCGCCTATCTCCAGACCGCTCCATAATCCCAACAGAATCCACATTTTGGGCATTGTGGCCTGTGGGCAGGACAGGGGTATTCTGGAAAAAAAGGCCTTCCTCAAACATCCAAACAATACCATCTATGCAACTGCCTATTCTGTCAGCCTCCAGGAAAACTTCCATAACTATTAATTAACCATCAACAGCCACTTGCTAAGCAGTTACTGTGCACTAGCGCACCAAGGGGATTAAGTTCCAATGAGGAGGAACCCCATGTACTAGCTAGGGACAGACAGGCTTCGGGAGAGGAGACGGAGCCTGGGAGGAGACAGACAGGCCTGGGAAAGGCCTCCCATGAGTCAGTGTGTCACAGAGGGAGGAAGAAAGGAATTCCTTCCTCACCGTCTCCTCCGACAGAAGACAGCCTGATTCCACACTGTGCTCCTCGGGCCTGGGGACCCAGGCCCGACTTGACCGCTGAGACCTTCCACCAACAGGGCGGGGATCTCTAGGAAACCCTGCGGTTTCCAACTAGACAGGATCTAACCTATAGTTTCAAGCAAACCTCCTGAGAGATCCTTGGAAGCAAATAAAGGCCGGGGCAGGCTGCCCGACAGTAGTACATGCAATCCCACACAATCAGACAAAGACACGAGAACATGGACGTCTGTTTGGGCTGGCAGGTAATGATGTAAGTTTCAAGGGCGGTCGGTGCCCAGGTGAGTGATGAGACAGGACTCTGGACCACAAAAGGGAGGCCTGCCTCCAAGCCCAGCTTCAGCAAAGAAGGGTCCAAATAAATCATTCTCTTAATGAGTTGGACATGGCTCCAGTACGTAGTTTGTGCAAGCCACTAAAGCCCTGGGTCTCCACAACATGAAAATACAGGTAAGACTCATCTCAGCTGTTTCAGAAGGCTGTTGTGAGGAAAATATTTTGTGAATTTTGGGGGGGAGAGGGAGATAAGGGGAGTCTGGACTTATGATTTAATTAGTGTGGGCTGAGTTGCTAGTATGGAAATTTCCCTCGCTGAAGCAGATTGGTATCACCTCTGTAATTTAGATTAATTAGCTTTAAAGCTGGAAAGAACTTACAGACTGTGTAGAATCATAGTCTGAAGACTTGCAAGGGATTTTAGAGGTCATCTTAGTTCAAACATTTTGTTGTTCATCCTTTGTTTTCGAAGAGCCCAATGACATCATGGGTGGTGTCCTGACTCCTGTGGGGAATTGGATTTAAACGAGGCAGAGTTGCACAGAGCGTCAGTCTCTCCCCCTCTCTCCCAGAATCACTGAAGTCCAGGAACAGGACAGACGTCAGGATGGTGGCAGCCCATGATGCAGTGGAGGACCTTGGTCTTCGATATCTGACCCATAGCTCTCCACAGCACCCGCTCCCAGTTGTCTTTGTGGCCACCGGAATAAATTGTCCTCATACTTGAGGAAAGTCTTGCACATGTTCGGGGCTCCCCCAGCTCATTGATGGTCGGAGGCCCATCAGTTACCGTCAGCCTGGTTTAACCTGTCTGCAGGACACTGTTTACTGGCTGCTGTGCAGGCTACAGCTTCTCAGAGCCACAGGTGAGAGATGAGGGACAGGTGGACACCAAAGGTGGATGAGCAGCCCTGGAAAGGGCTCGGCGAGCCCTCAACACCAGAGGTGCTGAACACACTATCCATGCCCACCCTCTCCTACTGGAGAGGAATAAACCAAAGGGATGTACCTGCCAGAGTCACACACAGCTAGTTAAATTTATCAGAAACTCTGATCTTCCAGGGTTCAAATCTGGCCCCAGAAATGGAGCAGTTGTGGGACACTCTGAGCAAGGCAACTTACCCCATCTGTCTCAGTTTCCTCATCTGTAAAATGAGCTGTAAAAGGAAATGGCAAACTAGTATCTTTGCCAAGAATACTCCAAATGGGGCCCTAAAGAGTCTGACACATCTGAAAAATTGACAAAACTTCTTGATTCCTTGGATAATCTCAGCAAATGACTTAGGACATTTCACAGAGAAAGTGATTTTAATTTGTCCATAGTCTAATGCACTGCAAGTATGATTAGAAGGATGCAGACCCAGATTTCCCTGGCTTCAGAATAAGGAATATCTTATACACAGTGGCTGTGAGTCAGGGAGACCTGGGTGCAAACAGGTTTTTTTTTCCTTTTAAGGAACTAAGTGATCCTGGGCACTTCCTTTCACTGCTAGATGTCTCAGGCAACGCTCCAGGACAGTTTTATTAGGGAGTTTCCCCAGTAGGATCTCACTCAAGAATTCAATCAATGAGCATTAATTAAGCACCTACTAGGCATTGTGCTAAGTCCTGGGGATACAAAAAAAGGCAAAACCCCAAAAAATAAGCTCCCCAAATTCCCTAAAACCCAAGCCCCTCTTCACTCCCCCCAAAATCCAGTTCCTGCCTCAAAGAGCTTACAATCTAATGTAAGGGACAAATATATACAAAAAAGCTAAATACAGGATAAACAAATGTGATTAACAGAAGGAAGACACTGGAATTAAGAAGGATTGGGCAATGCTTCTGGTAAAATAGGGGTTTTTAGTTGGGACTCTAAGGAAGCCAAGGATCACAGATCTTTCAACTATTTCTAAGGGGTGTTTAAGTTTAGGGACTAACACCTCTGGTATGAGGACTTGCTGGGCCCTTTTCAGGGCTGCTCAATCACCTTCGTGTCCACGTGAGAATTTCCAAGAACTGTAGCACACACGGCAGCTATATCCTAGTAAACCAACTTGGAAGAAGGGCTAATCCAATTGAAGATAACCAACAGATCTCAAAGTCATCAATGAGTTAGGGGGATTTCTCCCCTTGCCCCTGGCCCAAACTTCCTCCAGCAGAATGGATGAATGACAACAATTTGTTCCAACAGCCGTAACACTGCCTGAAGATGATGCTGTGGAGAGTTAGTGCAGAAGTGATGTCTTGGGGAACTTTTTTTTTCCTGCCAAGGGCCATTTGGATCTTGATAACATTTGCATACAAAATTATCAGCTTATAGAACTCAAGCAATGGGAGACGGTTGAAGCTTTCAGCTCATCTTCTTTTGCAGCTGATTACAGAATCAGAATGATTTTGAGAGCCTATATTTTCCCACCCCTGGTTTAGAGCTTGGTCCCACCCTGAAGATACCAAGATCACCCAAGATCAGAGACAGTTGAAAAAGACCAAACTTTTTGATCCTTGGATTATCTCAGCAAGTGACCAGTATCTGGGCCATCACCATTTTTGTCCTACCACGGGAAGAGAGACTGTACCGTACAATGCTGCCTCATGTAAATCCAAATCACCTAGGAGTCAAGACATCATCTCATGATGTCATCTATCCTCTTTGAAAAGGAAGGACAAACAAAAAAAAATAATAACAACACCAAGGAAGATGTAAGGAAGCAGTCATCAGACACATCATAGTAAGTAGAATCACACAAGACTTGGAGCAGCGGGGGGACTGGGAGATCATGTAATCCAAAGCTTCCTAAATTCTGGATCATGCCCCCAGATGGGGTCTTATAACCAAACGTGGAGGTCACAAAATTATGAATTATTATCAGTAAATGTTTGATTTATATACCTATTTTATATGCTTATATACCTGAGGTCTCATGAAAATTTCTCGGACAAAAAGGGGTCGTGAGTGGAAAAAGTTTAAGAAGTCCTGATCTAATTCAACTTTCTCATTTTACAAATGAGAAAACTGAGGCTCCAAGAGATGAAATAATTTGTCCAAAGTTACGTGAATAGTTTAAGCAGCAAAGCAAGGATTCGAACCCAAGTGCTTGGATACATTCCAGTGTTCTCTTCACTACACCATAAGTATCTCTCTTAAATCTTGGCATTTGTGATACACCAGGAAGTAATGTAAGGATGGATATTTCTAGGAATACAGAAAATGGAGAATTGGAAACAAAAAGTTTGTTGGCATAATTAATGTTCAATTAGAACATAGGGAAGAGAATACCCCCAAATAGCTCCCTATGTATCCCCTCTAGATATGGTGCTAAAGTAAAGGACATGGTAAGCTGTCAGAGTTTATTGCTTATTTCAGTTGTGTCCAACTCTTGGAAGTCCACTTGTGGTTTTCTTTGCAAAGGTACTAGAGCTATTTGCCATTTCCTTCTCCAGATCATGTTATACATGAGGAAACTGAAGCAAGCTTCGAATTCAGGTCTTCCTGACTCCAGGTTCAATGTTCTATCTACTGCATCACCTACTTGATCTCCATATAATAATAGCTGACATTACTTGCATGCAGTTTACAAAGCACTTTACAAACACTATCTCTTTTGGGATCAACAAACATTTATTGAAACCTTCTACAGCAGCAAGGCACTAGACATACAGAGAAGAAAAAAGATCAACTCCCTGCTCTCCAGGATTTAATATCTACAAAAACAAAACATTTATGAAGCACAATAATCCAGTGGGAAGAATGCTGGCCTTTGTTGCTGAACCTGAATTGCTGGAATATGAGTGTCAATTCTGGGTCTGCCCCTGACTCACTGTGTGAGCTCATTCAAATGACTTAACTAGTGGGCTTGTCTCCTCGTCGGTAGAATGGGAGATCTAGGTGATATGACCCGAGACCCCTTATAAAATCAGATCCATGATCCGGATGAAGGGACACTAAGGATGCAGACGTGTTATCCGGTGGCCAGATTAGTCCAAAGAGCTGAGGTGTTATTCCTGCAAGCACCGAAATGCTACAAGTTTCACCATTCAGGGTGGAAATCTTGCTAAGAAGTATTTTACACCTTGCCATTCAGTCACTGGATGTCAGGCTATAAAACCTGCCTCTGTCCCCTTCTCACTCTGTAGTTCAAAGGTCTAGGGACAATTGCTCTCCTCTCTGGGCTGTGGGTGGGGTAGGAGGACTAAATCAGGGCTGTGCTAGAGCCAGCTTAGGAGAGCTGATTGTTAATTTTTCAGTGTGAGTATTTACATCTCTGAAATCAACAAAAAATGCAAATCCGGGCTTGTTTTACTATTTTGTTGATTCCCTAGACTTAAGAAAGTAATGGAGAAAAATGTAGATTAAAATTCAAAACTGTGTTGTGGGTACATTTATCCTTTCCCCCTCCATCCTTCCCCACTTTCTGCTGAGAGTTTTGGGCCTGGAGTCAGGAAGAATCATCTTCCTGAGTTTAAATTTGGCCTCAGACACTAATTGTGTGACTTGGACAAGTCATTTTAATCCATTTGCCTCAGTTTGCTTATCTATCAAACAATTTAAAAAAGAAAGCAGCAAACCACTTCAGTATCTTTACCAAAAAAACCAAAACTCACTGGAGTTATGAAGAGTCAGACATAATAGAAAACAACTGAACAACAACAATAATAACCCCAAGAACAGCTGATTGTTAAACATTTACTAGCACAGTCCTTAATAATTCACTAAGTTATAGAATCCCATTCTGAAGGCTGAGATATACTGATTGGTAATGGGAGTAAAAATACCTGACTCTATATTTAGATTGGATACCACTTCCTACCCACATTAGACTATTGCCATCTACTTTGTCATATGATAAACTCTACTCCCCTCAGCCCCAACTATCTACTTCTTGCTCAGAGAACAATAATCAAATCAGTATCTCTAATGCACATATCTAATCTCTAAGGGCATGAAACCAACTGTTCTATGGCTCCCAAGACTTTCCCTGCCATGATTCTCAGACATGTATTTTCCCCAAGCAAATATAAGTTCTTTGAAGGTAGGGACTGCTATTTTTATACTTCTATCTCCAGTGCTTAGGAGAATGTCTAACACATTCATTTAATTCATCTAAACAATTCATGACCAGTGGCTCCCTGTTGGCTCTAGGACTACGTACAAACTCTGGTTTGGCATTCAAAGTCTAACTTTCCAATCCCCATACACATTACTCTCCTTCCCAACACTTTCCATGCTAGCCAAGTCTACTTGCTGTTCCTTGTGTCTATATTCCATCCCCCACCTATGTTTTTTTAAAAAATCATAAGCACAAATATGAAATATTTATTTTTCTAGAATTATCAATATATATCTTTAAATTTTTATTTATTTTATTTTTAATTTATGAACTAAAACAAGGATTTCCATAATATAGTAGAATAAAAAAGAATGCCCATGAAACTGTAAATTTATTATGTATAATCTGCTGTATTTTAAAATATATTAAAGTTATTGTATAACTTTCTTTTTTTCCCCTTTTCACTTCCCTTTCCCACTCTAGGGATGGTGCTATCATTAGACACAAATATGTATATATATGTAAATATATCTATAAAAACAATATATATATATATATATATATAATCATTCTGTATATTCTATACATACATCTGTCAGTTCTTTCTCTGACTACAGGTAATGTCTTTCTTCATAGGTCTTTTGTAGTAAATTTGGGTATTTATAAAAGTCAAAATGGTATTTGCCAGTTATTCTTTTACTATATTCAACATTCTATTGATTCTGCTTATTTTTCTTCATTATTTTGTGCAAACCTATCCATGTTTTTCTAATATTAATGAGCTCATCATTTCTTTTTCCTTCCTTCCTTCTTTCCTTCCTTCCTTCCTTTCTTCCCTCTCTCCTTTCCTTCCTTCCTTCCTACCTTTCTTCCCTCTCTCCTTTCCTTTCCTTCCTTCCTTCCTTCCTTCCTTCCTTCCTTCCTTCCTTCCTTCCTTCCTTCCTTCCTTCTTCCTTCCTTCCTCCCTCCCTCCTTTCCTTCCTTCCTTCCTTCCTTCCTTCCTTCCTTCCTTCCTTCCTTCCTTCCTTCCTTCCCTCCCTCCCTCCTTTCCTTCCTTCCTTCCTTCCCTCCTTTCCTTCTTCCTTCCCTCCCTCCTTTCCTTCCTTTCTTCCTTCCCTCTTTTCCTTCCTTCCTTCCTTCCTTCCTTCCTTCCTTCCTTCCTTCCTTCCTTCCTTCCTTCCTTCCTTTTTTTGGGGGCAAGACAATTGAGGTTAATGACTTGAGTAGCCAAGTATCTGAAGCCAGATTTGAGTTTGGGTCCTCTTAACTCCAGGGCTACCGTGTCACGTAGGTGCCCCTTGAGCTCATCATTTCTTATAATACAGTAATATTCCATCATGATCGTGTACCACAATTTGTTCAGTCATTCCCCAGTTGACAGACTTCTAGGCAATTTCCAGTTCTTTGCTACCACCTGCAGAGTCTGGAGTTTAAGGATCTATTCCACCATCTTTCCAGAATCCTCCTCTCCACTTGTGTCTTTGCACAGCAGTCCCCCGTGCCTGGAATGCACTCCTTTCCCAACTTTTGCCCCTAAGAATTTCTAGATATATCCCTTCAAGGACCTGCTCATGTACAAATGCTTTTTCTGATCTCGTTGGTGGTTTATCCTTCCTTCCTCCAGAATTATCATGTATCTAGTTCTCTAGGTATATGCTGTATCTGCCTGCTGAATATAAGTAATTTCTTTGAAGGTAAGAATTGTATTTTTGTGTGTGGTTGGTTTTTGCCTTTGTATATTCAGCCTTGTGCAAAGTATCCTGAACATAGTAGGTGCTTTAAAATATTTGTTAGGTTTTTTGGATTAGACTTTCTGCCTTTCTCCTTTTCCCTCTCCTCCCTGCCTGGTAATGATAATCAATTGACAAATATGTATTAAGCACCTACTATGTGTTTAGGTGCTAGAAAAAGAAATATATAAAATGAAATAATCCATACTCTCAAAGAATTTATAATCTGGAGGGGGAGAAAAACATCAATTATGCATATGTACCTATAGACTATAAAGAGAATCTATACAAAATAGTTAAATATAAGGGTGTGAATAGAGGAGGGAGGGAGGGAGGGAAGGTACCAATAGTCAAGGGAAAGTGTTCAAAGAAGTAGAGAAAGATACCTTTGAGCACCTGGATGAAGGAAGGTGACCAGACTTACTCCATACCCTGGGGGCACTAGCTCTAACCTTTTTAGGATTCTTTCATAGATGAATCATTGACTGAGATGGAAACAAGAGAGGGAAGACCAGGGTCTTCAAGAGCATGAAAGATGGCAACACTTCTATAGTGCTAAAGCGTTCTCCATCACTCAGCAAGGCCAGAGTCATGAAAACCAGCTGTTTTTAGCAACCCCTACACACAAGTCGCTTGTTAGTTCAGGTAATAAAATAGAAACCCTGAAAAAAAGAAATAAATCAGAAAGAAAGAAAACAATTCACTCTCACCCCAATAAACACAGCTGCCTACTAAACAATATATCAAAGAATCAGAGAATGAAAGGTCCCATATAATATAACTTAGATCAGAAAAAGAAATGTTAGAGCTTTTCTGGTCCAATGCCCTCATTTCAAAAATAAGGAAATTGAGGAGCAAAAAAGCAGGAGAAGCAGCTAGGATGGCAGAGGGGCAGAGCTACTTAAACTTTTCCCATTTGCCAACATGTTTGCCCAAGAAATTTTCACATGATCCCAGGTAAATGGATATATAAAATAGGTGTGCAAATCAAACATTTACTGATAATAAATCCTATTTTCACAACCCCCACATTCAGTTGCAAGATGGGGTCATGAATCACAGTTTAAGAAGTAGAGTAGATAGAATGCTGAACCTACAGTCAACAAGCTGCTATTGTTCAGTTGTATCTGACTCTTGTGACCCCATTTGGAGTTTTCCTGGCAAAGATACTAGTTTGCCAACCTGAGTTTAAAACCAGCCTTTAGGGACTTACTAGCTAAGTGACCCTGGGAAAAGTATATAATGGTTCCCAGCCTCAGTTTTCTCATCTGTAAAATGGGGATAATAATAGCATCTACTTCTTAGGATGGTTGTGAGGACAAAATGAGATCATATTTGTAAAGCATTTTGCAAATTTTAAGACATTATGTAGATATTAACCATTGTTCTCAGTCCAAGATCACATAACTAGTGAATGGCAAAGCAATAATTTGAACCCAGAACTTTGAAAGCCCAATCAGGATTTTTTCTATTGCTACTAATACAAACTTTAAAAAAAAATTAGGGTTCTTTCTATTTCTACTGCTAACCCAGAATTGTTTTCACCCTCTGAATTAGTGGGATAATTGCTAAATTGATTATCAAGGCCTCTTTCTTGACTGTATCAACTAAAAAGCTGTTGGAAAATTTAATTCATTTAGAATCCAAGAATTCCCCTAGAATACCAGGACGATAGATTTTTCTCTGATTACTTTAATTTGCTGATCTCAGAACCCTTCAAAATAAATATAAAAAATGAACTACTTTAAGAGGAAAGAAGTGAGCTGGAAAAGTAAGTCTGAGGAGCTAAAGTTTGTTCCCCCTTCCCCCCTCCAAAGATGAAGGTAATAAAGACAGCAAAGTTCTTCATAACATCATAAGATTTAGAGCTGAAAGAAGTCTTATAGGTCATCTAGTACAGCCCATTTTACAAAAGAGAAAAAATGAAGCTCAGAGGGAGGGCAAAAATGCATGCTAACTGCTTTTTAAACCTAAAAGGGCAACACTTAATGATGATATCTTAATAAGAGAAGTACCTCAAGAAAATAACAGGCAGATCTTGCTGAAGTTTAGTGTCTTAACGGATGCCACTCCCCAACTTCTCCTCTTTGTCTTTACCTTTCAGACTTTTGTTTCTCATACAATCATCTTTTTTTTTCTATTCTACTATGTTATAAAATTTTTTTTATTTATTAAGTTCAAAAGAAAAAGAAGGGTTCAGTTAAAGTGCCCATATACTCTGTGAAACCCTTGAAGAGCTTTCTCAGCTGAAAGCATTCTTTCCCTCCTCAAATTTTCCTAGGATTTCTTATTGAGCCCCCTTACTGATTTGGTCTATTTCCATATGTACATCATAACCTCCTCCCTCTACTTTTTGTCCTAGCCCCTAGTCCCTGTTCCCCTCTACCTCCTAGAAGTATGCTGATAAATCCTTAACAACTGGCTCTCAGAAAAGCACAAGTAATATCTTCAAGTTCTATCTATATTAATATTTTTTCCCACTACCTTCTTCAGTCTAGACGATCAACAAGATGATAAATCAAGCTCTGCTTTATAGGGTTTGTGATTTTCTAGGCTCCCTCCTCCCTCAAGTTCAAGCTGGCTCCTGTAAACCTCAGCCAGTAGCCAAATAGAATTTAAGTTTCTTGGAGACAGATAATTTTGTTTCTGTCTCCAACACCTTGTACACAGTAACTTATTAAGAACCATTTGCTGAGACACAGAGAATGTGAGAGAAAGAGAGAGAGAGAGAGAGAGAGAGAGAGAGAGAGAGAGAGAGAGAGAGAGAGAGAGAGAGAGAAGGGGAGGAAGAGGGAGGGAGCTAAGAGAGAGAAATAGATTAAGGTCAAATATTCTTCTCTACCCATTTTATAGACAAGGAAAAGCTGAGGCTCCCCTTAGGGAAAGTGACTTGCCCAAAGCTCGACTAGTATCAAGTGTTAGAACTGCAACCTAGACATTCTGACTTCAAATTCATGGCTTTCTCCACTATTTACTAAAATTGTTGTTCACTTGTTTTTCAGTATTGGCTGACTCTCCATGACCCAGTTTGGGATTTTTCTTGGCAAAGATACTGTACTGGTTTGTCACTTCTTTTCCAGCTCATTTTACAGATGAGGAACTGAGGCAAAGAGGATTAAATGACTTGCCCAGAGTCACCAGCTAAGAAGTGTTGGAGACCAGATTTGAATTTGGGAAGATGAGTCTTCCTTACTCCAAGCCTGGAACTCTATCCACTGAGCCATCCAGCTGTCTCACACTTACTAAGGTAAACTACATTAAATTTTTTGAAAAAATCAATTTGTAAGAAAATTATTCCTGACTGAAGGATGTAACTGGAGGCAACTGAATAACATACCTCATTCCCCTTCACACACTCATAATCCAGTTACATTCAACAGGCTCTTTGCTCTCTCTTACATACACTACTCATTTTTCTTCCTCATGCATTTGCACTAGCTCTTTCCTGTTCCTAGAATGCCCTCTCTTCCTTACCCCCACATCTCTCAGAATTTCACCATCTTCCAAACTCCACTCACATGGCACATTCTGTGTGAAGCTAGCTTTTCCTGTTCAAACTAGGGGCTTACTCTCCCACCCTTTGCCTTCTACTGATTCTATATGTACTTATAGTGCAAATTTTCTCCTACAGAATGTATGCTCCTTGAGGGAAGGGACTGACTTATTTTTGTCTTTGAAGTCCTAGCAAAATACTTGAAACACGGTGTTGTTATTGTTCAGTCATTTCAGTCATGTTCAACTCCGCATGATCCCATTTGGAGTTTTCTTGGCCAAGACACTGGCATGGTTTGCTATTTACTTCTCCAGCTCATTTTATAAGATGAGGAAACTGAGGCAAAAATAGTTAAGACTTGCCCCGGATCTAGGAAGAATCTGAGGTCAGATTTGAATTCAGGGAGATAAGTCTTTCATGGAATCCGTACAGCACCTGTCTGCCCTTGGGCACATGGAAGGCAGTAAATGCTCACTGCTGTCCATATATCCAGTTAAGGAGGTATGGCTTTTAACTGCTATCCCTGGGGCTGTATGCTTCTCGAATGTCCCAATTGAATCTTTTCCTTCTCTTGCTTCCTTTCTCTCCAGCATCTAGGACAGTGATGGGAAGATAGTTATTTTAAAGATCCGGGTTTTGTGTCCTGTGGTACAAATTCCAATCACTATCCCAAATGGGGTCATGTATAGTCAAACATGACTCAAACGACTGAACAATAACAACACTGTGTTTCAGGAACTGTGCTAGGGTTTCAAAAACAAAAATAAGTCGGCTCCTTACTCCCAAGGAGCTGCAATCACCTGCAAGAGTTGTTGCGATTGAACAATCCATTACCCATAGCCAGCTTCAGTGGGCCATTTTATTTGATTCAGCAGGCATTTCTTAAGTCTCTAATACATGCCAGACACTGGGGAGATGAAAGATAAAAATAAAATGGGATAAAAATAAAATGGTCACTCTCCCCAAGGAGTTTATATTCTACAGAAGGAAATCAACATAGATATAGAAAAATAAATACAAAACATAAAATAGTAACTTTGGGAAGCTGGGGAACGTATTAATAATGAGAGATTAGGAAAGATTTTTTGGTAGTAAATGACACTCTGGCTTAAATGAAGTCAGAGATTCCAAAAAGCAGAATTTTAATCAAGGGACCAGACTAGGCAAAGATACAGAGGTGAAAATGTTGTGACCCTCGGGAGACAGGCATACACTCCACCACTTTAAGCTTGCAAGAGCTTGGATTCCAATGGTGGAGCCTTCAAGGACCCATGCTCACTTCCTCATGAGGATGAGACATCAGTGGGGAACTTAGTTATTGGGCGTATATGTAGATACCTAATTGATTTCATTCCTGTATAGATATACCACATAATAGGAAAGATTCAGGAGTTGTTTTTATCAACCAGATTGATCCTGTTCAAATGTTTTTATAACATCCTTTCTAGGGTACTCCCCCACCTACCCCTGGATGCCCATAGGGTGGCTGCCAGCTTGTGTTTTATTGAAACCCTATGGAACAATGGCTACTACTAGCACTATTACACTTTCTTGACTACTTCCACTATGCTGCCTCCACTAGCAATTTCACTTCTTCCTCCTGCTCATAGTCTTCTGGACTCTGCCCTTGGGTCTCTTTGCTCTGACAAGTTGGCATCTGCTCTGTTTTGCTGGGCTCAGACCTCCACCCCCATTTCTAGCTCTCTCCTCCATCAGAATGTAAACTCCTTGAGTCCAAGGATTTGCTCAATTGTATTTGTACCCCCAATTTTTAACATGGTGCTTAGCACAAGGTAAGCTCTTAGAAAATGCTTGTTCCATTAAGCATGTATCTGTCTATTCATCTATCATCTTTCTCTCATCTATCCATCCATCAACTGCATCTGTTAGCCATCTCTCATCCATCTGTCTATATCTAACTAGCCATTATCTATCTAACCATCATCTATCTCTCATCTGTCTATATCTACCCATCCAGCATCTACCTCTTATCTGTTTATCTATGTCTTTCATCCATCATTTCTCATCTCTCATCTACTTACCCATCTATCTTTCATCTCTCCATCATCTATCTCACATCTGTTTGTCTTTATTCATCCATCAGTCACCAATCATCTGTCTAGCTATCTATTCATCCATCCATCCATCCATCCACCTATCCATCAATCATCTATTTCTCATCTGTCTATATCTACCTACCCATCTATCATCTATCTGTCCATCTATCACCTACTTATCATCTATCTATACATCCATCACCTATCTATGTTACGCTCTCTCCTTTCTGTCTAATGATCCACCCATCATCTATATCTACTTCTATCTCACATCTGTTTGTCGATATCTATCCATCCATCAATCAATCAACCATCTATGTATCATCTATCTCTCATCTGTCTATATCTATCTACCCATTTATCATCTACCTGTCATTTGTCTGTCTACCCATCCATCATCTATCTAGCTCTATTATCTATCTCCCATATGTCTATCTAATCATCCATCCATCACAGTTCCTGTGACCTCAAATACTAAGAGATTTTCTAGACATTTTAAAAAATCTTATACTAATGAATGACTCTTTTATTTAAATTAAAGTATTCTTCTTAGGCTTATTTTTGTATAATAGTTTGTGAGTTTTTCTTTTAAAGTGAATATGTGTGAGAGCATAAACGTCCTGACTCATAGCTGGAAAAACCATCTCTCTAGCTAACACATTCCAAATCTGTCCAGTCACATGAATTGAGCAAGAATGGTTTGCTCAATTGGGTTGTTATGCCTGAGCTGACATGTATTTAAACCAGCAACTCTGGGCTACTATTTAGCCCTATTCTATCTCCTCGTATCAGAAGGACAGGGATTCAATTGTGGTGGGACTGGGGTGGTGTGGAAATAGACCATCGACCTGGGTACTTTATACAAAACCAGTGTAATGTAAGAGGGTTAAGAGTCAGTAAGGACCCTAGGTTTGATATACAAAAATCCTGGGCAATAGGACCTTTTAAACTTAGGGCAAGTCACATAAAATGGAGTTAAAATTTCTACTCTTATTAAAGGAATAAGAATAGGCAATGAGGAAACCAAATTATCACTCTTTGCCGATGACATGATGGTATACTTAGAGAACCCCAGAGATTCTGCCAAAAAGTTATTAGAAATAATCCACAACTTTAGCAAAGTTGCTGGTTATAAAATAAACCCACATAAGTCATCAGCATTCTTATATATCACTAACAAAATCCAACAGTCAGAGTTACAAAGAGAAATTCCATTTAAAGTAACTACTGATAATATAAAATATTTAGGAATCTATCTGCCAAGGGAAAATCAGAAACTTTATGAGCAAAATTACAGACCACTTTTCACACAAATTAAGTCTGATCTAACCAATTGGAAAAATATTAAATGCTCTTGGATAGGGCGAGCAAATATAATAAAGATGACAATATTACCTAAACTAATCTATTTATTTAGCGCTATACCAATCAGACTCCCAAAAAACTATTTTAATGACCTAGAAAAAATAACAACAAAGTTCATATGGAAAAACAAAAGGTCAAGAATTTCAAGGGAATTAATGAAAAAAAAATCAAATGAAGGTGGCTTAGCTGTACCAGATCTAAAATTATATTATAGAGCAGCAGTTACCAAAACTATTTGGTATTGGCTAAGGAATAGATTAGTTGATCAGTGGAATAGATTAGGTTCAAGGGATAAAACAGTCAACAAATATAGCAACCTAGTCTTTGACAAACCCAAAGACCCCAGCTTTTGGGATAAGAACTTACTGTTTGATAAAAATTGCTGGGAAAATTGGAAACTAATATGGCAGAAACTAGGCATTGATCCATACTTAACGCCGTACACCAAGATAAGGTCAAAATGGGTTCATGACCTAGGCATAAAGAATGAAATTATTAATAAATTAGAGGAACACAGGATAGTTTACCTCTCAGACCTGTGGAAGGGGAAGGTCTTTATGACCAAAGCAGAACTAGAGATCATTACTGATCACAAAATACAAAATTTCGATTATACCAAACTGAAAAGTTTTTGTACAAACAAAACTAATGCAGACAAGATTAGAAGGGAAGCAATAAACTGGGAAAATATTTTTACAGTCAAAGGTTCTGATAAAGGCCTCATTTCCAAAATATATAGAGAATTAACTCTAATTTATAAAAAATCAAGCCATTCTCCAATTGAAAAATGGTCAAAGGATATGAACAGACAATTCTCAGATGAAGAAATTGAAACTATTTCTAGTCATATGAAAAGATGCTCCAAGTCATTATTAATCAGAGAAATGCAAATTAAGACAACTCTAAGATACCACTACACACCTGTCAGATTGGCTAAGATGACAGGAAAAAATAATGATGATTGTTGGAGGGGATGCGGGAAAACTGGGACATTGATGCATTGTTGGTGGAGTTGTGAACGAATCCAACCATTTTGGAGAGTAGTTTGGAACTATGCTCAAAAAGTTATCAAACTGTGCATACCCTTTGATCCAGCAGTGTTACTACTGGGATTATATCCCAAAGAGATTATAAAGAAGGGAAAGGGACCTGTATGTGCACGAATGTTTGTGGCAGCCCTTTTTGTAGTGGCTAGAAACTGGAAACTGAATGGATGTCCATCAGTTGGAGAATGGCTGAATAAATTGTGGTATATGAATATTATGGAATATTACTGTTCTGTAAGAAATGACCAACAGGATGATTTCAGAAAGGCCTGGAGAGACTTACACGAACTGATGCTGAGTGAAATGAGCAGGACCAGGAGATCATTATATACTTCAACAACAATACTATATGATGACCAGTTCTGATGGACCAGGCCATCCTCAGCAACGAGATCAACCAAATCATTTCTAATGGAGCAGTAATGAACTGAACTAGCTATGCCCAGAAAAAGAACTCTGGGAGATGACTAAAAACCATTACATTGAATTCCCAATCCCTATATTTATGCACACCTGCATTTTTGATTTCCTTCACAAGCTAATTGTACAATATTTCAGAGTCTGATTCTTTTTGTACAGCAAAATAACGTTTTGGTCATGTATACTTATTGTGTATCTAAGTTATATTTTAATATATTTAACATCTACTGGTCATCCTGCCATCTAGGGGAGGGGGTGGGGGGGTAAGAGGTGAAAAATTGGAACAAGAGGTTTGGCAATTGTTAATGCTGTAAAGTTACCCATGTATATATCCTGTAAATAAAAGGCTATTAAATAAAAAAAAATTCTACTCTTTACCTACTTCATAGTTTCTTAATTTTTTTGAATTTTTCTGGTAAAGATCAAATAAGGTAATATATAGGAAAGTGTTTTTTAAACTCTAAAACGTTATCTATATATAGGCCATTGGTACAATTCCCTGAAAAATGGTATATAAATTAAATTTTCTACAAAGTGAACCAAGCTTTAAGTGCTTAGGGCAGTTAAAAGACACTCACAATGAATTTTTACTTAAGTTCAAATACCTTTTACTAATGACTTTTGTTTTGAGATCACAGTCAGGTCAGAATTGTCTTCTGTAATACAAAAAGCAGTGACACAAAACCAATAGACACAAGGAGTATGTCTACAGAAGACAGTGTATCTTCTGTAATAGTGAATTCTTTCTTGAAGTGACAATAGTTTTGCAGTGGGAATGGTACTTATCTGTAAAACATATGGAGTACATTCTAAATGATTTTGGAGATTTCTTCCACCTCTGAATAGTTCCAATACTTATATGATCTTAACTTATCTATTTCTACAATCAAAATATAATTCTGCTAAATTATAATGACTAAAATTGGCCCCACAGTGGAGATATGAGAAGATATATACCCCTTGCTTCTTTGCAAAAGTCAAGAAGTATGAGTAGATAGACAGATAGACAGACAGAAGCCGGGTGGGTGTGGATCACTGCATATATATTAGATTTTGGGGGAATGTGGGTTTGTTTTGCTGAACTTTATTATAAGAGATGGCTCTCTGGGAAGTGATGGGGAGATACACTGGGAGATTAGAGGATATGAAAATAAAAGATAAAAATTCATTTTGAAAACATCTTTTTTTTAAATTGAGGCTTTTTAAAAGGACATATTCTTATTAAATGAAAAAAAGTCCTTTTAGAATCCTGGTGTCCTCAAGAAAAGTAAAAACTTCCAAGGGGATTAAATCTTCTAAAACTCCAAAGCAAGTTTTTAATAAACTGGAAGGAAAAAAAAGGTCTCAAACAAACAAATGGTGTCCTAGTCAACAAATTGACTAAATTGGTAAGACTATTATAGATTTAAAGGTGGAAGAAACTTTGGAGATCATTTAGTACAACTCTCTTCCATTTTACATAGAAGGAAACTGAAACCAGGAGAAGGGAAATGGCTTATCTGAGATTTCATGGGCAGAACAGAGTAAAGTTAGTATTTATTAGTTGTATAGAAGATGAGGGATAGGATGTGTGGTGTGTCCACACCTATTAAATGTCCTCATCTATTAAATAGGACTAATACTATTTGCCTTTTCTTCCCTCCTAGGGTTATTTTGACAATGGAGCCAAGGAGATAAGAGGTGTGAAAATAGTTGGGAAAAGTAAAAGCTCCTTGGAGTGTCTGAATGACTCATATTAACACCCCACCTCTCTATTCTCCATACTGTAGGCGTTCAATACATATTTGCTGAATGAAGGAATGAATGAACAAATGTAAACGAATGCTGAAAACTCTGCAACTAAGATCTTTACTTCTTTCTGTGGCACCTCCTCCCCCTTCCTGGGTGCCTTGCACAGTGCTGGGGGCACATGACTACTTAATGTTCAATGAGAATAACTGAAAGTAATTGATCTTAATATTTAATTGGATAGAGCTCAGGGCCTGGAGTCAGCAAATTCATCCTCAGATACTTACTAGCTGCGGGACCCTTGATAAATCATACTTAAATTCTGCTTGCCTCAGTTTTACAACTATAAAATGGGAATAACAACAGCACTCTCAAGGTTGTTGTGAGAATCAAATGGGATAATATGTGCTAAAGTGCTTATTACAGTGCTTGGAACACTGTAGATGCTATATAAATGCTTATTCTCTCCCTCCCTATTAGCCAGACTAAGGAGCCATTAATACTCAACAATAAAGAGGCAGGTTTTGGTTGGTGGATCCTTTCCACACACTTTTTTATTGTTTGTTCATTTTCAGGCATGTCTGACTTTTGTCATGATCATTTTTTGGTGTTTTCTTGGCAAAGATACTCAAGTATCAACTACTCAAGTAGTTTGCCATTTTTTTCTCTAGCTCATTTTACAGATGAGGAAACTGAGGCCAGATTTGAACTCAGCAGCAACAACAGTCAGATTTTTGGTTTGGGAGTCAAGATTGAATTCAGGCCTCAGTTTCCACATCTGCAAAAAAGGGGGGCAGGTTCTACCCTGATCTGACATTCTATCATTCTGAGAACTGTTTGTAGGAAGCCTGGGATTTGCAGCCTGAAGATACAGAGCTCAGGACATAGTATGAGAGGAACCTGGAGGAAGCTTGCCAGTTTATGGATGTTAACTTTCAGGATCTTAGGTCTTCTGGCTGAGGGCTGCAAGGAGCCTTCTCATTGATTACCTAATCCAACTTCCTCTTTCATTTTTTTGGGGAAGCATCCAAGGCCCAGAGAGATTAAGTGATTTCCTCCCTCATACACATAGCCAGGAAATTAGCCGAGCCAGGTTTTGAACCTAATCCTTGCCTCTACATGCAGTATTCTTTCCACTAAATCACAGCTGCCTCCTCAGAGGTCACCTGGTCCAACCTCTACCTGTACTCAGGAATCCCTTGGACAATATCCTGGATGAATGATTACATTTTGGCTGAAGATCTTCAGGGAAGGGGAACTTACTCCCTGCCAAGGCATTCCATTTAATTCCAAGACATCTTTGTTATGAAGTTCTGTCTTGCATTGAGCTGAACTCCATATCCTTTCAACTTCCCCCAATAGTTTCTAGTTCTGTTCTCTGGGACCAAACAGAATACATTGAATCTCTCTTCTATTGGAGGACAGAAATTGTAATACCTGAAACCTTATTTAGACTAAAAATTCACAGTTCCTCCAAATGATTTTTTTGATGGCACAACTGCTCTACTAGTTAATGAATTAATCAACATGCATCAATAATCAACAAGAAACAATAATCTTTAAACCTACTATGTGCCAAGACATTGGTCCTGGACAGAATGCCTTTCCCTTAATGCAGCAGCATGAAATTGAATTAGACTTCTCAATGGCCATATCACGCTGCTGACTCAAATTAAGCTTATTGTCCATCAAAATGACCTTCTGGCCTTCTCTTGCCCATTTCATTTTACAAATCAGGGAACAGATACCCAGAGCTATGGTCTTTCCCCCAGGCAGGGTTATACAGGGGAAAGAGAACTGAATTTGGAGTCTGTGGACTTGGGAATGAATCCCAGTTATACTTCTATCTTATGTAGCTTGGGGTAATCCATTCAACCTTGTGGGCCACAATTTTCCGTTTTAAAAATGAGGCTGAGTTAAATAATGCTTTGTTGTTTAATCATTTTCAGTCATTTCATATTCAGCAATCTGGAAAGGTTTCAAGTAGAGACCTTTAAGACCTTAAGTAAGACCTTATCAAGGTGCTGCACTGGATAGAAAGTTGTATGACCCTGGGCAAAACAATTAATTTTTATTTCAGTTTTCTCATCTTAAAAACCGGGGATAATAAAATGGAGATAACCTATATATCAGAGTAGTTGTGGGGATCAAATAACATAATAATTGAAAAGCCTTTAGCCCAGTGCCTGGCAAATAGTAGATATTATAAAAATGTTAGCACTCTCATTCTGTCTGTCTCTCTCACACACCTATACACACATCCCCCCCATAATCATTATCCCCATTTTACAAATGTACACATACTCACAGAACTAGGAACAAGTAAATGGCACAGTGGATAGGGTGCCAAGTCTAAAGTCAGGAATACTCATTGTCTTGAGTAATTATCTGGCTTCAGATACTCACTGTGTGATTCTGGGCAAATTCCTTAACTTCGTTTGCCTCAGTTTCCTAAACTGAAAAAATTAGCTGGAAAAAGAAATGGCAAACCCCTCCTGTATCTTTGCAAGAAAATCCCAAATGAGGTCAAGAAGTTGGACACAACTGAACAACAATAGACACAGAGGGACGATAATAATACCCTCAAGGTTATTGGACAGATAAAATTAGAAATATGTAAAATGCTATCCAAACCAAATATGTGTGTGTATATATATTCACATACACACATATACATACCTACAAAAATGGGCTATAAATGCTAGTTTTTAAGTATGGTCCCATTCTCATTTTCACTTTTGTCTCTCAGAATTCCTTTGTTTTCCTTCAATACTAAATGGTATTTTCTACATGAAACTTTTTTCTCTTGCCTAATAATGCTGCCTTTCTCTCCACTACAACATTTTCTATGGGATATTTTGCATCCATCTTTTTATGTAGTTCTTTCCCCACTTCACTGATACCTCTCTTGGCCTCCTTATATATTAATTCACATTACTCGGAATGCTTAAGTTCAGTGAGGGCAGGGATGGAGTTTTTGTTTTCTGTAATCCCCTGCTTAGCACAATGCCCTTCACAGAGCAGATGATTTTAAAAGGCTTGTTACTGAGTCCAAGACAAGCTATGTGTAGGGAGGCTCATGAGAGGAAGACTAGGGAAACCCCAGTTCAGATATCAATAAAGACTCTGGACAAAGGGCCCACAATCTGCTTTAAGGGAGGCTGTGCATATTTCAGTGAAATCACAGCTCCTAGAAAGTACTGACCCAATTAATTTATCCTGAACTCCTGCCCCAAAGTATTGATCGGGAAGACCATATTAGTGCTGACAAACTCGGGCTCTCAAAAAAGCAGACTGACTCAGCAGCTGACCTTTGGGGAGAATGCTTAGATAATCTGATGACACCATCTGGACTCCTTTGGCTTGGCTTCCTGGATCTTCCACCGACTGGCTTTGCCCTAATGCCACAAACCCCTCTCTCACACCAACATCCATCCCCATTGAGGCCATTCTTGCCGCTCTCCTACCCTTTCCCTATGAGGCAAGGCCAGTTCTAACTCTCTGGATCTTCCTTCCTTGACTAAGATGTCTGCCATCCAGTCTGTTTCCACCTGTTTCAAATTTGTTTCATCTTCCAAAGCTCACGTTTTCCTGCCTTGAAGCTTTCCCTGCTCTCTCTGATTCATGCTGGGTTCTCTCTTCTAAGGTCCCATACATAATGCTGATTGCCAAGCCCTTCTGGCATAAAGCAACAAAGGCCTAATTAACCGTTTCACGTATGTATATCTCATCTCCCTAACCGGACTCTGGATTCTAAGAGAGCAGGTTACTTGTTTGCTCCCCACAGAGCCTAATGTAGTGCCCTGGATACAGCAGAGCAGCTCAGTCAGTGCCTAACTTGGAATATCTTCTTTCCTGGAAGCTGGGATTCCCAGTAGACTTACTAGGCACAGGGAGTCTGACCTGAGTTCCAGTCTTAGTTCTGTAAACTTTTCTGTGCTTCCGTTTCCTCATCTGACAAACGGGGACAATAACCTCCCATCCTGACTCTTTCACCAGGATACTGTCAGGATTATATGAGCTAATGGAAGAGACAGAGTATTTTGAAAAAAAAAATTCACTAAGTGCCTACTGTGTGCCAGGCACTGTGCTAAGATCAAAAGGAAAGGATGGCTTCTCCTGCTCATACCCTGTGCTTCAATGATCACTGGAGATGAAAGATTCTTGTGGGATTTTAATGAATGGGCATAAACACTGGCTTTGATCCTATACGTTTTGCAACACCCTTAAAAAAATGCTCGGAAAAGATTTCTCAGCTCTCTAACCAGTCAGACTTCATTTGGCCAACATGGACTCCATCCTATGTTTTGGAATTCAAATAGATCTGGTTATTTTCATTTTATAACTGCTGCTAGTGAATGCTAGTTTCCTTAAAGGGACCCTGGTGGGATAGAGTGTCTCAGGAAAAAGAGAATTCAGTGGTGTCTCTGGACTCATAATAGTCACTTGGAAAATGTGCTGTGCCAGGAGCTAGGGTCTGTATTTAAAAACAGCTTCCACTTTTCCATGTTGAAAATCTTTTGGCTTGAACAGCTGGGTCACACTGATCGAGGCTTGAGAAACCCTGGGAACGCTGTTATTTGGTTCACTGATGATTCAGGCAGCAAACTGGAAACTAGCCCCAGAGAAATGGTTACTGCTCATTTTCCCTTTTGAGGGTGCTGCAGAATGGCGATCTGTTTTATTGAACAATAAATATTAGGAATACAGACTCCATCCAATTCAATAATAAGCATTTATTAGGCACCTTCAAAGCACAAAAAGCCATAGGAATAGAATACAAAGATGGAAAAATGAGACAACATGATACAGTGTCTAAAGCATAGGGATTCAAGTTGAGGAAGCTTGGGTTACAATCCTGCCTCATACAATTACTGACTCATTTCTCTCTGTAAAATAGGATTACTAGTAGCACTCAGTTCACAGGTTACTGTGAGATTTTATTAATTAATGCATGTAAATCACCTTGGAAAATGGTTAAACTACCTAAATGACAGATCATTTAGACTTTTCTTGGCCTCAGTTTCTCCACATGTAATCAAATGATCCCATCTCTACCTTCGGATCAATGATCCTATGAAATATATGCAACAAAAGAGATTCCGAGAAAATACTCCTGGAAACTGAGGAGAGAGCGTTCAATTTGGGTGGTCAAATCAGGAGAAGTGTCAACTAAACTGAACTGGGGAGAGAAAGAAGGATTTCTATAAGTGGAGATGAAGACAGAGCAGGAATAGGGGTGGGGTGGGGTGGGGTGGCCATTGTAATTTGCTGAAGATAGGACACTAGTAGATTAAGCAAATTAATGATAAGTAGAGCTGGCGTTTATATTGCACTTTGTGGTTTGCAAAGTACCTTTATAAATATTGCTTTATTATATCCTCACAACAATTCTGGGAAGCATTATCCTCATTTTGAAGATAAGGAAACTGAGGCAGATTGAGTAATTTGTTCTAGTCATACAATTATTAAGTATCTTACGTATGAAGTGCTATGCAGTGCTGTACCTAGCTGTTAGTTCAGCTACATCATATATACATAAACAAGCAAACAAATAAATGCAACATGAAATAAATAGAAAGGTGGGTAGATACAGAGAGAATAATTCCTACCATCTTCCCTAAAGCTGTATTATTGTCTATACCCCTTAACTCAGAGATTCCACCACTGGAATAATATCCCAAGACAGTTATTGGCAGCAAAAAATAAAACAAAACAAAAACATGTGTATAATAATGTTCACAATAACATTATTTGACATAACAAAAAAGTAGGAAACAAACATTTACCCAGTGAGTAGGAATTGGCTCAATAAATCCAAGAAAAGAGTCATACAATATTACTCCTTCAGAAGGTATGAAGGAGATGAAGAATTCAGAGAAACATGAGAAGACTTATATGACTATACAGAATAAAGAAAGCAGAACACACACACACATAACCACACCATGTAAATGAAGGCAATCAGTTGATAAGCATTTATTAAGCACCTGTGGTATGCCAGGCAGTGTGCTTAGCATTGGAGATACAAAGAAAAGCAAATGACATTCTGTGACCTCAAGAATCTATCATAACTATGTGCCAACAAAATGTACACAGGGTAAATCTGAAATAATCAATACAAGAAGGGCACTAGAATTAAAGAGGAAAACCTTCCTGGAGGACCTTTTTAACTAGGATTTGAAGAAAGCCAGTAGATGAAGAGGGAAAGCATTCCAGGAACGGAGGGCATCCAAGGGAGAGCAACAAAATTCTGGCCAAATACGAGTCAATACAAGTACTATGGTAGCAGAGTTAAAGGATCAAAATAAGACATTATTATGGAGCAACATAAATTGTAAGGAGATTTATTTGGGTGTGTGTTTGTAAGCATCTATTGTGTCAAATTAAAAAAAAAATTAGAAAGAACTCTGCATCCCATATTGTTGCTCAGATGGTTGTATCTGACCTTGGTGACTCAGTGAACCACAAGTCCATAGAGTTTTCTTGGCAAAGATACTGGAATAGTTTGCCATTCCTTCAGGGTTTAAGTGACTTGCTCAGGGTCATATACTAGTAAGTATCTGAGGTCACATTTGGACTCTGGTCTTTCTGCCTCCAAGCCCAATGCTCTAACTACTGCATCATCTCACTATTCCATGCATTCTATAACCTGTCATATTATCATCACCTGATCACAGATCAAAGGGGCATAGATTTCAGGTTGAAAGGGTCCTTGACTCCAACTTGTTTTACAGATGGATAAACTGAGGCACACAAAGTGATTTGCCTGAGATGACATGGGTAGTGAAAAGCACACCTGGGATTCAGATCTAGTCCTTTGATCTCTACCTCTTTTCCGACTATGTGTTCAATATTAAGCAAAGTACAGAAATGAGGAAAGATTGCTCCTGGTTCAAGGAGCTCGACCCCGGAGCTGATTAGTGGGGTTAACTTCAGTTGTTTGGGACTTACGTGCACAATCCCATGCATATAGTTTTCTCCTCCCTCTTTAGTGTGCCTCAGTTGATAAGGCAAAGAAGACTACTGTTCCATGAGCAAATAAAGACCGGGAACTACTGATATAAAGTAAAATGCAGCAAGTGCCACAGGAGAGTTATAAACAAGACTCTGCTAGGGCTAGCTCTAATTGGTTCTCTGAGCTGATTGTTCAATTTTTAGCATCAATATTTACATTTCAGAAATCAGTAAATACTAAAAATCAGGGCCTGAATTACTGTTTTGGTGATTATCTAGACTTAAGAAAATGGAGAAAATGTTAATGATGGGTTAGGTAGGTGATACAGTGGATAGAAGACCAGACCTAGAATCAAGAAGTCCTCAGTTCAAATCTATCCTCAGATATTTAGTAACTGTGGGAGCCTGGACAAGTCACTTTAACCTCTGTCTGCCTTAGTTTTCTCGACTGGAAAATGGGGATAACTATAGCACCTGTCTCCCAAGATTATTATGAAATTAAAAGGTAAAGCACTTAGCACTGTGCCCACAACATAAATGCTTAACTAATGCTAATTTCTTTTTCTTCTCCTAATGCAGATTAAACTTCCAAGTGTGATCTCCTTTGTACATGTGTGTATATTTATTTTTGGATAGTCAGTTGCTTTTATCAATACAACCTTGGTTATAAATGAGATCAAGGGAAGACTTTTTTTTTGGGGGGGGGAAGCATGAAAAGAGGTTGAACTCAGGGAGGGCTTCAAGGGAAGAGTTGGCACCTGAAAGACAGACATACATATATGGTTGCTGGCATGAAAACACAGAGGGAAGAAAACACAGAGGAAGACTATAAGCACATTAGGGATGATGGGAGTCAAGATTCAGCAGCAGACAAGGATGGTAGGATCAAAATGAACAATCTGTAAAAATCTGAACACACTCAGTTTCGGCCAATCTCTTCCTCCCCCTCCTCTTCACTTTCACCATATTATTTCAGGCCTGAACACACACACACACACACACACACACACACACACACACCCCTCTTACTTCCCAGAAACTTTGACAAACTCCATTTAGAACATTTAATGAAGCGATTCCATTGAATTTAGGGATTCTAGAGATCACCAGTCTAACGCCATTTCATAGAGGTACAAAATTGAAGCTCGAAAAAGTTTCAATAATAACCATTGATACTTGTAACTGTACTTTAAAGTTTGAAAAACAATTTACTTATGTTTTTCTCATTTAAGCCTAATAATGCTTTGAGGCAGGGACTATTGGTATTAGTATCCCCATTTTAGAAATTAAGAAATAGTCTCAGAGAGTTTATATGTTAAGAGATTAAGATCAAGAGGTTAAATCTGAAATAAAGTTCAATTAACACTTGCCAAGGGTCAAACAGCCAGTAAGGGTCAGGGGTTAACATTTGAACCTAGATTTTCTTGACTCCAAGGCCAGAATTCTATCCACTATGCCACGCTGCCTTTAAATAGTCATTAAAGTAAGTAAGGAAGTAAAAGGAGGATCAGGATTCAAATTCAGATCTTTTCCCTTAAATGTGTGGTTCTTCCCACTGCCCTGGACTTAACCTTGGGGAACAAAGAAGAGGGGAGTTAAAAAAAAAAGAAGAAATTCGAGTCAGCTGAAAAATTGTGAGAATGGCAGGGTCAGGAGTCAAGACAAATGAGCACTGCATGTGAGAGGCCCTTTCAAAGTGGGCCTTGGGACAGCGTGACAGTGATTAACGATGCCTACGTCATGGTCTCTGCCAATGACAACTGAAAGGGACACATTGTCTGGTTGCCACAAAGCCGTCTAAAAGGCACAGACTGTCCAAAGTGTGGCCATCCTGCTGGCAGGCCTCTGTCCATTCAGCCTGGCAGCACACACACATGGCCACTCGGTCGGGCCCTCGGCTTCAGCCAGTCTCCTCCTCTCCATCCCTCACAATCCTCCGGGTCTGAAACACATATTGTCTCTGTCTCTCCTTCCCTCCCTCCCTCCCCTTCCCCACGTCTTCCCCTCCCTCTCCCTCTCCCCACCCGCTCCCGTATCTCTCTCTGTATTTGTCTCTGCCTCTCTCTATGTCTGTTTCTGTCTCTGTCTTTCTTCTCTCTCAGTCTCTGTTTTTGTCTTTTCTCTCTCTCTCTCTCTCTCTCTCTCTGTCTCTCTCTCTCTCTCTCTCTCTCTCTCTCTCTCTCTCTCTCTCTCTCTCTCTCTCTCTCTCCCTCCCTCCCTCCCTCCCTCCCTCCCTCCCTCTTCCTCCCTCTCTTTCTTTCTCTGTCTGCCTCAACCAGGACTGAGGTGTCTCAATGGCTGACTAGCCGCGTGTTCTCACAAACACACCCAACCTTGCTTATCCAAAGAGATTTAGCTAAGGAAGGGCCCACAGAGGTCACCCAGAACACAATCTTCATTCTGCAGGGAGAAAAACCAAGACCTGGACATGGGGAATAATTTGCTGAAGGTTACAGAGGTAGAAACGAGCAGAGAGAACATTCACAAGATCTTTAATTCAGAGCTGAAAACCACCTCAGAGGTCCCTGGAATCCAATCTCCTCGTTTTACAGATAAGTAAATTGAAGCCCAGGCAGCCAGGTGTCAACATGGATGGAGCACTGGGCTTACAGATCTGAGTTTGAATCAACCTGGGGCATTTACTATTGATGTGATGCTAGGCAAACCACTTAACCTCTATGTTTGTATCAGTTTCCTAATCTGTACAATAGAGATAATAACTGTATCTCCCTTTCCTTAGCTCTAAAATATATCCATATAAATGACTGATATATAATATATCAAATAGATATTTACATAACACATTTTATATAACAATTTCATATAATATATAATTAAATATATACCATAATAATAATAGCACCCATTTCCCAGAGTTGTTATGAAGATAAATTATATTTGCAAAGTGCTTTGCAAATCTTTAAGAGCTATGTAAATGCTAACTATTATTTAGTGATTTGTAAATGGTTTTAATCATTTCAACAAGTAGAGATGACAGAAGAGTATTGCAGGAATAGAGGGGGCACAAAAATTGTTAGAGGTAAGATTATATATATAGTTAGTCAATCAATCATTGCCATCATCATTATTACTAGCATTTAAATAGCATTTTAAAGTCTGCAAAGGTACTTTACAAATGTCATCTTTTTTGATCCTAAAACAATTCTGGGAAGTAGGAGCTACTGTTATTTCCATTTTACAGGTGAGGAAAAATAGATGTTGTTATTATCCCCATTTTACAGATGATGAAACTGAGGGAGACAGAAGGCAAACTAATTTACACAGCTATTAAGTGTTTGAGGCATCATTTGAACTCAGATCTTCCTGCTTCCAAGTCCAGCACTTGCCACACCATCTCTCAAACTCAGGCTCTTCTCTGATTCTCCATCCAGCTCTCTGTTCTTGGCCAACTGTGCTATCTTTCAGAGTAATGGACTCCTGCAAGGGTACAGACTTACTTCCAACAAAGACATTTGTAAAAACTGCTTGAAAACTTTTTGGCCCCAGGGGACAGAATTAGGAACAAAGAACAAAAATTGTAAACATGGAGTTTGAGGCTCCAGATAAGGAAAAACATTTATCACCAACTAGAGCTGTCCAACAATGGAATGGCTAATTTGAGAATGAAGAGGTCTTTCCCCAGTAGGGTTGAAAGGGACCTCAGAAGTCATCCAATTCAACCTAGTTGTAATTATTCTATTGTGCCTGACTCTTTGTGACTCCATTTGGAGTTTTCTTTGCAAAGAAACTGGAGTGGTTCACCACTTCCTTCTCCAGCTCATTTTATAGATGAGGAAACTGAGGCAAATCGGGTGAAGTGACTTACCCAGCATCACATAGCTGGTAAGTATCTCAAGTTGTTGACTACAGACCACTGCACTCTATCCACTGCAACCCTTAGCTGCCTCAGTCCAACTTATACCTGAACATGAAACTCCTTCCACTACAACCTTAAAGGCCTCCAATAGGAAGAACTGATGCCATCTCAGGAAGAAGCCCACTCTACTATTGATAAGAAGTTTCTCCTCCAATTAAAACCTGATGGGCACTTTCAGTCTAATGAGTTGGCTGAGATGCCACCTCTACAATTTAGTGGCTCCACTCTAGGTCATTTTTCAATATTTCCAGAACTCAAAGTATAATGATTATAACTACTGAAGATCTCAAGAGAATGTTCCAAGAGCTCCTAAAAGCAGGTTTCCAAATGTCTCCAGCAATGGCGATGTTGCTAGAGTGGAGGTACAGCCAACATTGAAAAAGAAAACATCCATCTGGATGTTTGAGTTACAGTATATTTGCTCAAAAACAAAAATCGGTCAGATTTCCTAACTTACTGATCCAGTGAATGGTACTGTGGAGGATATTCATGGCAACATGACACAATGCAGAGGGTATTCACACTTCAGGTGAGGCTAAAATATATATTCCATTTTCTAGGTCTTAGTTTCCTCATCAGTAAAATGATAAAGTTGAACTTGATGATTTTTAAGGTCCTTTCAGACCTTGATCTTTGATTTTACACCAAAAAGGTCTATTTTAGCTAACTTAGATTCCATGATTTCATCATATGGTACCTGCTTCACAGAGCTTCCAGTATAGAAGGAGTAAGAGCAAGATAATCATGTATAAAACAACACTCAAAACAATATACAATACAATAATGGGGGAGAAATCACGGATTGTAGAGAAGAACTAAGCAAGCAATAAGTGGGGAGGAGGGTGATGGTCTACCTACCTGCCTGCCTTTTCTAAACCACCTAGGTTTCACCTCGATTCAGACTCATATCAGGACAAAAGTGACTTGAGGACTAAAGCATAGAGTTAAAAGAAAAATGAAAATCCCCCCAAATGCCAGCAGGTAAAAGGTTCAGGGGAGAATGGGAAGGAAAAGTTACCAAGTGACTGAAAGTTTAGAAGCTAGGACTCCCCCCATAATTCTCTTTCCCCATCCTGCTTCTTTTGTGAGGATGAATGCAATGAACTGAGATTAATTTCTATCTGTCTTTTTGGCAACAAAATACTGCCCGAAACAGCATTCTTTACAGAAATTCCAGGAGTTGATGGGGTAGAGATAATCACTGGCTAAGAAAGTACACATTCAGTGACTGGATAAGTTAGTATATCATGTTTTCTGACCTCAAAAGCCAAAGCGTTTGAGACAATATGTTAACATTGCCAAAGGTCTGTTTTTCTACCACCACCACCACTACCCCTTTTCTTGGGGGCCTTTTTTCTCCTCATTCTGTTGGATTAGAACTGAAACAGTAGAGTAACCTTTTGGTGAAAGTTTACTTTGGGAATAACTAGAGACAGGTGAAGATGAACAAGACCTGAGAGAACTTGTCAGAAAAGGAGCCAGGTAAGAAGGAGACAAGGAAGCAGTGAACTGGAGGAGATTTAAAGGAACAAAGGAGGAGAAGCAGAAACAAGGTGACTGGAATTCTTTGCTGGGTGACTTGTGATCCTGCAGTGGAACTGGAGAATAAAACCTCAGGCCTGAAAAGACATCAATACTGCCTATCTGTGTGAAGCTAGGTGGTACAGTAGATAAGAGTTCTGGGCCCGGGGTCAAGAGGACTCATCTTCCTGAGTTCAAATCCTACCTCAGACACTAGCAGTGTGATCTTGGGCAAGTCACTTAGCCCTGTTTGCCTCAGTTTCTTCAACTGTAAAATGAGCTGAAGAAGGAAATGAGCTGAAAAAGGAAATAGTAAATCGCTCCATTATCTTTGCCAAGAAAACCCCAAATGAGGTCACGAAGAGCTGGACACAACTGAACACCAACAAAGGCTACTCCCACTCTCAGTCTTCAGTCTCTGCTTCTGTTGAAACCAATACACGCATCTTTTCAAGAACTTGATCATTACCCAAAGAAAAGTTGTAGGCTCGTAGCTGCCAGGATGGTAAGAAACCTTAGAGATCACTGTGTCTAACCCTCCCATTTTAAAGATGAAGAAACAGCCAAAAGAAGTTAAGTAATTTATTCAAGATCTCACAGCTAGGAAGGGTCAAAGGCATAACATAAAAATAACAATAGTAACAATAATGATGATGCTAGCTAACACTGATATAGTGCCTTCAGGTTTACAAAGTACTTGACATTTATTTTTGCATTTGATCCTCACAACCACCTTGGGAGGTAGGTAGTATTATTATCCCCATTTTATAGATAAGGAAACTGAGGGACATAGAGATAAAATAAACTTGCCCAGTGTCTAGTAAATGTCTGAATCTGGACTGTCCCCAGGCCTAAAGCTCCATCCACTGCACCATGGTGACAGCTGGGTTGATATACTGTAAAACACTAGATGCTCTAGGGTATAAAATACGAGTTATGTGGCCATCTGTGTTCTCTTGACTCATTCTCCCCAGCAGACTTCTCCAGTTTCTACAAACCAATAGGCCGAGCCTGTCTGCCAGGTAAGATACTCTTCCCCCCTTTCACCCATGTGATCAGTATTGAAGTTATTTTTAAAACTAGTGGTTCAAGGGAGTCGGATTACATGATTAGGCCTAAAAAGGAAGCTGAAAAATACCAATTCCTAATTCAATCACAGATCTTAGAGCAGGGGGGGACACTCAAGACATTATCTGTTCCAACCCTGTGACTTCAAGAAATGTATTCTTATCTGCATTTTATAGATGAAGTGACTGAAATTCAAAAGGGAACAAATAACTTGCTTCAAAACAGGTAACTAATAAGTAGCAGTGAGAGAGCAGGGCCATTGGTCCCCTCTTCCTTCTCTGATCTCAGACTATGACACTCCGGTCTGTGTTGGGGCACAGTAAGCACTATGTCTCACTGGGGCCCTGCCAGCCTCTCAGGTGAACCTTGAAGATTAGACCATCCAACCAAAGGCATCTGGCTCTCTCCTCCCACTGTCACATTCCAGTCATCACCAGGCAGTGGACCAAGCTCCCTGCCCTCGAGGCATCCAAATCTTAACAATCTTAAATATGGTAGGTCCTAGACAGGGTAGGAGTGTCTGAGGACACCCTAGTCAGGAAAGAGACAAGGACACCATGTCCTTCCACATTTATGGTGGTACTGAGGAGAAATGAGAGCTAGCTGGTCAGGGAGACTGACTCAGAACATGATTGTGCTGACATCTGATATATTTTTTTTGTTTGTTTCTCTATTCAGATTGAATACTATACTTCATTTAATGTGATGTTATTCATCTTTCTGGGACTCAGTTTCTTCAACTATAAAATGATAAGGTTAGATTGGATAGGAGGAAGTGGGGAATCATGATGGGGCACTGGATTTGGGATTAAATAAATCTCACCATGGAAATTTTTTAGCTTTGGAACTATGCCCAAAGGGCTAACTATCAAATTGTGCATACACTTCAACCCAACAATACTTCAAAACTAAGTCTGTGTCCATATGAGTTGATGTTGAATGAAATGAGCAGAACCAGAAAAACATTGTACACAGTAACAGCAACATTGGAAGGATGATAAACTGTGAAAGAATTAGCTACTCTTATCAATATAATGATTCACGACAATTCCAAGGACTCATGATGAAAAATACTATCTACTTCCAAAGAGAGAACTGATGAACTGTGAATGCAGATTGAAGCATTTTTTTCTGTTCTTTTCTGTAACAAGGCAAATATGAAAATATGCTTTGCATGATTCCAAATGTCTAATGGATATCATATTGTCTAATGGATATCATATTGCTTGCCTATTCAGTGGGTGGAGGAGGGGCTAGAGAGAAAAAATTTGGAACTCAAAAAATTTTTTTAAAGTGTTAAATTTTTAATTAGAAAATTTAAAAAGTAAAACATTAATTTTAGAATATTAAAATAGAATATTAAGTATATTTGCTATTTATATTAGAATTACTAAACTATTAATTTTTATTAGAATATTAAAAAGAAAAAAAATTCTTAGATGTGTGAGCCTGGTTCAGTCACTTACCCTCTTTTTTTCCCCATCTATAAAATCTGTAAAAAATAATTCACTGAGATAATGTTCTTAAAGTTCAGTTACCTTCCATATCTAATAATCTGTTAAGCCTCAAAAGGATTAGGGCTGTAAGAGACCTTAAAGGCCAGTGAATACAACTCCCTAATTTCATAGATGAAGAAGTGAAGGCTTAGAGAGTTCAAATCACTCATTCTGAGTTATTCAACTAGAAAGTTTCTGAGGAAGGGTTTGAATTCTTCCCAATCCCAAGTCCAATAACCTATACTCCTCACTGTCTACTATCTAACATACCTCTCTTTGAACAGATAAGGAACCTGAGACCCAGAAAGCTGAAGTGGCTTGATTAAAATCACAGAAAAGAAATAAATTCAGTTCACATTTTCAAGCAGTTATTGATCTTAAAAGAAAGACAGATAAATAAATACACAAAATAAAATACACAAAATATTATAACAATAAGAACTCCCATCTCTGCAGTGCTTAAGGTCGACAAAGCCCCTTCTCCAATAAGCCTATGAAGGAGTAGTGAAACTCTGGCCATTTTACAGATAAGGAAATGGGAGCTGAGAGAGGCATTTTTTTTTTTCCTATGGGCCAACAGCTTCCAAGAATCAGAACCAGGGAATTTCACAAGGGGAAGAACTATGAAGACGGGCATAGCCAGGAGAGGAAATGAGATAAATCTTGAAGGAAGCATAGGTTTTGGAGGACACTCTGCCATCCAGCTACACTGACCTATTTACAATTAACACTCGATCTCTTTGCCTTTGTACTCTCAGTCCCCGTAAGCGATATATTCTGCCTCTTCACCTCTTAGACCCTCACAATCTGGCCATTTGCCACTTTCTAATCTTTATATATCTTACTCCTCTCCTTTATAATAAAGCCACACTCAATGTCTTTTTACTGGTTGCCCCTCATTTCAGGAATGTTCTCCCTTTTCTTTTAAAAAAATTTATTGCTTATTTTTTAACAATCACTTTTTTTAAAAATTGAGTTCTGAATTCTCTCCCTTCCTTACCCACTGAATGCTTTCTCTTCTCATCTCTGCCTTCTGGCTTTCTTCAAGACTCAGCTCAAATGCTACTTTCTTTAAAGGGCCTATCTAAGCAATCTCTCTATTTATTTGCCCTCCCCCATTTCTTTTCCTCTGAAACAATCTTCCATCTATTTTCTTTATGTCATGTATGTACTCACATTGTCTCCATCATTAGAATGTAAGCTCCTTGAGAGCAGAGCTGTTTTTTCTTTCTTGGCATCCCGCATGCTTAGCACAATACTTTGTATATAGTAGATGCTTAATAAATACTGGTTTAATGTTTAACATATATTGGATTACTTGCCATTTAGGGGAAGAGGTTGAGGGAAAGGGGGGGAATTGGAACACAAGGTTTTGCAAGAGTCAATGGTGAATCCTTGCATATGTTTTGAAAATAAAAAGCTTCAATAAAACAAATAAATATATAAATAAAAACAAATAAACACTGCTTTATTACTGACTAACTGAATAATAATAGTAGTAATAGTAGTTGTCAGATTACTGTCTCCCAAGGCATTTCCCCCCCCCCCTTTCCATGAACAAAATTAGTCTGAAGAGAGATCATATTGAATGTATGGGGTTTAAGTAAAATAAATAATCCTTTTCTAAAGTACATTCTTCTTACTCTCCAACCCCTGGAGAGCCCAAACCCATGGGCAATATTCCTCTGTATGCAGAGTAAAGAAAACAGATCACTAGATTTTTGCGTAGGAGGAAGACATTACCAGCATAAGACTGCTTCTGTGACAGGGAAAGATGAGGAAGAAAGAGGAGGGAGAATGTGGAGAAGGCCCACACTTTATGCCTTTTAAGGTAGTGTTTGCCTGAATCCCCAAAGACCTCTTCATCTGCATGAGAAGGATGGGTTAGAAATTTTTGCTGTTGAAGAATATTTACATTTCTTTTTCCTCTCTGATTATTTTCTCTCTTCAATGGTGTTTTTTGATTAAAAATCCCTGGAACTCTGGTCTGACTCCATGGGTGCACCACACTCATGAGTGATCTTGTCTCTTTCCTTTGCCAACCATACCTCAACTATGGGACACTATGTCTCCAGTGGGAGAAGAGTTCAGGGTGGGAAATGAGAACAAAACAGACCCAGGAAGAGTTTGCAGCGATCAAAATCATTCACTCTGAAATATAAAAATTGTTTCCAAGTGGAGAAATGTCAAAAGGAAAACTAGATGACATCTAATTTGACAAGCTGGAAATTTTAATGATGGATGGGAAGAGGTAGTTCTTAGTACCATAATACAATGGCCTTGGCAAGGAGCCCTCCCCAAGCAAGGAATTTTCTCCTTCCATCCTTATCAGGAAGTGGGCAAAAACTTTGAGTCCTTAGGAAAAATAAAATCATGAGTAAAATAAGCCAACTCAAAAGAACAATTTTCCAAATGATCACAGTAGCATAAAAATGGTATTGAAAAACATTAGGCTTCAGTAAAAGGAGCTCGACTCTGAATGAACCACAATGAAACATACCTCCCATCTCTTGGCAAAGAGGTAGTGGGTTATATATACATGGGAAGAAATGATACCTGTTTTGTTTTACCTAAATGCATTTGTTTAAGAGAGAGTTCTATGGGTGCTGGCATTGCTAAGAGAAAAATGTAAAAAAAAAGTTATCGACAACATTAATTTTTTAAAAAGAAAACGAAAGGGTTGGCCTGGTTAGTCCATGAAGTCCTTGGATAAATTTTAAATCATCTGTTCACAAATTGTATTAACAAATTAGTCATGGCTCTTCATGAATACAGAGAATTCTTATAGCATTTTAAAATGAGAAAAGAAGTTATTAGTGCTATTAATATTGATTTTTTAAATGAACCATTAAAGAATTTTTACTCCGCTTTTAAAAAAAGCATGAAATAGTCTTGGAATTAGAATGGAATTTAGAGGTCATGTAGTCAAATCTACTACCCTATGCCTTTTACAACATTCCCAATACCTAGGAACAGGGAGCTGGGTGGCACAGAAGAGTGCCAGGCCTGGACTCAGCAAGACTCACTCAATTCCTTGCATTCAACTCTGTCCTCAGACACTTGATAGCCATGTGACACTGGGCAAGTCACTTAACCTTGTTTGCCTCAGTTTCCTCATCTGTAAAATGAGCTGGAGAAGGAAATGGCAAACCTCTCCAATATCTTTGCTAATAAAACCCCCAAAATGGGATCATGAAGACTTGGACATGACTAAAATGACTGAACACCATGTAGCTACTGCTTGAAAACCTCCAGGGATGAATGAATGAATGAATAGATGGATGGAAGAGTGAATGAAATAGCATTTATTAAATTCCTCCCATGTACCAAGTCTGGCGCTAGACACTGGAGACAGAAGTGAGACAATTTCTGCCCTCAGAAAAGGTACATGTTAGTATAGGGGAATAACACATAATGGGGTGTAGTGGCAAAAGAAAGGAACTTTGATCTTAGGAGTCATAAAAATGGTGGCGCCATGGGGAGCCCATTTGTCATACCCTTTCTAGAAGCAATAGTAGTGTTGATTTGATTACTGTTCCTAAAGCAAGAAGTGGAGAGGTAGAGGCTCTCCCTTAGACAATGGCAATTGAGAGTGGAATGGCAAGCTGTTTAGAATGATGGATGTGAAACCTGTCTGGAACCAGTTGAGTTGATCATTGAGTTAAGGGAATTTTACTCACTCACTGGCCAGTTAAGCTGGGCAGGACAAAGTCTGCTAGGAGCAGAGGTCCGGTCTTTGATTCGAATGTAGTTATTTTGAATAGGAAAAATTGAAGGGAGACTTACTGCCTCAGAGGGCTGCCCAAACAAATTTTAGAAAGGCTTAATTGTTAAGGTCTTTCTGATACTGATCCCAAATCTCTTTATATTATAAGACCTACTACAGTGAAGGGTAGCTAAGGGTTTCCTCTCATGTAAAAGGACAGGGTTGGCCTGAATGACCACTAAAGTTTGCTCTTACACACACTATAATATTAATAACTAATATTTATTCTTAAGTTTTGCAAAGTGCCTTACAAATATTTTATTCTCACAACCTTGAGAGGTATACAGTGATACAGTATTTTGTGGTGATATTGCCATTTTCTCACCGAAACAGATAAGAGTTAAGCTATGTTAAATTTAACTACTGAACTGGGTGTTGCCCCAGACAAACCTGGGTAAGATCTTAGCTTAAAGAGGTCGTCGTCTCCCATATCACCGACATTCTGAACTCTATCTTGCCACTGGGGTTTGATGACTCCGGAGGACAGAGTGAGGCTGATGACTTTGCACAGCTCAGTCTCACTTAAATCCAATTCACGTGCAAGTCAAGACATCCCCTCCTGATGTCACTGGTCCTCTTTCAGAATGAAGATTGAACAACAACAACAGGTTGTGTTTAGGAGTCAGGAACTGGAGTTCAAATCCAGCCATTGCCTCTTACTAGCTGTATGATCCTGGGCAAGTCACTCATCTACAAAGTGTTGATGATAACAAAAGCAACAATAGTAACTTCCCAAAGTTGTTTTATCAAATGATTTAATATTTGTAAAGTGCTTCATAAGTTAGTTATTATATAAAAATTTATCTAGCTAATAAATATCTGGGATGGGATTTGAATTTGTTTATTTACTATGTCACCTATGCCTGCTAGAAAGTCTCTGATCTTTTAGAACAACTTATAAAATAGCAAAATTCCTATTACTGAAGGGATGGGGAAACAAGCCTTTATCCTCCCCTACTCCCTATTAAAAAACCCTAAAACAAAAATAATCCGACCACTCAAATCTCTAGTTGGGAGAAATTAGGTCAGGACATAATTTTTTTAATGGGTTAATTTGGGTTAATATGCCCTGTGATTAGGTAGCTAGATTTCCTTTAAAAAGCTTTCTTCAGCAAATTATAACTGACAACTCTGTGAATTTAAAGTAAACTCAAACAAAATTACACTTCTCTGAGTTGGCCTTCCAGGTTGAATGTCCACAAGGCTATAGATTTTTTAAAAAATGTCTTCTCAGATCACAGGGCAGGAATTTGGTCGTCAGTGATGAGACCCACAGATTCACAGAATGTTAGAGCTGCAAAGGCTATTTCTGGTTATGATCCCCTTCTAGTACCAAGGAGACTACTCTGAAAAAGTGTTTTTAATACCCGTGGCAATCTCAGAGTACCCTAAAAGCAACCCTCCCTCTTTACATTAACCTTCACCTAAACACACTAATATGACAATCATAAACTCACAAATCTAGAGCGGGAAATGATCTTAAAGATCACCGAGCACAATTCCTTCATATTACAAATGGGGAAATTGAGATTCAGAGGGAGTGAGGGACTTGTCCCATATTTGAGAAAGGATTTGAACCCAGATTTGGCCCATAGCTCTGTTCTCAGAGGACCGGATTATAACCTGTGGGACTTTGATACTTTAAAGCCCTTTTAAAGTATCCTCAGTCTCCAAATCTATGAGATGACTGGATTGGATGGCCTCTGAGGTCTGCTCCAGCTCTATCCATCGCCTTCTAATAAGAAGGAAATATAGGAATGAAACCTCACGCCCACAGATACAACATAAAATGACTCTTTGTTACAGGGACATGGACAAACTGGAAAATATTGTGATCAGGGAAATGGAAGGCTTGCTACAGTATCACTCCACGGATTCCCAGATGTATCACTCCTATTGTGCAGGGATTCTGTCATTCTGACTCCATCCTACTGTGCTGAAGGTTAGTTGGATTTGTGGGAAATGGCAACCCAAAGGTTTTCTTTTTATTGAAGCATGTCCCCCTTTGCTTTCCTTCATCTCAGAGCATTTGGAAAATGAGAAATAAGCATCTCGGACACGAGGTTAATCGATAGCTCCTCTGCTCCAAATCCATTTAGCTTTAGACTGGGGCCCTGGGGTTATCTGCTGGATCCTGGTGGATGGGGATTTGGGAGGGGCTCAATTTGAAATGGAACTGTCTCCAGGTGTTTTCATTTTACCCTAGGTGAGGCAGTCAATTACCTTTTCCCAAGCCTCCACAGCTACAGAAAGAAGACTATTAGGAACTAACAAAGACAAGAGACATTATCTGTTAGCAAGTGTGAATGGTGCATCCTGCATCTCCAGCAGAGATGGAAATGAAGCTGTTTACTTGGCAGTATCCTGGGAGGGAAAGAATGAGGTTCCAACAAGGTAGAATTTCTTTTAAAAATTTTTTTACAAAATATTCTTATTTAAAGTTTTTAGTTCCAAATTCTCTCTTTCCTTTCCTTCCTTTCTTCATGAGATGGTAAGCAATCAGATATAGGTTATACATGTGCAATAATGGAGAAATGCTTAAATGTATTTTTCATCCCACCCCAACTCCCATCATACCTCTCTCTTCTCAGAAATACAAACAGAAAAACAAATACAAACACGAGTTTGCAAAATTAACTTAGCTAAAATTCAGTGGGACCAGTTCTGATCATCTAATGCATACCAAGTACAGGTTTTTTCCAAGGAAACTACAAAAGATTGGCTCTATTTCTTTCCTGGAGGCTTTCTAGCCCTTTGGTTTGCAAACGGAACTATCCTATATTAAGTAACTTTCCATGTCACAAATGTGCTTCCAAGGTGGGCTAGAAGTCACATTCCCATTTGGGTTATGGAAATCTGGGATTTTATTTCTAGTGGTTCTATTAAATTTTCTTCTTCTAGGAGGGCCTTCCAGATTAGGCAGCTGGGTGGGATAGAGTGCTGGACTTGGATCAGAAAAACCTGATATGTATTACCTCTCTCTCTCTCTCTCTCTCTCTCTCTCTCTCTCTCTCTCTCTCTATATATATATATATATATATATATATATATATATAAAACCATATATTACCTCTAACACTTAAAAACTGTAATCCTGGGTAAATAATGTCACATCTCTGTTTTCTCAACTGTGAAGTAGGGATAATAACAGCACCTATTTCATGAGATTATTCTGAAGATTGAATGAGATGATATATTTAAAATACTTTGTAGACCTTAAAATATATGCCATATATGAAACATATAAAAAACTAAACATTATTCTTATTGAGACTTTGTTGGGCAAATCATCCAACCTTTCTTTATCAAGGTTGGTTATGCTTTAAACATGGGTTTAGAGAACTCTGTAACAAAGAATTATAGACAAAAATATATGCTCATTCATCTGAATGAGGTTTCTTAAATCTTTTTAAAAAGACACAGACCCCTCTGGCAGTCTGGTAAAAACCTATGGTCAGATTCTCAGAATAATGTTTTTAAATGCATAAAATATAAATGATTACAAAGGAAACTAATTATACTAAAATACATCAATATGGTGTTTTTTTTATAAAGCCCCCAGACTCCAGGTTAAGAAACCCTAAATTAGAGAATGCTAGGTTATATGAATGTAGTGACAGATACACGTACAGTAGAAAGAATGCTGGCTCTGGGTTTAAACCCACCTTCACTACTTCTATAGAATAGATGGCATCTGAAGTCTCTTCTGGATCTAGATTTATCAACAGTCCTAGTAAATAAGGAATTCAGAAAAAGCTAGAAAGATCAAAAGAATGAAAAGAAAATGAAAAGAATAAGATTAAGTAGATTTCAACTATGTAAATAAAAAGATCAGTAAAATGAAGATGAAATCAAAGTGGCTGAAAAATCAATGGCAATACCAGAGTGCAGATCGTGAAAGCACACTTCTCTCCTCAAAGAGAAGAGCTGCTTAGGGTAGGATGTTGTATACACACTGTCAGAAGCAGTTGCCAAGTATTTTTGCATAATGGTTTTTCTTTATTATAGGGGAGGGTTCAATGGAGGGGGGCAAGGGAAGGGGCAGAAATGACTGATATAAAAATGAAAGGCTTCAGTAAAATGTCTTTTCTTTTAGAAATGTGGGTTGAGTCCTTGGCCCTCTGCTCTCCTCACTCTACAAATTCTCGTGGGTCCCAGTTTCCTCATTTGCAAGATGGTGGGGTTGTACTCTGTGATGACCAAGGTCCTTGCTAACTATAAGGGCATTCAGGAGACACTCACTCATAGATCTCTCCATGTCTTTGTCCTTCTAATTCCCTCAGGATCCAGAACAGTGTCTTGTACATGCCAGTGTGAAATTAGCATTGATTGCTTTTAACTGAATGTTTTTCCTCTCTCCCCTTAGCACATCCTTGGTCATCTCATCTCTTAAAACCTGATGCAAAATTCACTTCTTCCTTCTGATGAATCCTCCTCTGATCCCTTCCTCCTGATGAATCGTCCTGGGATCCCTTATGATTCTATAACCCCTTCCTTATTTTCAAATTGTATTTCTCTGATCATTTTGCACACTTTGCTTTGTTGTTCTATGATCATCCTCATTATTTTTATCCACCCTGAAGAAGTGGAATGTAAACTTTGAAAGGTCAAGTCATATGCTCAAAAAAGACAGAGCCTCTTAAAGAAGAGTTGGGAGACTAAGTTCTGGTTCCAAGTTTGGCTGACTGTCCTTAGACCATCTTTGGAGATGCTTTTTAAGACCTCTTAAAACAGGTGGTATTTGAATTGAGTCTTCAAGGAAGTAGTGAGTGATTTTAAGAAGTAGAGATGAGGAGGAAGGGAATGTACCACAAGCATGGACAAAGGCATGAGAGAAGAGTTGTATTTGAAAAAGGTTAAGAAGGATATGCAAGATGATGCAGTGGATAGAGTGCTAGGCTCAGGAAGATGTGAGTCAGTCTCAGACACTATGTGATCCTGGACAAGTAACTTATCTCTGTTTGCCTCAGTTTTCTCATCCATAAAAATAATCTGGAGAAGGAAAAAGCAAACTACGCTAGTATCTTTATCAAGAAAATCCCAAATGGGGCCATGAAGAGTCAGACATGACTGAACAGCAGCAGCAGCAAGGAAGTCAGTATGGCTGGATCAAGATTCTCAGGGGAGAGTAAAGTGTAAGAAAATTGGAAATGTAGGAAGGGGTTATTGAAGATGTTTAAATGCCAAATGAAAATTTAGCAATGCAAAATGCTCTATACCTGTCACAGCCATCTGGCACAATCCCTAATTTTATAAATAGGATGTTAAGGCTTAGAGATGCCCAACACCACACAGAAAGGAAAGGATTTGGAACCAGGACCTTTGACTCTGCTCTTGAAATCAGGTGTCCTGGGTTCAAACACCATCGGCAAGCAAGGTTTCCTCTTCACCCCGTAGAAGGCAAAGGGAGTGCCATACACTATCCAGATGGGTTTAGCTCCCTTTCTCAGCTTTTCCAGAGAATCAATCACTCAGAGAATCAGGATCACTCAGGTCACCCTTTTCTAGTGACCAAAGTTGGGGACCAATAGTTTGTTGTCATTCACTGTCTTGTTTCTCTTTCTTTAGCGGGGGGCCGGGGGGGGGACTAACTAGCTTTTCAATTTGGGACCTGGCTCTAGATCTAAACTAAATGTGTCCGGCCTTGAATCAGATAACTTCTAAGATCTCTTCCAGTTCTAAAAGTCTGGGATATAACTACTGGTCAATCAATATTTTAATGAACTTCTCTTTCTTTCCTTCCTTCTTTTGGAAAGTCACTATCCTAAGTAGGTTGTAGATCTATAAATACATAAATAAAATATATATCACAAGGTTCTCCCGCTATCACCCTGGGGGAATCCTACTCAAGGGGCGCCAGGCTTAATTGCCTCCTAATTCTGTATCTGTATAGCCTTGATCCTTTATATGATCTCTTTTTATTCCCATATCAGTCCACAGAAAAAAGGAAAAGAAGGGAGATAACAAAGACAACAATAAAAGTTATAAAGAGTCATTTAAAATATACAGATCACTTATCATTTCATTTCATCCTCTTGACAACCCTAGAGAGCAGGTACTAGTGCTCCTGTTATTATCTCCATTTTACAGATGAGAAAACTGAAGTATCAAGTCATTAAGTGATTTGTCCAAGAATCCTAGGACCTGTGAGAGGTAGTATGGTATAGTGGATGGAGCCTCAAAGCCAGGAAAAGCCTTTGTAGTACACATGCTAGCTTTGTGACTTTGGGCAAGTCATTTGTGAGGTAGCTAGGTGGTTCAATAGTTAGAGCACTGGACTTTAAGTCAGGAAGACAATTCAAACCTAGCTTTCTGGTCCTAGACAAGTGACTTTAACCTCTTCCTGCCTCAGTTTCCTCACCTGTAAAATGGGAGTAATAAAAGCACTCAACATTGTTGTGAAGATCAGATGAGACAATATTGGTGAAGTGCTAGCTAGGATAACAACTTTTCAGAGCTCTATAGAACATATGACTCAGACTTGGCTTGGTAGTTTTTCTCATCTGGAAAATCCCTGTACCAGTGAAATCTCAGTTCTAGACTTTATCCTAATGGTAATGAGTATTATCAGTCACATTCAAACTCAGTTCTTCCTGACTAACTCCAAGGCTACTTGCCCTACCCACTATTCCATGGCATCTCTACAAAGACAGGGCTGACATTTGTGATGAAATAGGTTGTCTTCAGAAACAGCAGGTTTCCTAGATGGTCTGGAGAATCACTCCTAAGGACAAGAATAAAGCAGGTGGGGGAAGGGTAATTTCTCCTTGCCTCTGGGATTCCTGGTCTCTTCCTTTTTTCCTTTCTGAGTGGCCCTTCTCCCTCACCCAGTTCATGAAGGCACAACCCATCCACAAAGCATAGTCATGCAACACAATGTCATCTTTACCCAACAATTCAGGGGCATCTCAGGCTACAGGTTGCCCATAGCCAGGTGAAGATCCTGATAAATGATCTTCTGGCACTCAATTAGACACAAGTTAAAAAAAAAACAAAAACCCTCTTTTCCAGTCACTGGCTCCAGCTCCAGCTCTAGCCCCAAACACTGCAACGACTGTTTATTCCTTTCTTTTAAATTCAGGCCCAGAGTGAGTATTCTCTGTCAGCTTCCTAGGGGCCTTTGTGTTCTGAGTCGAGCCTTGCTGCCACCTGAGACAGTGACTCAGCCCATGTCCCTAGAGCCTGCTCACTAAAGTCCCAAACCAGTTTTTCCTTTGTTCTGGGTATTCAGCACCTAACTCAGTTTCTTTGACTTGGGTGGCCTGTTTTGAAGAGCCCATTCCTTTGGCTTCTGTAGAAGCTACCCACACCCTGAAAACTCTTTCCCATTCTCTTCTTGTTTTTGTTTTTAATGCTTTCCAAGTGTGTTATTTTAATGTTTTAAAGACCATTTAGATCATTTTGTATTCTCTCCCCATTTGGTTTCCAGTTTGTTTCCCTTCTAAAAGTTTCGGATAATCCCTTTACAATCCAGATCTACTCACTCTCAATCAAAAGTCACAGGTAGGTTTTCTAATCAGTCAACAAGCATTAAGCCAGTAACCATGCTAGGTGCTAGGGATACAGAGACAAATGAAATGGGACCTGCCCTTAAAAATTTTACATTTTAATGGGGGAAACAATATGGAATAAATACAAAAATAACATTAAAAATATAAGGTAATTTGGGGATGGTAGAAGAAAATCAGGAAAAAGCTTTCAAAACAGAGATACCTTGATACCCTCTCATTTTCCTGCCTGTTTTTTCTTTGTCGATATCGAACAACAATTCCATAATATCTAATGATTGTCCAATTTTTCTACCCCCAGCTTGGTGGGAGATATCCCTCTGATTCACAATAATTCAGAGCCCTCTTAGGTCCTCATTTTTGAGTGACAGTGGGCTCAGCTTCCCTCTACTTTCCCATCTCTCCTAAAGAGTGACATATTGAGCCATTCATACCATGGACGACTAGAGTTTCACCAAGTTAAATCTAAAGGTGGTCTGAGAAGGGGGGCTCCTTGTACCTGCATTTGACAACATTTCCTGTGCCCTGCTTAAGATCATCCCCCCTGTAGTTCCAGGGTTGAGATAGAACCATTGCAAGCGATGGGTCACAGGAGACAGCAGGTGGGGGAGGGAAGGAAGTACCAGCTACTTCTGTCAATCACTCCTGCTGTCTCATGGGTACTTTCAGTTCCATCAGGGCTCACCCAGGGGATCTAGCTTTATTTAGCAGTTCTATCATTTTTATTTATATCCGTGCAGACTCAGATCATGTTAACTGGAGAACGGGGAGGGTGGACAGGACGTTTTTTGAATGAAACTGTGAGAAGGCTCCTGCTTTCATTTTGGAAGAAATCCTAGCAAGAAATCAGAAAATCTTAAAATCCCACCTGGAACCCCCAGCTGTGGTTGTGAGCCAGTTTTATCAGGTTTTCGATGCCCATTTGTCCCCCTTTTTTCTTTAAGGCCAACAGCTCAAACAAAGCATCTCCTTGGTCTGTGCAGGCAGCTTACTCTAAGGCATGGGCTCAGTCCTGCCTGCCAAACACCAACCTCAAATACCCCTGCCCCCCCTGATGCTGCCCTGGGCCTTGGCTGCCAGCACTGTAGAGACACTCACCCCGATGGCAGAGCCTACTCCCTCCAAGCAGGTCTGGACACTGCCTCCTTGAAGAACCTCCAGGTTCCAACTCCATTATCAACTGAGCCTCCATCAAGGATCTGATCTCAGCTCCCTGTATACTTTAACTGAAGAGCTGTTGAAAGCAGGCTGGATGTACATTGTATTTTGACTCCTGTCTTACACTGGGCCTTAATTGATTGTTCGGGAGCCCCTCCCTCAGCCCTCCCACCCTCTTCCTCTTATGAAAGAGGGTTTTGAAAGTAAGACGGAAAAAAAATCTCAGCCGGAATCACGTACAGGGGGCAGAAAATGAACTGCAAGCTTTGCTACAAAAACTAGGACAGGGTTCTCTTAAGCAAGTCTCCAGGTATTGCTCAGACTGTAACAGGATATCATGGTCCTTAAAATATGCACACGCTATTACAATGTCTCCTGATTAAGGCCGGCTGCTGTAGTGCTTCATAAATTTCAGGCATTAACTGGGAATTTCAAAACCCGGACAATTACTGGCCATTCAGGAGGACTCTTTCTGAAGCACCACAGCCATTCATTTAATTCATTTTCTAGGTTCTTTTTTAATGCAAAATATGCTAATATATTTCAGAACTGCCACTAGGAAATCCTTCTGGAAACTGGGGGGCCTCCTTTTCTGCTGAAGTTGACAATCAGGGGCTACTAGGCACTGGGCACGTCAAGAATAATGGTCTATTTTCCCCCCAGTGAAGAAAAGGGGGCCCAATGCCATGAGATTCAAATGTTCCTTTGTGGTCCCCTGGGCAGCATTACCCGAGAAAAGGTACAGCCACCCTCCCAGTCACACATGGAGAATAAAAGGCTCCATTCTCCTCTGAGCCTAAATTCCTTCTCTGGTAGTAAGTTATGCACTTGGGGTTGCTTATTAACTCCTTCTGGCCCTGGGGGAATAATTGAGGTGAAAACGGAGAAAATGAAAGGTAATACTAAAAATCACTGAAATCTGAGGAGAAGCAGAATATCTGCCTTGTGGGACATGACAGATGTCAAATCCAAGTTTTTTGCCTCAGTTTCTCCTATTTGCAAACCGGCAATAATAATGACATAGGGGATCTGGCTCACAAAGAGGTTATATGAACTAAACAACATCTCAAGCACCATAAAGATCTTTGGTTCTTTCCCCCACCCAAGTCCATATCTGAACATCAGTTAGTTGGAGATTGAATCAAATCTCTATTCCATTCATTCATTCATTCATTCATTCAAATGTTTGTTACTTAATGTGCTCTTGATATGAGAGACAGCACAGTGTATATAATAATACATAAAGAGTGGGGTATTTTGGAACCAGAAAGACAAGGATTTAAGTTCTTGACATATTAGCTGTGTGGCCAATGATAAACCACTCAATATCAGTTGTCCCGGCAATTTTCTCAGACCATAAATTAAACATCTATAACCTTCAAAGAGATTTTTCCAAACTGGGAAATCTCTAGGTCAATCATAGATAATAACCTCCAACCTCCCCATATACAAATGTGCCCGGAAATATGATAGACTGGAAAATGGAAGAGTTAAAGAAATATGAGACTATCCCCAAGGAGTTTTCACAATTTCAACAAATATAAAATAATAAATATTATTTGTACCATATGGCAATTACATGAGAATCTATGTAGTGGAATGGATAGAGTATTGACTTTAGAAAGACCTGGATCCAGGAACTGCCTTTGACACTCAGTAGCTGATTATTAAACCCACTTAGACTATAAATTACAGACAGGGTGCAATCAGTCAATTTGTAGGATGCAGTTCCCATACAGATGAAATCACACAAAGATTCAAAAGAGCGATAGATGCTACAGGATGGCTAAGTGTCGCCACAGTGCCCAGAGCACTGGACCTGGAGTCTCCCTACTTCGAACCTGACCTCAGCCATTACTGAATGAGTGAGTGACTCTGAGTCAGTCACTTCACCCTACTGACCTCAGATTCCTCATCTGTAAAATGAGATGGAAAAGCAAATGATAAACCACTTTGGCATCTTTGCCAAGAAAATCCCAAATGGGGTCATGAAGAGTCAGAGATGATCTGAAAAATAAGAATGTTCCAGAGGAAGCAATCTTTGAGAATATTTTTGAATCTGTTTTGCAGATAGGGAGAGGCCCAAGAAGGTTGAGGCTACTATTTACCAAAGAAAACAAAATTAGCTTGTTCAAGAGCTGGGACTAGAATTGATTTAGCCAGTCAACTCAGACAAAAAGGTTTTAAGTCCATCTCCCTGAAATTAAGTGAACTATTGTAGAACAGTAAATCAGAGATCTCCCAACTTCAAATCCAGGTCTGGCTTTACTTTGCTCTCCCCCCACTATTCCATGCTGATTTTGACCAAGTGTTAACTCAAAAGTACACAGGAATGGGGAACCAGTTAGACAACCAACAACTGGAAAACTGGTATGGAAGGCACACAGTCTTTGGAGTTTCCAGAGTGGGGTTCAAATCTTATTTTGGAGGTTTACCACTTGTGCAACCAGAGACAAGCTCCCTGCTTCCTCATCTGCAGAAGAGGACAAAATTGTCTATGAGGTACCTTCTTGTTTTAGAGATATGATTTTACAGGGAGAATGTCCCCAGTTATTCTTTGGAATGTTCTTTCCTCTGACTGAAAAGTCCTCCTTATTTCCAATTTAATTGTCATCTCCAGGAAGTCCTCCTTGCCCTACTTCCCTATCCTCAAGCCTCAAGATAAGCACTTTCCCTCCAACACATACAAAAACTTATTTTATGAGGTGATTCCGGTAGACATGATGGAGAAAGCTACTGCATCCACAAAGAGGATCATCAGAAATGATTGTGGATCACAATGCAGTATTTTCACAAAACTAGTTTTGCATTCTTATCAGGAATTGAATCACTGGAGGAAGAGAGGCTGGATTCCACCTAGGAAACTGAATAAGATTTTGACAGAACCTCAAAGTTGGACAGGACCCCCCAAACTTTGCTAGGAATCCCTTACAACACCCTTGACAAGTGGTCATTGTAATGAGATGGGTCCCTTGATCACCTGAAGCTGCTTATTTTCACTTAAAGACAGTTCTATTGTTAGGAAGCTTTCCCTCATATTCTTTCTTTTGGGTCTTCATCAAACAAATCAGTTCCACAGGACATTCCTTCATAAGCCCGCACTTTCCTGAATCCTCTCTTCTCCAGGTTACATATCTCCAATTCCTTCAATCAATTCTCCTTCTCCCTCTCCCTCTCCCAGAGGCAGCTGGCATTAAGTGATTTGCCCAGGGTCACACAGCTAGGAAATGTTAAATGCTTGAGACCAAATTTGAACTCAGATCCTACTGACTTCAGGGCTAGTGCTCTATCCACTGCTCCACCTGGCTGCCCCTCAGTCAATTCTTAAATAGCATATTCTGTTTGTTTTCTGGCAAGGCAAGTGACATCATCTTAAAGCCCTTGTCAGCAGCCTCTCCTTTGGGGACACTGCACCTTAGTCACATCTTTCCCAAAATATTGATTAATAAACTATACTTTGGATCCAGTCATTTAACTAGTTATGAATCTATATGCTTATCTATCCCCCAGTTTCTTAAACTGTGATCTGTGATCCTGGATGGGGTCTTGTAATTAAATATGGGGATCACAAAATTATGATTATCGGTAAATATCTGATTGATATATCTATTTATTCTGCCTGTATACCCAGGGTCATGTAAAAATTTCTCAGATGAAAAGAGGTCACAAGTAGAAAAAATTTAAGAAGCTCTGATCTAGCCTACATCTCTCTATTTTGTCCACAAAAACAGCAGAGATTTTTCCTGTGCAGCATGATAAATGTGGAAATATGTATAGAAGAACTGCACATGTTTAATTTTTATTGGATTACTTATTATCTAGGGGAAGAGGTGGGAGAAGGGAGGGAGAAAAATTTGGAACACAAGGTTTGGTAAGGGTGAATGTTGAAAACCATCTTTGCATGTATTATGAAAATAAAAAACTAGTATTTTAAAAAGGAACAGCAGAGGAACCTCTATCTAATGCTTAAAGTCAAGGCAAACTATATTTATAGAAGTCTTACACAACCCTATCAAAAAGAGAAAAAAGATTAGTCTAAGAATTATTCTTAATAAAGTAATGCTGGCTTTCTTCAATCACTAGTTCCTATTCTGGATATTTGTTAACTTCCTTTTAGTAATACACCCTATACAACATACCCAAACTGTGAGGTTCTGGGATTCCTTCATTCTACTGTCCAAGTTCACTCAATAAATTAGTTACATAAAGGAAGAAGAAATGTTCTAAGCTGATATCTTGGTTGTACCTACCATGGCAGTCAGCAAAGCAGATTTTTCCCAAACCTTCTCAGTCTGCAGATATCAGCAAAAAAAAGGAAATCGGGTGTTATCTACCACCCTTGTGCCCACTGATCACTAAACCAAGAAGTTTCAGCTGGATAAATATGAAAAACAACATGGAGTAGATGAAAAAAGCACAGGTGGGGCCACACAGGAAATAGTCATGTGGTCTGAAGTCCACCTGAAGATGGAGGCAGTCTAAAATTTGGGTGCTGCAAGAAATCACAGTTAGACGCCAGAGCTGAAGTAAGTTGGCCATGATCATTCAGTTAGTTGGTGTAAAAGATATAATTCAAACCTAGGTTTCCAAACTTTAATTCCAGTGGGGACAATAATATCCTTCATCCATTCATCAAATATTTTCAATATGGCTATTTTCTACAAGGCACCATGAAAGGTGTTGGGAATCAATCAGTCAGCAATCAGCACCATTTAATAAGTGTTTACCACTGCAAGGGTTTGGAGACAGAGTGAGTGTCTGCTCTCAAAGTGTTTACACTCTATTTGGGGAGACAATTTGTACATAAATAATGTACAAATAATGTAATGAGGTTCTAACGAGTCCAAAGCCAGGACTTTTATACCAGATCATGTTGCATTAGTTTTCTTTGCCTTACATTCTTCTGTACATGTAAAGCAGAGATAAATAAGGATGACAAAGACAGTTTCCTCTTATCATAATGAAGTTAAGATAGTATTGAAAAGTCTTTCATACATTTTCTAAATCTTAAGGCATTCTCTAAGAGAAAAAAATGCTGGTTTTGATTCAGGAGTGGTTCAATTGTGTCCAACTCTTTGTGACTCCATTTGGGGTTTTCTTGGCAAAGATACTGGAGTGGTTTGCCATTTACTTCTTCAGCTCATTTTACAGATGAGCAAACTGAGGCAAACAGGGTGAAGGGTAACAGCTAGTAAATTGGAAGTCAAGTCTTCTTAACTCCAGACTTGGCACTGTATCCACTGTACCAGCTAGTTGTCCTTGATTCAGGAGACCCGAGTTCAAATCCTTTCCTTACCCCCTACTGGCTAGGGTGTGACCCTAGACATGTCCCTTAATTTCTTGGGTCTTTAGTATCCTATGAAATCAGGAGGTTAAACTATACGGCTTCTCTTCTAGCTCTAAATCTAAATCTATGAAACAAAGCAAGAGTGACTTAACAATACTCTAATTTGTGGGGTCACAGGAGTTCTTGGTCAGTAAATTAGAGAGTTAAGTCTGCTGGTAAGAGGAAAATTCAGCATCTGAATCCCCAAAGCAAGTACTGGAGCTCAATCCAGAAAGTGGAGTTTTTATGGGAAGAGCAACCTTAAGCAAGCCCCTATTACTACTCTCCCCATGGAGGATGCTGGTGGGCCCTTTTACACCCCAACACTGAAACTCCAAGTCCCCCCACTACACAAGGTGTAACTCCTGGGCCTCGGTTTCTCTGCTATCTCCCTTCTCTCCCTTTACTACGAGGGAGGTTGAGGGGGGGAGGGATGATTCACAATGAATACTTTGGTTGGGTCAGAATGCAGCAAGGAGCTTTTAATCTGATGCTGCTGTGAGAGGCTCAGGCTGGCAGGCTTCCAGCCACCAGGAAAACAAGGGCCGGGCCTGCCTCAGAGCGGGGCTCAGGGCCGGGCTGATTTGGCCTGCCCAGGACACTCCCGGACCCCTAGAAGGGTGAGCCAGAACTCTTCCCAAGGTTGGGGAAATGCAGGGCCTGCCTTTACAAGGCTGTGTTGGAATTTACCTATAATATCCCTTCAAAGCCCTGGCAAAGAAACGATGCTAAAAGCAGCCTATTACCCTTAACCTAAGAGAATAGTTCATGACATTTCCCAGAGGAAAACAATATTTTTAAAGATTTCCTCTCCTGGCCCTGGTCGAAGGATACAGAGAAAGAGCACTGCTATGTGGCCTTGGGCAAATAAATGGCTTGAGCTGTCAAGGTCTCTGTTTTCTCATCTGTAAAGTGAGAGATTAGACTGTGTTCTCTAAAGTTCCTTCAGCTCTTAGTGTAGGATGCAGTTCTCTTAAGAACTTTAGATTGTACGACATGAGACCCTGGCACAGGAGTGCCCAGCATGGCATGCCCTCATCAGAGAAGATGCTGTGCTCTATGAGCAAAGCAGAAATGAATTAAGTCAGAAGAAACCCAAGATGCACAAAGTTACAGTCCACCACCCCAAATGTTCACGGAGACTATTTGTGTCCAACCTGTGGAAGGTTACTCCGAGCTCGCACTGGTCTGATCAATCCCAGTCGGACACACTCTAATTGGACTCTAACATAGTCCTCTTCAAGAACGAAGGACTACAACCAACCGACCAGGATACAATTATTTCTATGATCCCTGAGATTCTATGACACCACAAGTCCTCTACTAAAATCGGGACTGAAAACAATTGCAATTCAATTTGTAACATCTATCTATTATACTTCAGATTTGTCCAGTCCCAGAACTGTCTCCCCAGGACACTGTTAGCTAAGTTGCAAACCCTTCACTTTTTTGGGGGAGGAAGGGTAACAGTAATGCATTATCTTTTGTTGGCTTCCTGCTCCCTTCCCTAATATCTTCCAACATACCCCTTCCTCAAGTTTGGAGAATGCCAGATTTCTAGCATTGTAGTCAAGGCACCAGAAACTGAAGTTAGGAAGGAGGGAGAGGATGGTGGTAAGGGAAGAACAACCACTTCACAAGTCCTTCAATACCCCCAGTCCAGGAAAATGACAACAAAAATGACTGTGCAGTCCAATATGATGGACTGCCACAGCACCTTTGGAATAGAAGCCATACCTTGCGATCCAAACAGGGGAATAACCTCAAAGTAGCATTTATGAAAGATAGCTAAATGCTAGCAAAAGGCTGGGCAATAACCTTTCCAGGAGTCCACTTTCCCCAAGGCTTTTTGCCAATCACACAACTGGCCAAGCTACCCCCCACCCTATCCCCTGAGCCCCCCAGTTTTCAAGGCCTCAGCCAGGAAAGCCAGAGCCCAGGGCTGCAGAGCCAGGCAGCAATAAGGAGCAGTGATATCAGCAGGAGGGAAAGCAAACAGGCCTTCATAGGTCCCAGCAGAGTCAATCCCACCCCCTTTTCAGAATTCAGAATCTCCCTTTAAAATTTTAAGACCTTTGCAAATTTATCCAAGGTTCCCTTTCATGGGTGCACATGATGGATAGTTTCTTACAGTTGGGGCTCTCATTTATTTATTTCAAACTGCCATCCAAACTCATTATTCTCTGCACACTATGAGAAACGTGCTAGGATTTATTGAGAAGGAGATGGTGTCTCTGTGAGAGACATGAATGGACTGAGAACTCTTTTGGGTAAAAGGCTGGAGGGAGGAGGCTTTTGGGTAATCATGCTGTGGATGAGAAATAAGAATATGAATTAGGAAGTTTGGGAAGATAGAAAAAGTGAAATTTGGGATAGGATAACCTGAGACAGCCCCCTCTAAACCTATTCCATAACAACAGGAATTTCTTTGGCTTCCTTTCTATCTAGAGAGATGAACAACTTTTTTATTTTAAATGAAAAAAGTTAACAATTTTCTTACCTGAAGTGTTTTCCTCACTCACAGCGTTTGGTAAAGTCTTTTCCTATTAATTAGAAAACAGTATATTAATTACTTCTCTGCCAGCTCCTTTCATTCCCAACTTCCCTCCCTAATTTGTTCAATGCCAAACTTAAGCCCTTTGGGTGACAATCATTCAGAGTTAGGAATGGATGGGATGATAATTCTGCCTGGTTATCTTTGAACTTCCCATTCCCTATATTAAAATATACTCTATCTTTACCTCTGTCTCACAGAATCTCTCTCTTCTTTCAAGATACTAACTTCTCTTAGGAGCCTTTCCCAATTCTCCCCAATTGTCAGGGTGGTCCTCCTTCTTAAACGACTACGATTTATCTTACATTCATTTTATATAAATGTTCATATCCATAGATATGTAAAATAAATGTACATGGTACAACATGTAAGCCCCGTCAGATTAGGGAATGTTTATTTTATCTTGACAATGTCTGGCACACTACAGACATTTAATAAATGCTTGATGATTGATTGATGGTGATATTTATGCTTTAGAGTTGATTGCCCCTCCCCCCCGTCGTATTTGGTATAGTGGGAAGAGCCTTGATTTTTAGAGTCAGTGGAGGAACAGGGCTCAGATCCTATTTCCAACATATATGAGGTATGTCGTCATGGACAAATGACCATCTTTCTGAACAGTATTCTCATCTGTAAAATGAGGGAAGTCAGAATTTGAACACAATATAATTGAGAACAATGTCTGTAATACTTGCCTTTTGGGGATTGTTGCAGGGACCAAATAAGATAACATAGAAAATAGTTTTGTAAATCTTAAAAGTGCCATATGAATATTCATTTAATCATTAGTTTTAGGGCTAGTAGGGACCTTAGAGATCCATTTAATCCAATCCCTTCATTTTACAGATGACAATAAAGAAAGGTTTAAAAAAAAGAAAATTATTTACAAGGTCACAGAAGAAGGGAAACGGCTGAGGCAGAATTTGAACACAGGTCCTTGGACTGTTATTCCACTGTTATTTTTGAGTAGCTAAGAAGCATGTTTTTTAACTGACTACAAATATGGATTTACTTGCCAGTGTCTACAGGGTTAATGGGGAGGTATTTTGCTCCTAAAAGAGGCTTACCAGGACCCTAGCAAATCAGTAAATTATGGACTCAGTAGGCTCAATCACACACATCCAGCAGCATACAAAACACATGACAGCCCAGCTGAGCATTCTGCTCTCTCAGTGGGGGTTCTAAGACAGGGAGGTGAACAGAATACATCAGCCATGGCAGACCACTTGGGAGAGGGAGGTCTTGAGAGCAGAACTTTTTTTTTAAACCCAAATTTGAATAATAATGGCAATTTAAAAAATGTATTATTACTATTAAACATTAGATCACCCCTTATTTTTGCCAAGTGTTTTTCAACTGTTTCCATCCTGACACTTTCTGTGCATACAGACCCAGAATTACCCTCTCCCTTCCCCCATACCTACCTCCCCCCAAGCTCCAATTGCTGGATTAATAGTCACCCAGAGGCAGACGTGAGAAGAAATGGGAGAGAGAGGGAAGCCAAGGCAACAGCAGTGGGGCTTTTTGCAAACAGATATTTTCTGCAGACTCTCAGCTTTGATTAGCATATATTAAGGAAAAGGGCAAAAAAAAAAATTGCTAGTCTTCCCTCTGCAAAGAAAGCCTTGAGATCTGTAACCCGATGCCCCATTGCTGGGTGAACTGGGCCCAGGAATAATAATGAGAACTCATTCCAAAAGAGCTTTCAAGTTTACAAAGTGCTTTCTTTGCTCACAACTCTGTGAGGCAGATAGGGGAAGGATTATTCATCTCCCCCTTCCCCAGGTACTGAGAAATATAGGGACTTTCCCAGCTAGTGGGTTTTACTGTCAAAATTCGAATCCATATACCAGGAAAAAAGGAAAAGTGGAGAGGTAGGAAAGATAATCAGTTTTAAATTACTTTCTATCAAAAGATACCAACTGGAGAGTTGGAAGAGTCCTCAGGGGTCATTTAGTTAAACTTTGCCTTCTTTTAACAGAGAATCAGCTAAGGCATGGATGCTTAAGTACACTTGCCCAATGTCACACACAATTTGAACTTGGGTGCTGTGATTTCAGGTTCAGGGTTATTTCCACTGTATCATGAGGCAATGATATATATATATATATATATATATATATATATATATAATATTTAAATATCTTAAATATATATAATATTTAAATATCTTACAAATATATAAAATTATAAATATATGCATATATAGTTGACTTAGAAATCAGAAGATTTAGATTCAAGTCCATGACTTTGACATCACAAATCACTTTACTCTTAGAATCTTGAAATTTGCTATTTGTAAAACTAGGAGATAATAATTGCTATACTACTTATCTCTTCAAGCTTTGGAGGCAGAGAGGTTGCTCAGTGGCTAGAGCTAGGTCTGGAGTCAGGAAGCTCTGAATTCAAATTCAGCCTTAGGTACTTACTAGGTATGTCATTTCTGGCTGTCTCAATTTCTTCAACTATAAAATGGAGGTAACGGTATTTATTACCTACTTTCCAGGACTGTTGTAAGGATCAAATGAGATAATGTTTGTAAAGACCTTATTGAAGAGGTTAAGTTGTTCAATATTTTTCACTCATGTCTGATTCTGTAATACCATTTGAGATTTTTTGGGAGTGATAATAGAGTGTTTGCCATTTCTTTCTTCAGCTCATTTGACAGATGAGGAAACTGAGGCAAACAGAGTTGAGTGACTTGTCCAGGGTCACACAGCTACTAAGTGTCTGAGGTCAGATTTGAACTCTAGAAGATGAGTTCCTGACAACAGGCCTGGCACTCTATCCACTGCACCATGTACCTGCCTTGGCATAATTGGTATCACCATAAATGTTAGTTATTATCATCATCATCATCACTACACACACCCCAAAGCACTAGATAAATATAAGACATGGATTATTTTCCCAAAAAGCAGAATACTATTACAACAATCTCCTGAGAAATATATATATATATATATATATATATATATATATATATATATATATATAAGCTTGATTTCCATTTCTAACAGTCTCTAGTAGGAAAGAGCTGCACTGGAAACCAATCAGTTTGTTTAGAAAAGTCAGTTTCTACTTCTCTGAGGATGAAGACCCTTTTTTATTGTGAAGATATTTCTAAGATCTACTCATGATAGTACACTTATTTGTACTCATTGTTTGAGAACATAGATTGCTGGGCATGGATTCTTAGTGACAAATTCAGAGGTCCCTATTCATTGCCTACAGGTTGGGAGCCATTGGTCTAGAAGTTTGTTACTAGAGTTCTTCCCCTGAGGTTGCCAGGCTGTATAACCACTCTTTGGCAAGAGATGCAGTAAAAGGAATTTCAGCTTCAGATGATGATCAGACTACCTGAGAATTACAGACTTTCAGAGTTGGAAGGTATTTCAGTGGTCATCCCAATCCGTCCTCTCTATTTCTAGTCTTTTTGTGAAGAATTCCAATGAGGAAAAGCCTGTCCATTCATTCATTCCACTTGAGGACATTTCTCATTTTTGCCCAACTTCCCACCCTAAATTTTCCTTTTCTGCCCAGAGTTCCTACTTCTGAAATTTGGACTCCAAGAGAATAAATCTGTTTCCTCTTCTACATGACAACCCTTCAAACACTTCTTGAAGATATCCAATATTCCTGTCCCTGTGATTTTTTTTCCTTATGCAAACTACACGTCTACTTCCTTGACCAGTCTTCACATGGCAAAAAACTTTGGCCTTTACTATTTGGGTTGTCCCTTCTCGGTACTCCCCAATAAACCCATGTCCCTCCTATATGTGGACCAGTTCTTACTGGACACAGTACTCCAGATGTGACCTGGCTGGATGATTTTTTCATCTAGGTCTCTTAAATTCACACAGCAAAGAAGAGGCCAGATTTGAGTCCAGGGCTTCCATGATTGCATGTCCAGAGTGCTCTCCATACCATGACACTGCCTCTCAAGGCCCAGCTCATTCTTTTCCTTCTGCATGATGCTTTCCTCTTCTAATCCACCACAATCTCATCCAGCTACATATTCACAGGGTTCGCTGTCTGCTCTCCTCTGGCAATTATTCACATGCTCCTCATCAACCACTCCCGTATTATCTCCCTGTCATTTCACTTTTCAATATCTGGCCAGCCCAACTCCGTTTGTGAGCTTTAGAACAGATAAGTATCTAAGAACATCAGTGAAAACCAGCTTCCACTTATTTAGCATCACATGGTTGCAAAGTAAATCACATATGGCATCATCTCCTGTACTAGGAACTAGTAGATGAATCTGGTTTTTCATGAGAAAAAAAAAAAAAAGATTCTATCTCTTCTACTTAACCCCAGAGGGAAGAAAAAAGTGAGAGGTAGGCAAATTCTTCTATTCAAGGAAAAACTTCCTTAAACTAGTAAGAGCTCTCCAAAAGGGCTGCCTTGAAAAGTAGTGAGCCCCCTATCCCTGGAGCTCTTCAAGCAGAGGTTAGTCAGAGATGCTGTGGGAGGAATTCATGCTGTAGACGAGGGTCCAACTGGAAGACCTGGGAAGCTCCTTAAAACAGGCCCTCAGGAAATGCCTCCCAGCTGGCTTTCCATAAAGTGAACATCTTGGTTCTCAGTTTTCATCTCCATAAAAAAAGGGGGATTGAATAAGATCTCTAGGGTCTCTTCCAGCACTCAGATTCCAATTCTTTTGTGGAGATCCTACAGTTCCAAATCCAGGGGTCCCCCAGTGCCCCCAACCCCCGGCCCCTGGCTAACTCCTCCACTGTGCTCTTCCTTTCTTCCTAACAAACAGAGCCTCCTACCTAGCACACTAGTCTGACAGATAACAGGTACTCCAGACATCTTTTTGGCTGGAGATCAAAGTAGCAGAGCAAATACCTGGGACTGGCCTCAGGCCTGGCTTGGGATCCCGAGTGGTCTGCCTGCCAGGTTCCATGGGGTCCCTCTTTTCATCCTGTGTTCGATCCCTCTCTTCCTCCCTCACCTATGGAGCTGTAATTCTGGCTCTTTGGAGGTCCTGATCATTTCTACAGTGACCACTTGCGATGTGACAAGCATGGGATTGTGACTTCAGCAGGGAATAAAGCAGCAGGACCTGATCAACTCCTAAGCAACGCAGATCCTGTTTGGATGCGAGCGTCCTCGGCACTAAAACAAAAAAACAAATTCCTCCCCGGGTAGGGTGTGGGTGCCAAGTCTCAGTCTGAGGCCACATGTGAAAAGTCAAGTTCTAATCTGATTCGAGAAGCTCAGGGACTAAGGGGGCAGGGTGACATTCGAATCTTATGGCACAATCACCCCTGGGTGACAACCAGTCCTGGGTCATGGCAAGCAACTCACTCTGACCAGAGGATTGCCCATGAAACTCCCCCAGAGGCAAAATTTTTTGTTCAATATGATTTAAGAATAAAGAAATCAAATCTTTTTAAAGAGAAAAAAAGGGAGAATTTTGTGGATATACATTGTCTCCTTCCTGCAATGTCAGATCTTAGTTTGAGTTTGGGAGAAAGAGCTGGAACTGATTCAGACTTTGTTCAATTGGGGCCTCCGACAAAGGCCTTTGAGCCACCGTGATTGGCTAATTATCCCTTTCAATGCCCAGCTCAATAATGATTAGAATTACTTGACAATGGAGAACACCCAAGCCAGGAAAGCTTCTGCTATCAGAGTTCAGCTCCAGAGAACAACAGACGGAGAGGCAAAGCTGGGGCACAAGAGAGGGAATAAGAAGTCCTCCAGCTCCAGGTCCTGTCTGGCCCTAAATAATTGAGATTTGGGGCAAGTGGAAAATAAGGCTACAGACAACAACCGCTGGCATTTATAGCGTGCTTCTAAGGTGTGCAAACATGCTTTCTCTGAATAATTTTCACCTGATCTTTCTAACAATCCTCTGAGATGTTTAGAACAGGTTATATTAGGAAAATGTGGTTAAACTGTTAACCAATGTCAAAAAGAACTTGAGAACTCTGGCTTCTCCTGATTCCAAATTCAGGGCTACACCTATGATGGCCACAGGAGATAAGATACTCACCTGTAATCACAGCCTTCGATTTGTGGATTCCCAGGCCTACAGCAATTCCTGTGGTATATTTATACCCATTTACGTTCTGGTCCTGACTCTATTCTCTTCCCCTATTTCAGAGGGCTACTAACTGAAGGCAGCTATTTTTAACCTCTTAAGAATGAACCTCCTTGTAGTGGGAAGATTGGGTGAGAATAGAAAACTCAGCTTAATTTAATACACATTCATGGGCCTGCTCTTGCATTTAAGTGCCAAGAATAGGATACAAAATTTGGATGAGACCCAGTGACTCCCCCCTCAGGAAGCTTACATCTTGTAAGGGAAAAGGACACATGTACAAATAACTGTAATACAAAATAATACAGGATAAGGACATGAGAAAAGCACAAAGTAGTTTTGCAGGTTCAGGTTTGTAATGAAACTCAGCAGACCACAGTAGAGGGAGAAGGCAACATGGAGTAAATGGTTCTGAAGCTGATTAAGAATTCAACAGATGTGGGAAGCACTCCATATACACAATTCTAGTTGGAAGGGACCTTAGAAATCGTTGAATCCAATCCCTTTCATTTTACAGAAGGAAACTGGGCTTGGAAAAGTGAAATACATTGTTTAGGGTCATGCAGTTAGTATGGTGTTTGAGGTATTTGAACTTTAAGACTTTCTGGGGAGAAGTTCCAACACTCTAGACAGAACAGCAAGATGCCTTTCTATAAGAGGTTTGGACCCTAGAGAATGGGAATCATTCAGAAAAGACTGGGATATCCATTTAAATGAGCAGATTAGGTGGACCAAGTATAGGAAACAGGAACATACATGGTATTTTCATAGAAAGAACATTGCTCAAACATTTCCATAGTATGATCAAACATTGTTTTTGGTGAGTAAGGGGATGAAATAAGGATGAAGGGGGATATGATTTCTAATTACTAAATATCTGTCCAGACTGAGGGAGCTGTATGGAAAGAGAAAATGTCAATATGTATACTCCTGAATGCCAGGTTAAAGAGATTAAATTAATGGAGTATATAATAGGGATCTCCTGAAAGTTGTTTGATTACAAAAGAGGTCTCTGAAGGGCCCGCAGGGTGCCACAGAGAGCCAACATTAGATCCAGGGCTAGTTGATATGGGGATTATGGGCACCTGAACTCACTAGTAGAAATTTTTGAGTGTTGTGATTAGTAAGATACAAGCATCATAAGAATAGTCCACAAACAAGAGATCTTTTTACATATATTATCTCATCTTAACCTCTTAACAGTTTTAGGATTCTGGAATGTTGGGAGTTACAAAGGATCTATATAGTCCAAATCTCTTCCTGATTCCCCTGTAGTTTTTACAGATGAACTGAGATGAAAAGAGCCTTAAAGACCCAAAGTCAACAAAGCTACTTAATACCAAAGTTGAGATTTGAATTTAGGTTCCTGGATTCCTGGTTGAATGCTTTCCCCACTATATTACATGGTAATTATTTCTTATAAAAAGTACATTCAACCGGGTTCCAACTAGGTACCAAGCACTAGAATAGTTATAGGGATTAGGATGGAGAAGAGATGAGCACAAGGATGGTAAGGGGAGGAGGGGAATAAGCATTTATATAGCACCTACTATGTGTTAGGCACTATGCTAACTATTTTACAAATATTACCTCATAGAAAGAGTTTTTTCAGGAATTTATAATTTTGATGAGGAAGCAAGAAAATCATAGTCACTTAAAAAGCTCAAGAAATATCCTCAAACAACATACGTAAGAGTGCTGCCTTTAGGTTAGTGCTCTTATAGAGTTATTCTGATCTGTATCTGGCCACTGGACTCAGCTGGTCTAGAGAGGCTGGAGACCTTGCACAGTCCTTGCTCTCTCAAATCCCAATTCTCTTGCATATCATGGCATCACCTCTCTGATGTTCTGATCCTCTTTGAGACAAGTCCAGGGTCCAAGGAAGGACAAACAAGAACAGTGCTCTATAAGAATGGATGATGGAAAACTTTAGGGACAGGTAGGCTTCCTGGAGGAGGTGGGAGTCGGGAGTTGGACCCTGGAGGACAGGAATCATTTAGAGAAGAATGAGGGTGTCCATTTGCATGAGTGGATTGAGTGGGCAAAGTATAGGCTGCAGGAATATAAATGGTATTTTCCTAGAAGGAATAAGCTTTAGCTTACCCCATTTCCTACACTTGAAATTCCCTTCTCCAATCACCCTTGGTCTGACTCCTTAAGATTTTATTAAATCTTTAAAATAAAGCTCAACTGTCTCTAACTACATGACTCCTTTGCTGACTACTCTAGCTGGAAAGGATTGCTTTTAATCTGAATTATCTCCCTTCCTACTTTTATGCACTTTGCTATGTTCTAATTTGGAATATCATCACTTCTTATTCAATAGGATCAAATCAATTAACATTTATTAACCACCTACTATGAGCCTGGCACTATGCTGATTGCCACAACTTAGCTAAGGACTCACGACAGAGATAGAAGGGGCCTCAGAAATAAATTAATTTAATTTCATCATCTTTCAGATGAGGAAAGAGGTGCAGAAAATGGCATGGACAGGATTTGAACCCAGATTCTCTGAATCCAAATATAATGTCTTTCTCATGATACCATATTGTGCACATGTCTCTCAGATTTTCTAAAGTCCCTGACTCCATCTTCATCTGGGTATATCTTGATACAGATAGGGACCTTTGGGATCATGTAGTAGAGACGTCATATTGCCCAAAGTAATTGCTTGTATGAATGAATGAATGAACAAAGCATATACCAGTCTGGAAGGACAGAATTCTGGCATATATGTCATGAAAATCCAATAAAATGCAGACTGAAGTAAAGAGAATTGCCAGAATAATATATACAATCACAGAAATGTAAGGAAAACCAACTAACTCTGACAAATGCAGTGACCAAGAATCACTTCATAGGGCTGAAAGTGCCACAGATACCTCTTCCTCCCAGCAGAATGGGGGAGTGGATTATGGGTGGAGTAGGAAGCTTACATTATCAGAGACTAACTAAGCCCCTCTGGAAAGGGCACTGGACTTTAGAATCAGGAAGTTTGTTCAGTAGTACCTGACTCTTCTTGATCCCATTTGGGCTCTTCTTGGCAACGACACTGAAGAAAGCTTGCCATTTCCTCCTCCAGCTTATTTTATAGATAAGGAAACTAAGGTAGAGTTAAGTGACTTGCCCAGATCTAATAAATAATCTGAAGCCAGATTTGAATTCGGCAAGAGGACTCTTCCTGAATCCAGGTCCAGCACTCTTATCTACTGGGCCATCTAGCTGCCCTAGAAATCAAGGAGACTGCATTTGGTTGTGTATGACTGTCCCATTAAACATCTGTTTTGCCTCAATTTCCACATGTGTAGAACAGCACTTACCTCCTAGGATTGTTGTAAGGAAGATATGAGATAAGACTTGTTCTGTAAACCTTAAAGCTCTATATAAATGCTAGCTATCATCATTAAAATAATTATTATTGTTAGACAAAACTAATGTTCTGATTTGTTTTCCTCAGCTATACTTCCTTTGTTACAAAGGAAGTTTTATAGATACAAGGTGAAGAACTCATTAAGAAGTAATAGTAATTTAAAAAAATCAATAAAACACCTTTTTTTCCCTTAAAAAACTTGATATTTGATTTAGGGTATCAAGACAATCCAATCCATCTTGTATACCTCTTAAGGGAAAAACCTGCCCAGCCAGAGTTAAAACTCAAAAATAAACTCTTGCCAGTTTAAAATTGTGCTTTCTCATCTTCCTCCCAAATGTACTCCTCTGAAGGTCTAATTATAGTGACTTCTATTTTCTTGTAAATAATCACATCTGTCATAACTGATTAAAATGATCCAAGATTCTGAGTTGGCAATCATGACATCCTGAGCCAATGTGTCAATTTTCTCCAACAGGCTGTGAGCAAAAGTTGCATGAGATGGAAGGAGGAAAAAAAATGAGTCACAGTCCTATAGATGGCAGAGACGCCAATATGTGCATTTTCACAACAGCAACATCAACACAAACTCTTCAACGTGGTGAATGAGTGTCGTCCCATCTGCAATCTATAGCAACACTAAACTTACATGCCAGCTCCAGAAGGGGGAAAAATCTTAGTGGAAAGCCACTAGTAGAAGTCAGCTTGTACATTTATTGGGTCTAAATAGAAACCGTGCTAATATTCACATCGCTTTTTATTCTAGTTCTTGGAAAGTAAGAAGGAATGATTGTTACACATGATTCATCCACTCCTGAGTCTTAAAGGCTAAATCCTGAGTTTAAGAAATTAACATGTATAGAGACAGGCCTTCAATACATGGTAATCATACCTCTACCTCCTTTCTAATTACCCTTACTAGAAATAGCTGTATTTCTAGTCAGAGAAAAGATGAAAGATGTTTCTTGGGGAACCCTGCTTTTGGAAATGGGGGAGGGTGAAAGGAAACATTTTTTTCTTGGTCTAGACTTGTTATATAATGGGTGTGGGAAAACTCCCTCTAGTAATATGGATTGACAGTGCATCTGTTACTTACTGTTTTAGAAAGTTGCCTAGGATAGGACTTCTTAAACTTTTCTCACTTGTGATCCATTTTTGCCTGAGAAATTTTGATTCGATTCCAGGTATGTAAATAGATACATAAAATAGGTATACAAATCAAACATCTATGATGATGAATCATAATTGTGTGACCCCCAATTCAGTAATGCAATGCTATAAGGGGTCACCAACTAGAGTTTAAGAAACTTTGGCTTAGGGCACTGGAAAATTAGGTCATATGTCTAAAGACACTCAATTAGTAAATTTAAAAGACACAATATGAATACAGGCCTTCCAGATTCCGAGCATAACTTTTTATCCATGTGGCTGCTTCAGAAGGAGAAATATTTTGGGGATCAGCTATGTAAGCTCCTAGGTATGTGAGGAAGACTACTAACACATGAAAATCACAGTTCCTTCCCTCAGGTCACCTTACAAGTATAGTCAGTTAACAAGCATTTATTAAGCACCTATTTTGTGCCAGGTACTAAGTGCTGAGCATACCAAGAAGGGCAAAAACAGTTCCTGCTCTCTAAGAGGTTCAGTCTGATGAGGTAGACCACTTTCAAACAATTATGTACAAAGATGAATAAATTGGAGACGATTTCAGAGGCAAAGCTCCATAGTTCAAGGAGCAAAGAAACCTTCTGCTTCCATCTGCTCACATGAATGGACCCCCAGCTTTTGGCACAAGATGCAACAGAACTTGCATCCAGGTGACAGAATTCTGGGGATGGAGCTAGACTTTGGGATTTGAATTTTCCTTGCTGAATATTAGTCACCATGAAATAACAAGAGTTTTATATACACTTGCCTGCCAGGTTGTCTGCAATCCTTTCACTTCTTCCCATTAACATGCACACAAAACATTTTGGCCGCCTTCAAAAGTTTTTTTAGGCCTTCCCTCTTACTGGTCAGAACTAGAGAGAAGAGATGAAATAACAGACTGTCTAATCTAGAGGATAATACAATGAAATTTTAGCATTTTATTCCCTACCTCTTTACACTCATGTTTCCCGAGTCAGAAGGAATAAAGAGAAAATTCAAAGGACAATGGAGTTTCAATAGCTTCAGGAAACTGCCTGGGAATCTCTGGTCAAGATATATTTTTTTCCATTAGACCATGTGAAATGTCAGAATGAAGTACAGTATCTAGAAGGGTCATACGAATAGTATTCACTTACAATTTCTGTGACATTTTTAAGGTTTGCAAAAGACTTTTCTTGAAATAAACTAGGGTATTATGCTTTCAAATAGTATTACTGTTGTTTTCCAGATGAAGAAACAAGTTCTAAGAGGTCAAGAAACTTGATCATAATGTATTAAGTACTGGAGGCCCAAAATGAAACTAAGGCCCAGGACCTCCTAAGGACTCTGGGCTGATGCCAACCGGTACCAAGCTGGGGTCTTAACCTGAAAGGGCCAATTTCTCTTCCTCTGACTTTTTTGCTTCTACCTGGATTAATCAGAGAAGTCTTGGAGTCTTGGAGTCAGGAGGAACAGAGTTCAAATCTAATCTCAGATACTTAAAATATTAAATTCAAGACCTTGGACAAATCATTTAATCCCCACTGCCTTACCAAAAACAAAAAACAAATAAAAATAAAATAAAATTTAGGTATCTGTTTATATGTATGCAACAATTTTACACTAAGTTCTAAACTTATTGTATCATTGATAATGAAAATCAGTATCACTGATTTTAAAAGTTGAAAAGGACCTTAGAGATCACTGAATTGAACTCCTTAATAACCTAGATTTGACTATATAGAAAACACTGGCCTAATAATTTAGATATTTCTGAGCCAGAGCAACTGAACAGTGGGAAGCTTCCTTATATTGTCTTTTGGACAACAGGATCAAACAAATGTCACTGGTCTGGCTTACTGACTTTCTCTAAACCAAGGAAAATTGGACCTTTTAGGTCAGGCCTATGCTGGTTATTCAGAGATGGTCCAGAGCCCTCAGCACAACAAAAACTAACTGATTCCAACACTATGTGAGTTAATTCTGCTTCCAACTGCAGGTATGAGACATAAGACTTTCACTTGTTAAATGATGATTTTAATTTTCTTACTTTTCCCACCAGCACCATGGATAGTATTCCACTATACCCTACCATCAATCCTCCAGTGGAGAAGCTAAATTCACCACCCTTTTACCCAGCTCTTTTCTGGAGGTAGCATAGTGGATGTGTGCTGGACTTAGAATCAGAAAGACTGGTTCAAATCTTAACTTTGACACTAACTAGCCCATGAGTAAGTTACTTAAACTCTTCCAAGGTTGTTATGAGAATCAAACAAGATAAATATTGAATTACTTTGAAGAACTTAATGTGATATATAAATGTTGGCTATTACTATTCTATATAAAATCAGGGAGTCTATTTCTGATTCTCTCTTGTCTAATCTGCTCATTTTTAGTTTTTAATCAATACCAAAAATGATTGCCACATATTTTGGTATCTGCAACTGCTATTCTCTCCTCATTTTATTACTCCTTCATTATTTCCCTTCACTACTCTAGAACTTTTTGTTCTTCCAAATAAATTATTTAATTTTTTTTAAATTCTGAATTTTTTCTGCCTTCGTTTGGTAATTTGATTGATTTAACACTAAAACAGCAAGTTTACTTTGGAAGTATTATATTTAAAAAATATTGGCACTATACGATCATGAGCACTGGATATTGCTCCCAACATTTAAATTATCTATTTCTTTCTTTCTTATTTATTTAATATTAAATTATCTATTTATTTACTATATTCAATTTGTAATTGAATCTACATAAACATTGAGTATACTCTAAGATTGACTGCCAAATATTTTATATAGTTTTTGTGATTATTTTCAATGAGATTTCTCTTTCTCTTATTGACATCTGGATTTTGTTGTTATATAGAAATGCTATTGATTTTTGTGGGCTTACTTTGTAGCCTGAAACTTTGCTCAAAATATTAATTGTCTCAATTAGGTTTTTGTTAATTACTTAGAAATTTTCTAAGCACATCCATGTCATCAGCAAGTAAAGATATTTTTGTCTCCTTTCACTACTTTTATGTCTCTAATTTGTTTCTCTTGTCTTATTGCTACTGTCGGAATTTTTAGAATTAAATAACCTAATAGCAAGGAGAAAGGACATCCTTGTTTTATTACTGTATTTATTGAGAAAACTTATCATGTTTTTCCACTGCAAAAGATACTAGCTTTGGTTTTAAAAAGACACTTTTTCCCACCTGCATTTTTGATTTCCTTCACAGGCTAATTGTACAATATTTCAGAGTCCGATTCTTTTTGTACAGCAAAATAACGGTTTGATCATGTATACTTATAGCGTATCTAATTTATATTTTAATATATTTAACATCTACTGGTCATCCTGCCATCTGGGGGAGGGGCCGGGGGGAAGGAGGGGAAAAATTGGAACAAGAGGTTTGGCAATTGTCAATGCTTTAAAGTTACCCATACATATAATCTGTAAATAAAAGGCTATTAAAAAAAAGACACTTTTTATACTAAAAAGATCCCATTATATGTATAATTTGTAGGGGTTTTAGTGCAAATGAACATTGTACTTTATCAAAGGCTTCTCTTACCTTTTTTGAGATAATTATAAGGTTTTAAATATTTTTGTTTTTAAAACAATTAATTTTGTTGCTTCCTCTCCTCCCCCCAATGTTAAAACATCCTTGCCTGGTCTAAAACGAAGTTGGTCATAATGAAAGAATTCTTGGATAAATTGTTATTTTCTACTAAAAAGTATTTTATTTTAACATTTTAAATTAATCCATTAATGATATATTGGATCTGTAATACTTCTTAGCTTCATTGCTTTATATTTCTCTAAGTTAAATATGAGGACTATATTTGTCTCATAAAAGGAGTTGGTTTATGTTTAACAATAATCTGTATAGTATTGGTATTAATTGCTCCTTAAAAGCTTGATAGCATCATTATAAATCCAAAAGAAGACTTTTTTCCCAATAGTTCTTTTACAGCTTGTTCTAATGTCTTTTCTGAGATTTGAATATTTTAGATCTCTATTTAGTATTCCTTCTGTTAGTTTAGGTATTTTATATTTTTGAATGTAATTTTCTATTTCTTTTTTGCTTTGTTGGCATATTGTGTATTTCTTCTACTTTTGTTGTGATTTCATCTCACTCACTTGTTCCTTAACTGATTTGATTTTCTGCTCTCTTCTTTTTAGTCAGGTTGGTTAAAGGTTTGGCACTTGCTAGCTTTTTCAAAGAACCAGCATATTGACTTAGAAAACCACAATTAACATCATCTAAGTTGTACTATATTTGTATTTATTTAGTTAAACACTTCCCAATTAGATTTTAATCCAATTCAGCTGTATTAAATTTTGTTTGCTAGCTAATACCAGGCCTCCAGAATTTGACACCTCTGTTGTAAGGCACAAATACTATCTCAGATTCAGATGTAACATTTCATAAAGAAGGTAAAGATAAAAGAATCATTGCCCTAAGTAGAAAACTTGTCTCCCACATCCACCACAGAATCCAATCCTGTCCCAGGTTCTCTCTTAATCATTTTCTTTCCTATTGGCCATGTAGTAACCTTTGAGCCCTCGTACCTTGGCGGGGCATCTAGCATATATGCCCCCTCCAGAGCTCCAATTTCTCTTCTACTAAGCTAGGATATTGTCCATGAAGGTACTATACTCTCTCATAGGAAAGGTTCTCCCTATGCACCAATCCTCTTAAGATTAAATTAACTGTAAGGTCCTTATCTCCCATTATTGAATATATTTCTCTCCATGGGAGTTTTCTTCCCTAAGACTCTTTTGTCTCAGTGAGTTAAGATTTTTCTATTTTCCACTCATATTTCAGTTCTTCCCAATGCCATCTCTTCCACTCTCCAGAAATACCTTTACTAGCCAAGAGTCATGGAACTGTCTTCTTTTTATTTTTTTCCTCATTGATGTAAATAGAATATATCAATCCCAATCAATCAACTTACTCTGGGTGAAGCATGATGCTAAAATCTGGGGATACAAACAAAGAAGGAAGAGAAATAGTACCTGCCCACAAGGAGCTTATATTTTAATGGAGGAAGACAAGATCCAGAGGAAAACTGGAAGAGGGAAGGAGGAGAGAGATCAAGATAGTGCAACTGGAGCAAAGTCTAAGAAATACAGAATTGATGAATGAATGACTGGCTGGCATGGGTGGATTTTTAAATAAAGTTCTAAGAGGAGCCATTCGACCAGAGGGAGATGTCCAAGGAATTATTTCCAATGAGTCCAATGAATTCCAGGAGTAAAGAGTGTGCTTCCAGGTTGAAAGACTGGGGTGTGGTGAGACTTCTGGATGATAAATGAAGTTAAAGGTGGATCCTCCTTCACTTCCTGTCTCCCCTTTCATGCACCTTCTGTGCTGGGACTATACAAATTTAGTCCCACAAAATATACTGATTCAGCTATAAAATATGTTTTGGGTTTGAGTCCATGGTATTTCAGGTTTGTAGTTTTACTGTTATATCTCCTATTTCTTCAAATTATGCTTTTCTCTTTACTACATTTGTGTACTTTTAGAAATCTATTAATGCATCCACTGTCATTGTTTAACCCAATAAGTGCTTTTATTTTTCTGTTTTTTCCTTTTAATAATTTCTAGAGATAATAATTTATTTTATTACTTATTCTTTCCTTGGAAGTTTTATTTAGTTATTCTTGAATTCCTGGTGTTTGGATGGCTTATAAGTCAAATAATCTGCTTGTCTGATATATGTAGAAATACTTCAAATGCTCCTTTTATTGAACATCTATCTTTTATTTTGCATTGCGTAGGTTCTCAGGGTACATCATTTTGAGCTATTTTGTGAACTTTGCTTTTTCAAAATATATTTTTCCATCTCCTTCTGGGGTTTCTGATGGATGCAGCATAGTCTCATAATATTCAGATTTCTCTTCTTTTATGTTTGAAGGGCTTTCTCCTGGTTGCTTGCAGAATGTGTTTGTCAATGAAATCATTAAATTTAACTACTATGCTTTGTAGTTTGAAACACAATTCTGTTGTTTTTCCCCCAAGAAGGGAACTGTGGAATCTTTTGACTGGCACTTTGTTTTTTGTATTCAGAAGTTCTGGGTAGTTTCCTTGTATTATTCCTTGCATTATGTTGCTTAGATTTTTTGACTTGTCATGTTTTTTTTAGGATACTTATGATCTGTAAGTTGTTTCTAGACATCTTGTCTTCACATTAAATGTGCTTTGCTTTGATAGAAATAATAAATTCTTTTAATGTTACTGCTTTTTGTTTGTCTTCTTCCAGAGTATATTCTCAAGCAACTGTTTCCTAGTTCACTTTTTTTTTTTTGGAGATACTTGTTGTTGTGTGCTCATGTTTTTCTAATCTGTTGTGTATTTCCTGTTTTGCTGTGCAAGCCGTAAATTCTGCCATTTGTTCTCTTGTAACTTATTTCAAAATTCTGATTTCTCCTCCAAACTATTAGGGGATACTATTCTGTGGTTTCATGCTCTCTTGAGAAACCACAAAGTTCTGTTTCTTCAGGTGTAAAATTCAATTTCTTTTGTCTTATGATCCTTATTTAGAAAGGTTTTAACTCCTGGATGTTTTAATAATCATCTTCCCTTGTAATTTAGTATATCCTCTATCAATTTGTGTTTATGCTTTAGTTTTTAACTAATTTTTCTTCCCCCTAGGAAGAGTTTTGCTGTCTTGAATTTCCCACCCAAGACTCAGGAAATTCAATTCAATTCCTCCTCTTTTTTCCTTTTCCTTCCCCTCTCTATAGGGAAAGTTGAGGTCAGTTTGCTTGTTGTAATAGGGCACTGAGAGAAGAGTAGGGGTTAGGGTTTGCTGGCAGAGACTTTAAGGGGAGGGAACTCTCTAAATGACTCTGAAGCACCAGCCTACGAGCCACAAGTTGGTTTGTTTACCTTACTGAAGCACAGAGGTTGATGAATGTTAAATGAATGCCTTAAGGTCTGGCATTCTTTACCTTTAATTCATAAGGCTGTTACCTTGTTAGGCATCTTGCTTTCTTATCCTGTGGAAAAAGATGTAAGTGCTCTGCCTCTGGCACATAATTCCTAATTTTTTTTTTTTTTAACTTAGTAGGGACTGGAGAAAACATCTAGTCCTCCACCTTATTGGTCATGTGATCAAGTCCCAAATCCCTCATTTATGGATGAAAAAACTAAGGCACAATGTTTAGGTAATGTGCCCAGAGTCACACAGTTAATAAGTGCCCGAGACAGGATTTCAAAAGGTCAAAATCAGCACTGGATTAGAAGAAAAGGTAAAAATGAGAAGACACTGAATTTAGTTCCTACTAAAGAGCTAACACGACCTAACCAAATACGCTATTAAGGCTATATATTGGAACATGGATAAAAGTATAATTTTGAATTCTGTCAATATTCTTAAACCTCAATTTGTTCATCAATAAACTAGGGAATAGAGCAGCGAGGTGGCACAATGGATAGAATGCGAGATCTGGAGTCAGGAAGACTCAGATCTGCTTCAGATACTTATTATTTATCACTTAAGTCTGGGCAAGTCACTTAAACTTATTTGCCTCAGTTTAATCATCTATAAAAATGAGCTGAAGAAGGAAATGGCAAACCACTCCAGTATCTCTAACAGGAAAACGTCCCAAAAGGGGATGATAGAGAGTCAGAACCAAACAACAAACTGGGAAATAAAAATACCTTCACCACCTATCTGAGAGTCTGGTACAATGCAAACAATCTCTCTTTAGAAGTTAACTAAGTTTGTTCTAGACCTGAGCTGGGTGCCACTGATAAATTATGGCATGTTACCTGAAAAGTGGGCTATATTTGAAGTTAGAAGAACTGAATTCAAATCCTGGTACCTAGCACTTAATATTAAGTGAGCTAATACGAGCAAAATATTTACAAAATATTATATAACTCTTAGCTAATTATGATTATAAGAACTTGTATGGTCTTAAATAAACAACTTAACCTTTATAGGGTAGGGGTAATTATATTATAATACCAAACTTTCCCATCTATAAAATGGGAATGTGTATACTTGTAAACCATCTAAGACTGTTGTGAAGAATTTAATATTATATTACTAGGTACAATTAGTACCACTGGTTTGCTGAAATCTGCGATTTCTCCAGTTTAGGAACTTTCCTGCTGAGGAATCTCCCTCTACCAATCCAGGTCTTAGTCTTAAAGTTGCCTAATAAGATTATGATAAGATCAGCATCATAAAAGGGAACATAAAGTAACATATAAAATATATCTGTTTTAGGCATCAGAACAAATCGAGTTATTAATCAATCCATTGGTAAATATTTATTAAGCCCCTAATAGATGCTAAACTCTGGGGATACAAAAAGGCAAAAGATAATCCTGTCTTCAAGAAATTTATAATCTAATGAAGTAGACAACATGCAAAAAATGTATGCAAACAAGTTATATGCAGCATAAATAAAAACTATTCAAGAAAGGAAAGGCACTAGAATAAAGAAGGGCTGGGAAAGCCTTTCAATAAAAGATGAGATTTTATGTTTGTGGCAGCCCTTTTTGTAGTGGCAAGAAACTGGAAACTGAATAGATGCCCATCAGTGGGGGAATGGCTGAATAAGTTATGTCTGTGAATGTTATGGAATATTACTGTTCTGTAAGAAACGACCAGCAGGATGATTTCAGAGAGGCCTGGAGAGACTTACATGAACTGATGCTAAGTGAAATGAGCAGAACCAGGAGATCATTATACATGGCAATAACAACACTATATGATGATCAGTTGTGATGGAAGTGGCTCTCTTCAACATTGAGATGATTCAAACCAGTTCCACTTGTGCAGTGATGAAGAAAGCCATCTACACCCAGAGAAAAAACTATAGGAACAGAAGGTGGAACATAGCATAGCATTCTCACTCTTTTGTTGTTGCTTGCTTGCATTTTATTTTGCCTTTTTGTACTGGTTTGATTTGATTTTTTTGTGCAGCACAATAATTGTATAAATATGTATGCATACATTAGATTTAACATATATTTCTAAAAAAAATAGCTGAGATTTTAGCTTGAACTTAAAGGAAGCCAATATGTGGAGGCATCCCAGTGTGAGGGACCACCAGAGAAAATACCCAGAGTAGAGAGAGACTGAGTTTTATCTGTGGCACAGCCAGAAGGACAGTATCACTGGCTCACAAAATACATGTCAGGGACTAAGGTATAGGAAGACTAGAAAGGGGCTGAGGGGACACTCCATTGTGAAGAGCTCTGAATGCTGATCAGAGCATTTTGTAATTGTTCCTGGAGGTGACAGGGAGTCACTGGAGTTTATTGAGTAAAGAAATAACATGATCAGATCTGGGCTTTAGGAAAATTACTTTTGTGGTTAATGAAATATGGATTGGAGTGGGGAGAGATTTGAGGCAGGCAGATTCACCAGTAGGCTATTGCAGTAATCCTGCACCACAGGAGTGACAGTGTCAGGGGAGAGAAGGAGGGTACATGAGAGATTTTTGCTGAGTGAAATCAGTTTTGGCAACAGATTGAATGGAAGATGGTGATAGAGGAGTGAGAGAGTGAGAAGTGAAAGACTTCTCAGCTTGGGAGGATTACCCTCTACAGTAACAGGGAAGGCAGGAAGAGGCGGCCAAGTAGGGTAACCAGGTGGCCCAGCTGAAAAAGTACTAGGCCTGAGGTCAGGAAGACAGGAGTGCAAATCTAGATACTTATTAGTTTTGTGACCCAGGACAAATCACTTAACCCTGTTTGGCTTAGTTTCCTCATCTGTAAAATGGGCCGGAGGGAAAAAAGGCAAACTACTTTAGTATTTTTGCCAAGAAAGCCCCAAAATAAAGTTAGACCTGATTTAAACAACTGAACAATAGGAGGAAGGGAGAGTTTAGATAAATTCAGTTTTTGACAGATTGAGTTTAAGATGTAGTTTGAGATATCTGAAAGGTATTTGTAGATGTGAGATTGAATATTAGCAGAGAGATTGAGGCAAAAAAGATAGATTTGAGAACTGTCAGCATAGAGATTGATGAGGATCCAACTAAGGAGACAGAGAAGGAATGGTCAGATAGGTAGGAGGAGAGCCAGGAGAAAATGGTGTTCCAAAAATCTAAAGAGAAGAAAGTACTAAGGAGAGTGATCAATAGTGTCAAAGGCTTCAGAGAACTCAAGGAGAATGAGGACTGAGAGTAAGCCACTGGATATGGAAACTAAGACCATCAGTAACTTTGAAGAAAAAAGATTTGGTGAAATAAGGTGGAAGCTGGATTGTAAGGGGTTAGAAGAGAATAGAGGAAAAGAATGGAGGCACCCACTATAGACAGTCTTTTAACTATATTTTGGGCCTCAATTTATTCATCCATAAAATGGAGGTATCAGATTAGATTAACTTTGAGGTACCTAATAGCTCCCACATATTACATCATATATTTACATGTATATCATATACTTGGGATCACATGTTCCCAAGTAGATGATCCTAAGTGTTAAGGTGCAGACTAATGATCAGTGGGAAAAGTGCTGGGTTGGGAGTTTGAATACAGGTTCAAATACAGAATTAGGCCCTTATTGCCTATATCCTAGTTTCTTAAAGTGTGGTTTGTAACTCCATATGGTGTGTTATAACTGAATATGGGATAGTAATTTATGATTTATTATCAGTAAATGTTATGTTTGTATACCTATATATACCCAGGATCACTTAAAAATTTCTCGGGTCAAAAGATCAAGAGTGGGACAAGTTTAAGAAGATTTATTTATGACTTAGGGCTCGTTAGTCTGGGCAAGTCCAAATTGGACTACATAGCCTCTGATGGAGTCTATGATTCCTCACAGTACTGCCTACACCTGAGCTTTGTCTGACCACAGGTGGGCACTTCCTTAGTCAGGTGGATAGGAAGGAAGGACTTGAGGTTTTACTCCTTGAAGTGAAGGAGTAATTTCTGCCCTGGGGTACTTTGACTTTCAGATTCTCAGGCTCCACAATAACATGGTTGTAGGTCTTAGGACAGGAAGGAGATAGGGATGAGAAGGAGAAAGTTGGGATGGTGAAAAGGCAGTCTAAACTTAGGAGACTCTTCATATAGTTCAAATACCTTCTATCAGGCAAGTGTCTGCTTAGTATTAAGACCACAATCTTCCTTCATTTCAGTCTCCCTTCCCCGTCACAAGCACTGACATAAACACACCCTAGAAATATCAATTTGGCCTTCCAGCCTCCTTCAGCAACTGGAAAAAGTGATTTCCCAAGATAAACAGGGATACACAATTCAGTAAATAAACACCACATTCCAATGGATGAGGGAGGGCTGCAAGGATCTCTGGGTCCAGATTCAGCCCTCCCCACCAGGAAGAGCCATTAACTTTGAAAGCCAAGCAGCCTGAATTGGTAAATGTCCAAGTGCTTTCCCTGCCCCCTCCCCTCTTTACTGTAAATCCGTTTCAGCCTAAATCCCAGAAGGTTTAGCAACATGCAGGCAAATAACTAACTTTTTTCCCCTGGGAAAATGGTCAGAGAACCCTGTTTGCTCCACATTTCTTAGTCTTCCTGAAGTAACAGTGGAAAATCTCCAGGGTTCATTTCCATTTTAAGGTCATGTTCTTCTCTTACTGCAGTGGGAGTCCAAAGTCCTGGGTTCAAAATTCCCATTCTGCCACTTAGGTTGTTAAGTTTTGAGCTGGAAAAGGTCTTAGAGATGCTGGACTCTCATTTTAGAAATGAGGAAACTAAGAGGGAAAGAGCCAGGATTCAAAAATGTAGCTCCAAATTCAAATATGCTACTCTTTCCACTATGATATAGCCATCCTAGTCACATACTACATGTGATAGTTACTTCCTAGACAATTCACTTCCTTTCTCATTTCCTTTACTTCTAAAATGAGGGGCTGGATCACATAAGGTCCCTTCCAACTCTAAATCTATAATCTTTAAATCTTTAATGAGGAAAAGGTGACCTGGGGGATAGAATTCTGAGTCAGGAAATCCATTCTCAAATACTTACTAGCTGCATGGTTCTGTACAAGTCATTTCACCTGTCTGTCTCAGTTTCCTTAACTGTAAAATGAGAAGAATAACAGTACGGAACTTCTAGGGGTGTTGTAAGGATCAGATGAGATAATGTTTGTAAGGTTCTTAGCCCAGTGCCTGGGGACACAGCATAAGTGAAGAGACTTTGTGTCTTGCCCCTTAAAACCCAACTGCCACATATGCACACACACACACATACATACATACATATATACACATAGTTTTTTTTAAAGCTATTTCTAAGGAATCATTTGTATGGTATTCATTAAAACCTGCATAATTTTAGTGTAGTGGAAAGAACCTGAGACCCAAGTCAGGGCAGCCCTGGATTTAAGTCCCACCTATAATACAGGCTTGCTGTGTGACCATATTTGAGTGACCAAAAGTCATTTAACCTCATTTAAGCTACTCTTTATAAGTTAGAGATGAGTCAAATCCTACTTTGCCAGAAAGAATTCCCACGCTGACAAAGCATGGGTAGGTCCTTGATTTATGATCGTTTGCGTAGTTGGCAGAAAGGAGAGAAATGAGGAATATAAATGGCTTCCTTAGTTGAAAAAAGGAAAGAAAGGAAAAAAGCAGCTGCTACATTTTAATCCTCATGGTGGGGGACTGGGGAAGGGGGTAAGCAGGAGCTGGCTAATAACTAGCTTCTCTTCCTTCATCCTAAATCACTTGCCTTCTGAAACTGAAATATTACTCCTTGTTTTCCCAATGAACACAATATGAACCCATATGTCAAACCTTCAGTCCATGACGAAGTGTCTCCTAACCCACACTTATAAAAATCCTCTAACAACAAGGGTTCATTAAGGGGCAATTTTAAGTAAATTTTTTCTTTAAAATAATGGTTTTATTAAAACTATTTGCTCAGAGTACTTGAGAATTTAACAAAGTGTGTAATTAGCAATAAATTTAGGAGAATGTCTCTCCAAATCTAAGACAAGAAAAATTTCTAATGGCTAGCTCACTAATTTTTTCTAAAGTTTTTTTTTCTTTTGTATATTCATTAACAGGGTCTAATATTAAGTTGCACCACATTGAAACTTGGCACACAAAATTTCAATCCAGATGTGTCTTTTTGGCTGTTCAAATTTGCACACCCACACCCACACACTGCTGAACAAGATTCCCAAACATCCAACTTTCTGCCACTCCTTTTACTTTTGTGTATACACCTGCATACACTTTCACACATGTACAGATGCACTCACACATACTTTACAATGTTTGAGTGATTGTTTATCATACTGCCATGTCCTCTACAATCGATCACTCTCCAAAGGCCTCCGCTTAAGAAAATGATGTGAGTTAGCAGTTCCAGTAACTGCTTGAGCAGAATAAAAACACTATTTTTCTAACTTGGAGAGTACTTTGGATATTAAGTAACTGCTGCTCTCAAACTGAACTAGAAGGAGAAAAAGATCCTTATTTGATCCCCAGACCGGACTTGGGGACACAATTTATGTCATTAGATACATGGGGGGGATAGAGGTAAACAGCAGACTTTCCAGAAACAACAACACTCGGTCAGATGGGAGACTTTGGCTGACACTGGTCCAGCTCCGACAGTGCAAATGGTTCCATTGTGTTGTGCAGGCCCCAAGGAATAGGCCTGGGGAAGAATGCCTCCTGACTGGTTCCTCTAGGAGAGAAGTGAGCGTGGCAGGTTGTTGGAGGAGGCAGTTGGTTTCCCTGCCTACTTTGTCTGAAAATTTGGGAGGCTGGAACAGCCAGACAACCCCAGGCTGTACCCTACAATCTCATAGAATAAAGAGGCATTGGAAATGGACAAAGATATCAGGAAGGAGAGAATAAAATGGTGGCAAAGGTTAAAAGTTAAAGCATCACAAACTTAAGAATTTCTCTCTGCTTTCCATGTCTCACATGACTCCATACAGACTAGAAATAGGATGTCCTAAGTCTGGGATTCTTAACCTCTGGTCTCTGAGCTTGTTTTTAAATATCCTGATAACTATATTTCTTTTTGTAGTTTATTTATTTTTTTTAATACATATTATTTTATGAATTATGTTGGGAGAGAAAAATCTAAGCAAAGAGGGAAAACCATGGGAGAGAACAAAAAAAGCATAAAAAGAAGTGAACATACCATGTGTTGATTTACATTCAGTCTCTTAGATCTTTTTCTGGATGCAGATGGCATTTTCAGTCCAAAGTCTATTAGGACTGCTTTGGATTACTGAACTACTGAGAAGAACCAAACCTCTCATAGTTGATCATCGCACATTTTTGCTGTTACTATGTGCAGTGTGTTCCCAATTCTGCTTGTTTTGCTCAGCATCAGTTCATGTAAATCTTTCCAGGCTTTTCTATAATCAGCTTGTTCATCATTTTTTTCTTGAACAATAATATTCCATTTCCTTCATGTACTACAATTTGTTCAGCCATTCCTTAATTGATGAACTTGATAAGTATATTTCAAATGTAATTAGTTTCAATCAGCAGGGATTTCAGAGAAGCTGGAGAGATTTACATTCACTGATGCTAACTGAAATAAGCAGAACCTGGAGATCATTGTACATGGCAACCACAGGATTATATGATGATCAATTCTGATGGATGGGACTTTCCAACAATGAGATGCTTTAGGCTAATTCCAATAGACTTTTGATAAGGAAAGCCATCTGGACCCAGAGAGAGGACTATGGGGACTGAGTGTGGATCATAATATAGTATTTTCACTTTTTTTGTTATTTGTTTGCATTTTGTTTTCTTTTTTTTTTTTTAACTTTTTGATCTGATTTTTCTTGTGCAGCATAATAATTGTGGAAATATATATAGAAGAATTGCACATGTTTAACATATATTGGATTACTTGCTGTCTAAGGGAGGGGATAGCAGGAAGGGAGGGAAAATTTTTGGAACACAAGTTTTTGCAAAGATGAATGTTGAAAATTATCTGTGCATGTGTTTTGAAAAAAAGCTTTAATAAAAAAAAATAAAGTTTGAGAAAAAGAAAAAATATAATTGGTTTCATTTGTAAATTCCACGTTTTTTATGTTTCGCATTTAAAAATATAATTCTAAAAAAGTATACACCATAATTCTGAAGAGGGGTTACACAGTTTTCCCTAGACTGCCCAGAAAGAATCTATAATATAGACAGGTTAAGAAACCCCAAGTACTTCTTGTTTGTGTTATGTGGCAATTACTCTGATATAGGATATGAGGATTCTAGGTCCAGAGCTGAAAGGCACTTCAAGAGCCAAATCTAACCCTCCCACCTTTTCAAATGAGGAAACTGAGGCCCAGAAAAGCTAAACATGTTGCCCAAAGTCAGCCAAAGAATAAGCACCTGTAATTTTCCTGACATGGGTGTGACATTCACAACTTCATCAATTCTTTAGTAGTTTTTTTTTTTTTTAATCAATGGAGCAATCAGTTCAAATCAATTCAAAAAGCATTAGTTAATTGTTGTGTGCAAGCCATAAGGCTATTTTGAGTATACAAAATTAAAAAGTCCCTGCCCTCAAGGAGTTTACATTCTACTAGGAGAAAAGTGATCCGCTACCTGTTGGCCTGACTTCTGACAAGTATCACCAAATTTGGCCAGTTTAACTTAACAGACACCATTTTCCTTGTCAAGGATTTCTAGGTTGATAACCTACATGCCATGAGGCTTAGAGTAGACTTTTGTGGAGGGAAGACTACCTGATGTATGAAAATGAGAGTGTATACTATAAGAAATGACAACTGTGAAGATGAATTCAAAGAAGCAACGAAAGACTTTTATGAACTCATCAAGGACAAAGTAATACTGAAAATAACAATGTAAATGAAGAGAACAACAAAAAAACCCCAAAACTGGAATTAATAAGATATTTTTGGGGGAGTGAAGCTGAAGTAACCATTTGTATAGTGTTAATGAAAGCATGAATAATCTTCAGCTAGAAGATGCAGCTAGAGCAATAGGTTTCAAACCACACCTCAGAAAATCACTAGTTGTGTGACCCTGGACAAGTCATTTCATCCTGTTTGCTTCAGTTTTCTCATCTGTAAAATGGGTTGGAAAAGGATATAGTGAACCACTAGCATCTTTGCCAAGAACACTCCAAATGAGGTCATAAAGAATTTGATATAGCTAGAATGACTAAACTACAACAATAAAAAGAGTTTGCTTAAGAGAAGAATTAAAAAAATAAAACAATACTATTGCCCTCTTTTCAGAGTAAGGGCCTTTACTGTCAGCCTTGTTTGTATGAATTACTTTTGCTGAAGTGTTTTTTATCTTTTTTTTATTCTTTGGGTAGGGAAGGAAGAATATATTCAGAAAAGGTTACATAAAAACACAAGATAGCAATATATTTCTCTAAAAAAAAGAAAATGCATACTACTGAATAAACACTCCTAAACAGTCCAGGACTTGTCAGATATTTACCAAAATATTCACAGTAGCATTATTTGTAGTGCTACTTTTTGCACAGCAGACTAAAAACAAGGTACAGTCAGTTCTGCTGTGATACCTGCTTTAAAAACTCCAATTTGTCCCGAGATTGATATATTAGGGAACATTTTCAGCATAACTAAAATTTCAAGTTTGTTTCTGTTCAGTTTCTAGAGAAACATCAAGAGAACACAGAAAATTGTATCACTTTGAAATAACACAATCTATAATCCTTCTGATCCCACTTCTATTAGCAAACTTGGGTCTTAGTCTTGATGATGGTCCATATTTACTTATATTTTCTGGTATAGAAGAAGCTTTGAATGTAGATGGGTTGATCCTCACCACTCCCATCTCTCTTTGGCCATGACCTCTGGCCTCCAATGGCCTTTCCAACTTGCTGTACAGCCTGGGGCCAAGTCTGAGCAGCAGTCCAAGGTCTCTGACAAAGCTGCTATTAATTGTAATATTTATGTATCTCTTAACCATTTAACATGTATAAAAGAAGGCAACTGTTTTTAAAAATTAGATTTCTTTTTTTTTGTTTGTTTTATGTGTCACTGTTTAAGTTTTTGAGCACTGTGCTCCCTAAAGTTCATTTCTCTCCATAAAGCTCTATGTTGTTTGTTTTTTTAATTTTAAGAATTTTAATAACTTGGTGCTTGTGAGAAACTCAGATGTCTTGTAGCAGAATTGCCTGTAGTTAAACATCAACTATGGAGTAGTTCAATAAACAAATATAAAGAATACTGGGAAGTAAGAAGTGATGAATATGAGAAATTCAGAAAAACAAGGGGAGATTTGTATGAAGTGATCTGGAGTGAAATAAGCAGAGCTATATACACAATAATTACTGTAATAGAAATGTTAAAAAAAAAAAAAGCCACTAAAGGGAAGCCAACTTTTGGTCACTGTAAAAACCAACTTGGTCTGGGAGAACGAATAACAAAACTACCTCCCTTCTCTCAGCAGAGACACTAGTGAAATAGGAACGAGAAAATCACTCCACATCCATCATCAGGCAAAGTCACTGTAACAGTTTTTAGTTAATTGATCTTCATTGTTACAAGATATAGTTCAATAGTAGGGTGGGGGAAAATATAATATCTGGAAATGACTCCAATATCCAAAAAGTTATCAATAAAAGTAATTTGTACAAGAAGATAAAACAAAGAAGACTGAAATAAACATCACAGATCTATCCTCCTGCTTAGTGAAGGAGTCAACTCAATTCGAGAGGTAAAGAACAATGTGGAATGAGGAAGACTTGAATTTGAATCCTGTTTCAGGTATTTACTAGCTATGTGGCTCATGGCAAGTCACTTAAAACAACAATAACACCACCACCACGACAAAACACAAAAGAAAAAATTTAAAACCCTGTTTGCCTCAGTTTCCCCATCTGTAAAATGAGGATAATAATACTACCTACCTTCCAAGGTGATCACGAGAATGAAATGAGAAAACATATATAATGAAGTGTGAAAACCTCAAAACATTCTATAAATATTAGCTATTAGTATCTTCTCTACACAATTTAAAACACAAAGTGTTCTACAAAGGTCTTAATTTCGTTCCAAAAACTTAATAAAGCTTGTTAAGGAAAGGAGGTGTTTTTATACTTTATATAAGTAATAACATCACAAGATTCAGAAGCTGTAAAGAACACTGAAAATAACTAACAAAATTAGTAAAAAAAAATTAGCAATAGCGAACATTCATATAGCTTCTACCATTTTGGCAGCAAGGCATGCCCTCATCAGAGGGTACTGTGCTATGAGCAAAGCAAAACTGAATTAACTCAGAAGAAATGGGAGATGCAGATAGAGAACCTACCCGAAATGTTCATAGGGACTATTTGTGTCCAACCTGTGGCAGAATACTCAGAGCTTGTACTGGTCTAATCAGCCACCACAGGACACTCTAATTTGACTCTAGCACAGTGATGTCATTTTTGGTCCTCTTCAAGAATAAAGAACAACAATCATTTGCCAGGCACTATGTATATTGTCTTTTTTAGTGTATTTACATATATTAAATCTTTTTATCTTCACAACAACCCTGGGAGGTAGCTTCTACTCCAGTAATTGCCATATTGTAGTTCTCAAAGTGGGAGTTTGTGACAAATGACCCAAAGGGGGAATGCCAAAAATTCTTTCATGATGCCTTTAACAGTAAATAATTACAAAAAATATTGAGTAGTAAGTAGACTTACCCTAAAAGAGTCATGACACAATTTTGTTGTTGTTGAAAGGGGTTTGCATGAACAACTCCAAACACTGGGAATCACTGATGTCACCTAATCTCCTTTAAGTGAGGAGAAAACAGAATCCAGGAGACAGAAGGGACTCAACATCTCCCTCCAAAGAAGCTGGCCCAGTACTCTGCACAAAGTAAAACATCCTATACTTTGAATAACAGTTAAAACTTAGAATTTTAGGATTATCCAGTTCAAGATTAGAGTTACAGATTTACAGTTGCTTGAAGAGAATTTAGAAATTATCCAAACCCTCTATGTTATAGATGTGGACCTTGTTTCAGCTCTGCCACTTGTTCTCTGTGTGACTTTGGCCAAGTCCCTTAACCCCAATAATCCTCAGTTTCCTTGTTGTAAAATGGATAAGATGGAGTAAAAAACATGATTCAATAAAGATGAGAACCACAGAGGTTCTACAGCCATGTCCTCTGATTTTATTTTCAATTACACCAGAATGCCTCCATATACATTAGTTCACTGGACCCTTATAGACGAGATAGGGAGTGCAAGTATTGCCTAAATTGTCTAAATTACAGATAAGGAAGCTAAAGCTCCAGAAGGTTGCAGGCTGAGTTAAATGGCAGATAAAGGATTCAAAATTGGCCCTTCTGATAGGAAATCCAAGTCTCCCTCCACTTGACCACACTGGTGACGGGTTCCAAAGTACATGAGTGTGAGGAGGGTCCTGACTGGCTCGAATGACTCACACCTGCTTCGTGAGAAACCTCTTCCTAGACTAAAGTCACTGCTGGGAGGCATTTAAGGAGCAGTCTCCAAGAGGGGCAACATTGTGCAATGGGGCAGCCTAAGCAGGATCATGCTGGAGAAGTTTGGCTGAGGTTTGCAAAACGCTTTACAAATATCTCATTTGATCCTGACAGCCACCTTGGGAGTTTTTGTTGTTCAGTCATTTCAGTCACATCCCATTCAGTCATATCCAAACCCAGTTGGGGTTTTCTTGGCACTTGGTTTGCCATTTCCTTCTCCAGCTCAGTTTTATAGGGGAGGAACTGAGGCAAACAGGATTAGGTAACTTGCCTAGTGCCACACAGCGAGTGTCCGAGGACATATCTGAATCAGGAAGAGGAATCATCCTGCCTCCAATCAGCCTCCTGAGACCTGCTAAAGACCTTAACTTAAAAAGGCCAAGGATTCCTGCTGCACCCAGGGCCATCCCTAGTCTCCCTGAGCTAAGTCTGGCCAATGGACCCAGATGGCTCTAGGAGGAAAAGTGAGGTTGGTGACCTTGCCCAACCATCTCACTTCAACCCAATTCACTTGTATGTCCGACGTCATCTTCTTGATTTCATGTCCCTCTTCAATAACCAAGGACAAACCCCCTACATGAGGCAGGGAAAAAGTTCAGTGACTGCCCCATTGTCACACAGTCAGTAAGAGTCTGAGTTCTCTTGAACCCAGGTCTTCCTGATCTACCACACTAGATCATGCATACCTAACTGTGAGTGAACTGGTGGCTTATTCAGCACCCACAGCCCAGCACACTGCTCACCACCACTCCTATGTACGAGCCTAGAAAGGCAAGCTCAGAATCACAGAATCTTGGAGTTCAAAGGATTCTCTGAGTCATTCTCATTTTAATCCATGAGAAGTAATTAGGAATGTTAATAGGCTGTTTAAAAAGACATAAGGATGTTCCATCTCTTAATTCCTGTTTTTCACTGGCTGCCTGCACTCCTGGGGTACTCTTCTGTCTCAATTCTTCAAGAATCAGCTCACATCTCACCTTTCCCCAAACCCTCACAGATGGGGCTTTTTCTCAGGTTACTTCCTACTTACATTGTTTATGTCTTGAATGTACAAAGTGATTTACATGTTGTCTCCCCCATCAGAATGTAAGCGCCTGAGTACAGAGACTCTGTTTTTGCATTTCTTTATATCTTCAGAACTTAGCAGAGGGCCTAAGCTTAAGGGCTTACAAAGTAATCCCTTAATAACTACTTGTTGATTGAATGATACCTCCGACAGATCAAGGATGGAGAGAACCTATATGTATGAAAAGATTCTTAGCAGCAAAGACTAGGAGAAAAAAAGTGGTGTCCGACAACTGGAAGATGGCGGAACAAATCAGGGCATATAGATGTGATGAAATATTATTACACTTTAAGTAATGACAAAAGGGACAAGAAGCCTGAAAAGATTTGTATTCTGAGAAGCCTGAGAGGACCTATATAAACTGATTATAGAGTGAATAGATTATAAAGTGAATAGAACCAGAAAACAATTTACAAAATGATAATTACATGGAAAAAAGGAAAACAAATGTGAGAACCAATACCATGACCAATCATAATTCTAGAAGACTGATAATGAAACTTGTCTTCTGCCTCTTAACCGAAAGATACAGAATAAGATATGGATTTTCAGATAAGACCAATATGAGATTAAAAAAAAAACAACTTAGACAAGGGAAAGTTTTTTTTTTTAAGATGAGGGAGAAAATTGCAGGATAGTGACAGTGATACTGAAAAAAAAGGGAGGGGGAGAAAAAAAAAGAACATCCATGAATGATTTTTAAAAAACAGAAGAAAGTAGAAGGAAGTTCAGCAAGGAGTATGGACAAATTAGATGGTTATGGAATTAACAAGTTAAATTTGTCTTCTACAAAATAAAAAAGTTATACATAGTAGGGAAAAATGAAAAAATGGTACAACACAGTTCACAATATCATTCCCTTTTCCCCTTTGTATAATTTCAATAATCACATTTGTTGGTGCTTATTAAGCTCATAATAAAAAAGAGAAAAAAATTTAAATCTAAAAGCAATGTGGAACAATCTTTTAAAAATAAAAAGTATGTGCTTAAGACCCAAAGAAACTATTATTTAACCTTGGTATTATCTAGAGTCCTTCTTCCTCTCAATAAGCACAGACATGGAGAGCTGACTGTACATCTAGAATGCATCCTCTTCATCTCTTAAAAATCTCTCACCTGCCAGTCTTAGCTTAGGGGCTACTGCCTTCCAGACATCTTTTCTGGTCCTAGTAGCTGTTAATATTCTCATCCTCCTCAATCAATCGCTTCTCTCACTGGGCCAATCAATCAACAAACACCTACTAGGGAAAGGGGAAAGATGATGACTTATCAGGTCCTTCTATGTGCCAGGCACTATGCTAAGCAATTTATAAACATTGCCTCACTTGATCCTCACAATCACCCTGGGTGGTAGAGGCTATTACTATCCTCAGTTTACAACTGAAGAAACGGAGGCAAGGAGAAGGGAAATTAGGTGCTCAGGGTTCCCTGGAACCTGAAAGAAGATTTGCACTAAAGTTTTTTCACTCCAGGTCCAGTGTTCTACCCACTGTGCCTCCCAGCCAAGTTGAGCATTGAGGAGACAGACAAAAGGGGAAAGTCCCTGTCATTAAGCAACTGTACAAGGGATAACATGCACATCTCTAAATTGCAGAAAAAATTGCAATCTATTCCGGTAAAGAACATGTTCTTATCTAGGAGTTTCCTATAACATAGGAATCATAGGTCACATTCACCCTCCTTTTTGTTGTCGTGCTGTCCTCCTGTGTGTCCTTCATGACCCCATTAGGGATTTCTTGGCAGAAGTACTGGGCTGGTTGGCCATTTCCTTCTCCGGCTCATTTTACAGATGAGGAAACTGAGGCAGACTGACTTGCCCAGAGTCTCACTGCTAGGATTGGAACTCTGAACCTGCCTTCCTGACTCCAGGCCCAGCGCTCCAGCTGTCCACTGAGCCACCTGGCTGTGCTGCCACGACAAGTTCGTGGTCTCTCTCTCATGTTACAAGGACCTATTCTGAGTCAGCCTAAAAATATAAATGCATTCTGAAGTGGCCACAGCCCTAACCTATGGGTAAACCCATAAACCAGCTACCTCTCCTAACTCTGCAGTCCGAGTTAACTGTTCAGACCCGAGCCAAGCGCAGCACAGAGGGATCCAAGCGGGGAGGTCCAAGCTTAGCATAAGTTTGCACTGCGTAATACATATAATGAGAAATTTGGGATGGTGCATCCCTGCCAAGCTTTACTCCAAAGCTGGCCTCTGTAATCTTGGCAGGAAAAACTGTTGGGGGGGAAGGGCGGCGGTTTGCAGAAAAATAGAAGGAAAAACCAAACAAACCCGTGAGTGGTGATATTATAGTGAAGAAGCAAACTTCCCTATTTGTTCTAATTCAGTTTAAGTCAACAGATATTTACTAAATGCCAACTATGTATTTATGTTATCTAACTTCTACTGGGCCCTTACCACAGCATGGCAATCCTTGTATTCCTCCCTGATTGATTCCCTGCTTTGCTTTCAAATGGCTTTTCTCTTCCCTCAAAACACACACTTCCTTCTCCCCCATCCTCTGAACTGAGAATCTCCCTCTTTCTTTAGCAAGAAAATGAAGGCCATTCACGGAGAGCTCCAACCTCTCCTCTTCTCCCCAGGTGAAAAGCCCTTTATATCTCCCTTTAAGTCTTCCCTCTGCTCTGCCAGTCTCTGACAACCAGGTGGTCCTTCCTCTTGCCAAGGCCAACCGACTAACATGTATGTGCCCTTGATCACATCCTGTCTTCTCTAACAGACTTCCCCCATTACCCTCCACTGCTTTTAATCTTCAATTCATGCACTTTTAGCCTACATCTGATTGCTTACTGTTCTGGAGAAGAGGTGGGAGGAAGGAGAGGGAGGAAAATTTGGAATACAAGGTTTTGCAAAGGTGAATGTTGAAAACTATCTTTACATGTATTTGGGAAAATAAAATACTATAAAAAATCTTCAATTCAGTTCATCTATCTAGTGCTATTCTTAACACATTGAAAATGGAACCTTTCCCAACAAACTCATCCCTTCTCCCAAACTTCTCTACTTCTTCTCAACCTACTAGCTTTTTCTGCTGCCTATAAACATGCTCTTGTCTTTCCCATCCTTAAAAACCTTCACTAAACCCTGGGATAGCCTTAGACTATCATCTTGTAGTTTCCTTAGGCAAAGTGTCAGAAACAGTCTCTATATCTACTGCCTCCATTTCCTCTCCCATCACTCTTCAACCCTTTCTAATCTTCATGTCCACACAGCCTTTTATAATCCACTACCTATTCTGCTTGGTCTTTTGACTCTTCAGAGAAATGCTTTCCCAGGAGAAGCTCATCACCAGAAACCTCACCATCATGGATACTGTTAGAACTTTGGTATCCAGTATCTCTCTGGTATCCTCAGCTGCCTCTTTCCTTTTTTAGAGAGGGAAGCAAAAAGTTCCTCCCCAAACCTTCATTTACAAAAGACACAGAATTGTCAGCTCCATTTCCCATGAGTTTTTCTTGCTTGGTTTTGACTCCAAGGAGATCATGGTCTGGGTACCATCTATCTCACTCCTCTCCCCCCATAATCCTTTTCAGGTTCCCTTTGTGTACTGTCTTTCCCCAGTAGGTTGTGAGCTCCTGGAGGACAGGGCCTAGCTTATTTATTTATTTTTCTTATTTATATTCCCAGTGCTTGGCCCCGTGCTTAATAAATATTATTGACTATTGTACTTCTAATCTGCCTGCCAACTTCACTAAAAAGACTCTCTCCAAAGTAACCAAGGACCTCTACACAGCCAAATGTAATGGTCTTTCCTCAGACCTCACCCTTCCAGACCTATATGCTGCACTTGACATTACTGACCATGCTCTCCTGGACACTCTCTATGGATTCTCATGATACCATTTCTTGGTTTTCTTCCGATCTGTTTTACCATTTCTTCTTAGTCTCCTTTGCTAGTTGATCTAACTTTGGGAATACCACAAGGTTCTGTAATGGTCTTTTCTCTCTCTAGAAACAATTAGGTGAACTCAGGGGATAGAGCACTGAACCCTTAATCAGAAAGCCTGGCCTCAGATACTTACTAGCTGTGTGACACTGGGCAGTCACTTCATCTATTTGCCTCAGTTTCCTTAACTTAAAAATGGGGGCAATACTAGAATAATGCCTTTTGGGGATCAAAATAATATAGATAATAGGCACCTAGCAGGTACTTAATGCTTATTTCCTTTTTTGATGTCTTCATTAATTACTATCACTTTAATTACCATCTGTTTTTAATGCTGCTCCTGATATTTTACATTCCAAATTGGATCACCCGGACCATGCCTGGAGCTAAGCCAGTTCTATATTTCCTGGACCTGTTTCTTCATCTTCACCTCAGATATTTTCTGCCCTTCTCCACTCCCTATTTCCAACTCATGCTCTGAGAGCTGTAATCAAATTACAACTAATATTGCTTTTAGCAAGGGTACATCAAAATGGATTGTCTCGTTTTTGCACTCACTACCTTTGTAACTTCCTAAATCAAAATTTTGCCCAAACCAAAATTTCTCCCAACAGAACACAACTTCCTTGAGGACAAGAATGATTCTACTTTCATATTTGTATTCCCTGTGCTTGGCGCACTTCTTGGTATATACTACATTTAAATATGTAACAAATTAGCTCTTCATTCATTCATTTTATGTAGATGACTCACACATCCATTAACTCCAACTCCAGTCTCTCCCCTGAGCTCCAATCCTGCACTACCAATTCAGATGCCTACAATCTCAAATTCAACACGTTGAATATGGCACCCATCTTTCTCCAGAAACTCATCCCCTCTCTCAAACCTCTATATTCTTGTTGAGTAGAGTTAGTCTCCCAGTCTCCCCCTTTCTTAATTCAACATAACCTTGATTTTGATCTATTTTGCCCCACATATGGAATCAGTTACCAAAATGTGCTTTGTCCTCCCCACTTTCTAGTCATAAAGCCATCACTTTAGTTATCACATCCTGAGTGGACTCTTACAATGACCCTAACTGGTTTGTCTCAAGTCTTTCCACTCCAAACTATCTTCCAGGTAGCTGCCAAGGGAATATTCCTTAAATTCAGATCTGACATATCAGTCTCCTCCTACTCAGTGAACTCCATAGACTCCCTACTACTTCTACAATCAAATGTGCACTTGGGTGTTTTTACATCCCAGCTCCTGTCTACCTTCCAAGTCTTACCCATCCCTACTTTACATGCACTCTATAATCCAGGCACACTTACCTAGCTGTTTTTGACACATGACCCTCCAGTTCCTATTTGTGAGTCTCGTCCCTGGAACTCTCCACCACTTTTACTTCTTAGAATCCCTGGAATTGTTTAAGCATTAGCTCAAGAACTTACATGAACTGATACTGAGTGAAATGAGCAGGACCAGGAGATCATTATATACTTCAACAACAATACTACATGATGATCAATTCTGATGGACGTGACCCTCTTCAGCAATGAGATGAGCCAAATCAGTCCCAACACAGCAGTAATGAACTGAACCAGCTATGCCCAGCGAAAGAACTCTGGGAGATGATTATGAACCACTACATAGAATTCCCAATTCCTCTATTTTTGTCCGCCTGCATTTTTTATTTCCTTCACAGGCTAATTATATACTATTTCAAAGTCCAATTCTTTTTGTACAGCAAAATAATTATATGGACATGTATACATATATTGTATTTAACATATACTTTAACATATTTAACATGTATTGATCAACCTACCATCTGGGGGAGGGGATAGGGGGAAGGAGGGGAAAAACTGGAACAAAAGGTTTTGTAATTGTCAATGCTGAAAAATTACCCATGCATATATCTTGTAAATAAAAAGCTATAATAAAAAAAAAAGAATTAGCTTCAAGAGCCATGTTCTACAGGTGGCCTTTCATGGACTCTCACATCTTAATAATTCCTTCTGTTCCAAGGTAACCATGTATCTGTTTGTGTATTATATTTTAGTATCTAGTACATGGGCCTAGCACACAGGAAGACTTTAATAAATACTTGCTTGGTTTATTAATTGGACAAGAAGCCTCCTGTACTTTTCAGGCTATAATAATATCTAACTTTTTAGATAATGATCAAACCATATCCTAAAGACTAAAAATCTCATTATAAAAATTTATCATATCAAAAGGTGGTAATGAACAGAGTACCTTAGACCAGGGGGAGCTCAGAACCTAGGGACACAAGAATTTTGTTCTAGAAATGTTCCTGAAAAAACCTAGAAAGACTTACATGAATTAATGCTGATTGAGGTGAGCAGAACCAGGATAACATTGTACAGAATAACAAGATTATGTGATGATCAACTGTGATGGACTTGGCTCTTCTCAACAATATGTTGATTCAAGGCAATTGCAACAGACTCAGGATGGAAAATGCCAAATGCATCCAGAGAGAGAACTGTGGAGATTTAATGTGAATTGAAGCATAGTATTTTCACCCTTTTTATTTGATTTTTTTGCACAACATGAGAAATATGAAAATAAGTTTAAAAGAATGCACATATTTAACCTATATCAGATTGCTTGCTGTCATGAAGAGGGGTAACGTAAGGGAGAGAAGAAGAAAAATTTGTAATACAAAGTCTTACAAACATCAATGTTGAAAACTATTGTTACATATGTTTGGAAAAATAAAATACTATTGAGAAAAAAGTTTAATTTAATTTAAATTTAAAAAAATTCTTGAAGTGCTTCCATCTATATTTCTCTAGAATTTTCATTTCTTTAACTGAAAAAGTAATTTTCTTCCCTTCTACTCAAACTGAGATCTGTTGAAGACCCTAGTTTAAAAAAACAAGATTTCCCATTTCATCCAGGGTTATCTCTAGTTGTCCTGTTCTATATGTGGCCACTGGACCCAGATGGCTCTGGAGGGGAAAGTGAGGCAGGTGACCTTGCACAGCTCTCCCTCATTCAAATCCAATTCACTAGCATGTCATGGTGTCACCTCCCTGATGTCATGATCCTCTTTGAGAATGAAGGACAAACAACTGCTATTTCTTAAGTAGGGTCTTTTCCAGACCTCTGAAGTGATACCTTCTTTGGGAATTTTTGCTCATTTTTAACCACCAAAGCTTTCTGGATCCTCCCTACTTTTCTCTTAATAAATTCAATCAATTACTTAAACAGAATTATACAGCATTTTCTCCACAATTCTGAGGTGGCTAATAACAATTATAATTTATGATTGCTTATATAGTGCTTTTAAGGTTTACAAAGAATTCTCATATCAACACAGGGAGATAAGTAACAATAACTCACATTTTTAATATTTCAAAGAGTCAGAGGATGTCAGAGTTACAAGGAACCTTAGTGGTCATTGGACACAAATCTTTCCTTATTATTGGATTTCCAAACAGTTCATAATAGTGATGGCACTAAAAGCTAAGACCTGGTACTCTAAATACAATTCTCTATCCATTATCATGGTATTGAGCAGGAGGGATGGGGAGATCTGGACCTGTCCTTTCATCAACACAAGAAATTAGAGGTTGGGAAACTTTCCACCAGTGTGGATCAGCTAGTAGTCTGCACCATGTAATCTTAAAGAATTATCAGGGATCCTGAGACTTTGTGACTTGCCAGTGGTCATACAACTGATATGTGTCAGAGGCAGGAACAACCAACACTTTATCCACACCATAATATGATAGCCTGAGAACTGGATTGAACCTTCAGAGATCCTTACATTCTTGTTTTTTTTATGAATGAAGAAAATAAAGGAACAGCTTAAATGACGTATCCAGAAACACAGAATAAGATTTGAACTGGCCCCCTAGACCATGTCCCTCTATTCACTCTGCTATGCTGTCCAAGGCCAAGTTATTAGAATATAGTTCACCAGCCAGCTAGGTGATGAAGTGGATAAAGCATTGGACTTGGAGTCAGGAAGACTCATCTTCTGGAGTCCAAATTTGGCCTTAAGACACTTACTAGCTTGAGTGACCCTGGGCAAACCACTTTACCCTGTTTTCCTCAGTTTTTCATCTGTAAAACGAGGTACAGAAGGAAATAGCAAACTATTCCAGCATATTTGCCAAGAAGACCCCAAATGGGGTCACAAAAAATCAGACATGACCAAAAAGACTGAGTACCATCAACAACCAAAGTGTAGGGCTCTGGGGAGGATACAAAATTATGACTACTTGTGTGTCTTTGGGCAAATAACTTAATCTGGATTGGGTCTCTTTATCTGTGAATTGAGGGAGCTGACCTAGAATAGTGCTGTCAAACTCAAATAGAAACAGATTCCCAAGCCATATAATGACTTAGAAAAACACAAATGAACACTGTCTATATTGTATTATATTTTTATATTTTATTTATATTATTACATAACATAGATTTATATTTTATTTTTACTTATTTTGTTAAACTATATTTTCATCTGGTTCAAGCAGCCCCCTGAAGTTTTGTAGACCTATGGATTTTGACACCTCTGGTCTTGATGGATTCTAAGATCCTCTCCAGCTTAAGTTCAATAAACTTGTGAAATACAAAATAAAATCCCTGTTCTTAAGGAACCTATAGTCTAGCTCAGTGGTTCTCAAACTTAGAATCCATAACACATCCATGGAAAGATTTTAGGGTGTTCATGAGCTTGGATTGGAAAAAATTAGATCTTTATTTATACTGACCTCTAACTGAAACTTAGCATTTCCTTCCATTATGAATGCAGGCAACAAACCACAGCAAGTATTAGGTTTCACCAGACTGCCAAAGGGGTCCATAACACACAAAAAAGATAAGACCCCCTCTCATACAGATGGGCAGCCACCGCACACAAGAAACACAACCATTAGTAAACAATAGAAAGCAGGGCGTCATCAAATGCCAAAATGGACCAGTAATACGCGTGGTGAGTATTAAGAGGTATGCCATATTGGGTCACTGTGATTGTGACTGTGTGTGCACCTCACAATGAGCTGAGGATAATGAGGACTGTAAGCACAGGGAGTCCAGAATGACTGTCAGTGAGCCTTTCATGGATGGAAGGTGTCAAGTAATTAAAAAGTGATAGCCCTCTGATCTTACATTACAGGCCAGAGGGACAGGGCTGCCCCGGCCTCCATCCCTCAAAGAAGTGGGTCAGTTCAGCCAAGTGCTGGGAACTGAGGTGGCTTTTAGTAGCAAGCACTCCCCAGCTAGCCCTTCTACCCCCCAAATCCACTGAGGACAAGTGACCTTCAGGGGGCACTGCCCCCGAGGCCCAGAAGCCTCTAAGCACGGCTCTCTGGACAGGGGCCTTCTTTCAGCTACCTCTCAGTCCGCTCTGGCCTCCCTTCAAAGTCTGGAACCAGGAGTAACTTAGGCAGCCGACAGAAAACTGCTGGGTCAGCCTCGACCCAGCCTTGGAGTTTGCGGTCCCAGAGAAGTCACTGGGTAAATCAGTAACGGACCTTGGATACCAGCCCAGACCTCCTTAATCCCAGGGTCCTGCTCTCACAACCAGCTGACTGCCAGCAAGAATTCCCAGCCCAGAGTCCAAAATGCAGCCTGTGACCCTCCTGGGCAGCCAGCTCCCGGGGACGGAAGGCAAAGCCCTGAGCCTGGGCAGAGGAGGCAGGGCAGGCTTTCCTGGACATGCTCTTGCCTGGATGAGATAGGCAAACCCACCTCCATTACTCAGGGCTAGAGGGAGAACAAGTTAATTAAAAGGCAAGACCACAAGACACGGTGGAGACTGTGAGTCTCTGAGACAAGCGGCTGCTCCTGCCAGGAGGAGTTGATGGACTCTAAAAGCAGGAGATGCCCGCACCATGATAGGAGGCCTGAGGCTCCCAGGCCCAGATGGCTGCCGACTCTGCCTCCTACCAAGCCCACCCAAGTCCGGGGGGACAACAGAAGTGACTGCTGACACTGATAATGCTAGAAGGTTTCCCAGACCCTCCACAAACATGTGCCCACTGGAGCCTCACACAGGTAAGTGCCATCCAGTGTTATCCCCATTTAACAGAAGGCAAGGACAGCCTGGGCTGTGTCTGTGGGTCTCACCACCTGGGAGGATCACAAACAACATTCAAACCCAGGTCTCAACCTGACTCAGTTTCTAACATTCTTCCCACCATGCCCTCATTGGCTCAGAAAGTATCCCCCTCACCCCATCCCACTGTATATGTGGAGGGGTCCATTAGTTTGAAACAAGGCATATGAAATCAAATTTTTCCAATGTATTATTGTTTGATGTAGTTGGTTTTTTTCCTCTTTTTTTTCCTAAAAAAAATTGTTCTAAGGGATAGCACTCTGAAATGGGGAAAGGGATAGATGCAGAGAGAAATCTAGGCAATGTAAAAACAAAAGATATTAGTAACAATCAACTTTAAAAAAAGAAAGCAGATTTATCTTTCAGGCATGTCAATTAATCAACAAATGGGTATTAAGTATCTACCTTGTCCAAGGTGCTGTTTGGATTTTGGGAAAGAGATGACCTTGTGATTTCATGGGTACAAGGAAGTCCCAAGAAAAGATATTCCAAATCAATATAGGTTGGCATAAAACTCAACTGAAACATGAGTCACTAAACTATACTTAAGGATCCCAGTTGGCTGTATATTGGCTTAGAAAACCACAAGTTAACATTATCTATGTCCTAATGCAGTTTTACTTATTTTGCTGTCTCCCAATTCTTTTTTAATCTAGCTCAGGCTGCACCCTTTAAACATTTGGGGCCTAGAGAAGAAGGTAAGTGACTTATTCATGCAAATAGGATGTACCAACTCTTTAGCAAGCATGCACCTGGATTCTCTGTGGAAGGTACTTTAAAAACCAATCCCAATCATCAACGAATCTAGAGAATGCATCAGTCAATCAACTGATTAACAAACATTTACTAAATACCTATTCTGTGCCAGGCACTGTGCTATGTGCTAAGGATACAAAGAGAAAAATGAATCAGTCTCTCTTCTCAAAGAACACAAGGAACCTACCCAAGAAAAATTAAATATCAACGTAAAGTTATAAGATAATCCATCATCCGCTGAGCAGGAGAGGCACTAAGGGCAATACTGGGCAAGGAGGATGGTGAAAAGACTGGAAATCAAACCACATGAAGATCAGCCAGAAAAACTGAAGCCAATGAACCTAGAGGAGAGAAAGCTTGGGGGGGGGGGGGGCGGACGGAACATTACAGCAACTTTTCTAGTAGCTGAAGGGTTATTACAATGCAACTTGGGCTTGGGGCAGGGAGGTGGCTCAGTGGACAAAAAGCCCAGAGTCCGGTAGACTCGTCTTCATGAGGTGAAATCCAGCCTCAGACATGTACTAGATGGGTGGCCCTGGCCAAGTTACTTCCTCCTGTTTGCCTCAGTTTACTCATCTGTAAAATGAGCTGGAGAAGAAATGTCAAGTTATTCCAGTGTCTTTGCCAAGAAAACCCCCAATGGGGTCACAAGGAGCCAGATACAACTGAACAATAACATATGTGGGTGAGGCTTGTTCTGCTTGTTGGTAGAAGGCAGAACTAAGTGACAAGTGGATTGTTAGAGATTTAGGCCCAATGTAAGGAAACCATTCCTAACCATTTAATTCCTAACCATTAATTGACTGAGTCAAGAGCATTATTAATGACTTACTTTGTACTGAAGATACAAAATTAAAAAAAATCAAGGTACCTGCCCTCGAGGAATACATTCTAATGGGAAAACTATGTAAATGATGAGTTACATTCTAGATACACAGAGTAGATGAATGGTCACCTTCCTGGGAAGGGAGTAGCAATGGGGGTGGGGGTGGAAAAGGCCTCCTTCAGAAGGTAGGATTTGAGCTGAAAGAAGCCAGGAGGCTGATAGAAGGTTCTCTTTCTGGAATTCTGCATTCTGGACTTGGAAAAGACAATCAGTGAAAAGAATCATCCCATAATTTCATGTGCATTCATTTTTTCCTTCCTCCTATTCTACTGGCTTATAGAATATTTGTATTATTTAAGTTCAGAATAAAATAAAGTAAAATAAAAAAGCAAAGTACTACCTGATACATTGGAAGGTAGCCAAGCAAAGCTGATGAAAATGGAGGAGATCAAAGTTTAGATATGTCTTGGATTAAGTGTTTTTGTTTCAGCTCTGAGAAGAGATCACTTCCAATGTATATTTGAAAGACAGAGAGAGGTAATTTCACTAGGCTGGACGAGAAAAATTTCATTAAGAAAGTATGTTATGAAAACAAGGTACCAAAGGGTAAGTAGCTGAGTGGGGAAAAATTAACACCAGCCAATTTGGGAACAACCACCAGGTCAAGAAATTAGGCCTATTATCCATTTTTTCCAATTTTCTATACACACACACACACTATAAACTCTATATAACTTGGCATAAGTTCTGAGAACTGTTGTGGCTAAAAATTTTATCACCAGCCAACCTGGGACTTAACCTAGCAAAAGTAGGTCCTGGCAGTCACCACAATTTTAGGGGAGTCTTTTACATGGGGTAGGGTCTGTCAGAGTCAAGATTGGACAACTAAAGGAAGGAAGGAAGGGATTTTTTAAAAAGCATGTATTTACTACGTTCAAAGCTCTTTGTTAGGCACTTTAGAACCTGTGGAGGAGTAGGACGGTCGCTGTTTTCACGAAGCTCATATTTTAATGGGAAAGACAACACATGTTGGAGATTTCAGCTGTAACCCAAATGGAAAGGTCCCATGGTCCTTTGGGGTGAAGTGAGAAGGCAGGTGCATCTTTTTATATGCTGTTTTCTTTGATAAAATCATATCTGTTTCTGGTGTTAACAGTGTTATAATAAGGCACCAGAAAAGAACAAAAAGGGAACAGAAGCTATAGACCAACATAGGAGGCTTATATGATGCACACTTATGTGTGGACCCAAGGGCAGGAAATTCTGCTTGCAAAAGGGTTTTAATCACCCTACTACTACTACTAGTGCTACACTAAAGTCTTATTCTGATGTCTCAGCAAGGTATGGAGGTACTAACCCTAATTCCTCCCCATCCCCAGTTTCTTTTCAAAGAAATTTAGGAATATATTTTAACATCTTCATTTCTGTATATATCCCCATCACCAAACCAATGAGCCATTCCACATAACCCTACCTCCACCATAAAAAATAAATTAAGAGAAAGAAAGGGGGGGAGGGAAGGAGTATTTCAACAAAGCAACCAGCACAGCAATCTTAAAAGAGAGAGACAGGGAAGTGCACAGGGTGCTGGACACTTAGGAGTCAAAGAGACTAAGGTCCAAATGTACCCTGATATAGGCAGTCAAGGTTAAGCAGTAAAAAAAAAGGGATTAGGTCAGTAGTCGGGAAGACCTAGTTCAAATCACCTCACTACTCCCTGCCTCAGTTCTCCCAATTATAAAATGGGAATAATAACAGCTTCGACCTCCCAGGATTCTTGTGAGGATCAAATATGTAAAGGGTTTAGCAAAGTGCCTGCCACAAAGTAAGAGGTTAATAAGTGCTTCTTCCTTTCTCTCACCAGTAGGTTAGCTTCAAGGGAATGTAAGAGTTTTTTGTCCACAGCAACTTATAAAACAAATGAAAGATGTGTAGTAATTTGCATCAATGGAGGGAAGTGCCCGGATCAATGAAATCACACTTTTCTAGAAAGTAACCAAATAAATCAAACCGAGTCTCACTTCAATTTCAACTTAGTACTTGGTTTCCTGAATTTACAACTTCAGCCCATGCACAATCAAGTCCACTTGCAATATATTGCTACGTTGACCTAAGAGCCCTTTGTCTTGGAAACAATATAAAATAGTCAGGATCTCCTAGTTTTTGGCATAAGTTCACGGCACTCTTAGAATCCAATTTTATTATACCAAGTTCGCCTGAAGAAAACAGCAAGCTGTCTTGCAGCAGGATATAACCTTCTATAGCTCCCCTCCAGGATTCCTGGACTACTCTAGGGCTTACCACTTCCTTCTCCCGACTCTTCAACTCAAAAAATAAAAAAGGACGGAGAGGGGAGACTAACCTTAACTCTCATCACTTCCAGCCCTCACCCTCTGTCAGCATTTTAGGGCTTCTCTAAGTTCCCATTAATATTCTTTTCTTTTTTTGTCTTTTGGTGAAGGGAAATTCCATTAAAACATGATCATGACCTGGGGTGGAATGGAGAGTTATCACAGTTTCCTCCAAGTACTTGAAACACTGGCCATCCTGTGGAAAGGGGGTTAGACTTGTTCTACTTGGCCCCAGAAGGCAGAATCAGGAACGTCAGGGTTGGCAGATGAAGAGAGGAAAACTCAGACCTAACCTGTCCGGGAAAAGTTCCTGACAATGAGGGGTCCCTAAGTGCTATGCATTGCTTACTGGATTCCTCTCACTAGAGAGCTTCAAACAGAAATGATTTTATAAATTCAGAGAACAAGAGTTAGCATCAGAGGCCATCTAATCCAATTTATAGATGAGGTCCAGGAAGGTTAAGTAATCTTCCCAACATCTTCCGGGTAGGATTCAAACTCCAGTTCCTTAACTACTAAAGTGCTCTTTGCATTGAATCACAATTCCCTCCTGATGTTTACTTGTCAGAAATGCTCGACCCTAGATTCTTATTCAAACTGAGAGCTAGATCAAAGCTTAAACTGTGGGCTGTTTAACTTAATGTGAGAGTTGAGAGATTATGATTTATCATCAGTAAATATTTGATTTGTATACCTATTTTATATACTTATATACCCAGAGTTATGGAAAAAAAAACATTTCTCACGTCAAAACGGACTGGGAGTAGAAAAAGTTTAAGGAGTCCTGTTCTACATGACCCCTGAGGATCCAAATTCTCAGTTCCAGAATTTGAGCTTCTATGATCATACCTGTCTCCTGGCCTAACTACACTATCTACAAATGGTCCCAAAGAGCAAATTTCAAAACCAAAGGAAAAATGAAAATGACTTGAAAGTTCCTTCCTTTCCCAGCCCCTTTTCCTGCCCCTTGCCCTAGTATGCCCTGAACAGTCCCATGGGCACTCCCAGAATACAAACCGGGGCCAGGTATGGACAAGATGTTCTGTTGTTTGGCCACTTTTAGCACTGTTCGCATATTTTAAGAACAGCATGAAGGTAATATTTACTGAAAAGAATTCTACATACCATTTAACTAAATGGCTCTATAGCTGGGAGATCTATAGACTGGAAGCATTATGATTCAATGACTCTCAATTATAGTGATCTTATTTTATTATATAAAAACACCAACAGAGCTGGCCATTCTCCCTCCCTCCTCCACAACCTAGCCAACTTCAGGTGTTTCTACTAGTGCAGTTCTCAGATTTCTGGAGACAGCTTCAAAACAGGGAAGCAAGAAAAAAGTTAAATGTCACCCTAGGACACTATTCTTCTATACAGCATGGTGCCATGTGAAGAGTGATAGATTTGAAGTCAAAGGATCTGAATTCAAATTCCAAGTCTTCCATTTACTTTGGACAAGTCATTGAAATCAAAGCTTCTTAAACTGTGGGTGACCCCATATAGGATTGTATAACTGAATGTGGAGGTTGTGAAAAATTTGGCAACAGTAAAAAGGTATCAAATATTCTGCCAAGATTTAATCTTTATGTAAAAATAAACAAGCACACTCATTAATATGCAAATTTATTTCCTTTTTAATAAATGTTAAAATTATATGTGTAACAAAAACATATATTAAAATAAATTTTTTAATGATTATCAGTAAATGTTTGATTTGCATACCTATTTTCAATACCTATATACCCAGGGTGGCTTAAAAATTTCTTGGGTAAAAAAGAATCACTAGTGGAAAAAGTTTAAAAAGTCATGTTTTAAATAATATAAACTAGCACTTTTTTAGGGTTTCAAGATTTGCAAAATGCTTCAACAATTACCTCATTTTATCTTTATGACATCCTCTGGCAGGTATTTACTATAACAACAACTAATATTTATCGAGCCCTTACTGTGTGCCAGACATTGTTAAATGCTTTACAATCATTATTTCATTTGTTCCTTACAACAAGTCTGTATGATAGGTGCTATTATTATGTCCATTTAACAAGTGAGGATACCAGACAGACAGCAGTTAACAAGCCCTTGATGCAGAATTTGAAATCAGGTCTTCTGGATTTCAGGCCCAAACATCCATCTGCCTGAGTCATTAACAAATCTATTCCTCTTCCCTCATCTATAACATGAGAGGTAGGAATAGGTAGCTTTCTAAGTTCCGTTCTAGCTAATCTATGATCCTCTAATATCATAGATATTTAAATATTTAATATTTAAACTTAAGCTTAGGACTCAGCAGGAAGGAACTTTATAGAGTTTACCTCAAACCCTTCATTTTACAGAAAAGGAAACGGAGGCCCAGGGAAGGTAAGTGACTTTTACTTTCCCAAGACACACAGCTACCTAAGGAGCAAAGGATTCAAACTCTGATCAATATTCAATATTCAATATTCTTTCCACTGCCCCACTGGTCTATTAGACTTGTGTCCAAGCATGGGCAAGGCTTCTTTAAAAGTATGTTTTTAAAAGCTCTGCTTCTTTTTGATCCATTTCTCTTAGGTTACAATGGGAATGTTAGGTTGGAGATAATGCTGAGTGCACAACAGCAAAGCAGGGTCTTTATTGCACCCATAACATGGGTGGGGGATCCAGGCTGTAACAAGAGAGGGCCAAGTGCAGGTAACAGCCATGGATGGGCAGAGGAGAAAGTGTCAGTGAGATACAGGGGCATTTTTTTCTTTAACCTCTGAAACACTGAGCTGAACAAACTCCTGTCCTCAATACGAATATATTATATTATATATTACATATCTATCTGTATGATAAATATAAAGATCTACCAAAAACAGGTTTCTCCAACCATTACCAGGTCCAGAGTTATACTAGCACACCAAGGATCTGAACTTCAGTGTTCAACCGTAATTCCCACGACCCTTGCAGCCTTATTCCACCACCAGAGCCATAACTAATGTGGGGCAAATGGTGCTTTGTCCAGAGAACGGACATGGATGATGAGGTATGTTGTTACAGTCACGTAAACGTCCCAACCTGCTGCTGTCAGGATCTCATCACTACAGAAGCCTTCTCATGGGGGTCTACTTTCTTTTTCAACCCCTGCAGGAACAAGGTCCAAGCTCTTTGAAGAACAATTTGATATTTGTTCTTCCAACGATATTTGTCCTAGGTACTGTAATACTAGTTCTGAATTTGCTCCCTGCTATAGCCTACCTTCTGACCAAACTGCCCTTTCCCCTGCAGGTTCCCTACCTGAAGTCAGGAATACTCATCTTCCTGAATTCAAATCTGGCCTCAGACTCTTACTAGCTTTATGATCCTGGACAAGATGCTTAACCCTGTTTGCCTCAGTTTCCTCATCTGTAAAATGAACTGAAGAAAGAAATGGCAAACTACCAAGAAGTCAACAACTGCAAACAATAATCTCATCTTTGTGCTGTTTACCTGTGAAACTTCCCATTTCTAGCATGTCCTTTTTCTTCCTTTTCACCAATTCAATTCTCACTTCATTATTTAAGACAGGACTTTTTAAACTTTTCCCATTTGTGACCCCTTTTCAACCAAGAAATTTTAATGTGACCCCAGATATACAGGAATTATAAAAATAGAAATACAAGTCAAACATTTAACGATAATAGGTCATAAAGAAATTTATTTTACAACTATTCTTTAGTACATATATATGCCATTTATTAAAGATGAAAGCAAATTTGCATACAAATGAGATGGATGTGCTTGTTTATTTTTACCTAAAGAATTAAACCTTGGTGGATTTTTGATGCCCTTCATCATAGCTAATTTTTTTTGACACCCACTTTAAGAAGATTTGCATTAAAGAGCAATTCTAATGCTACCCATTCCAGAAGACTTTCTCTGAAACACTATATAACCCTACTCTTTAATAACTAGACCTAAGCACACATATACATATATTGTACTTAACTTATACTTTAACATATTTAACATATTGGTCAATCTGCCATCTGGGAGAGGGGATGGGAGGAAGGAGGGGAAAAATTGGAACAAAAGGTTTTGCAATCGTCAGTGCTGAAAAATTACCTATGCATATGTCTTGAAAATAAAAAGCTATACTAAAAAACATAACTAGATCTAAGCTTACCCCTCATATAACTTTTTCTCCTTCACCCTTCTATTTAACACTGGGTTTTGCACCTCTCTAAAATACTTATGATTTATTATGATATATTACTAATTAGTAGTACACAGTAAGTACTTTACAAATGCTGTTTGTTCTCTGACTGCTCAAAGTTACCTCTCTATGTGTCTTACCCTCCTTCTATGCAAGAAGCTCTAGGAGGGATGGGACCAAGACTTGTCTAAACCTTGTGTCCTGGCACTTATCCCAAATGCTTTCCATTGCCTAGATATTTACCTGATAAATAATTTACTGAAATTAATTATTTTTATACCTCATGATCTGAGTCATCCACAGATTATTAGAGCTAGAAAACACCTTCAAAATGAGCTAGTCCACCACTTTGATTTTACAGATAAGAAACCTGAGAACCAAAGAAGTAAAATCTATTGGGCCAGTAATGATTTTATTTCTCAACACTATGCATGGGCATAAGGACACTCCTGGAATAACCTCCTTCCTCTTCAACTTCTAGAACACTCCTATTCCTGAAGACTAGGTTCAGGTGTTATTTCAGCTTCCCCCCTCATCCAACTTCTTCCATATTTCAATGTTTTTTTTCTTCCTCAAATTACCTTTATAACCTCAAATTTAAAAAAAATTACTACCCCAAATTAGCATTAAAGTTCTGTGTGTCTGTGTTTTATACCCAATCTCAATAGAAAGTGAACTCCTTAAGGGAAGGATCCCGGGCTTTTGTTGTTGTTTTCTGGCTGTGTAACCCTAGCACCCAGAAGAGTGTTTTGCACACTTAGGCATTTAACAAATACATCTTTGTTGAATGGAACTGAAATGACTTGTACAAGGTCAAGTTGATTTGGTGGTGTTCTTTGTTTTAGAAGAGAACCAAAATGACATCACTATGTTGGGGGTCAGGGTCCACTGTGTCTGACTGTGTCTGGTCACACCAAATGGAGTTTAGAAAGCTCTACCACAAGTCAAGTACAAATGGCCTGTATGAATATTCTGAGTGAACTAAGGTCAAGTAGGAAGTTGGTAGAAGAACCAGGGTCAAACTGAGACCTTTAGCTTAAAAAGGCCATGGTGACCCACTACTTCCAGGACCATCTCCAGTCATCCTGATCTATATCTAGACACTGGACTGAGATGGATCTGGAGGGGAAAGTGAGGCAGTTGACTTTGTACAGCCCTCCCTCACTTAAATCCAATTTATCTGGTTGTCATAGCATTACCTCTCCCTGATGTTATGGTCCTCTTCGAGAAGGACAAATTATATCAGAGTTAGAGGGATTGCATAGGACAGCTAGTCAATTCACCTTTTCCCCAGGACATTTCTCAGATAAGAATAAAAGAATATAGGCCTTTATAATGAAATGTGTCACCTTGGGCAAGTAACAAGAATCAATTTCCTCTTTTATAAAATGACAGGGTTGAACTAAGGTAGCTTCTAAGAATACTTAAAAATCTATGATTTTATGATTCCCAGATTTCCTACTCCTATTTATCCATCTGCTTCCAAGCTGGAAATACTGTGCCTCTATTTCAAATCTACTCTGGAAAAGTGTGTTGTTGTTGAGAAAGGGAGAAAAAAATTAAAAGTTTGCATTTCTTTTCTCTGGTTAAAAAAAAAGACACCTCCCTCCTCTCCCAAGTGAATCTCTTTCACTAACCAACAAAAGTCCACAATTTTGGCAGGTGGCAACTATGCCCACAAATAACAGGATTCTGTTTGACTGAGAAGGTCCAGAGTTCAGCCCACAGCCCAATAAGATGATTCTTTCCCCCATTTGACACAGAAGCATGTCTTTGGTTTGGCTCTGGCTGGTTCAGACAGATTGATTATCCTCTCCTACTCCAAACCAAACCCACCCACTTAAGAGAGACCTCCAATCCTATCCAAGAGGCAACACTGCAGGGTGAAGGCTTGCTGGTATCACTGCTGCAGAGCAAGAGCTGACATTCATATGGTACTTTATGCATATTATCTCATTGAATCTTCAGAACAGTATGAAGTAGGTACTATTACCTCATTTTACAGACGAAGAAACTGAACTTCATAGAGGCTCACAAGTAATATTATTATGAAACACTAGAAGCGGGGGATCCTAACGACCATATTATATTGTTTCATATTGATCCCTCCCGTATCAAAGGAGCGAGTATCCCTTTCATTACTGATTTTTGCTATGTATTGTAAAGAATGGCACACAATGCAACAAAGTTTAATCAGTGCAAAGGATTTTTAAATACAAATTAAAGTGAGGAGGAAGGACAGATCAAAAGTGGCCTTGACAGCTAAACTGAATGATAACAAAGCAAGGGGCGGGGAAGCCGTTTGCAAAATAATCTTTCAGGTTATCCACATGCTAAATTCCCTTGTAAAGTGAATAAGAGCATTCCTGGCTTTAGGAGAAATGTAATGTTTTAGGAAGGCTCTTGCAATGACTACAAGTGAATAGAGGATTGTCTTTGAAATCAGAATGTCCTGTTTCCAGGTCCATCAAGAGAAACATACTAGGCTGAGTGGCTATAGCTAAGTCACTTAACCAATCAGTGCCTCCATAGAACTGTTAAGATTGAGCTGCTGATCTGCATAGGTAAAAGAAGTTTTCTTCACCAATGAAATCACATCTGGACCTCTTCCTCCTCCCCAAGGACCTTTCAGTGTTCTTTCCACCTTGAGCATTTAAGGAAAGATGACTAATCCAGCCTTTTAAGGTGCAACACCATAAGCATGAGCACTGGAAAAAAATTTGAAACCGTAATATCCCACTTGTTCAAAAGTGGGGTGGTTGGGAGAGAAAGAATAACTAGACATCCTCAAAAAGAGTGGCCTTCCTGGGTTTTCCCATGACACAGCACATCGAAGGTCTCCTTAACGATAAATCAATGCCTCATGTTTATTTATTTTGATCCTCTGTTCTTGACTCAAAGAAACCAGCTTGGATTTCACACATCCAAAAAGTAGAGTAAGTAGCACAGTACAAATCCATGATAGAAAGAAATTTACACATAGAATGTGAGGGCTATAAGGGGCCTAGTCTGACATCTCCTCTCCACTCTTATCCCACCTAATAAAGTTCAATGATGGGAACTGATTTGTCCAAATAGAAGAAGGTCAAAACCTTTCCTGGGAGGTAAAGTAATTGAAAGCCATAGATTGCCAGAGTGAAAGGTCCTCAAACACCATTTAAGTCAGAAATTCTTAACTTGAGGTCCAGAATTTGTATTTTTAAAATACTCCGATCATCGTTTAGTTGCCTTATAATCTTATGTATTTTATTTTGTGCAATTAAAATCATCCTAAGATGGGATCTACAGGCTTTACCAGGCTGCCCAAAGGGGTCTTTGAAACAAAAAGAGTTACCCCATTCTTATCCTTTAGCTTCATTTAAGAGCAGAAAAAGCTTGCTAAGGGTCACACAGCAAGTCTGGGGGCAGAACCACTACTAGAATGTGGGCCTCCCAGCAGTTCACCCCATTCTCCTTCCATCACACTATGCTGCCAGACACTTTCTAGCGTGTTCAGCTCCACCAGCACTATTGTCAGAGACAGCAGATTGTTACCAACTGTTAAAGCCTGACTAATACCAAGCATAAAATACTTGATGCAACTCATTCTAAAAAAGGAACCATTCCAATACCGAGCCTCCATCCTCTACTGTCTTTTCTTTGGTTCAAGGTACCATAGCTTGGATTTATCCAAAATCCACTTGCGGAATAAACAGGGCTGGACCAGTATAAAGAGCTAGCCTTTGCACAGTGATTTAAGTTTACAAAGAGCTCTACTCCTTTAAATAGGCTGGGCAAATTCTCGTAATGTCCAGCTACTGGACAGAGGTTTTTTTTTGGTAGGGAGAGGGAAGGGGTAGTTAAATATAAGCTATTGCTCTCTTCCAATAATTAGAACTGTGAGAAAAAGCGGGATAGTCTATCTTAGCACATAAGGTGTTTCCTCCACTGATGTTTTTAACTAGAATTTGAATTGGCCACTTGTTGGGGATATGTAGAGGGAATTCCTATGTACTTAAGGGTTGACCTTGATGGTTGTAGAGATTCATTTTAACTCCAAAGTTTTGTGACTCTCCTTCTAGATGTCTACTTTCTAACGTTCCCCAGTCTTCAAGATCCAGAACCATCAATAAATGCATCAGCAGGAAGAAGTTATAGAGGAAACCAGGAGGGTCAGAACCTCAAGGCATGAAGTTGTTGGGGGGGGGGGGAAGAGGAAGGAGGGGCTGAGCTGAACCAGCAGCTTGCTCACAAGTGATGGGGCAAATATGATACAATAAAAAAACATGGGACACTGGAGTCGGCAGATCTATTAATTCTTTCTGACACATACTACAACTCTGACTTTGAGCACTTAACCTCTTAGGGCCTCAGTTTCCTTATTTGTAAAAAAAAAAAAAAAAAGGAGTGTTAGACTAAATGACCTTTGAGATTCCTTCCAGCCCAGTGTTTGTGATCTTAAGAAAAAAGAACAGATATCTACCTCCTCTTAGCATCTATTTGGGGATACAAAGTCAGAAAAGACACATCTCCTGTCTTCAAGAAGTCTATTCCATTAGGGGAAAAACATGTAATAACAGGAGTTATTAATAATTCACACACATTGTGCTTCAAGATTTACAAAGGGCCTTGCATTCATTTTCTCCCTGGGTATTATCCCCATTTTACAGATTAAGCGAAGGATGGCTAAGTAAATTGCCTAGGAAATCACAGCTAATAAGTCTCTGAAGCTTGGACTTCAAATTCAGCCATATCACCATTAGGCCTTAATACAAAGTTATAGGGTCCAGAGGAGTGAAAAGAGATACCTCAAGTAAAGAAAAGAACTTTGAAATATTTGGTAAAAAACATATCATAAATTCTTTATTAATGTAAAGTGAATAAATTTCCTTTGGGCTAATAATAAAAATGTGTTTGAGTTTATATTTTGAAGGAGGACTAATGTTTCTGATTAACAATAAAACATTAACCTCCTGAAGTAGTCTCCCTTAGAGAAATCACTACAGGTAGAAGCACAGCTGATGTTACATTTGGCCAGATGGAAGGAGCAAGAAAGGAGCACTTGAATATTCTTGCAGACAGACCACAAGTCTAAGCTAGAGAGTAGATTTCAATTTAGGGTTTTTTTTGTTTGTTTTTCCGGCCCTCTAATGTGATGTGTACATCTATATCCATTTGTTACATATATTTTGTCACATAAATCAACTCTTTATATGTCAGTTTTATTCAACCACATGCAGTTTGTTAAATCTATTTTCAATATTAAATATGCCACTTTGCAACTTATTTATTGCAATTGGTTGTCATCCATTGCTTTGTGACATTATTGCCCCAGGACAGGGCTGCTCAAAATGATTTCCTTTATAAATATAAAGTCACTTTCTGGCTGAAATCAAAACAGAGATCTTACCCTCTACAATCCCACACACATTTCAATGCTTAACATGCTACTCTTTTGGGTGAGAGGAGGCTCACTCCGGTATTTTATCTATAAGATGCTCAGGAGTTGGCTACCTGAGGGACTGGATAAGAACAGCAAAGCAGGGGATGGCACAATGACCTCTGGGGCCTGAGAAGCACCGGCAAGACTCTTGGGACCCAAACCTGACTTCAGCAATAACCTACCCCCCCATCCTCCACAAAAGAAAAAAGCACACAAAAGAGCTTGACCACAACCGGGCACAAAATACTTTTCTATAAAAGGGACCAGTCAGGAAAGAGTTGAGAGCAAAGACCCCTACACGGCTTTGAAGTCAATCAATCCAGCAAATCACAACTTTCGCTCCTGAGAACCAAGTTTTCTTCCCCGCCTAGAAAACAAGCCTTCTTTCCAGACTTCAGTCACTGACAATTAAAGACACAGCAAAAAAAGAAAAAAAGAAAATAAACGAAAGGGGTGGGGTAGGGTGGGGGATACATGTGATATTTGTTGTTCAAAACTTTCCGCTCGCTGGAAGGGGAGGTTTGCAAAGCTGATAGAATAGCAACTCTGTGGAAAGCAGCAAAGGAGTTACTAACAGCAACTTAGATGACCTTTTTTGGGGGGGAGGGAGGGGGCACTTTTTAAAAGGTGGGGGGAAGCATAAAGAAGTTATAAAGTGAAAGGGGAGGAGGAGTGGAGAGTAAACAAGAGGCGGTACTGGAGCAAGCGAAGTGTTTCTGCCGCCCCCACCCAGCCCCGGCCCTCTTCCTCTCCTACTACACGCACATCCCTCTCCTGCGGGCCACCTGAGTGAGACACAGTGACAGGGACCACTGACCATGTATCTGTTGCTGGAGCTTCCTCTCTCTCTGTCTCTTTCTCCCATCTCCCTGCTGCAACGACCTATAGCGTCATGCATGGTCCTTGCCACCACATTACGGCAAATCGTCACAGGGAAAGGGGAGAAAAGGGGAACACACACACAGACACACAGACACACACACACACGCAACCTATTTAACTATGAAAAACACCCACGGACGCACACAGAGGCACAGACACACACAGAGGAGATGGGGTCAAGTCTCCAACGAGCCTCGCTCGCTGCACAAAAGACCTGCGGTTTCCCTCGGACTGGAGAGGGGGGGAGGGCGAGGGAGAGGGGAGGGGGGGCGGAGAGACGGCCGCGGCAGGAATGAATAAATAAATAAATAAATAAAGCCAGCCAGAGTCGCGTCTACGTAACGCCCTGTCGAAAGCGGACGCCATATTTTTTTGTGGCTTATGTCGACATAGGGAAACGTAGACATGTTTTTTCTGCCCCCCCCTCCTCCTCCTCCCTTCCTCCTCCTCTTCCCCCATGACTCAAAACTTGTCGTCAAGATTGGGAGAAAGAAAGAAAAAAAAAAGGAGAAAAACCACTTCGCCCCCCGCGAGTTCTTGCTCCTAAAAATAATAACAATAACAATAATAAAAATTGAGCAGCCAAACCCTCCTCTTCCTTCTCCCCCCTCCCCCCTTTTCGAAAAGCCGGCCAAGTCCCATTAACAAAACATTTTCAGGAGCTGCCGCTGCCGCCGCCGCCGCCGCCGCCGGTGGGAAAGTTAGGTCGGAGTCGCCGGCGATCCGAGGTGCTCGCTCCCGGTGCAGCGAGCAGTTAGAAGTGTGCCGGGGAGGGAAGGAAGGAAGGAGGAGGAGGAGGAGAAGGAGGAGGAGGAGGAGGAGGAGGAGGAGGAGGAGGAAGGAGGAGGAGGAGGGAGGGGGAGGGGGGCGCCGCTCGGCCGCCGCCGCCGCGAGGGGAAGCGAGGGGGGAAGTTTCTTACCTTGCACCGGGGCTTTGGAACGCGGAGACGCGGGTTTGGAAAGCGGAGACACTGCGCGAACGTTCCAAAATGGAACTCTGGCTGTTTCTACACCCCCCAATCACCACCAGCAGCACCACCACCACCGGCAGCACCACCACCAGCCACCCCCCTCCACACACACACACACACACACACACACTCACACTCACACACCCACCGGTCCCCCACTCCCCACCGTGGAACCGGATCCGATCCTGCGGCTTAAAATGATACTCATTAATAAGAATACCCTCAACGGAAAGACGGTGGCAACCCCCCCCCCCCAAAAAAAAAAGGGAAAAAAAAGGGGGATAAAAAAAATCCCTCGATCAGTGGGGAATCTACGCCAAAACCCACATGATCTCTAACGTCAGCATGCGTATTTGCATACGATACCACCACCAGCTCTTCCACCCGGGTCTCGTATTCCGCGCAAAGTTGCAAACTGGGATTCTGACCCCTCTGGAGACGCTCCCCGGAGATTTTTGTTTTTTAAACAGGGAAAGAAATACCCCTTAAACACACGCCGTTTATTTGCAATTAGAGGGAAGGGGGGTGTGAAGGGAGGAGGGGAGGAGGAGGAGGGAGATGAACTTAAAAGTGTGATCTCAGTAACGGACCCGGTGGCATTTCTGCGAGAAGCGTGGGGGAGACCGCTGCCCAGTAAGCGCGGCTCCGGCGGCGGCGCGGGCCGCCCGCGCCCGCGTCCGGGAAGGGCGATGCCCCTTTTCTTTAGGAAAAGTTCAAGGTGTCACTGATGAGCTCGGCAAACTGTTGATCCTGACCACGTGGAGCGGAGATAGAGGAACGGGTGAGGAGCAGGCGAGAGGCGCCCGCCGAGTTGCAGAAGGATGCCGCCGCTGTCGCCGCCGCCTCGTCCCTCTTTCCTCGGGGGATCGGGACCGCCTCGGACCCCGGAGTGGGTGGAGGGGAGCACTGTTACATCAGCTCGCTTGTGCCCGGGGCTCCCCCTGCTTTGTGCTGCGGTTAGAAAGAAGAGGAAAGGGAGAAACATACACACACACACACACACAAGCGAGACATTTCACGTTTGCAACTGTTGCCGGGGGCTGAGGGAGAGGGAGGGGAGACTGGGAAGTCGCTTACATAACTATCCTTCAAAATTAGGTCACGTTAACCTGGGAGTTTTAACGGGGTTTCCCTTCTCCCTCTGCATTCCTGATGCCGGTGGGAGACCTCGGTCTTCAACTTTTCTTTTTAAAAAATGAGAATGATTCAAGGCGAGATCCCGTCGGCTTCAGGATATAGAAAAGTCTTTGGCAGATATACAAAAGTCCTTTCTGCGTGAGAAAGTGAAATTTAGAAGGGACTACTTTGTCATTCACCCTCTGTCCTCTCTCTAACAGAAACTTGAGAGCATCAGCCCCCAGATTTCTCTCCCGAGATAGTTTGGATTAACGTGATCCACAGAGAAAAGCTCACTAGCTGCCCTGAGCATGTAAAATACGGGCCAGTGGCTCCGGGGGTAACCCAAAAAAAAAAAAAAAACAAAAAAAGCGGGCATTCTTATTACAGCTCTTTGGGTCCAACTCCTGACTGTGCGGAGTCCTGGGGAGAGGAGGCTTTCAAATTCCTGCTCAGTGGAGAGCGGGGTGATTTGCCAGATTATCCCGTGGGGAGGGGGCGGGGTGGCATTTTCCAAGGACAAATAGATGAAAAGATAAAAATTCAAACTTGAGCACCTTGTTCCTGGATGGATTTAGGGATGAAGAATGTATGGGTGACTTCTGGAAGCTTGGAAACTGACAGTAAACTTCTCAACACGTAATTAATTACTTCGCATCTACAAAATCTGTAACACGCATATCTGTAACACGCACTCTCCTTTCACTTCCCTTCCTCCCCTTGCATTAGCAGGCTTTAGAGCAGAGCTTTTCACCTTTTTTTTTTTTTTTTTTTTTTGGTGGTATAAACTTCATTGACAATCGGGTAAAACCTATGGACCTCTTCTCAGAATGCTATTCTTAAAAGCATAAAATAAAACATGGAACATTGCAAAAGAAACTAGTATATTGAAATGCAGTCATCAAAACATTTAAAAAGCAAATTTGGGGAGACCTCAAGTTTAGAGCCACTCTAAATGTGATGGTCAAGTGATTAAAAGACTTTAGGGATTAACAAGTCTGAAACCCTCCTTTTGCAGATCAGAAAAACAGGCCCAGGATGAGGAAATAACTTATCTGGTATCATATAGTAAGTAGCACAGTTAGCATTTGAAGTTACATTCAGATTGTGGGCCTATTGACAGATGAGATAGTAGTTATTAGAAGGAGTCCTAAAAAAGTAAAAGAAGTATAATTGATGATAACTCATATTTATGTAGTTGTACAAATTGTAGGCGTACAGAAAACATTCACATTACAGTATCTTATTTTAGTGTCACAAACAACCTTTGAGGTAGGCAGTGGATATATTATAGCCATTTTACATATAACAAAACTAAGGCCACAGAAAAACAATGACACATGCAACCAATATCTTCATAGTTTGAAGTGTTAAAGTATGACTTGAATTTGGGTTTCCTAAGCCCAAGTTCAATGTTATTTTCATCAAAAGAACTAAACTCAATCCCATGGTCCTTAGAGAGCCTGAACAGTAATTGAATAGTCTCCTTGTCACCCCCTAGTCTGGGGCATTCAAACAAATGTTAGCTGGGAGAGTGGGAAAAAAAGAGCTAAGGATGGAAATGTGATTAGTAAACTGAGTGCTATGGTTTGTTATTAGTTCTGGCTTTGTTATTAGGCAGCCGGGTGGCCTTGCTCAAATCAATTAACCTCCCTGAACCTCAGTTTTCTCTCATCTGTAAAATGAGAGGTTTGAATCAGAGAATCTTAAATTTTAAAGTATAAAACCATTCTTACTACTAAAATGTAGGAAATCAGTTTGCAAGGGACAGCTCGATGGTCCAGGAGTGAAGAGATCTGGGATATAGTCCCAGATATTAGCTATGTGGTGCTAGCAAATCATTTTATTTCTCAGCCCCTGTTTCAGAATTGATAAAATGAGGGTAGTACTACTTACTTCACATAGTTAGGAGAATGAAATGAGGAAGCATCTTGTAAACTTTAGATTTTAATATTTAAGGATGACATTTTTATGATAATTTTTCCCTAGTATCAGCATGTTTTCAGACATGTTGAGAGCATCACCATCTTCCCAGGCATTCAGACCTTTGACTCTCCTTTCACTACTTTCTGTATCCATTCAGTTGTTAAGATCTTGTTGATTCTGCCTCTCGACATCTCTCATATCCACCTCCTTCAACCCATTCAGATAGCACAATCTTAGATCAGATCCTCATCTAAATTACTGTAATAGATTTCTGTTTTATGTCTTTCTCTTCTCCCCTTCATCATCCACACCTTTTAGAAAAGAATAATCCTTAGAAAGAGGTCAACCAGATTACTCCCTCACTCAAAAGCGTTCAGTGATTTCCTTTTGTCTCCTCTCAACTAAAAATGTTCTCAGCATGAGTAAAGTTTCATAGGGCACTTTGTATCGCTCCTTGGCTCCAATATTAATTTATTTTGTATCATACTTATCTATATACATACCTGTATTTTAAAAGTCTAAGCTCCTTGAGGTCAGGCACTGAGTAAATTTTCCTCTTCATATCCTCAATGCCTAGCTCATAAACATTTAATATTTATCAAATGTTGAATGATCCAAAACATTTTTTCTGGCCTCTTTGTTTCCCCTTCTAGCTCCTCTATCTGTTAAGCAATATGTTAAACAAAATCCTAGATATGCAAAAAATGTAAATATTAAGTATGGTTCCAGGTAAGGAAGAAATTTTTTAACTATCAGGAATGTCCAACATTGGAATGGACTCTCTCTTAGGAAGTAGTGGGTTCTTTCTCATTGAAGGTTTTGAGGGGGGACACTAAATAATCTTTTGTCTTGTAAAGAGTTTCTGTTCAGGTTGGGGTTAATCTAGATGACCTCTTAGTTATCTTCCAGTTCTAAGATTCTAAGATTGTCCTCCCAGTCTCAAAGCCCTCACTACTTCAAATCCCTCTTCAACCAGACCTAAGTCATAAAATGGCCATTGTCACATCCTTGATCCTCAGCTTTGAGGAGCTCTCTATTACTCTTAGGACCAAATATGAACTCCTTTGTTTGGCATTTAATACTCTTCACAACCTGGCCCCAAATTATTTTTTCAAGCCCCGTTATACGTTATTTTTCATTACATATTCTTCTGTCCCCCAAACTGTATTGTAAAAGGCCTAGTGAAGATATCTTGGTTCTGGCACTTATTAGCTATATAGCCATATAGACATGAGCTCTCATCATTAATAATAACTCATACCTCACAAGAATCCTGAGGTATAAGTAGTGAAAATATTATTAACATTAACATTTTAAAGATGAAAAACTGAGACAAAGAAATTAAGGGTCATCCAGTTAGGATGTTATTAAGTTATTAACATAGGATTTGAATTTGGTTCTTCTGACTTTAATATCATTGCTTTTTCCATTATACCAGTTGTTCTCAAAGTGTAGAGTCTGAGAATTTTTTCATGGAGTCCTTGAGGTTAAAACTATTTTCACAACAATATTAAAATATTTTATTACTAATATTATAAATACTGATAGCTATAACCACATAAACAAAAACTCTTTGAGAGGGGTCTCAATAATCTTAAGAGTGGAAAGAGGTCCTGAGACCAAAAAGAACTACTGTACTACATTAGTGATGTCTCTCTCTCTTGCTAGATAGTGATATACTATGGAAGAATATCCAGTGGGGAAGCTAGTTGGGTGGGTAGTTAGAGTACCTGATAGTAGAAGGTGTGTGCTCTATATATAAATGGTCTTTATCCAAGATATCTTAGTTCTTTTCAAAGAAATCATTTAAAATATTGGTATTGTTCATAGGGTACTGAAAATACTGATCATCATCAGATTTTTTAAAATGTATTCCAAAAATATTTATTGAGCATTGTCTACACGTTCAGAGATATGTTAGGGATACAAGGGACATTAAAGAAGAATAATAGGAGGGGACGTGGATATGAAAGAGAATAAGTGTTGAAAGTGGGATATGAACTCTGCATTCCTAATTCCAAGCCCAACATTCAATCTACTAAACCACATGAAAAGATAATACTTATTATCAAGGAGAAGAAAAAATTCAGCTAGAATATGAGAGCTGTTTTCAGAATTTGAAGGGTTGTCAGTGGAAGAGGGATTCAACTTGTTCTTTTTGTCCCCAGAGAACACAACTAGAAGCAATGGGAGAAAATTGCAGAGGTAGATTTAGATAGGATATAAAGAAATACTTCTTACATTTATAGCTACCCCCAGTGTAATTGGTTGCCCTGGGAGACAATGATTTTGCCCTTAGTGAAGATCTTCAAGCAAAAGCTGGACATACTTCTCAGGGTGTGTGTGTGTGTGTGTGTGTGTGTGTGTGTGTGTGAGACAGAGACAGAGATGAGTATTGTTACTGGAGTTGGGCTGAATTGATTAGCCCCAAAGATTCATTTGCATTTTTCAGATTCTCTGATTCTCATTGCTATATGAGTTTATGTTAAATATGTGACATAGGCAAAACTTTACAAGAGGGAAAGATAGCTTGAAGCTGGGCTCCTCAAGAAGAAATAAGCATTAAGGAAGTATGGCAAGAAATGGTTTTTAGACAGTAAAATTTGTATGGGGAAAAGATGTGGAAAATATTCTAGTATAAAAACATCACAAATAGAATCTTGGACATGGATAGGAGCAAAATTTGTTTCAGGGAGAGAGACTGGACTAATTCAGCTAGAGTTGTATATGGAGAATCAAGATAATACCCCAAACAGGTCAAAGATAGGAGGAGTAGGATTCATATGTACAAAAATATTTATAATAGCATCACAATTTTTGTCAAAGAACTAGAGACAAAGTAGGAGTTCCACAAATTGGGAAATGTCTGAACAAATTGTCAGATATGAATATAATGAAATATTGTATCATAAGAAATGACAAATATGATGAGCATGATGATATATGCTACTATAGAGCCTGCTGTTGAGGGGGCTGAGGCTGGTGGATTGAACTTGGGAGTTCTGAACTGCTATAGGACTAAGAATTAATAAAGCGTTGACAATCAATTTGACACTGGAAGTAGAGGGCTAGTAGGCTGCCTAACCAAGCTAGGTAGGAAAAACAGAGTAGGCTAAAGCTCTGTGCTAATCACTTTTGGAATTGGTTTTATGAGTGATCACTGTGTTTCCATCTTGATCGAGAAAAAATAACTTAGAGGAGAGAAGAGGAAAAACAAATATGACATATCCAGAGAAAACTGGAAAGAGCAGTATGAACTGATACAAAGTGAAGTGAGCAGAAATAGTAAATTTTGATTTGTATGCCTGTTTTATATTCCCATAGACACTTGGTCACATAAAATTTCTCAGGCAAAAAAGGAATTGTGAATGGAAAAATTTTAAAAAGTCCTGTTATAGATTATCAGTTTTAAGAGGGCAGAGATTATGATTTGTTTTTATTTTTTTGTATCTGTTTTCTTTTTAGTTTTTTTTTACTGGCTTCATTTCATAATCTTCTTTGGTGCTTCTTGTTTAATAGGAACCCAATAAATACTTATTGGATTAATGAATTACAAAAAGATTGGAGGTATAAAAGACTGCCCCAAATCACCAATATTAAGGAAACTGCATCTCAAAAAAAGTTGACAAAGATGACCAAAGATGGAATTAGTCAACATTGGAGGGACTGTGAAATGGTATCCACCTTAATCCTCCTGTTAATGGAACCACACATTTGTGGAGACATTGTGGAAAATAATTTGTAACTATGCTGTTTTTTTTTTATTATAACTTTTTATTGACAGAACCCATGCGTGGGTAATTTTTTACTACATTATCCCTTGCACTCACTTCTGTTCCAACTTTTCCCCTTCCTCCCTCCACCCCTTCCCCCAGAGGGCAAGCAGTCCTATACATGTTAAATATGTCACAGTATATCCTAGATATGATATATGTATGCAGAACTGAATAGTTTTCTTGTTGCACAGGGAGAATTGGATTCAGAAGGTAAAAATAATCCGGGAAGAAAAGCAAAAATGCAAACAGTTTACATTCATTTCCCAGTGTTCTTTCTTTGGGTGTAGCTGTTTCTGTCCATCATTGATCAATTGAAACTGAGTTAGATCTTCTCTTTGTTGAAGAAATCCACTTCCATCAGAATATATCCTCCTCCAGTACCCTTGTTGAAGTATATAATGATCTCCTGGTTCTGCTCATTTCACTTAGCATCAGTTCATGTAAGTCTCTCCAAGCCTCTCTGTATTCATCCTGTTGGTCATTTCTTACAGAACATTAATATTCCATAACATTTATATGCCACAATTTACCCAGCCATTCTCCAATTGATGGGCATCCATTCATTTTCCAGTTTCTAGTCACTACAAACAGGGCTGCCACAAACATTTTGGCACATACAGGTCCCTTTCCCTTCTTTAGTATCTCTTTGGGGTATAAGCCCAGTAGTAGCACTGCTGGATCAAAGGGTATGCACAGTTTGATAACTTTTTGGGCATAATTCCAGATTGCTCTCCAGAATGGTTGGATTCATTCACAACTCCACCAACAATGCATCAGTGTCCCAGTTTTCCCACATCCCCTCCAACATTCATCATTATTTTTTCCTGTCATCTTAGCCAATCTGACAGGTGTGTAGTGGTATCTCAGAGTTGTCTTAATTTGCATTTCTCTGATCAATAGTGATTTGGAACACTTTCATATGAGTGGAAATAGTTTCAATTTCATCATCTGAAAATTGTCTGTTCATATCCTTTGACCATTTATCAATTGGAGAATGGCTTGATTTCTTATAAATTAGAGTCAATTCTCTATATATTTTGGAAATGAGGCCTTTATCAGAACCTTTAACTGTGAAAATGTTTTCCCAGTTTGTTGCTTCCCTTCTAATCTTGTTTGCATTAGTTTTGTTTGTACAAAGGCTTTTTAATTTGATATAATCAAAATTTTCTATTTTGTGATCAATAATGATCTCTAGTTCATCTTTGGTCACAAATTTCTTCCTCCTCCACAAGTCTGAGAGGTAAACTATCCTATGTTCCTCTAATTTATTTATAATCTCGTTCTTTATGCCTAAATCATGGACCCATTTTGATCTTATCTTGGTATACGGTGTTAAGTGTGGGTCCATGCCTAATTTCTGCCATACTAATTTCCAGTTTTCCCAGCAGTTTTTGTCAAATAATGAATTCTTATCCCAAAAGTTAGGATCTTTGGGTTTGTCAAACACTAGATTGCTATAGTTGACTATTTTGTCTTGTGAACCTAACCTATTCCACTGATCAACTAATCTATTTCTTAGCCAATACCAAATGGTTTTGGTGACTGCTGCTTTATAATATAGTTTTAGATCAGGTACAGCTAGGCCACCTTCATTTGATTTTTTTTTCATTAATTCCCTTGAGATTCTCGACCTTTTGTTCTTCCATATGAATTTTGTTGTTATTTTTTCTAGATCATTAAAATATTTTCTTGGGAGTCTGATTGGTATAGCACTAAATAAATAGATTAGTTTAGGGAGTATTGTCATCTTTATTATATTCGCTTGGCCTATCCAAGAGCACTTAATATTTTTCCAATTATTTAAATCTGACTTTATTTGTGTGGAAAGTTTTTTGTAATTTTGCTCATATAATTCCTGACTTTCCTTTGGTAGATAGATTCCCAAATATTTTATGCTATCGACAGTTATTTTGAATGGAATTTCTCTTTGTATCTCTTGCTGTTGGATTTTGTTGGTGATGTATAAAAATGCTGAGGATTTATGTGGATTTATTTTGTATCCTGCAACTTTGCTAAAGTTATGAATTATTTCTAATAGCTTTTTAGTAGAATCTCTGGGGTTCTCTAAGTATACCATCATATCATCTGCAAAGAGTGATTTCCTCATTACCTATTCTAATTCCTTTAATCTCTTTCTTGACTCTTATTGCCAAGGCTAATGTTTCTAATACAGTATTGAATAATAATGGTAATAGTGGGCAACCTTGTTTCACTCCTGATCTTACTGGGAAAGGTTCCAGTTTTTCCCCATTTATGCTGGTTTTTTTTTTTTAAGTAAATGTATATTTACAATAACAAATTTTGATCCTGAACAAGAGATTAAAAAACAAACAAACAATCCAAAGATTTTGTTTTTCTTCTTTCTTTTTTTAAATGGAGCAGGAGAGAATGAAATGAAAAGAAAATGAAATGCTTATTAATTGAAAATAAATCAAAGTTCAAAATAAAAAGAAAGAATGTCAAAGTTATATCTTTTCTTTATTTGTTTAGGTAAGAGACTATGGGTGTGAATCAATTTTTTATACTTTCAGAGTTGATTGACAAATGAATTTGTTTGGCTAAACTGCTTCCCTCCCCAGCCCATCATTTAAGAATTCTTTATTGCATGAAATGGTTCACTGAGTAGAAAAGAGGGACAGCAAAAGATAGAAATAATATAAAAATAAAAAGAAATTGGAAGTAGATTGTGTAAACATTTGAATGACAAATTAATGAATCATAGAATTTCAGATTTTTAAAAAACCTCAATAATCATCTAGATCAACCCATACTGGAAAAAAAAATTTCCTTTTATAACCACTCAGCCTCTATTTGAAGATCATCCAACAGTAGCACATGTATACTTCCATATCAGAGAACTCATTCCTTTCTAAGACAGCTCATTAAATAGTTTCAATTGTTAGGAAGTTCTTTCTGACAAAAGTGAAATCCACTTTTCTACCATTTCCACCCTGTCTTTCCAGTTTTACTCTCTGGAGACAAAGCAAAATAAGGCTTTTATTTCTTTGACTTGACTTCTTTTCATATATTGGAAAACACATGCCATCTAAGTCTTCTCCAGGTCCTGAAGTGGTTTTGTCCTGAGGTCCTTCAACATCTTGTTCACTCTTCTTTCCCTGGCTTTCAACTTGAGAATGCTTCTCATAAAATGTAGTCACTGGAACAAAGCATAATGTTCCAAATATGATACAACCAGGACAAAATGCAGAACTTTCGGCTCCTCCATTCCGCACTGGATATTGCCTTCCACATAGTTTCATATGTAAAAATACAACATAATTAACTTAATTTAAGATTATATAAGCCTTTTTGGCTAGCAACCATACTATTGATCATTCATTTGTTTTTTACTAAAGCCATCAGATCTTTTCCAGATAAATTGCTGCTTAGTCTTTACTCCTCTACCATATATAAAGTGCATTTCATTTATTTATTTATTTATTTTTTATAAAGTGCATTTTAAAAACCCAAATGTAGAACTTGTCAATTACCTCCATTATATTTTGTCTTGTAAAAGAAATATAAAAGGATCACACAATCTTATGAAAGGAGATTTGTTTGCTGAATCTCAGAATGAATTCAGGCTAGTATGGAAAACTAAGGACATGAAAAGCAATTTTAAAGCTACATTGGAGGAAAGAAAGAAAAAGTCAGAAATGGGACTGGACTGGAGACAGAAATGGGAAGGGGGCCAGAACTAGGCCATACCAACTGACTTTCAGAGAGATTAAGTTTTCAGTATGAGTATTTACACCTTGGAAATTGGCAAACAATATTAATCAGGGCATACTTTATTGTTTTGTCGATTATCTAGACTTAAAAAAACAATAGAGAAAATGGTAATAATACAAATTAAGCTTAAAAGTGTCAAATTTACGTTTTTCCAGAGAGCTGATTGTTACATTTACAGGCAAACAATGGATAGGATGACTCCTCTGAGCAGAAGTGGTAACTGAAGGTAGAGAGACAGCAAAATTAATACTGGAAAGGAAAGAAGAAAAATGGCATACAAGGAATGGAAACCTAAGATGAACAGAAGTAGTTATAGAGCACAGACATTAATGAACTTCATCTGAGGGTAATGGGAGAATTGGAGGATGATTTCGGAGAGATAATCAGTGATCCTTGAAAGATGAGGGAGATCAGAAGAAAGAGAGAAAAAAGGAGCATTTATTAAATATCTAGTCCCTGCTAAGTACTGAATTAATGTCTTACAAATATGATGTCATTTGATCCCCACAACAATCTTGGCAAGGTAGGTGCTATTACTATTTCCATTTTACAAATGAGGTAAACTGAGACAGAGCCAAAATGATTTACCCAAGACCACACTACTAGGAAATATCTCATGGTTAATTTGAACTTATGCCTTCCTAATTTCATACCCTAAGCTTTCTATCCACTGTCCTTCCTAGCCACCTCAGAACTGGAGGTTCCATAGAATTGCAGATAAATAATTCTATGTCTATAGACAACAAGGTGGACCACTGGAGGTGCCTTTTGAAGGAAGCTAGGGATTGTAAGGAGGGAGTCTATTTCAATCATATTGGCTCAGTTCAGACTGTGAAAAAATACAAAGGGAGGAAGCAGCTGAAGTGTCAGCCAGGTTTTTAGCACAGCAAACAGGCCCATTTGGTTGGAATGTTGTTTGTCCTTTGTTTTTGAAGAGGACCAATGACATCATAGGTGATGTCTTGACTTGCACATAAATTGGATTTAAGTGAAGCAGAGTTGCACAAAGTCCTCTCTCTTCCAGAGTCATCAGACTCTAGTGGCAGGACAAAAGTCAAGCTAGCTGGTGATGGCCTGGTCTTTGATGTCTAACCAAGCAATAAATGCTCCCCAAGACCTGGTTTAACCGTTTGGGGCTGTTGGAACAAATTGTTCTCATCCACCCATCTGCCAGGGGAAGTCTCCACCTGCTTCAGGTAGATAGGCCCCTAATTCACTGATGGGTTTGAGGTCCACTGGTTAGCATCAACCTTGTTTAGCTCATCTGTCAAGATTTTTTTTTTTAACCAGGACATGGCCACTGTACACACAACAGCTCTTGGAACCCCAGGTGAGAATTGGATGCAAGGTAGACAACAAAGGAAGCTGAATAGTCCTGAAAAAGGCTTAGTAAGCTCTCCCATCAGAGGTGCTAGTCTTCCTTGAATACCCCACATACTCTAATTTGGTTGGAATGTAGAGTGTTTGAAAGCAAGAAATATGAAATAAACCTAGCAAGGAAGATTTAAGTCATAATGGGAAAGGCTAATTATTATAATAGTAACAAAAATAGTACTTTTGAAATACATATATTGTCACCCCCCCAAACTCTTAATCTCTAGGCTAAATGGCATAAAAAAAGCTTTCAGAATATAGGATCCTAGCAGAGGAGGTCAAAACCATGTGAGAACAGGATAAGATACATATATATCATCTCTGTTGTCTGTTACAGGAATTACAGCCATGATGATCCTAGAGAAGATGAATTTATATCCTAATGCTTTTATTAAATTCCAAAAGTAGCTTTTTTGTCCACCCATGCAAGACTTTAATGTGCAGAACATTAAATGTAGAAGTATAATAATCTGATAGTGACTTGTTCCAGAACTCTTTATATCTGAATCTCAGAAAAAGATGAGAATTAAATGGTAATAACAAGAATGGCAACAATTTTTAGAATGGATGTTGCCTAATACTGCTATTTGGTATATAAGTACCAAATACTCATGTTGTCTCAGCTATGTGTGGAACAGAAGATTTCAAAATATAGATGTCCAGCAGAGGAAATCAAAGTTTTATGGGAACAGTACAAAATACATATCACTCTCAGAATCCTATTTGCTATGGGAGTTTGTATAGGGGATGTATATATTGAAGGGGGATTATATACCAGGACTTTTTTTTCAAATATAAAAAGCAGTTATTTTATCCATCAGTGCAGTCATCAACAGACTATTAACTATAAAACAATACCATGATAGTGAGTTGTTTTAGGAATATTCTTTTTTGAACTCCCTTAAAAGAGAGAGAATGGGTTCAACAAGAGCAACAATAGTCAATCAATGTTTATTAAGGACCTAGTATTGTGTACCACCGGGCAGACAGCTAAGTGGTGCAGTAGATTGCTCCTGGTCTTGAGTTAAGAAGACTCATCTTCCTAAATCCAACTCTGGCCTTAAGATACTTACTAGTTGTGTGCCTCTGGAAGAGTCATTTCACCATTTGCCTCAGTTTTCTCACTGTAAAATAAGCTGGAGAAGAAAATGGCAAACCGTTCTAGTATCTTCCCCAAAAAAAGATCACCAAGAGTCAGATATTGCTGAAAAATGACCGAACAACAGAAAAATAGTCCCTGCCCTCAAGGAAATACAATACACAAAAGCTAAAAGAGGATCCTGAGAGGAATAAGTACTTGGAGTAGGTGGGACATCATGAAATTCAAAGGTGATATAACTAGGTAGGAAATTAAAGTAAATAGCTAAAGTGCATGCTGCAGTTTAGTCCATGCAAGTACTTTACAAATATTTCTTTTGATCCTCACATCAATCCTGAAAGGTTGTTGCTGTTATTATCCCATTTTTACAGATGACAAAACTGAGGCAGAGAGCAAATAATATGTCCATGGTCACAGGATTGGGAAGTGTTATAATGAGAGACAGACCCAGAACTTTTGACTCCAACTCCTAATGAATCAGTTAAATGTGATAATATTTATAAAGTGCTTTGTTAATTCAAGGCACTCTATGTATATGAACTATTGTTTTTTTATTATTTCAGACATTAAAACTATGACCCCAAATATTGTATTCTCCTTAATAACTCATGATCAGTCTATTCTATCTGAATTTATCTCAACCTTTTATGAAACAAGATCATTGTCTTTACATTCTGAGGACCTTGGTTTACATCTCAATTCTGCCCGCTACCAATGGGACTTTGCACAATTCACTTGACCTTTGTGAGCTCAATTTCCTCATTTGCAATTTGAAAATATTGAACTAGATTCTTCCAGGCCATTTTCAGCTCTAGATGACCGTGACATCTATGGTGATTTGAAATTGTCCGCCTATCTCCCAGCCCATTTGGGTGTTTCATGCAGATCTTCCACCAAGTAAGTCCACTGAGGCTAGGGAAAGGAATGGATTGATGCCATGGAGAAGAAGGGCAGTAGGATAATCTTTCATGAGTAAACATGTTGTACTTTCTCCCTTCTGTCTGCGGGGGTTGAGTGGTCCCATCCTAGAAACTCATGATTGAAAATAAAATACTATAAACTCTACATCCAAATTGTGTGTCAATTGTAGGTATATTAAGTATGTAGATTCATATTGAAATCATTAGGATAGAATTGGATCTAAACAATCTAGAGTTTGTGGCAAGATCAAGTTTCTCAGCAACTAATATCTATCCTGCTCTCTCTTTCTCACCAGGGCATCTAGCCCAGTTTGTGCAGATTTGGGTCTTCATTCTAAAGCTGGGGGGAAGATCAATAATAGGTATGGAAAATGAGATAAGATTTGTTGCATATAACAATTCCAAACTTCCTTCAGCTTTAAGTCATCTACTCAGAAAACACTGAATATAGTCTAAAAATGTTAGTAGGAGTCTTTACGTGTGTGAGCTTGAATAAGTAATTTTACTCCCTGGGATCAAATAGTCAATTTACCTACAGTAGATATCTGCAGTATCCAGTACCTATAGTATCTAATACTTATAGTAAGCATTTAATCAAGCATTTGCTAGCTGCTAGTCTCTACTTAAAGTGATATAGATCACTAAACAAGCCAAAACAGCTCTTGTATTCAAGGAGATGACATTCTAATAGCTTATAAACATAGAGATAGAAGGAATCTTACAGAAAGAATCAGCCTTCTTATTTCTTATGCTCTTTATAGCAAAGAGATGCTATAAATATTTTTTCTATGAATTGCTTTCCTCTTTCTTTTATCTTTATGGGAAACAGACCCACTAATGGTGTTATTGAATCAAAGCACACGAAGAACAATTTGGGCATACCTTCCAAACTGATGTCCAGAAATGCTAGCAAATTCACAGTTTCATCAGCAATGCATGTGTTTATTTTCCCATAACCCCTCCCATGGTGGTTATTTTCCTTTTTTGTTGTTTTATTTGCCTTTATTATCAGTTTAATTTTCACTGATAGTAGTTACACAGTTGCCAAAGGGTTCAAGTGCTTAGATCAAGTTAAACCTTGCTATTGTAGAAAGCTAATATTTTCAGACTCAGAAAAGAGTTAGTCAGTCAGCATATAGAAGGCCTATAGAGATAGGGAGTAACTTTGTACTAGGAATCAGTATACCTGGGTTTTAGTCTGACTTCTGTTTTCAGCTAGCTATGTAGCTTTGAATAACTTATTTGACCTTTTTATACCTCAGATCCTTTATATGCAGAAAAAAAAATAGTTAGATTTCACGATCTTGAAAGCCAGTCTTAGTCTAAATTTTCTAAGTCCTTCAATCTATTCATTCAAGTCGACCAATTCAATTATTAAATAACTGCTATATTCTGGGCACTGAACACACAAGAAATAGATAAGACATAGGCCCTAAATTCAAGAGACTTACATTCTAAAGGGAGGAGAAAGAGACATAATATAAGAGAAAATATGATAAGTGCAGAGAAGAGGTTATGAGAAATGTGAAGAGAGAGTGGGAGAAATGGTAACAAGAAAGACTTAAAACCCTAAGGCACTAAATAAATGTTAGCTGTTACTATTACTATTATTATTTACTCTGATATTATTCCTGTGATGCTATATGCCTGCAAGTTATCTGTGCAGTGATACAGCAGCAATGTCTGTGTACTAATAAATGTTTTATAACCAGCCTTCCAGAAAAAAATTACCCATCAGCGTACTTTTATATTTAATCTGTATTATTAACATTTTCTCCTTGCTTTCTTAAATTGAAATAATTAACAAAACAATAAACCAAGCCCTGATTTGTAATATTTGCTGATTTCTGAGGTATAAATGCTCTCACTGAACATTTTACAGTTGAATTTGGCTCCAGCAAACACCTGGATGTGGGTCCATCCAAAGGGTAATGGAGAATGGTCGGCTTCAGGAGACTGCAATTAAGAATTATTTCCATTACAGAAGAGATGTAAAGGAAGTACAGGAGAGATGTGGATAGGGAACTCTCCAAGTGGCAACTCCCTTTACCCATGCAGTTTTCCGAATTTGTATTGCCTTAGGGAGATAATGGGACACTCACTGGAATTTCCTGAAAACCATATCAAGAAATAAAGTCTAAGTTAAGGGAATTTTGCCTGAGACACAAAGAATGTAACTTTCCCAAGATCACAAAGTTGGTAAATGTTGGGATTTGAACTCCAAACCTAGCATTCCACCCTGCATCGTCTGTACCTTTCAGATTGATGTATTCTTGTGGGAGTGGTGGGAGACTTAAGGGAGATAGGAAAAGAGCCCGGTGCTGTTGTGAGAGAGGGGATACCAGTGAGCCACCTGGGTGTCCTATTGGTGTCCACGTCTCATTAGGAACTCCAGAGGATGGCTCTCAGATTGCTGGGTGGATGCTCCGGGAAGGATTTATGGAAAGACAAGCGCTTCACTGGATGAGTAGGAGTGAATGGGCTGTGATGTAGAAAGCATATCCACATGGTGGGGAGATCATAGATCCCTTGAAGTATCAACATACTTTTATTTGGGAGGTGTATATATGTGTCAGATGGAGAGATACTCACGGGCACATACAAGGTTTTAGCTGTGACCTTTGAAACCTGACCAAAGCGGGGGAAAAATCGAATTTCAAATGTTTGCTCTTTGAGGCTTTACGAAAAGCCTTTGGTTAGCTCTCAGAACTCATGATGATAGTGATGGTAATATTACTGCTGGGGAGCACCCCCTTCCCCCAGCGAGCAAACAGAGGGAGGACTAGAGATGCAAGGGGTGTGACTGGCCCTGTGGGAGAAGAGTCACAGGTACTTAGCGTGGCAGGGCTGCCTTTAGTTCCGTCTTTGACAGGTTTGTAATTCATTGCCCTTTAGAGAAATAAATAAATCTTTCCCAGGGGACAGCTATTTTTTTTTTTTTTTTTTTTTTTTTTTTTTTTTTTTTTTTTTGCTGGCGTCACACTGGTCTCTGAGCTTAAATCATGCTTCTTTCATGCCAGTTTGAGTCTCGAGTGGTACGGATGTGTGTGAGCGTATGTGTGTCTGGGGAGGAGGAGCATCTGTGTGTCCATTACGCATCCTCTCAAATATGTGCCCAAAACAAGGAATGTAGGTCAAATAGAGTCTCCCCACTCCATCCTGCCTCATCCTGTCATCTTCCCTGAGCTGTTATTCCTACTGAGATCACTTAGGGCCTGGAGACTGAAGCTGAGAAATGAGTTTAAATCCCCAGGAGGACAGATCCTTCTCTCCTGATGTCACCACCATCCTGCTTCCCCGCAGGCTTGGCTGCGAGAGTAGGATGGTTAATGTTTGGCCCACAGACAGATGAGAAACAAAAGGCAGGAGGACTGGGCTTGGTGCCTGCCCTGAAAAGGTCCCCTGGAATTTGGTCAGCAGAGTCTGCACAGGTTCCTGTGGCTAGAGGGGAACTAACTGCAGAGCTATCACTTCTCCTTAATAAGTGAAGTGGATAAAATTATCCTTAAATTTAAAGAAACCCTTGTTTGGGCACATCTTACTTTCTTCCTGTTTAAAATAGGGATTGTCATGCTGGTGTGTGGAGATTAGTAACAATTAATAAGCAATAAATAAATAACAATTAACATATTAGTAATTAATTAATAAAGATTTGGGAGGACTTGGTGTCCCTGCCATATGAAAATGAAAGGCATTTTAGCCTGGTGGAAAAGGGCTCACAGTTCCTAAATACTTGAAAGGATTAAATTTATTCTGTTTGGTCTTAGTATGTGAAATTTAGGAGCAGTTCAGGGGGGAACTTCAAAGAGGGGATTGAAGTTTGAAAGAAGGAAAAACATTCTAAAGCCATCCCATATCTTGATTTTACCTGCACAGGAGGCTGGATGACTAGGGAAGCAGGGGAGAGAGGAGAACTCTTTTTTGGGTGCAGGTTGGACTTGCAAGCTGCGTAACTCCCTTGATAATTCTGAAATTTTATGATTATGACCTTAAGAGTCTACGTGACCCATCATTTCGCTTCTGAAGTTTACTAAGGAGGTCAAGGGGATTAAGGGGTGGGGGAAGGGGAAGATGCTTGTTTAGAAGAAGAATTATCTTTACCTTCTTACAAGTCCCCTAAAATCAGTTAACAATTCATAAGCTGGTTTATCTATCGATATTTTGATGATCAGTGGGAAATTTAGTAAGAACTCAGTGTTGGCTAATTGAGGAAGTCTGTATCCTAATAGATAGGGATACTAAGAAGGTGGGTGGACTCTAAAAAACGTGCGATGTAAGTGAGGGAAATATAAAGATATTGATTCAACATTAAAAAAAAACAGTTGCAAAGCTACAGGATAAAGGAAATATGGCTAAGATGACACATTGCTCAAAAAATATCTGGGGGTTCATAGTGGATTGCAAGATTGGTACAAGCCAGCAGTTTGATTTGGCAGCAAAAGCAATGAACTCAACCTTCAATTTTATCTGTAGGGGAATCCAATCTGGAAGAAGGGGCTTAATCCTCCCTTTTCACTCTTCCCCGATCAGCTTGCATTTGGAGTATTTAGTTTAATTCTGGATGTCACCTTTTTGGAAGACCTTTGATAAATTAGAGTGGGTTCAGAGGGAGGAGATATGGATGCTGAGAGACAGTCCTGGAGTCCATGACATAAAAGGATTGAAGGAACTGGGGCTATTTACCTTGGAAAAGAGAAGACAGAATAGGAATTATCTGCAGAGTTATAGAGGATCCCAGAGAGACAGACTAGGAGAATTAGTTGCAAGTTGTAGAAAATCAGATAGAGCTCCCTTAACAAGGAAAAACTTTTTATAATTATACTTACCAAGAATGGGAATGGGCTTCATTGTGAGGTAATAAGTTTCTCATCACTGGAAGTCTTTAAATAAAAGTCGGATATTTACTTGTCAGAAATCATTGAACCAGAGATGCAGTGGTCTCTAGAAGCCAATGAGACCGGCCTCTCAATTCTGTAGATGAGGCACAGAGAAATTAAGTGTCTTGCCCAGGTCTTGAAATGGGATCTGAACTCAGATCTTATTTACCCAAGCACTCTCCGTGATGTTAGATGTTGGATGTTGCAGTGAATGCTCGTTTATGGTGTCTGAAGTCTGTGAAGTTCTGTGATTCTGTAAAATAGGAGTAAGAAAGCAGCTAGGGAAGGAGAGAGTCAATAAACATTTATTATGCTCCCACTACTTGCTAAGCACTTAGATAAACATTTGGGATACAAAGAAAGGTAAAACAAGTTCCTGCCCTCAGGGAGCCCATGATTTAATGGGAAAGACAAGGAAACCACTAAGTGCAAATCTGAAGTGGACCATTAGGTGTGGGCTCTGCTTGGAAGCCTGTAAGGAAGGGGAGGAGGGGAAGGGACTTCTGTCCGATTGAATAAAGGGCCTGAGGTTCTTTGGCTTGCATGCCTCCCACTCACCCAAAGGAAAGGAATGGAGCAGTTCCCTATCTCTTTTCCCTTCTTTTACACATTAACCGGATCTTTTGTGACTTTATTTCCTCCTTAAAAGCTTTCCTTTGATGGTCAATTTCACCTGATGTCCGCTGGATAAAAGTGTTAGGGGAGGGGTCCAACCACCCGGTGTGCTTTTTCCCAGCTCTAATCCTCTGGTGATGGTTTTGGATGCTGTTTAAGGCTCCTGCAAATCATTTAGACAGCTAGTTTGTGTATTTGCGTATTCGTATGATAAACACGGGCGTCAGCTACATCATCATCATCATCATGACAGTGGAGATTGTTTTATTTTTGAACTTCTATACTGGCACAAAGTAGGTACTTGTTGACTGATGGATACAGAAGTTTGAGTTTTGCAAAATGGTCTCACTTGATTTTCAAAACAACTCTTTAAAGCGAGAGCTACAGACATTTTAATCTCCGTTTTATTTCTTTAAAACTTTTAATTTTAATTTTACTTTTATAATAGCTTTTTATTTTCAAAATACATGCAGAGATAGTTTTCAACATTCCCTCCCTTCCTCCCAAGCCTCTCCCCTAGACAGCAATCTATCCAATATAGGTTAAATATGTGCAATTCTTCTTTTTTATGTTTTTTATTTTTTATTATAGCTTTTTATCGACAGGACATATGCATGGGTAATTTTTCAGCATTGTCCCTTGCACTCACTTCTGTTCCAACTTTTCCCCTCCTTCCCTCCACCTCCTCCCCTAGATGGCAGGCAGTCTCATACATGTTAAACCTATTAAAGTATATATTAAATACAATATATATGTGCATATTTATACAGTTTTCTAGTTATGTGCAATTCTTCTAAACATTTGATCTCTTTTTTAAAGATGAATAAGATGATACTGTTTGAGTGAGTGTCAGGGGGACAGCTAGTTGGTGAGGTGATTAGAGTGTTGGATCTTGAGTCAAGAAGACCTGAATTCATATCCAACCTCAGATACTTATTAGGTATAATAAGGGGCAACTCACTTAACCTCTATTTGCCTCAGTTTCTTCATCTGTAAAATGGAGATAATAATAGCACCCGCCTTCCAGCGTTGTTTTGAGGCTCAAAATGTGATATTTGTGTGTGTACGTGTGTGTATTTGTACATAGTAAAAAATTAGCTACTATTGTAAATTCTTGTTCAGGGTACATAGCTGATATGCTGTCTGAGATGGGATTTTAATCCAAGAAAGGTATCTCTCCACTCTATCTAGCTCCAATTAAAAAAAAAAAAGAAATTATACTCTGAATAAGACTTTTATAAAAAGACTATCAATTGCCAAACCATGTGTCTCTGTTTTTGATTTGGAAACTATTATCACAAAAGTCACTGGTTACCAAGTTCCATTCTGTCCTATTTTTTAATTACAGTTTTTTTATTTACAAAACATATGCAAGAGTAATTTTTCAACATTGACCCTTGCAAAATCTTCTGTTCCAACTTTTCTCCTCCTTTCCTCCACCCCCTCCCCTAGATGGCAGGTAGTACATTAAAGTATATGTTAAATACAATATATGTATACATATTTATACAGTTATCTTGCTGCACAATTCTGTCCCATTCTTAAAGATTCTTCAGTAAAAAGATTTTTGCATCCAGACTTAATTTAAATATTCTAGGTAGATACCTTTTGTGTGTAGTTTTTTCTTTAAAAAAAAAAAAACAATAGTAGTACCTTACAATACTAGAATAGTCGGTCCTAGTTTGCAAAGTGCTTTTAGATACATTATTTCATTTCATCTTTTCTCCATATATTGGAAGAAAGCAAGGAGATATTGTTTTCTGTTATAAAGTTAAACAAACCAGAAACTGTTTAAAATCAGATGGCAAAGCAGGGGCTTAGAACCCAGTCGTCCAAGTCTAGGTTTAATGGTCTTCCCAAGATGTAATACACAAAATCATTATACATTTAAAAAAAAATTTGCTTCCAAAGAAATGTTTTTGCTTGAGTTTCCTGCTAAGCAAACAGAAGTGGAGAAAAAGAGATTGGAAGTCTGCCCTGAGTCACCAAGGGAAGCTGACTGGGAGGCCTTTTGCAAACATGGAGTGTTGCAGATACACTTAATAATAATCATAACGGTTTAGTGGGGGAGAATCGAGCAAGAGGGGAAAGGGAGGGAGAGCAGAACCAGCTTGGCTTGGGTTCTTGGATCCCCCGGGGTCCCCCCTCCCCTCAGTATGAGTGCTTTTTTTCTGTGAGGGATCTGGGGAGTTGGCTTTTGTTTTCACCAAGCTCTCAGATCACGGAATGTCTGTCTCTCTTTTGCATACGGTTTCCGGCCAGTGATTAACACGTTTCCCCACTGGGTCAGTAAACTTTATTTTTGTTGCTGTTGTTTTGTTTTTCCCTTGCCTCTTCAAACAATTCCTATTTGTTTTTTCAGACAGCAACAAGTCTGAAGAGAGAAGGGCAGCATGAATGAAGCTTAGTGAGGCTGAAGACATAGTCCTTCTTATTTCTTTCTGCTCCTCTTCTGGTTTCAGACTTGATCTTTCTCTTGTGCCCATCTGTGACTAGGTTTATTCTGGGGCCCTGTTGTGGCTGGGCACTCTTAATTAACTGAGACTTTTCTGCAAGGCCTGATGTCCAAGCCTGTCCCACCTGGCACAAGACTTTCCTATTTTTCCCAGAATATCTTCTATAGAACTCTGGCTTTCATCTCTCTCCTCCAAAAAAGAGGAGAAGTTCTTGGTCTATGGCAGTGGTTCTCAAAGTATAGTCTAGAGAATCCTGGGGATTTCTGAAACCCTTTTAGAGGGTCTACATATTCAAAAATAGTTTTTATTTCCAATATGGTAAATGTCTATAAATATAACCCAGATAAACAAAAACGCTTTGGAGAGATCCTCAATAATTTTTAATAGGATAAAGATACTGAAAACAAAAGTTTGAGAACCACTGGTCTATGGGTTTGAAATTACCCTTTCTTCCAAGAATTCTCTCCCCATCCCTAATAAATATAAAGAAACAGAAAATTCCCATCGATAAAAATCATTAGGTACCAGCCATTTTGGAGTGAACAAACCTGATATCCTTACTCCTCCCTTGCCCTCATTTCCAGCAAGGAACTTTTAAAAAGTATTCTTTTTTTTTTTTTTTTTTTTTAAATCGTTGACTTAACATCCACTAAAATGAGCATTTCCATATGCAGAGTAGAAGCTCAGGGATATCTATAGCCTGCCTTTTCTGCCAGACTCTTCTTTGATAACATGTTTACCTCTAAAATGCAAGTGAATTAGAGTTAATCGAGTTTGGAGGAGTTTTGTTCGGAAATTTGTGACACCCCAGGTGATAATAAGACACCCACTGGGATTTCCCGGAAACCACATTAGGAAATCGCTGCATATCAACCAGCCCGTTGGCACCTCCTTCTGTGAGGGCCTCCCAGCTGTAAACCCAACTCAAGTGGCTCCATACCACCCACAGGTAAATTGATCACTCCTGGAAATCAACATACTGGCTGATGGAGCAGACTGATCAGATCTGAGGCCAGACTAGAGAATCTTAGACTTGGGAGAGACATCACCTAAAAGAAAGAAAAGAAAAGAAAAGATTTCCTATGGAATCACAGAATTTCAGTGTTTGAAGAGATTGGACTATAGCAGCCATCTAGTAAACAGACACCTTTTACAAGAAATCCTCTAATTCGATCTTTGCTTGAGAACCTTCAGGGAGGGGAACCTCCAAGGCAGCCTTCTCTACTTGTAGATGTCTCTAGTTATCAAGATCTTCCTGTCATCCAGTCTCAGTTTACCTCTTTAAAATTTTCATCACCAATTTGTCCTGGTTCCATCCATTAGGACCAACTAGAGCAAGTCTGATTACTTTTTCATTTGCAAGACCTTCAAATACTTTAAGATAGCTCTAGTCCAGTGGTTCTCAAAGTATGGTCTAGAGAATCCTGGGGATCTCTGAAACCCTTTCAGCGGGTCTACAAATTTAAAAATAGTTTTTATTTCCAATATGGTAAATGTCTATAAATATAATCCAGATAAACAAAAACGCTTTGGAGAGATGCTCAATAATTTTTAATAGGATAAAGATACTGAAAACAAAAGTTTGAGAACTAGTCTTTTCTTCCCCAGGCTAAACATTCCATTTGCTTCAATGTTCCTTATATGTTGTGAAATGGAGGCTCTTCACCATCGTAAACACCTTCCTCTGGCTCCTCTTCAGTTTATCACTGTCTTCCCTAAAATATAATGCCTAGATGTGGACTGAGCAGGGCAGAATATAGTGGGACCATCACATCATTCCTGGACAGACCCCATACCTCCTTGATGCAATCAATTACTATAAATGGGATGTTTATGACAAACAAGAGTGAACCAACAAGTGAATAAAATATTTTTAAAGATCTCTGAGAATCTACAATCATACACACATTCATTCATTTATTAATTCCCTTAACAGTCATTTAGTTAGTGTTTACAATGTGCCTAGATTCATCCCATACTTCTATTCAGCACATACTGTCCTTGCCAGGGAATTTTTTCTTTTGTCTTAACTTGAATCCCTTATAGTATAATCCTGCCTATTTCCTAATAGAAATGGTGACAGTTTCCATATATGTTTTTTTGCATTTGGAGTTAAGTGACTTACCAAGAGTGAAACAACTAGTTAAGTGTCAGAGGAGAATATGAACTCAGGTCCTACTGATTCCAGAGCTGATGCTTTATCTACTGTGCCATCTAGCTACCCCCAATCTACATAAACCAAATCCCCCTTTCTTTTTCTCACCTCCAGCAATATGGTGTTAGTATTATATGGTAGTAATAACTAGAATGTTAGACTTGGAATCAAGAAGCTTGGGTTCAAATCTAACCTTAGACATTGCAGAACTGACTTTAGGCAAGTTACTTAACCTCATCATTTGCTCATCTGCAAGATGGAAAGAATAATAATACTTGTATTCTCTACCTTCCAAGATTGTTTTAAGGACTTATTACAAACATTAAAATTCCATAAACATGAGTTAGGGAACTTTCTGATAGGGAACAGGGAAAACAATAAGCATTTATTAAGTCATTACTTATATAACAATCAGAGTACTATGCATTTTACAAATATTACCTCATTTGACCCTAACAACAACCCTGGGAGGTGCTATTGTTATTTCCAATTTATTAGTGTTCTATGCATCTCAATACCTGGGCAGGTAGGTATCAGGAAGACTTTCAGTTCAAATCTGGCCTCTGACACTTAGTAGATATATGATCCTGGGCAACTCACTTAATTTGTTGCCTCAGTATCCTCATCTGTAAAATGAGAACAATAATAGTATTTACCTTCTAGGATTGTTGTTAAACACTTAGCACAATTCTGGAACATACTAGGTGCTATCTTGTTTTAACTATTATATTATTATTATGTTATATATTATATTATAATGTTATTATTATTTTCCTAGCTGCTTCAAATTGAGGCTGTACATATTTCAAATTCCAGCTAATTTTGTGGCTCTATTCTGAACTCTTTCCACACCCTCTACAACTTTGATTAACTATGGAGTCCAGAACTAGACCCTGTGCTCTAATGAGGGTCTGACCCTTGAGTTCATGCATGAAATGCTTCATAGTGATGACAGATTTCTATTTATATGTCCTGGTATCGTGCTTTTGTACAAAAGGCAAATGTGATAATGGGTTGTACAGTATAAATAGAAATCTGCCTGACTCATGGACAACTAGTCAGTTACCATGATCCTTGGCTAAAAGAAGCCAGAGTCAGCATACACTCAATTCTAGTCCCAGTTCTAACAATATGACCTTGGACAAATCACTTAAAATTCTCTGAGCCTTGGTTTCCTTTTCTGTAAAATGAGAAAAACAGATGATTTCTAAGTTCTCTTCCAGGACCAAGAATTCTGCATTGTTTTTCCTCCTTTTTTTTTTTTTTTTTTTTGCCTATCGATTATACATGCACTTCCATGACTAGGATAAAAAAAGAGAAGGACATACATTTTGTTTTTTTCTCCTCATTTTTTCCCTTTTTGATCTGATTTTTCTTGTGCAGCATACTTGTGGAAATATATATAGAAGAATTTTACATTTTTAACATATATTGGATCACTTGCTATCTAAGGGAGGAAGTATGGGAAAGGGAGGGAGAAAAATTAGAAAACAAGGTTTTGTAAGGATGAATGTTGAAAATTATCAGTGTATATATTTTGAAAATAAAAAGCTTTAATTAAAAAAAAGAGAAAAAAAGAATAGAATAGTCTTATAGTGAAATTGAGTGGTAATGGAAATCCTAAATTCTGGAACGGGATCTAGAGTGTGAGGAAGCCCTTAAGGATTTGGAGTGAATCTTTTCTAATGAATTGAAGGTAGTACATGGAAAAGAGTCCTATAGGATGTCAGCATGAATGAGGAACATAGAGCAGTTCAATCTGATTGTAAGTAAAGGAATTGAGGCAAGGTAGTTGGGATATAGCTAGATTATATATAGAGTTCCAGGATTAGGAATTTATGCTTTATTCAGCAGGCAATAGAAACCACTTTTTTTTTTTAAGTTGAGGAGTGATTGGTAAGGGTATTAGTGTGAGCAGTGGATTGGTAAGGGATAGCCTGATGGTAAGAAGAAGGCTCTTAAATCAATCAGGATTTTATTAAGTGCCTACTATCTGCCAGACACTATGCTAAGCTCTGGGGATACACAGAAAGGAAAAACCAAGCAAAGAAATAATTGAAGTTCCTCATTTCAAGGAGCTCACAGAGTAATGGGAGAGACACAATACCAACAAGTTTGAAACAAACATGACATGGATAGTATAAATAGCAGGGGTAGTGTCAGGGGTAAGACAGACAGTAAGATTGAAGGAGTCTTGGAGTAGGTAGGACTTCAGCTGAGACTTAAAGGAAGCCAGGAAAGCAGAGGCAGAGCTGAGGAGGCAAAGAATCACAGCCATGGGAGACAGCCTTTGAAAATGCCAGGAGTGAGGACAGGGACTGCTGTATTTGAGGAAAATCAGGGTCAGCTAAATGCAAGAATTCTGGAAATGGAGGGAGGGATAAGATTATAAAGGGTTTTAAAAACTAAATTGAGCATTTTATGTTTAATCCTGGAGTTAACAGGGAGACACTGGAGTTTACTGAATTGAGGAGGGTGAATGTTAGAGGAAAGGGTAACAGGATCAGACCTTACTATTATAGAAATCTAGGTAAAAAACTGAAGAGAGCGTTGGCCAAAAGCAGGGGACCTGCCTCTGACAGATGTCACCTCTGTGGCACTGGGCAAGTTCCATTACTGGGACTCAGTTTCCCCTTCTGATAAATGAGTTAAATTGCCTACTAGGTTAAAAATGAGTTAAATTGCCTATAGCTCTAGATCTATGATCCTATGAGTTTTTAAGATGAAGGCCTGACTAGGGTGCTTGCAGTGGAAGTTGAAATGAGGGAAATGAATGCTAGAGATATTGTAGAAGTGTTATTGGTCTTCTCTTGGGTATGAATACTTTTTTATTAAAGCTTTTTATTTTCAAAACATATGCATAGATATTTTTCAACATTCAACATTGCAAAACTTTGTATTCCAATTTTTTTCTCTCTCCCTTTCCCCTTAGCTAGATAGCAAGTAATCCGATATATGTTAAATATGTGCAATTCTTCTATACATATTTCCATAATTATCATAATGCACAAGAAAAATCAGATCAAAAAGGAAAAAAATGACAAAGAAAACAAAATACAAGCAAACTTCAACAAAAAGTGAAAATACTATATTATGATCCACATGCAGTTCAGACAGGAATGTTAATGGAGGAGCCATCCCTGACCTGGCAAAGCAGATTCTGAGAGGATATTAAGAATACTTTTTACAAAATGTCTTTCGCCTCAGCTTATGGCAGGATGTGAAATATACCTCCACTTGCTCACTGATTTGAATACTTCAATTCTTTAAGGGTATATGATTTCTCTGGTGTGTTTACTTGCTCCATATATGGAGATTACATATCCTCTCTGACCTTATATATGGTCTTCAAGAGTTATTCATCACCCAGAGGCCAACTGGCAATGAACTTCTCCAAAATTTATTAGGATGGTGTTCAGACAACAGCCATACAGTATTTCCTTAGAGCTGTAGTTGATAGGGATACACTTTCACTTGGCAAAGCCTTGGAGAACGGAGGGTCACTTTTATGCAGTGAGAACATTTTCAGAGTCCCAGTTAAAATTACACATTAAGTCATTATCAGCTATTCACACCTTAGCAAAATCAGTTTATTACATTGCCAAGCCAGACATTTGGTTTAGCTCAAGTAGATGGGACAAAGGATGGGTTAGTTTTATTTTGTTTTTGCATGGTGCCCATGCTGGGCAGGAGAGAGAAAGGAAATTCAAGAATAAGGAGAAGCAAAGAGGGCAGGTTCACAGACTACTGAGTCAGCACTAAATGCCTAAAACAGGGGTTGAAGGTAGAATTAATGCCTAAAGTTCAACTTTGTCAGTCTCAAGGTTTTACCAAAGAACCAGGTATGGTTAATAGTTAAGAACCATGATGCAAAAAACAAATAAAAACCCTACCAAAAACAATAAAAAACCCCAAACCAACATAGGGTGCTACAATAAGACAAATATAGAAATATGTTTAAGATGATTGTATATGTATAACTTACATTGCTTGCCATCTTGGGTTTAGGGGAAAGTGTAAGAGGGAGAGAGAAAAAAGAAATTGGAACTCAAAAATCTTACATTTAAGATTTAAATACTATTAAATGGCGGGGGGGGAAGAGAATTGGGGTCCTAGAAAATTTTGGGAAAGGCAATGCCATCATTGGTTGGGCCTAGGAGCTGGATGTAGTCAATTCAAAAGAACCTATGGAATAGAATAATTCTAAAACTGTCTTCACTTTTATAATTTGTGCAGAAGATTTTCAATTAATTGATTAACAAATATCTAGTAAGCCTATGTAATGAGCCCATGCCAAAGAGTTAGGAATGCATGTACAAAGAATAAAACAATGTCTTCTTCCTTGGAACTTGAATTCTACTGGGAAATACAAATACATAAATGAATATATAAAACATAAATATAAATAAAGGAGAGCGGGAAATAGCCATTGGAGGAATGAGGAAAGATCTCATTCCAAAGATGGTGCTTGAAGGCTGCACCTTAAAGGAAGAGAGGGACTCTGAGGCAAAGATAAGGTGGGAGTACATTCTAGTCATAGGGAATTTTCTCTTCTTTATTTTCACTAAGTTCCCTATTTAGATCATATTAGAGTTTGTTTTTTTTTAAACTCATATTGGCTTCCTGAATCTGCAAAACAAGGAGCACTTTTAGGAAATGAAACAGAATAGATTATTAACCATCAAAACCCTTTTCTTTGATTAAAATGTGCTTGAACCTTATTTTGTGCATGTATGTTTGTGTATGTATATTAATATAACAATGTATTATATAATAATATATGGCATTATATTGATATAATGTATTATATCAATATTATAAAATACAATATATTATATAATATATTCTATTAATATAGCACATATACACATTATATAACATATTACTAAATAATACATAAATTTATAACCCCCCCTACAGAATATAATCTTTTTGAGATCAGGAATAGTTTTATAGAATATGGCTCATAGTTGTTGTTCATCCTATGTTCTTGAAAAAGATTAATGGCTTCATGAGAGTGATGTCCTGACTTATTTGTGAATTAGATTTAAGTGAGGCAGAGTTTTGCAGAGTCATCGGCCTCACTCCTCCATTGTCCAATGGCAAGACAAAAGTCAAGATGACTGGATATCACTCAGATCCATTGGATGACCTCATAGACATTTAGTCAATATTTGTTGCTTTGGAGTGGGATCTGACTTAGTAATTGTTTGTAGAGGAAAACCACATCCACCTTCTCCCTCTTCCCCTATTCCTCCTTCATTTTATTTAATCCTCTTTTCTTCCAGTGGCATCTCTTTGATTTGTTCTGCCTTTTCCTGTTGAGTTGGGCATCCATTGTTTTCCTTCTGCCCTCTAGCTTCCCTGGGCTGTCCTGGAGAATGTCCATTCCTTAAATCTTTCCTTCTTCTAAGCCTTGCATAAAATTTTATTCATAGCTTTATTCATAAATTTAGGGGACAGAATCTAGTTCAACCTTCTCATTTTGTCACTGAAAGAATTGTATTGCAGAGATTAGGTAATTTGCCTATGGAAAGCATACAAGACAGAGTCAGGATAAAAACTCACCTTTTTGGGAAGCCTTTAATAAAAGCTTTCTGAGTCTTCCTACATATCTAGCATTTTTCTCATTTTATCACATTGATATATCTTGGATATCATTGTGTGACAAGTCACTATTAAATGTATGACAGACAAAAAAGTTGTCTTCTGCCCTCCACATATATAAACTAGAAGTGAAATATGGCTTATATAAAGATTTATTTAGGGCTTTTTTTGTCATAGGCACCGTGCTAAGCACTTGGGAATACAAAAAGAAACAAAAAATCCCAAGGAGCTTATAACTGAATAGGGAAAGAAACATAAAGGGAAGCTGAAAGGGGTATGGAGGGGAAATGAAGGCTTCCAGAGCGGAAATAGTAGAGAAAGTTCAGGCTGCAGTTTGGAAAGGAATGAGACCCAGCTGTCCAGGAGGCCCTCCTTAAATGGAAGTTCTGAAAGGAAGTGTGTAATCCAAGAAAACCACCAGGAATGGAATCACACTTCCAATGTGTGACTTCAGGGCTGGAGTGAGCTTCTAGGATGAAGAGGTTTCTAGAGTACTGGCAGAGTAAATCTGGAATGCAGACTTACATGCAAAACACTGTACCATAAGGAACTGGATGAGAAGGATGCTACCTTTAGCAAGTGGGGGTGTGTAGAAAGAGCACCTCCTTCTGGTGTGATGAGGGAAGTTTCATGGAGAAAGGCACTGACCTGGGTCTTGAAGGATAAGTAGGATTTTGATGGTTTGGAGATAAAGGAAGGGATAGGAATTCCAGGGGAGGGGAATGGCAACCAAAAATGTGGAGAATCAGGAGGTATGATATGTAATGGCGAGTAGACCAGGAAAGATAAAATAGAGGGCTTGTGAGGAGGAATAATGAGTGGCAAGACTGGAAAAAACTAGACTGAGGTAATTTTATAGAGGGTATTGACTTCATTTTATAAGCAGTGAGGAACCTTTGAACATTTGTAAGGAGGAGAGATGAAGTACAAAGTACAAAGTAGCATTTTGAAAGTTGCCATCTGACTCATTGTGCTGCATAAATTGGGCTTCCTTTGAGTCCTGACTAAAATTCTATTTTTTACAGGTCTAGCAGCCAACTTTGTATATAGTAGGTGCTTAATAAACGTTTATTGAATTAAATTGAACGGGGTCTTGGAGATCAAAAGACTCCTTAGAAAAGTTTATAATAGCTGATAAAATTTAGACTAGGCTGGATGGAACATAGATTTAACTAAGATTTCTTACATCTCTAACAAATACATTTCTTTCTTCCTTTTCTCACCCCAGTTTCCATTATTTGGTTTCAAAAGGGGAGAACATAAATTATCATGTAATAGAAAGAATACTGGGTCCATGTGGTACAACTGGGGAATCGGTGTGATACCTGGGAAGAGCTATGGAATCAGAGGATCCAGGTTCAAATCTCACCTCTGATACTTGCTACCTAAGATGTATGCACTTCTCTAGACCTCCATAAAATGAGGGAATTAGAATAGATGGGTTCTGAGGATCCTTTAATCCTATTAAATCACTAGTTATATGACTTTGAGCAAGTCATTTCCATTTCCTCATGTGTGAAATGAGGTAGTTTGATTGTCCTCTATGGCTCTTTCCTGCTCCAAATCCTATAATCCTGTGTAGGCACCAGTTTGCCATCATCTGTACAGGTCTGGCCCTTGAGGGCCCTAGTTTACTTCTGTTACAGGGCTACAGGAGGATAGTTAAGAAAACTTACCCAACATTTAGTTATCTCCATATGAAGAAATGTCAAACATGATCCTATAACAACCTGAACCTGATGAAAATATAATTGGTCTTAAGTGATGAAGAGAGCCATCTACAAGCTTTAAGAAGACTGGAAAGGGAAGAGGAGACCAGGTTATGATAATGCCAGAGAAACTGAGACAAGGCAGAGATTAGATTTTTAATGTTTTTATAGTGTAGATTTTAGAGTAGACCAGAGAGAGCACTGTGGGAACTGAGTGTGGTTTACAACATAGCATTTTCACTCTTTTTGTTGTTGTTTGCTTGCATTTCATTTTGCTTCTCTCTCTCTCTCTCTCTTTACTGATTTGATCTATTTGATCTGATTTTTCTTGTGCATGATAATTATATAAATGTGTATGCATATGTTGGATTTAACATATATTTCAATGTTTAACATATATTGGACTACTTGCCATCTAGGGGAGGGTATGGGAGAAGGAGAGGGAAATTGGAGCACAAGATTTTGCAAGGGCTAATGTTGAAGAATTGTCCACACATATGTTTTGAAAAATAAAAAGCTTTAATAAAAAAAGAAAAAAATGTAATTGAGGAAATTTGTAAAAAACAAACAAACAAACAAAAATACAATAAAACATAGATATTGTTCATTTGTGGCTTTCTATGTCAATATGCAGCCCACAGGGAATCTTATGTGTGGTTCTGAGTTTGATACCACTGTCCCAGAGGTTTGAAAACTGGGGAGGGAGCTATCCAACCATCTCAATCACTACCTTCCTCAGCCTTTGATGGAGATAGAGAAGGATCCTGAGTCCCTGAAAATAATCCCCCACGAGATCACTGGTCCTGAAAAACAATCTTTGAGATACAACCTGGCCGCTTCCTTGAGAGTTCTGTGGACACAACTCCTACAGACCGAGAAAAGGAAGTTTTTTTACTCTCAAAGTCCTTGACACTGCTATATGGCTAAGTGTCAGAAACTGGTATGCTTATGTTAATGGGAAATATTTTAAAGAATTTACATTTAAGGGATAGTTAGATGGCGCAGTGGATACAGTACTAGCCCTGGAGTCAGAAGAACTTGAGTTCAAATGTGGCCTTGGTCAATTTTTAATGTTTCCTAGCTGTGTGCTCCTGGGAAAGTCACTTAAGCCCAATTGCCTAGTGCAAAAAAAAAAAAAAAAAAAAAAAAAGAAAAAGAAAAAAAATTACATTAAAGCATTACCACTTGTTTTGTTGTTGTACTCATAAGAATTATGGCACCTTACATCTGACCTGTAGCCAGAACCTTCTTTAAATGTTGTCTTCCCTGATAGAATGTAAGCTTCTTGAGAGCAGGACCATTCTGGCTTTTCTATTTGCATATATAGTTCTTAACTCTATGCTCTGCATATAGTAAGTAGTCAAGTTAAGAAACATCTAAGAATTTACTACATACCAGGGACGGTGGTCAATGTTAAGGAAATAAAGGCAAAAACCAGGTCCTCTCAAGAAATTCACAGTCTAATGGAGAAGCAATATAAATATGATTATTTAGGCTAGTTAGGTGATGCAGTGCTGGGCCAGGAGTCAGGAAGGCTCATCTTTCTAAGTTCAAACCTGACCTCAGACATTTCCTAGCTGTGTGATCCTGTGCAGGTCACTTAATGCCTCAGATTTCTCAGCTGTAAAATGAACTGGAGAAGGAAATGGGAAACCACTGCAGTGTATTTGCCAAGACCCAAATAGGGTCATGAAGAGTTGGATATGACTGAAAAAGGACTAAACAACAAAAAATTGGAGATAATATCGGGGGAAGGACCTAGCATTAAGGGGGATCAGGAAAGGCTTATAGTAGAAGGTGGGCACAACCAAGAATGGGGGAAACATGTAAATGCTCAGAGTTGGAAGATAGCATTTTGTGTCACTGACTGTAAGAATGAGGAAGCTTTAAGAAGACTGGAAAGGGAAGAGGAGACCAGGTTATGAAGGTCTTTGAATGAAAAACAGAGGATTTTATTTTTGTTCCTGGATACCACAATATTTGATACAAACTCCACTGATTCTGCCAACTGGAAGTGATTTTCCTTCTTTTAGTATCTTATACCACTCTGCTTAATTCTTTCTGCCAATTTAATCACATTCTAACTTGTTATTATAGCTGTTTGTTCACATTCTATTCTTTCTCTGCAGCTCTACCCCCTTTACAGATTTCAGCTTCCTTGAGGGGAGAGTCTTTATCCCCCCAGTTGGTACCAAATGGCAATCTGACAAGAACAACAATTTATATAGTACTTACTATGTGCCTGACACTGTGTTAAACACTTTACAATTATTATTTCATTTGATCTTTATAAAAACTCTGGAAGTTGATGCTAAGATGCTTTATGTATAGTAGGGACCCAATAAAATGTTGCATTGAATTGAAATGCCAATTAAAGAATATCCTTGCAGCACGATTGGTCTTTTTAGTTATCTCTCTCCTTTGTCTTCATATCAGGAGTTATCTGTAACTGGGTGGTGGGGATTTAATTCTCAAGATCATCCTATCTCTCTTGAACTGACTTAAGTAACTTTATTTATTTATGGGATATAGAATAGGAAGATCTTAAAGTTCATCTAGAAAAAAGCTTCTTAAACTATGGGTCATGACCCCATATGATATTGAGTAACTAAATGTAGGGATCACAAAATTATGACTTATTATCAGTAGGTGTTTGATTTGTATGCCTATTTTTTATATTTAAACACTTAGAATCACGTAAAAATTTCTTGGGCAAAAAGGGGTTGTGAGTGGAAAAAGTTTAAGAAGTCCTGATTTACTGATTTTTCTTGTACAGCATGATAATTGTGGAAATATGTATAGAAGAATTGCACATGTGTAATATATATTGGTTTATTTATCATCTAGAGAAAGGTGTAGGGGGAAGGGAGAGAGAAAAAATTGGAACATAAGGTTTTGCAAGGATGAATGTTGAAAACTATGCATGTGTTTTGAAAATAAAAAGCTTTATATAAAAAAAATCCCGATCTGGATCAATTCCATTTTATATTGAAGAAATAGTGACTTTTAGGTTTTTGGGCATAAGTGATATTTCTTCTTTGCTTCTTTTGCTACCTGAAACAGGCTTCTTGAATTGCTCCCTATTTTTCTATCCCACCACAACAGAAAGTATATTTTTTATGATTTATCAGGATTGTTTGGCGTCTCTAGGTAGATGTTTCAGTTATATAAGCAAGAAAAAGATCAAGTAACCAGTCAGCATAATTTCTCCATGGGCCTGGAGGCCTTCATTTCTTTCACTTCAGCTATACTTGTCTTTTGTTCTTTGCACTCTCTGGTTAGCTTTTTTCTCTCATTGTTTATAATTTAACCATAACTGAATCATTCAATCAGAAGGTGTTTTATGCTACAGTTTATGTGCAAGGCCCTCAGGAAAATAAAATAGCTTGTACTTGATTAAAAAAATAACGACACACACACAAACACACCCTTAAAGCATCCCACAGTCTTTCTAAAATAAACTCTCTTCCTTATTAGAAGAGATGATCGATATTCCTTTCCCCATTGGACATCTTGTTCTGTTTCATACCACTCTAATTAGAGCAGAGTCTAAAACACAAGTAATTAAGAAGATGCAGGATTCGTGACATTCTCTCATATCACCTACATTTCATCGGCCCAGTCTCTGAGCTAATCTGAACCCAGGTTGTATTTTCATGGTAGCCGACTTTAACTACTTAATTCTGTGCTGGTGTCTCTGAAGAGCATTTGCTAGCATCATTTCTAGATTCTGAAACCTGAACATTTGGGAGCAAGATGGATCTATTCTGCTGTACTCTGAACCAGAAAGATGATGAAAATTGATTTTCTAGGCCTTGAACTATATTTGCCTTAGTTTTCTCTTCCTAGCCAAGTTCAACTACATGTGCTATCATGAATATCAACCCACCCAGTGTCAAATCTGGCAAATTTATAGTGACATCTTCCTGTGGTATAGAGACAAGCTGACTCATATGATCACCATGAGGAAGAAAATTTGCTCAGATTCCTCCCAAGCTGTCTGGGGCAGAAGTTATGCCATGAAACTGGGGAATGTTTCCTTATAATTCAATACTGAAGGATTTTTAAAATCCTATGCATAGGCTTAATCAATGGCCATCTGAAGAGAAGGAATGTATGTATGTGTGTGTGTGTGTGTGTGTGTGAGACAAAGGGTATTTGAAAGGAGCAAGAAAGAGGTATAATCACTTTCAAACTTAATGAAACGTGATTCCAAAAGAGTAGAGCAAATATCAGTAAATATCCCCAAATGGGATGAACTGCCTTGAGAGATTCTAAGCATGAAGTTGAAAGCAGTCCTTGAGGCCATGAGATCTAACCCATTCCTGTACAAGAATCATCTGAACAATATACCCACACAATAAATGGCCAATCAGCTCTTGTTTGAAGATCTTCAATGGAGAAACAACCTAATACCTTTTAAGGCAGTTCATCATGCTTTTAGATAGTTCTAAATATTAGCAAGTTTTCCTGATATCAATCTAGCTTTTTGATGACTTTCATCCATCACTCTTAGCTTTGCCTTTTTAGCTCAAGAAGAAGGAACCTGAAATCTTTTTCATGTCATAGTCCTTCACAAACTTAGAAATAGTTATTTCGTTTCCATGTAAAACATCTTTAGTTCCTTCAATCCATCCTCATATAACATAACTTTCATTAATCTTGCTGTCCTTTTATGGATGTAAATGTTTAGAATCTAGAAATGATACCCCAAAGGTTCTTCAGAGATACCAGCTAGGAATTAAGTAGCTAAAGTTGTTTGTCACAAAGATACAATGATTCAAACAATGATCTAAACTAATATCCTCCACAGCACATGGCTTTCCACTGTGGCCATAACCAAATTGAAATACAATTGGGGAATATTTAACAAAATAAACAAAATACAAAAAAACCCATAATGTTAATTTGCGACTTTTTAAGTCAACATGTGGCCCTCAAAGATTTATTTCCATTTGAGTTTGACACCACTGGTCTACATTTTATAAATGTCTTTACTAAATCTAGGGTCCATAACTAATCACAATACTCTAGTTGTAGTTGGGCTAGATCAGAATACAGCAAGATCATCATGTCCCTCAAAAATGTAACTAAGGTGGGCAACTAGGGCTTTGTCTCAGTGTTTTGAAATTTAGAAGAGGTTAGCAACACTTGGACTTTTTCAACAGGTAAAAAGAATGGAACTTATCCCCTAGTTATTAAGAATAGTTAAATAGTTAATACATACACAATAATATAAAATAGCAATTATGTGGGATATTTCCTCTTCCACAATGGTAGCTCCCTAGGTAAACTGCTTTCCAGTCTACCCCACCTTAGTACTTTCTCCTTGGTGGCAGCCTCTAAAGAAGTGATTTCTTTATGTCCTTAAAATAGGACAGTATCCCAAAGTCATTACTTTCCTACTGCCTCCCCAACTGAATTTACCTTATAAAGTTAATTTAAGAGTTTACTGTTTGTCCCTGGACACATTTTGTGGTGTTTATTCCACATGCCAGGATTATTTTGATTTCTCTAATCCTGAAGAATATATTTCTCTTGAGGTAATCTAAAATCATACCAGTTTCCTTTTTTTTTTTTTTTTTTTTTTTTTTTTTAAGGATTAGCTATTTTTTTTTATTTAATAGCCTTTTATTTACAGGTTATATGTATGGGTAACTTTACAGCATTAACAATTGCCAAACCTCTTGTTCCAATTTTTCACCTCTTACCCCCCACCCCCCCCCCAGATGGCAGGATGACCAGTTTCCTTTTCTGCTAAGTGATCACTAGAAACACATATTAAACTTGTAGTCTACCGAAGCCAGCCAAATTGCTGTCCACACACATCTTATCTGTCATGTACTTGTTAAATTGATTTTTTGATCCCAAGTTACTGGCTTTGACATTTATCTCCATTAAAGTTCATCATTTTAATACCCAATGTTCTAGCTTGTCAAGTTCCTTTTGCATCTCAACTCTATCATCCATTATGTTAGCTATCCTTCCCAACTCTGCATCAGGTCCTTCTGAAGAGGAAGAACAAGAATGAATCCATCTTGGAGCAACCTTGACAATTAGAACCAATATGACAGGCACATTTTATATATCTTCATCATTTTCCCATTGTTGCTTACTCCATTTCCCTTTTAAAACAATAAAGTTGTACCATGTAGCACTGGGGACCACCATTCAAGAATATCTGATTCTATTTACACTTCTAGTTAGAGTGATGGCCCTGGAGTCAAGAAGACTCATCTTTCTGAATTCAAATCTGGCCTCAGACACTTACTAGCTATGTGATTCTGGGCAAGTCTGACTCAGTTTCCTCATCTATAAAATGAGTTGGAGAAGGAAATGGCAAACCACTCTAATATCTCTGTAAAGAAAACCTGAAATGTGGTCATGAGGAGTCAGATATGACTGAAATTACCCAACAACAATGATAAATCATGTCTATTCCATCAAAATCTCTCCCCAACTAACCAACAAATGTCTCCCTCTGAAACCAACCAATAAAGCCTCAGAATCCTATCAGCTTGAGCTTCCTCTTCTGAGAGTGTTGCTAGGTGATTAATTGCTTTGATTATCTGTGATAAACTAATTTAAGTTAAGATGTTAGTGGCTAAGGAGAGCTTAATGTGGTACTATTCTTAGTGATATTTACATTTTAAAGAGGGAAACTCTGGAAGGAATCCCTACTTCCTTATTCAAAAGCCTTATATATGGAGTTAAGTCTAAGCTTCACAACTACTATGTGCCAGGTATTGTGCTAGACACTGGGCAGAAAAAGACAAAAATTCTTGCCCTCAAGAGACTTTCATTTAGGGAGAGTACATAGGAGGAAGAGAAGGAATGATTTTAAAATAACTGACATTTATATAAAAATTAAAAATTTGCCAACCACTTTATTTACATTGTTTCATTTAAGATTAGCAACACCTTATAAGTGCAGATCCCATAGCAAAGGTTTTTTGGATTTTTTTTCAGATGAGAAAACTGAGCCTTGATGACTTGCCTATGGTCTCATAACTAGAAAATATCAAAGACAAAAGTTGATTGCTAGGCAGTCAGTTAACAAGCATTAAGTTTAATAAATATTAAATACTTCCTATGTGTGACAACATATGAATAGTTAGTTATATAGAGTAGATAGAAGTAATTGGAAAGGGAAAAAAGGTATTATTAATACAAAGGGAGGCTGGGAAGGTCTCCTGAAGAAAGTAGGATTGGAATTGAGACCTGAAGGAAGCAAAGAATGCTGCAAGTCAGAAATGTGGGGGCAGAGCATTCTAGGCATGTGGAATAGCTGGTGCAAAGGGGGATGGAGTGTTGTGTTTGAGGGACTGCAAGTAGACCCTTTTCAGTGGATAGTAGTACACATGATAATATACATGAATGCACACAAGAGAAAGATTTCAGAAGGCTGAAAAGGTAGGAAGGAGCCATATTTAAAGAACTTTAAATGCCAAATATCTTCCTCCTGCTCATCATGTGATCACTGCCTTTCTGAGAGCCTCATGCCTTTCAGACTAATTTCCCTACTTGAAATTATGCTTTGGTTGAGTTCACAGCTCCCAGAACAGGACCTTCTCTCTTTCCCAAACCCAGGAGCTCACCTGTGTTTTATTTTGTTTCTGTGAATAATTCAGACCACCTCATGGCAAGAAGGCATCATGGCTAATTAAGTCTACTAATTAAAGTCATATCTCTGAAATTAGAAAAGACTTTAGAGGTCATTTAGTCTAACCCCGCAATTTTACACATAGCCCAAGGAGGACCAAGGTCACATCGGCACAAAGCGCCAGAGTGGAAATTTGAACTCAGATTATTTGTTCTCAAGTACATTACTATCTTGGAAAATTTTTTTGATGTTAATGATGCTGAAGGGGGAATTTTCCAGTGATTGGAAGATTGGAAAAGATGATCTCTAAATTCTCTTAAGCATACGGACATAGCAGGCTTTATTTCATATGTGGAAAGCCCCAAATTTAGGGAATGATTTCTCTGTGGATGTGTAGCCATTCAGTTCCAAAGCCCTGTCTGTTCAGCCTCAATGAGTCATTTTCACAGAGCAAGGCCACCTGTCCAAGTAACCTGTTTTTCCCTGCCCATAGGCACTCTAGTAGTGTGTTTGGAGTTTTAGCAATTTCTGACTGCACGTGACACTGCTGCAGCTTCATGGTATACAGGGCCAGCAAGACAATCTGTACCAAAGGATTTCCCACTTGTAACCAGCCACACTGAATTAAAACCTGATATTTTCTCCCCCACCTCCCCCTGATGAACATTTAATAACCTGACTCTCAGAGAGAAAGCCATTTGCCTGCCTGATAATTATGCAGATCAGATTCTCTCAGGGTACCCATTCTTGTATGGAATGCCTCGAATAGCACTCTGTATTGAATACTGGTACATCAGGCAAGGGCATTTACATTCCCAGTGATGCTATTATTCTTTCAGAAGCATCAAAAACAGGAGGGACATTAACTGCCCCTGCCACATCTAGCTTCAGGGAGGTATAACACAGATTATGGGTTAGCTCCTCTCTGTGCTCCCTTCTGATTCTGTGATGATTCTGATTTGGATTGTGCCTTCCTCTTTAGGAAAGGAATTGAAGCAGAAAGGCCTCTGATACAGTAATGCCTCATCTTCCCAAAATGAATCGTGCTTTGTGGAAGCTATTGTGCATATCAAGGAAGGATAGTTAGAAAAAGGATGAGAATGTATCTTCTTTCCTTCTTTGCTGAAGTAGGGGTCTGGGTGAGGAAACATTTCCTATACTGTCAGATTCAGTCATGACATTTGTTAGTTTTGATGAACTGCTTTATCTTTTATTATTATTTGCTACAGGGAAAAACACTAGGGAGAAAAAGGGTCTTTTTTTAAAAAAAATCATTGACCTTAACAGAATTTCTGCATCAAAAGGAGCAGGCATTTTAGTCCCTTTCTTAGCATTATTCCTTATTGTTTTCCAGAATGGCTCAGAGATCCACCAATAGTGCATTAGTGTGACCATTTTCCCATAACCTTTCAGTAAATACTTGTTGATCAATTGATAGACTGAATACTGTGGATATATTGGTCCTCGACTCCTTCCAAACTGCTTTTTGTTCTCTCTTTTATTATTATTTACTACAGGGGAAGAAATTAGGGAGAAAAAGGGGTCTTTTTAAAAAAATCATTGACCTTACAGAATTCCTGCATCAAAAGGAGCAGGAATTTTAGTCACGTTCTTAGCATAATTCATTATTGTTTTCCAGAGTGGCTCAGAGATCCACCAATAGTGCATTAGTGTGCCCATTTTCCCATAACCTTTCAGGAAATACTTGTTGATCAATTGATAGACTGAATACTGTGGATGTATTAGTACACAACTCCTTCTAAACTGCTTTTTGTTCTCTCTTTTATTATTATTTGCCACAGGGGAAGAAACTAGGGAGAAAAAGGGGTCTTTTTAAAAAAATCATTGACCTTATGGAATTTCTGCATCAAAAGGAGTAGGAATTTTAGTCACGTTCTTAGCATAATTCATTATTGTTTTCCAGAATGGCTCAGAGATCCACCAATAGTGCATTAGCATTCTCAATTCCCCATAACCTTTCAGTAGACATTTGTTGATCAATTGGTAGACTGAATACTATGGATATATTGGTCCACAACTCCTTTAAGCTTCACTTGGTTTAATTGCCTTATTTTTGAACAGTGACATATGATGGAAAGAACATTTACCTGGAGAAGGAATTCTGGGCCAGGCTCTGTCATTTATTACCAAAATCCTGAGCAACTTTGTATGAGGTGTTTTATCTCTCTAAGCCTGATTTTCCATCTATAAACTGAAAAGACTGAACTAGTGATATTAATGGTCTATATTGGTTCTAGCATCCCATGAATGATTGTATTAGAATGGACCTCAGCATAAACTTATGACTACTATTAGCTTTTCTTGGAAAGTGGATTGAGTTTTACTTTTGACTTGGCTTTATACCATTTTCCTCAAGTTTCATGTCTTTAAATAGGCTGGGCAAAGGGTCAGGCTCTTTTACTTGTCAGTATTCTTTTTTTCTTCCAATAATCACTGTAGAAATTGTAGGGGAACTTTCCTCTAACTCCTATCAACTAAGAACCTCAGGACCTCCAATTTCCTTTCCAATTCAGAAGGTTGCCTTCAGGACTGAAAAGGTCCATCTCAGGATGACTATTTGATCCCCAATGTTCATAGAAAGAAATATAGAGCAAAAGAGAACTAGAGGCCAGGTCTCAAGCTTATATAGCTAAATCCTTGCTGTAGCTGCCAAGTATTTCTTCTTAGTCATTTTGACAGTGTTGGGCAAAATGCCCTTCCTTTCCCTCATAAGAAATACTAGAGAGATAATCATATCATATGTATTCTTGAGAGAGGAAGGAAGATTTTAATACAAGGTGGAGCCATTTAAAGTCTACTGACTGAGTTGTTCTTTCTGGTTCAGGATCCTAGGATCTTTGATTCAACTTTGATACAAGATTCCTTCTCTAACCTATTCCCCATATCCCAGGTGTGTGTGTTTGTGTGTTTGTGTGTGTGTGTGTAAGAGAAAGATAGAGAAAACCAGACAGAGACAGACAAACACACAGAGCTAGACAGAGCAAGAGCCAGAGCCAGAGAGAGAGAGGAAGAGATAAAGATAGAGAGGGGGGTGGAGGAAGGGAGGGAGGGAGAGGAAGGGGGAGAGAGGGAGAGGAGAAAGGAAGGGAAAGAGATGGAAAGAGGGGGAGAAAGGAAGGGGGAGAGAAGGAGAAGAGGAGGGAAAAAGGAAAGGGGGAAAAGGGAGGGAGGAAGAAAGGGGGAGGGAAAAAGAGAGACAGAGGGAGGGAGAGACAGAGGGAGAGAGAGACAGAAAGACACACAGAAAGACAGAGAAGAAGGGAGGAAGGGAGGAAAAGAGAGACAGACAAAGAGAGATAAAAAGATAGAGAGGAAGAAACAGAGAGAGAAAGAGAGAAAGAAAGACAGAGAGAGGTCATACAGAGAGAGAGAAGAGGAAGAGAAAGAGAAAGAAGAAGGAAGAAGAAGGAAGAGGAAGAAGAACAAGGAAGCAGAAGAAGCAGAAGAAGAAGCAGAAGCAGCAGCAGCAGCAGCAGCAGCAGCAGCAGCAGCAGCAGCAGAAGAAGAAGAAGAACAAGAACAAGAAGAAGAAGAAGAAGAAGAAGAAAGGAAAAACGAGAGGGAGGGAAGGAAGAGAATTAAGAGGTTGCCCACATCCCTATAGCATTGAGCATTTGCATCCTTGGAAGTTGCTGGGGCATAGGAACATAGGAAGTGTTCCAGCCAGAAGAACTTGTATTCAGAAATGATCTAGAGTCCCCTAGATCAGGGATACTCACTTGTTGTCACCATTACATACACTGACCATGTATGTAAATGGAAAGGATAAAAAATGGAAACTGAATACTGTATCATTATAATGAGTAAACTTGACATGAGAAAAAAATGAAAATGTATGCCTTTCTTCCTTCTTTTCTAAGTCCGGAGAATATAGGTTTATAATATTTTATATATTTTCAGACAAGGTTGATGTCTTGGTTAATTTTAATCTCTCTTACTCTTTTAAAAAAATCTTTGTTGTTCAAGTATCACTGATAAAGATTTTATTTCTCAAATATATAGCAAACTGAGTCAAATTTATAAAAATACAAGTCATTCCCCAATTGATAAATGGTTAAAGGATATGAACAGGCAGTTTTCAGACAAAGAAATCAAATTTAAAAAATCTTCTAAATTATTCTTGATCAGAAAATGCAAATTAAAACAACTCTGAAGTCCCCCTCATATTTATCAGTGGCTAATATGACAAAAATGAAAATGTTGGATTTTGGAGGGAATGTGGAAAAATTGTAACACTAATAAATTGTTGGTGGAGTTGTGAACTGATCCAATCATTTTGGCAAGCTGTTTGGAACTATGCCCAAAGGGCTAAAAAACTGTGCATACCTTTTAATCCAGAAATATTACTGTTGGGAAAATGAAGGTAAAGGATCTATTTGTACACAAATATTTATAATATGTCTTTTTTGTGGTGGTTAAGAAATGGAAATCAAGTAGCGCAGTGGATAGTGCACCAGCACCAGAACCTGAGTTCAAATCTGGCCTTAGATACTTAAGACTGCCCAGATGTATGACCCTGGGCAAGTCACTTAACCCCAATTGCCTCAACAACAACAGAAAAGAAATGGAAATCAAAGGGAAGCCTGTCAGTTGGGGAATGGCTAAACAAGCTATGGTATATGATTGTAATAGAATATTATTGTGCTATGAGAAATGCCAAGCAGGATGCTTTCAGAAAAACCTGGAAAGAACTACAAGACAATATTGTTCAGTGAAGAACGTGAATAACTTAGCTACTCTCAACAATACAAAGATCCAAGATAATCCTAAGGATTAATTTATTTTAATTTAATAGCCTTTTATTTACAGGTTATATGTATGGGTAACTTTACAACATTAACAATTGCCAAACCTCTTGTTCCAATTTTTCACTTCTTACCCACCACCCCCTCCCCCAGATGGCAGGATGACCAGTAGATGTTAAATATATTAAAATATAAATTAGATACACAATAAGTATATATGACCAAACCGTTATTTTGCTGTACAAAAAGAATCAGACTCTGAAATATTGTACAATTAGCTTGTGAAGGAAATCAAAAATGCAGGTGGGGAAAAATATAGGGATTGGGAGTTCAATGTAATGGTTTTTAGTCATTTCCCAGAGTTTTTTCTCTGGGCGTAGCTGGTTCAGTTCATTACTGCTCCATTGGAAATGATTTGGTTGATTTCATTGCTGAGGATGGTCAGGTCCATCAGAACTGGTCATCATATAGTATTGTTGTTGAAGTATATAATGATCTCCTGGTCCTGCTCGTTTCACTCAGCATCAGTTCGTGTAAGTCTCTCCAGGCCTTTCTGAAATCATCCTCCTAGTATTTCTTACAGAACAATAATATTCCATAATATTCATATACCACAATTTATTCAGCCATTCTCCAACTGATGGACATCCACTTAGTTTCCAGTTTCTGGTGAGGGCTGCCACAAACATTCGTGCACATACAGGTCCCTTTTCCTCCTTTAATATCTCTTTGGGGTATAAGCCCAGTAGTAACACTGCAGGATCAAAGGGTATGCACAGTTTGATAACTTTTTGAGCATAGTTCCAAACTGCTCTCCAGAATGGTTAATCCTAAGGATTAATGATGAAGCATCCTCTCCAAAGCCAGAGAAAAAACTGATAGTGATTGAATACAGAAAAAACATGCTGTTTTTCATTTTCTTTCTTTCATTTTTTCTTTTATTCAAGTTGTCTTATACAAATGTCTAATATGGAAATGCTTTCCATAATTGCACATGTATAACGTATATCTGATTGCTTAGTGTTTCAAGGAAAGGGGAGAGGAGAGAGGGGGAGAGAGACAGAATTTGGAACTCAAAACTTTAAATAAAAGCAATAATTGGAAAAAATTTTATTTTTAAGGATGGTTCTCTAGGTAGGGTAGAAGGGAGCATGCTATATACCTTAGAGATAGAGCAAATTTGGTTCCAGACACAACACAAGAAAATGAATATCAGAAAAAAGCAAATCACATAAAATTTTTAATTTTCCAGTGAATTTAAAAGCTGTGTTTACACTATGCTTTAGTCTATTTAGTGAGTAATAGGACAATGTTTAAAAATGTACGTATTTTAATTAGAAATACTGTATTATTAAAAAATACTAGCTATTAGCCTTCAAGAAGTCATAATCTTTTTGCTGATGAAAGATTTTGCCTTGTTGTTGATGGCTGCTGACAGATCAGAGTAGTGATTGGTGAAGGTTGGGGTAGCTGTGGCTATTTCTAAAAATAAGACAACAATGAAATTTGCTGTGTTGATTCATTCTTCTTTGATTTGGACATTTAGAGACAATTATAGGCAAATAATTTCAATATTATTGTACCTCAGGAAATAGAGAGGCCAGAAGAGAGGGAGAGAGATGACGGTACAATCTGTTAGTGGAGTAGTCAGAATACACATGACAATTATCAATTAAGTTTGTTGTTACATATGGGTGTGCTTCATGGAGTTTCAAAACAATTACAGCAGATCACAGATCACGTTAACAGCTATAATAATAATGAAAAAGTTTGTAATATTAGAAGAATCATCAAAATGGTGTACAGAAACATGATGTGAATACATGCTGTAGGAAAAATAGTACCAATAGACTTGCTACGCTCAGGGTTGTCACAAACCTTCAATTTGTAAAACAAACAAACAAATCCCCAAAACAAACTTCCCCCTGTGAAGTACAATAAAATCTGTGAAGTAAAATAAAGCAAAACACAATAAAATAAGGTATGTCTGCATTAAAAAATGAATGTGATATAAAATCAAAAGTTATCAATAAAGTTTTCTTAAAAAAGAGAAACAGGTAGATACCTCTCTGGGGTATTTAGGAGTGTTAGAAGATAGTCTCACTTTCCCCTTCTGATAATTAATAACACACATATGCATATATGTATATATATGTTTATGTATATAAAACTATAGAAGAAGCAAAGATGGTAAGATGAAAAATCAGATTTTGTTTAATGCATCTTCTCTGAAGCATGAATCACCATGGACTGCTTGGACCATATTCCCAAAGAAACTGGGAAACACAAATATCCCATGGTGTTTTCTGTTCCCAAAAAGAAAATGTGGGAGAGGAGAGGTGTTAGGCTGACTACCAAACAGGAAATCTACAGAACTGTTGTGCTAGCCTCATTGTTGTATGCTTGTGAAACCTGGACAGTGTACCAACACCAAGAACTGCTTCTTTTTGAATTATCTTAGGAAGATTCTGAAGATCTCCTGGCACTGAGATCCTTTCTCAAACCAGACTTCTAAGCATTCCAACTGTACTGTAGAGAGCACAACTAATACTAAATATATGTTTGTCAAAAAATTTAATTTATGAAGAATTCACAAAGAGTAAGAGCTCCTAAAGTGGTCAAAAAAAATGATACAAGGACACTCTCAAGTATTCTCTTGAGAACCTTAGAATCAATTGTATGGGAGATGCTGACACAGGATCACCCAGAATGGCGTGCCCCCATCAGAGAAGGTGCTGTATTCTATGAGCAAAGTAGAATTGAATCAGCACAAAGAAAATGTCAGAGGTGCAAAATTAGAGAAGCCATGTTCATAGGGACTGTTTGTGTTGGGCCTGTGGCAGAGCATTCTGAGCTTGTATTAGTCTGATCAGCCACAGTTGTATACACTGTAATTCTACTCTAATATAGTGATGTTGTTTTGGTCCTTTTTGAGAGTGAAAGACAACAACCCACCAACTGGTCCACTCTTTCCCATGATGACGTAGTCAGTGGGGGAAAGGGAGATGACAGAGAGAGGAGGAAATTCTTCTGTTCCTAAGATTTCCTCTCAAGGATTTGGCTCTAAATGGAACTTAAACTCCAGAACTGAAATTTTCCACTTTTGGGTTGGAATCTTTTATACAGAATCAATGAGAATTCAGGTGGAGGCTTCATTTTCTGAATGTATGACTGTAACAAGCAAATACAAGTCTTTGATTCTAATATAGCGGGTTAGGGCATTGGATGCAATAGCACAGGCTGCAGTGGATGTGAGATTTGGGCAATGTCTTTTGACTCCAGATCCAAATGAAAGGGAGGGATTTATGATCAGTCCCATGATTTACACCCCAAATTCCAAATTGACTTTCATTTGAAAAAAAAAAAGCTGTAAGTGCTCACAATGAGACCTAGGGAAAAGAGTTGACTGAAACCCTTATGCCCCAGCGAAGTATGTTTGGAAGGATCTTATTTGATATATTATTATTATTTATTGCACAATTGGTCTCCATAGCATGAATTGTCTGGATTAGTGTGGGGCAGCAGATAGAGCACTATGTCTCAAGTTAGTAAGATTCATTGTCCTGAGTTCAAATTTATTATCTGTGTGATCCTGGGCAAATCACTTTGCCTCGGTTTTCTCATTTGTAAAATGAACTGGAGAAGAAATGACAAATCACTCCAATATGTTTGCCAAGGACATGGCTGAAACAATATAAAAACAACAAATTTGTGAACTAGGTTATGTCATTTCTTCATTTTCATTCTCTTGAATAGCTAATTCTTTTCTGGTTATCTAGATTATTCTCTTTTCCTAGTCCATTTCTACTCAGTGTTGGATTTGTGAAGGGTATGGAGAGATCACTAATCAGAAATACTGGGTTCCAAGCCTAGCCCTCCATTTACCTGCTGTGGTTTTGGCTTCTTGGAGTTTCAGTTTTCTTCTCTATAAAAAGAGGGATAAAAATGTTTTCATTCCTACCTTTTTTATAGGATCAAATAAAATAATATATGTATAAGTGCTTTGTAAATGTAAAATAGCACATAAATGTAAGCTGTGATTATTACTATTTGGTAAAAATGCCTCTTGAGCCCAGATTGAAAAGTACTATTAGGAAAACCAGGTATCTTTATTATTCAAATTCACCAGAGACTGCATGGAACCAACTCATTTTAACATGTTTTTCAGCAACACAAACCAGCAGGCAGTCCTGTTTCAGTGATTAAGATTTGGAGGGGGAGAAATTCATTGAAAGAAGAATTTTGACTTCTTTTTTTTCTGGTTAGGTGGCTGCATGGTTTTAACTCTTGAAACTAAGAAGTGTGTGTGTGTGTGTGTGTGTGTGTGTGTGTGTGTGTGTGTATGTGTGTGTGTGTAAGAAATAGAGACAGAGAGAAAGAGAAACAGAGAGAGAGACAGAGAGGCAGAGAGATAGAGACAGACAAACAGACAAAGACACACAGAGAGATAGACACAGAGACACACAGAGACACACACACACACACACACATACAGGGAAAACAAAAATACAAGCCAGATTTTTCATTCAGAGAATTTATATTCTTCTGGGGGATGGTTACTATACGTAAACAGATAAATTTAAAATAGAATCATTTGAGAAGGGAGAGATGGCTAGTGACTGACAGAATGAGGAAAGACTTCCTATGGCCTATAGGAATAAGTACTTAAATTGACTGACCCTTGAAAAAAAAGCTAGGAATTTTAAGTGTCAAAGGTGAGGCAAGAATATACATACATGCCAAGGCAAACACTGAAGGAGGAAGGACAAAAAAAGGCCATTTGTGTTGATGTGCAGAATAGAAAAGGGGAGTGATAACCTAAAAGGTAGTTGGAGGTTTAACTGCAAAGCTAGGTCTTGCTAAAGTAATAGGGAGCCTTTGAAGGCTTTGAGCAGGGGATTGCCATGATCAGGCTGCTTTAAGAGGATTATTTTGTTAACTATAGGACTGCAAAGGAGTCCAGATAAAGAGCAATCACACAAGGATAGCTTTGAATAAACTTTATTGCTACTCACAAGGAGAGCAATAATAGGACAATCCTGAGCGACCTCCATTTCCATGCTGAGCAATCCATAGTGGAGGGGGAAAAGGGTTGAAAAGGAAAGAAAAAAATTGATGATATAGTATCCATATTCTTGCCTAATGCCCAGAGCCCCTCAAGGGATCAAACTTATATGGAGTTTTAAACATAGGGATAGCATAATGCCAACAGAGGCTGGGCTATTATCTATAGGACCAATGAAGTCTTTTCTAAATTGCCTAATACAGTGACTAAGGGAGGACAAGGATGTAACCCTAACTGTGCCAATCTAATCTCCTCTCCCTTTATTAATCTTGCATACCTGTGTCTTATGGAACAAGGGCGGTACTAGTCAAACCCAGTTTTTATTGGTCAACATTGGTTCTGAGTAGGAGGAATTGGAAAAGGGAGAGACTCCTTAAACGAGGAGGTCTTAGAATAAATAGTCTAGGAGAGAGGTGACAAAGTCCTGAACTAGAATGGCAGATGTGCAAGTGGGAGGAAAGGGAATATAAGAGATGCTGTGGAGTCTATAGCAAGAGAGAAGGTACAGTAGAGAATGATTCCAAAGTTTCCAACTGGATGACTAGAAGGATATTGGTTTTCCTGTGATCTTGAGCTCTTTCTTATTAAATTGAGGTGAAGAGACAATCAAAGAAATAACAAGAAGGCAGAGGATGTCCCTTGACTCCAGAGCTAGTGTTCCTTTTGCTGTATTATATTCCTTCTCTTCTGTTTGATGTCCCTAGCCTAATGGTGGCAGTCTAGCAAGAGACCGAAGAGGGTCAATGTCCAGTCTCTGGGCTTCTTAAATTTAGCATACATGTATTTAGGGAGTTGGGTCACTACAATAAAGAAAATATTTTATTCTCTATGAATCATAGGCATTTAATTTGTGACAAACAAAATTCTTTAAGAATTGAAGTTATAGACAAATTACTCATCTGCTTTTCGGTGGAGGGAGTTTCTTCATGAGGTGTTCCCCTGAACTGGTGAAATCAAGGACTTAAATTAAAAAGCCAAGTTTTAGGTGTTATAATAAAGGCTTAATATTTGTGATGCTTGGTGCATGGGGGTTTCTTAATAAATGCTTGTCAATTGATATAATCGTAATAATAGCACTTCACATTCATGTAGTACTTAAATAAAATTCTTTTCATAAGAATTCTGTGAGATGGATAGTTGCAAGTATTATTATCATTCCCATTTTAAAGAAAAAAAACTAAGTTTCATCAGAATAAGGTGACTTATCCAGGACTATATAGATGAATAGGTTTCTAAGATATAGTTTGTTCTCTCAAAACTTGGCTTTTAATGCCATCTTTGCTGCTTCCTACCTTTGTGACCTCATTTCTTCTTTCTGGGCTGTTGGTTAGGGATTGATGCAGAAAAGGGCAGAGTTCCATATGGCTTTCCTTGTCTCTGAATCACCTAGCCACACTTATGTAGGGTTTTTCAGAGTCTGATATGATAGTTGTCATCACTGGTGAGACCTTAGAGTCAGGGAGCAAGGACCAGTGGCTAAAAGAAGATCTCTAAAAATTAAATATAAAGGTCAGATCAGGATGGGGAAGATAGAATTACAACTATGCTTCCTCATCAAGCTTGCTGGAGTTCTAAATAGAACTGTGTGCAGGCTAAGCCTTAAGCATACCAGAATTATATAACTGGAAAAATTCCAGGAAAATGGGAACATAGCCTCTTGATTATTCACTTGGAAGATAGCAGCAGCCTCCCAAAGCATCCTTATTATGAACAATTTCAAGAGCATCATTCCATCACTGGCCACTAGTAGGATGGTTTAATGGAAAAATCATTGTAGTTGAAAGTGCTGAATCTGGAGTCCTGGGACTTGGGTCCTAGTCCTAGCTTTATCACTTACTTGTGGGACTTTGGGCTTCTGCAGAATGAGGGTATTCTCCCAAAGATCCTTCCAACTCCAGATCTATGATCTGATGAATGCAAATTTGGACTATGATGTCCTTGTTTAGGCTGAGGGCCATTTGATCAGACAGAAATTTTCCTTATATTTCTGGCCTTTCCCTGTCTCTGTCTTGAGAACCTTTAGCAATACTGAGTCTGCCCTGTGGAGTTTTTCAGAAGATCTTATGCCTCATACTCACCCATTCTTTCCAAAGTTCTCTTTCTCTTTTCAGTTTATGATTAAAAGGTGGTCTTTTTCCTTGCCAAGTCTGACCTCACGATCTGGCACCCCAAAATCCCACCCTCTCCTTTGTCCTCTGGCAGCTTGTCTCTGCAGTCATCTCTTTCTCTCTAACTCTTAATTTTCCTCTATCTTCCCTTATGCCTACAAACATGCCCAAGAGTCTTCTTTCCCCAGAAACAAAAAAACAAAACAAAAAAACCTCCTTCATTTTATTTTGTTGTTTCATCAAACCATTATTCAATACTTTTCCTCCCTCTCATAGTCAAAACTCCTAGAAAATGACATTTATTTATGTTGCTTTTATTTTCTCTCTTCTCATGAGCATTTCATTCCTTTGCAGTCTAGCTTTGAACCTCATAATTGTGCTGAAAGTGCTCCCTCCAAGGTTACCAATGATCTCTTAATCGCTGAATACTAAAGCCTTTTCTAAATTCTTAACCTTCTCAATAGCCTTTGACCTCTGTAACATTTGATATTGTTGACTATTCCCTCCTAGACAATCATTTCTCCCTGGGTTTTCATGACACTGTTTTCTTCCTCATTCTTCTTTTAGAATTCAGGCTTTTGACACTCAGCCAGGAATCTTTAGTTTCTGTTACACGGTGCTGTCATGGAGAGGAAAATTTTCTAGTATTAAAGACATGTGCATATCAATCAATCAAATCAACAAGTATTTGTTAAGGGCTTATTATGCGCCAGGCACTGAGGATTCAAAGATTAAAGTGAAAAGTAATATTAAAAAGTACCCTTTGTCCTCCCTCCCCTAGTGGGGTCCACTTATTGTTGAGCTCTATCTGAACTCTTGTTCCATAGCCAATATTAGGCTTCTGGGCTCTTGGAAGATTCAGCCCAGCTCTGATGAGAGTATTAAGTAAGTCCCTCCATTTCCTGACTCTCCCGTCTCCTCTCTGAATACCAAATTGGCTCCATCCTCTGACCCAGCTGAGAAACAGCCACATAAGCAATTACTGAGGTGTCTGTCAGGCAGGTTTTTCCAGGGTTTTCCTCACACTGGACAGGTAGAAAGGAATTTTAATTGTAAGGTCTTTGTGCTGGGAAGTGGGGGTGGGGGAGAACAGAAACCCTTCTCATTCATATCCCTCCTCATCTAGTCTGGCTTTTGATGGAGCCCAGCATGGAGTAAGAACTGAAACACTAAGAGACTTCAATATGTCACTGGCCTCTATGCAGAATGTAAAACACAAAGCGTAATCAGTGCTTAGCTGCTCTACTGTTCTCCTACTAGGTATGGAAGAAAGAAGGGTCAAGGCAAGGGAGGGGTTCAGAGCCTCAGCATCTCAGGTCTGAGAGGTCTCAAGACAGAGTCCCATGTGGTTGGAACTATTAAGTATTGAAGGCTTCTGTTCTGAGGGATGCCCAGCAGGGTGGTGGACTATTAGCCTACTAATCTGGCAGAAGGACTCGATTTAAAAAAAAAGATTCACTTTAAAATTTAGAGTTCAGTTTCTCTAGCTCCTCTCCCACCCATTGAGAAGGCAAGTAATAGGATGCCTGTTTTCAAAATAATTCAAATATAGTTTTCAACATTCACTCTTTATAACCAGATTTTTCCCTCCTTCCCCCCTTCCCTTTCCTCTAGACAGCAAGTAATCCAAAACAGGTTAAACATGTGCAATTCTTCTAAACATATTTCCACATTTATCATGCTGCACAAGAAAAAGCAGATCAAAAGGGAAAAAATGAGAAAGAAAAAAAGACCACCAAATGACACAGTAGTAAAAAGGTAAAAATACTGTTTTGTGATCCATATTCAGTCCCCATAGTCCTCTTTCTGGATGCAGATGGCTCTCTCTATCACAAGTCTATAATTGGGAAATATTGAACAACATAAAAATACAATAAAACATAGATAGTATTCCATTTTAAAACTAGTGGACCCTGTTTCTCTTTAAGTTTGACACCACTACCATACAACACAATACTGCTACCTCTCTCAGGAGTCTTGGAAACCAACTAATTCAACCCCTACCTGGACAGGAATCACCTCTGCAGCATCTCTGATAAGTAGCTTCCCTTTAAAAATCACTCTAGGGATGGGGGATTTACTATGTCTTTCAGTTTTGCACTTTGGGAGAGTCCAATTATGTGAAAAATTTCCCATAGATTGAACTTAAATCTGTCTTTGTGTCTATAATTTTCCCCTATTGTTCCTAGTTTTGACTTCTAGGACCCACATGTCTGACCCCTCCCAGCTTTTGAGAGACAGCAGAGTGTAATATAAAGAATATTGGTTTAGCAGAGGGAGGATATGGTGTAGAATCCAGGTTTTTCCATTTGCTATCTGTGTAGTTTTGAGCAAATCAACTCACGCTTCTGTGCTTCAGTTACTTCATTTGTAAATGAGGTGATTGGACTAGATGTTTTTATTGTTGCTGTTCATCCTACATTTCTGAAGATGGCCAAGACCAATGCCATCATGATGGTGATGACTTGCAAGTGAATTGGATTTAAATGAGGCAAAGTTGCTCAAAGTCATCAACCTCATTTTCTTTTTCAAAGTGGTCAAAGTCCCGTGGGAAGAGAAAAGTCAAGGTAACAGGTGATGAACCAGAATGCAGTGGATGACTTTGGCCTTTTTAAAAATCAAGGTCATTCTAAAACTATTCTGATTCTCAAGATCTAAGATTCTATCTATTTTGAATTTGTGGGGAAAAGAAAGAAATATAATTTTAAAATTGGATGATGAAATAAGCATTTAAATAATGCTTACTATTCGTCAAGGACTGAATGTACTAAGCTTTGAGAAAATAAATACAATCCCCCAAGGACTCTACATTCTAATTGGAGGTTCATAGAAAGGCCCATAGAATTGGGCAATTCAATCTTAACAATTGCCCAAGATCCCACAGATTTATTATTTTGTATACTTTGCTCTAGATGGTATAGTAGTTAGAGTACTGGGCCTGGAATCAGGGAGACCAATTTTCCTGAATTCCTTGCTAATTGTGTGACCTTGGACAAGTCACTTCATCAGACTGCCTCAGTTTCCTTATGGGTAATATGAGCTGGAGAAGAAAATAACAATCCATTCCAGTATTTCTGCCAAGAAAACCCCAAATGGCATCATGAAGAGTCAGATACTACTGAAATATGATTGAACAACAACAAATACTTCAGTTCCTGGTTCTACAGACCCTGGGTTTGTTCTGTACTAGTTACTATTCTCAAAAAAGGTAACCTTGCTGCCAACAGAACTCAATGCAATTGGCAACAACGCAAAAAGAAGCTGAAAATTGGGAGGAAAAATGGGTTCCCTTCTCTGGCATGATTTTGAAGGCTAGAAGCCAGGAACAAAGCCAAGAAGAGAATGATGGCAGATCAGTCTGGGTCCCTCCATAAAATGGAGACTCTAGGAGGAGCTCACCAGTGGGAGAAGGGGAAGAGCTTACAGAGATACTCCAAATTGAGTAACCTCTCCAGAAATTAACAGGCGGTCTTTCTTTGCTGGCATTTATTTCATTCCATACTAAAGATGGAAAATCCATTTGTTGGTACTTAATGTTTAAGAAGGAAGATAGGTCTTTGATATAGAATGGGATGTATATATTAAATATAGCTAGGTTTCTTCACCTGAGAAGAAATGATGTAGTCCTTATGGATTCAAATATCAGCATGGAATGGGAAAGAAAGGAGTTGGGAAAAGAAGTCAGAATGATAGCAACAGTGAGAGAGAGGGGCAACATGGTGGCTTTGGAGTCAGGAAGACTCAGGACATACCCTCATTGTGTGACTATAGGAATTATGGGATTATAAGAATCATTAGACCTGGTAGGGACCTTAGAAAAATCCATTCCCCTAATTTTATTGAGGAAGAAACTGAGTTCAGAGAAATTAAGCATTTTGTTCATGATGCTACAGATAGACACATGTGACTAGATATTTATTTTATTATATCCTTTGATCCCTGGTTCTCTAGACACTGGATTTGTGCTATTCCAGTTTTCTGTTCTCACAGAAAGATATCTTTATTGCCAATAGAATAACACGGATATGGTAAGAATATGGCAGAAGCCCAAGGATGGAGCTGTTATTGAGCAGTTAAGGACCTAAAAAAAAGTGACTGAAAATAACCTTTCTAAAGACAGAGTAGGAGACAGTGTGGTATAATTGTTGAATTATCGATAAGAGGACATGGGTTCAAATTCCTACACTATAACTAACTACTTGTGTGGCTTTGGGAAAAACAGATTCTCTTTCTAGGATTCAGTTTTTAAAGCTGGAAAATGAGAGTTGATCTAGATGACTTCTAAGGTCCTTTCTTTTATGATCTACTCAAAAGCCTCTGATGCCCTCTAGTGGATAATTCCCTGTTGAGTAGTCCAGTGCTCTGACCAATAGGCTGCACAGTCTTATATTTACTTAGTGTCTTATTAATTCCCTAAGTAAGAAATCTAAGCAATTCACAATACTTGTTTATAAGAGATAGAAACAGAGATAGTTATGTGAGATAAAGAGAAACATATAAAATTCAGAGGAAGATATAATCAAGGTGACAATTCCCACTTTATTTCCCCATGGTTAGTTTTCTTTTTAAAATTTAATTTTTTTTCGCTCTATCTGATCTAAAACTATATTATAAAGCAGCAAAATAAGAAATAGACTAGTTGATCAGTGAAATAGGTTAGGTTCGCAGAACAAAATAGTCAAAACTATAGCAATTTAGTGTTTGACAAACACAAAAGACTCCAACTTTGGAGATGAGAATTAACTATTTGACAAAAACTGCTGGGAAAATTGGAAATTAGTATAGCAGAAACTGGGCATTAACCCATACTTAACACTGTACACCAAGAAAAGATCAAAATGGGTTCATGATCTAGGCATAAAGAATGAGATTATAAATAAATTAGAATAATACAGGATAATTTACCTCTCAGACCTGTGGAAGAGGAAGGGATTTGTGACCAAAGAAGAACTAGAGATTATTAATCACAAAATAGAAAATTTTGATTATATCAAGTTAAAAAGTTTTTGTACTAACAAAATTAATGCAGACAAGATTAGAAGGGAAGCAACAAATTGGGAAAACATCTTCACAGTTTAAAGGCCTCATTTCCAAAATATATAGAGAATTGACTCTAATTTATAAGAAATCAAGCCATTCTCCAATTGATAAATGATCAAAGGATATGAACAGACAATTTTCAGATGATGAAATTGAAACTATTACCACTCATATGAAAAGATGCTCCAAATCACTATTGATCAGAGAAATGCAAATTAAGACAACTCTGAGATACCACTACACACTGTCAGATTGGCTAAGATGACAGGAAAAAATAATGATGAATGTTGGAGCAGGTGTGGGAAAACAGGGACACTGATACATTGTTGGTGGAGTTGTGAATACATCCAGCCATTCTGGAGAGCGATTTGGAATTATGCCCAAAAAGTTATCAAACTGTACATACCCTTTGATCCAGCAGTGATACTACTGGGCTTACATCCCAAAGAGATACTAAAGAAGGGAAAGGGACCTGTATGTGCCAAAATGTTTGTGGCAGCCCTATTTGTAGTGGCCAGAAGCTGGAAAATGAATGGATGCCCATCAATTGGAAAATGGTTGGGTAAATTGTGGTATATGAATGTTATGGAATATTATTGTTCTGTAAGAAATGACCAGCAGGATGAATACAGAGAGACTTGGTGAGACTTACATGAACTGATGCTGAGTGAAATGACCAGGACCATTATATACTTCATTATATACTATTATATATATACATTATATATATATCATTATATACTTGTATTATATATTATATATATACACAAGTTATTATATATATATATATAATAACTTGTATTATATATTATATATACATTACATATACATTATACAGATACATTATACATATACATATACAGTATACAGATACTTCAACAACGATACTGTATGAGGATGTATTCTGATGGAAGTGGATTTCTTCGACAAAGAGACCTAATTCAGTTTCAATTGATCAGTGATGGACAAAAGCAGCTACATTCAAAGAAAGAACACTGGGAAATGAATGTAAACTGTTTGCATTTTTGTTTTTCTTTCCAGGTTATTTTTACCTTCTTTCTAAATCCAATTTTTCTTGTGTAACAAGTCATATGTCTAAATATGTATACATATGTTGTATTTAACATATACTTTGACATATTTAACATGTATGGGACTACCTGCCATCTAGGGGAGGGGGTGGAAGGAAGGAGAGGAAAAGTTGGAACAGAAGTTTTTGCAGGGGTCAATGTTGAAAAATTACCCACACATACGTTTTGTCAATAAAAAGCTATAATAAAAAAACCAAAAAATTAATTTTTTTCAATAACAAAATTACATATTCTCTTTCCTGTCTTCACTCAAAAAAAAAGAAAAACAAAACCCTTGGAACAAATATACATAGTCAAGCAAAATAAATCTCCTTGTTGTGCATGTCCAAAAGATATGTCTCATTCTGCACTGAGTCTATCATTTATCTTGCCAGGAGGATGGGGGAGCATTTTTTATTAGTCCTCTGGAATCATAGTTAATCATTGCATTGTTCAGGCTTCTTAAATTTTTCAAAGTTTTTTTTTTTTTTAAACAAAGTTGTTATTATATAAATTGTTGTCCTGGTTCTGTTCACTTCAGTCTGCATTAATTCATATAAGTTTTCTCAGGTTTCTCCAATACCTCTCCTTCATAATTTATTAATGAACAATAACAATTTTATCACATTCATACATAATAATTTGTCCAGCCATTCCCTGGTCAATGGATGTTCCCTTAGTTTCTAGTTCCTTGCTACTACAAAAAACTGTTATAAATATTTTTGTGTATGTAGAGTTCTTTTCTTTTGGATCTCTTTGGGAGTGTTAAGACCCAATAGTGTTACTGCTGAATTAAGAAGTATGTGTAGTTTGTGTTTTTTGACCACTTTTACAAATCGTTACAATTTAAAAAATTTGCAAATATGTCATTTAGTTCAAACACACACTCAATGCTACAATTCTAAAACATTGCTGAAAAGTGGTCACTCATTCTCTTCTTGACTATTTCTAGTGGTGAATTACTAACTTAGACAACCTGAAGAAACCTGTTCTATTTTTAAAAAAAAAACTAATTTTTGATATGAACTATGCTGTAAGGGCTATAAAATCATACATATTCTTGGACCTAGCAATACTACTGCTAGTTATGATTCCCCAAAAAAATTAAAAATAAAAAGGAAAAGCACCTATATGTACAAAAATATTTATAGCAGATTTTTTTTTTCAGGACAAGGAATTGGAAAATTGAGGGGATGCCCATCATTTCAGGAATGGCTGGGATTCCTCAGCCATTGTGACGTGGGATTGTGATGGAATATTATTATTCTATGGGAAATGATGAGCAAAATGCATTAATAAAAACCTGGAAAATCTTCCATGAACTCAAACAAAGTGAAATATACTGTGTATAAAGTAATAATAATGTTGCAGGATGATTGGCTGTAAGCTATTCTCAGCAATACAATGATCCATGAACTTATGATGAAAAATGCTATCTGTACCCAGAAAAAGAACTGATTGTGTCTGAATATAAATTGAAGCATACTCTTTTTTACCCTAAGGGAATTGGGGTTAAGTGACTTGCCCAGGGTCACACAGCTAGGAAGTGTTAAGTGTTTGAGATCACGCTTGAACTCAGGTCCTCCTGACTTCAGGGGTAGTGCTCTATTCACTGTGTCACCTGGGGCCCCAAAGCATACTCTTTTTAAAAAAAAAAAACCTTTATTTTTATTGAGAGTTCTTTTTGGGGGAGATCTATGTTTTCTTTCACATCATGACTTTTATGGTTTTGCATAACTTCACATGCGCCTTCTTAATAGGGATGAAGGTGGGGGTGAGGGAGAGAATCTGGAACTTAAAGGTTTTTTTTTTTTTTTTTTTTTTTAAATTTTAATCCGTTTATTTTTCTCTTTTCTTTAATAATTTTTTATTTACAAGTTATATGCATGGGTAATTCTACAGCATTGACAACTGCCAAACTTTTTGTTCCAATTTCTCCCCTCCTTCCCCCCGCCCCCTACCCCCGATGGCAGGATGCATGTCTTGATATTTTAAATATTGAACTACTGGAAGATTATAACAATAATTATGCTGTTAACTGTTGCTTCCTAAATTTTCTTTCTTTTTTTTTTTTTTTAATTTAATAGCCTTTTATTTACAGGATATATACATGGGTAACTTTACAGCATTAACAATTGCCAAACCTCTTGTTCCAATTTTCACCTCTTACCCCCACCCCTCCCTAAATGGCAGGATGACCAGTAGATGTTAAATATATTAAAATATAACTTAGATACATAATAAGTATACATGACCAAAACATTATTTTGCTGTACAAAAGAATCAGACTCTGAATTATTGTACAATTAGCTTGTGAAGGAAATCAAAAATGCAGGTGTGCATAAATATAGGGATTAGAATTCAATGTAATGGTTTTAGTCATCTCCCAGAGTTCTTTTTCTGGGTATAGCTGGTTCAGTTCATTACTGCTCCATTAGAAATGATTTGGTTGATCTTGTTGCTGAGGATGGCCTGATCCATCAGAACTGGTCATCATCTAGTATTGTTGTTGAAGTATATAATGATCTCCTGGTCCTGCTCATTTCACTCAGCATCAGTTCGTGTAAGTCTCTCCAGGCCTTTCTGAAATCATCCTGTTGGTCATTTCTTACAGAACAGTAATATTCCATAATTTTCATATACCACAATTTATTCAGCCATTCTCCAACTGATGGACATCCATTCAGTTTCAGTTTCTAGCCACTACAAAGGGCTGCCACAAACATTCGTGCACATACAGGTCCCTTTCCCTTCTTTATAATCTCTTTGGGATATAATCCCAGTAGTAACACTGCTGGATCAAAGGGTATGCACAGTTTGATAACTTTTTGAGCATAGGAACTTAAAGGTTTAAAAACATGTAAAAATTGTTTTACATCTAAGTTGAGAAAATAAAAATATTAAATTAAAAAATCTAAATTTTTTGGATACCTTTTGCTTTTTAATCACCTCCATTTCAAAATACATTCTTTCACTTCCCTTATCCAGAAAGCTTTCCCTTATAATAAAAACCAATAAAGGAAGAAAAAAACCTTACAAAATTCACCAGAATCAATCAACACTTTAACCATGTTTGACATTATATACAATATTCTACACTTAGCTCCCTCACCTCTATAGATAGGGAAAGCAAGGTAATTTTTTTTAACTGCCTTCAGAGTCATTGTAATTTTGTTGTTATTTATTTGTTTATTTATGTCTGACTCTTCATGATCCCAAGGGCCATTGCATGCCCATGGAATTTTCTTAGCAAGGACACTGGAGTGATTACTATTTCATTCTTCGGTATATTAAGGCAAACTGGCTTACCCAGTTTGTGAGTGCCTGAAACTGGATTGAACTCCGGTCTTCTTGACTCTAGGTCTAGCATTCTATTCACTGAGCCATCTAAATTGCCTCCTCTAACCATTTACATTATTTTAGTATTGTGCATGTGTATTGTTTTCCTGATTTTTGCTTACTCCACTTAGCATCGGTTCATTTAAGTTTATCATGCTTTCCTGTATACATCACATCCACCATTTTTTACAGCACAGTAATGTTCCATTGAATTCATATATTTGCTCAGTCATTCCCTAGATGATGTTTATAAGCATGGTGTGCTAGATCGTGATGGACTTGCAAAGGAAGGCTTGGGTTTAAACTCCATTTTTGTCCCTTACTAACTATATGACTCCTGGGAAAGTCACTTAAAGTCTCTGAACCTCAGTTTCCTTATTTGTTAAATGAAATAGTTAGAAGAATAGAGGATTTAAAAGAGTTCTTACATCTCTAAATGCACAAAACTTTGTTTTTAGTTCTTTTAGTGCAGCACCTTATATAGAATAGGCACTTAACAGTTTGTTAAATTGAATTAAATTCATCTGACAGTTCTTCAACAATCTGGAGCTAGGGTCATGGCTCCCCTGAGACTTCTTTGCTCCAGGACAAATACTCCTGATCTTCAGTCCCCTCACCTTCCTGGCTGCTCCAATTCATCAGTGTCCTACTTAAGTGTTGCATGCAGATCTGAACACAATGCTTTAGATGTCATCTGACTGGAGAGGAGGACTGTCAGCTTCCTCTTTCTGCATCTTATACTTCCATCAATGCAGGCAAACATCACATTAGCTTTGGGGGCCGCCGTGTCACGCTGTTGATTCATATTGAGCTTGTCAGAACTGGGCTTGTAAGGATGGTTGACCTGCTGGTGACCACTAAGCAAACATGACATGCCAAGTGGCCAGGGGTTTTATAGAAGCACTTTGGAAAACATCCCTGTGGTTAGCTGAGGTCTAAGCACAGTTAGATCAATAGACTGCCGGGTATAATGGCACTAGAGGAATCTTCCTCACAGACCTGGAGATGACTTCCAAAGTTCTTCTGGCTACAACAGACCTTCTTCTTCTTCTTTTTTTTTTAATAGCCTTTTGTTTACAGGTTATATGTATGGGTAACTTTACAGCATTGACAATTGCCAAACCTCTTGTTCCAATTTTTCCCCTCCTTCTCCCACCCCCTCCCCCAGATGGCTGGATGACCAGTAGATGTTAAATATATTAAAATATAAATTAGATACACAATAAGTATATATGACCAAACCGTTATTTTGCTGTACAAAAAGAATCGGACTCTGAAATATTGTACAATTAGTCTGTGAAGGAAATCAAAAATGCAGGTGGGCAAAAATATAGGGATTGGGAATTCAATGTAATGGTTCTTAGTCATCTTCCAGAGTTCTTTTGCTGGGCATAGCTGGTTCAGTTCATTACTGCTCTATTGGAACTGATTTGGTTCATCTCATTGCTGAGGAATTGGTCATCATACAGTATTGTTGTTGAAGTATATAATGATCTCTTGGCCCTGCTCATTTCACTCAGCATCAGTAGTGTAGGTCTCTCCAGGCCTTTCTGAAATAATCCTGCTGGTCATTTCTTATAGAACAATAATATTCCATAATATTCATATACCACAATTTATTCAGCCATTCTCCAATTGATGGACATCCATTCAGTTTCCAGTTTCTGGCCACTACAAACAAGGCTGCCACAAACATTTTGGCACATACAGGTCCCTTTCCCTTCTTTATGATTTCTTTGGGATTTAAGCCCAGTAGTAACACTGCTGGATCAAAGGGTATGCACAGTTTGATAACTTTTTGAGCATAGTTCCAAATTGCTCTCCAGAATGGTACAACAGACCTTCTTGACCATTTTTTTGTGTCATGGACTCCATTGGGTGACTGGTGAAGCCTATGATCTCCTCAGAATAATGTTTTTAAATAAAAAAAATAAAGCACATAGAATTATAAAGGAAACTACTTTTATTAAAACATAATTCTCAAAATTTATATTTTTTAAAGTTCATGGGCCTCAGATGAACAACCTAGTGATATTTTCAGCCTTTGGGAGAATTCACATGGCGCTTCCTCATTTCTTTTTTTTTTTTTCTATTTCCATTCTTTTCTCATTTTTCTCTTTATTCTTTCTTTCTCTTTCATCATTTTCTCTCTGTCCTTTCCCTCCCTCCCTCCCTCTCTTCCTTTCTTCCTTCCTTCTTTCCTTCCTTCCTTCCTTCCTTCCTTCCTTCCTTCCTTCCTTCCTTCCTTCCTTCCTCCCTCCATCTCTCCTTCCTTCCTTCCTTCCTTTCTTTCTTTCTTCCCTCTTTCCCACCTTTCCTTCTTTCTTTCCTTCCTTCTCACCTTTCCTTCCTTCCTTCCTTCCTTCTTTCCCACCTCTCCTTCCTTCCTTTCTTCCTTCTTTCCTTCCTTCCTTTCTCCAACTCTCCTTCCCACCTTTCCTTCCTTCCTTTCTTCCTTCCTTCCTTCCTTCCTTCCTTCCTTCCTTCCTTCCTTCCTTCCTTCCTTCCTTCTTTCCTTCCTTCCTTCCTTCCTTTCTCCAACTCTCCTCCCCACCTTTCCTTCATTCCTTCCTTCCTTCCTTAATTCCTTCCTACTTTCCTTCCTTCCTACCTTTCTTTCTTTCCTCCCTCCCTCCCTCCCTCCCTCCCTCCCTCCCTCCCTCTCTTCTTTCCTTCCTCCCTTCTTTTTTTTTTAGGTACAGGATCATGTATCCACTTTCACATAGCTGTCAAACAAATTCTCTTTTCTTTTTAAAGAGTTATGCTATATTTATTTTAACATTCATTTAATTTTTTTGAGTTCCCAATTCTTTCCTTCTCTTCAACTATTTTCCCACCCATTGAGAAAGTAAGCAATATGATGTCAGTTATACATATGAAGTCATATAAAACATATTGCCATGCTGTAGAAAATAGTTAGTGAAAAATGTATGTTTCAGTCTATATTCAGATTTTATCAATTCTCTCTCTGGTAGGTTGGAGTCAAAGTATAGTGAGCTTTCAGTGCCAGAGTTCAGGTTTTATGCTTTCTTCCATAGTCAAAGAAAAATCACTGGAGTTTTTTCAGTACAGGAGTAACATGAGTGGCAAAGTTAATCAAACATCATTATGGAAGATATGTCAGAGAGGGGGTTGAGTGAGTGCAAGAAGACTATTAGGAGATAAGGGAAGATGAAGGTTTGAACCAAAATTGTTTTTTTTCTTTAAAAACAATTAAAAAAAGAAGTAGTCAGGGAAGGGGTAAGAATGCCATGATAACAGAATTGTGAAAGGCGCAGGAAGAAAATTTATAAGAAGGATGTGGTTTCAAATGCCACAGAAAGGTAAAGAAGGATGAGTATCAAAAAACAGTATTGTTTTTTTGAAACTAGAAATATCATTGGTGTATTTGGACAACAGTACTCCAGTGGGCTAAACGGCTCCAGTTCTATCATATTTTCATATGATATGTGTATGAATAGAGGAGTGAGCCCCACATGTAGTTAGGACTGCATGTGTAATGGAGAGGCTATTGTAGAGAATGTGACTCAAAAGGAGGCACAATAGACATCTCTAGGCCTCTTCTTCCTCTGTCTTTCTTTAATGAACACTTGGGCTGGAAACTACCACTCTGCTCTTTACAGAGGGAGAGGGAGTACCAGGCTAGAAGTACATCTATATTTTCCTTTAATATTGCCCATCTAGGGCAAAGCGTTTTAAATTGTGGGCTTAAAAACTCATATGGGAGTGGTAGTCACAAAATTGTGATTTGTTATCAGTAAATGTTTGATTTGTATGGCAAAAAATATACTTTTTATATACCTATTTATCTGGGTTTGTGTAAAAATTTCCTGGTTGAAAAGAGATTGTGAGTGGAAAAAGTTTAAGAAGCCCTGATCTAGGGGATATCAGTGGGTTCCATCTAACTTTTGATCCCATTGTTATTTTGGGGAGGAAGACTCCAAGCTCCATATCCAAGGATTGACCCCTTCCTCATCAATACCAGTTCCATATTGGATATTCATAGAAAACAACTCAGAAGAGCATTTTTCCAAATCAGAGCAAATCAGAGAAGGTATACATCGGAAGATGGATACTAGATAATATAGAGTGAAGAAGTTCTCTCATTGGTAGTGAGATAATGCAGCTCATCTAAAACCTACATCTCACTCAAGGGGAAACTTCCCAAAGTCTCTAGTGTAGCAAGCTGAAAATAGGGCTATGATAGAAATTGCTTGCTCCTCTCATGTCTTACCAGTCATTTCTTTCAGCAATCTCAAGTGAGATTGATGTCTTCCATCTTTTTTCCCCTCAAAATTAGAATCCAGGAGCTTCTCAAATGTGTCCCCCAAAGAGGGACTGGCTAAGAAATGCTCTTCATGCCAGATAGGGCCTTCATCTCCATCAATAAGGAAAGGGTTTAATGCCAATGGGTCTTGAAACAAGGATTACATTTGGTTTCTAGTCCCTTCATTATATGAATTGCCTTGATTTGGACGTGACCCAGACAGATGGCTTGTGTTGGCAATGAGAAGCATGCTCCTGTGGTGGAAAGGACCTTGAATTGGGCAGGGGGTGGGGGCAAATCTGTGTTCTCATCTTGGCTCTGCCAGTAACTAGCAGTGTTAGTTTGGGCAAATCACTCCATCTCTCTTTCTTTAGTTTCTTCATCATAAAAATGTTGGGGGGGATGGGGGAGATTGTATCTGGACCTATACTGTGTGGATTAGGTGAGTTTAAGACTTAGTACTTTTCTTCTTTCTTGTTACATGTAGTGTAACCTAAAAACCATGGTGTGGGAGGCAATTCAGTATAGTGAATAAAATGTTGGATTTGACCTTGAAGACAGGAAAACTTGAGTTTAAATGCCACTTTGGTAACTTGCTTTGGAAAATGATGGATCAGTGGACTAAATACTTCCAGTTGACTAGTGTGCAACTCATTTACCCTTTCCCAGCCTCAGTTTTTTCATTTGTAAAATGAAGAAATTGGATTTGATGGCCTCTAAATTCCCTTTTATCTTTAAGTTTTATGATGCTGCAATTCTATGTTCTTGTTAAGGAATCTTTAGAGCTGCTGCCCTTTGTGAAACAAATAAAAAAAAATAAACACAAAACCCAACATGATAGCTCACATACTACAAAACTGTGTTCAACATCAACTTCATCTAGTTCTCTTTTTAAAAAAAATCTTTTCACAATGCAACAAGAGGCCAGTGTTTTCTTCTTTTTTCCAACTTTGCTCATTATGAGATTTAAGGCTCCAACATCTCATAGGACCTGAATTTCTGGAACCACAGTCAATGGTCTTTGGGGTGTCAATCAACCTTACTGTTACAGAATCAGCCACGGCTGCCAAACTGTTTATTGCTCTGTCCTGGCAAGTTCCCAGAGGACGATGACATGATGGAAAGATGCATAGGCCAGGGGACTGTCACTTGAATAATGCTGCAGAATATTGCTAATGTTATTCTGTTCTGTTATTCTGATGTGTGAGAGTCACACTGGAACTGGGCCCTGGAAGCAGGGAACGTACCTGTCAGCTCCTGCTGCTCCTCAAACACCAATGCTCTGTTCAAGCCAGGATGATTTTATTGTCTACTGAGTAGACCATGCTCATTTTTATCCTAATATATATTCTTTTTTTTTTTTTTTTGCTGAGGCAATTGGGGTTAAGTGACTTGCCCAGGGTCACATCGCTAAGAAGTATATCAAGTGTCTGAGGCTAGATTTGAACTTGGGTCTTCTTGACTTCAGGGCTGGTGTTCTATCCATTGCACCACTGTAATATATATTTTTAGCATGGCATGCATATTAAAGTGCTAATTGTTGAGTTAGGAAGACTTAGAATTATATATTTTTTCAGAAACTTATAGGCTGGACATGATTGGACAAAATATTTAAAATGCTCTAGTCTCAAGGAAGATAATAAAAACTGTAAAGTATATTGCAAACCTTAAAATGCTATATATATATATATATATATATATATATATATACTTACCATCATCATCATCATCATCATTATCATCAATAACATGAAGATTAAAGTAGCATCTCCTTCAAAGGATTGCTTTGAAGATCAAGGGACTTTGCAAACTTTTATCCCTGTGATGTGGAAACAGCCATGTGGCACAATGGATAGAATCTGAGACCTAGAATCAGGAAGATCTAAATTCAAATGTGGTTTAAGACACTTAATCATTCTAGGCAACTAGGCAATTCCCTTAAATTGTATCTGCCTCAGTTTTCTCATCATTGAAATGAGAGTAATAATACCAACACCTTTTTCACAGGGTTGCTATGAAAATACAATGAGATATTGTAAAGGGCTTCTTTGCAAGCCTTAAAGGGCTACACAAACGGAAGTTATAATCATTATTATTTACCTGTATGCTTACTGTCTGACTATTCAAATCCTATTCATTCTTTGGAGTCTAGCTAAACTGCAGAAAACAGGCTCTCAGGAGACTTGGGTTCTAGTCTTATTTCTTCCACTTTGGATAAACTACTTTATTTTTCTGAAACTCTGATCTTGCCTCATTTATGAATGATTCTGATGAGGCATCACCTATTTTGGATCTTCAGTTCTTATCCACTGAAGGGTCTCCATTTGGAACCTGAAACTGGAGAAACTAAAGCTACTAAGGTTCCTTTCACAGCACAATCTTCATTTCCACCATTATCATTAGTTCACTTGTTCCCTGTTCCTATTGCCTGAGGCTGACACCATGGACAGAGACACTTTTATACCAACATTCTATTTAGAAACTAGGACTGATTTAGACTTTGGGCTTCCACCTTCTGCCTGCTTCTCCTAACTTTTATTTTGTAACTTCCTTCTTTATTTTATAATTCTTGTGATTCTTAGTTACTATCTGCTAAATGGAACCCCCCCCCCCTTCCCACTGTGCTACCTCTCCTTGAATTGTCATCCCAATCTAGCCCATTTCTGCTTTTCCTGTCCCATTCATTCTTTGCTTTCCCTTCTTTGGTATCTTCTACATTGCCATTTGTTCAGGTCACACTGAAGTAAGATTTAAACCCAGAACCCTCTACTACAGAGTCAGCACTTTTCCCACTATACTGTACTGTCTGTCCATCATAGCCCTTGTTCTCATGCTTTCCTCAGTAATTTTAAAGATTCTTAGAATGCTCTTCCCAGTTCATCATCAGCCTCCCTATTTCCATGTCTCTTTGACCATAGTCACCACAGAATGGCTACATCTTGAATCTCATCATCATCTAAATCTATTCTACTTCCAAGATTTTGAATGCTGAATTTTCCCTTTCATCACAATTTCTGTCTTTTTCTCCTATGACTTCACTCCCTCTTCTGTTCATCCTCACTACAATCTCTAAATGCATAGTTCCTCCTGGTTCTTCCATCCTTATTTGATTCCCTTTAGAATCTTGTCCCTATGGTGAGATACTTTAAAAAATAGTACCCTTCCTTCTTGAATTCTTTAATCCCATCATGCTGTGTGTACAGCTTGCTAATCATGCTAATTCATCATCATCACCCATCTTTGTTCCAATCTGCTGAGTTCTGCTGGACTAAGGAAGTCAATGTGTGCATAGAGGCTGGTGGTCTAGGGAATAAAGCAGTAATTCAAGAAGATCTGGGTTAAAATCCTGCCTCAGATACTTAATAGATGTGTGACCTGGGACATGCCATTTATTATCTCTGTGTTTCAATTTTCTCATCTATAAAATAAGCAGTTTGAACTTAATCACCTTTTCATGCTTTAAATTCAAACTATGCTAAATAAGCCCACTCCAAAGTCATATTATTTAATCCAATTGGACTCTTATTTTTGTATAACAATCTTTTTATTCATTACTTATCTCACTTCTTTCAGTGAATGTTCCAAATGTTTTATTTCTCAAGCCCCCACTACTACCCATCTTCCACTCCCAGTGGATGATCTCATCCACTGTTTTACAGAAGAAAAATCAAGGTCATCTCTGGTGAGCTTTCTTTCCTGCTTTTAGGGTTTTTGCTGAGGCAATTGGGATTAAGTGACTTGCCCAGGGTCACACAGCTAGGAAATGTTAAATGTCTGAGGTCAGATTTGAACTCAGGTCCTCCTGACTTCAAGGCTGGTGCTCTAGCTTTCTTTCCTTCTTATTCCATAAGTCAGAGCCTTGATGTCATTACTCACCCTTATTGTTGGCTCCGTTTCCTTTCAACTCCTTTGAGAGATTGATCTGTTGATTGTTATCTAATCTTTCCTTAGCTGCTCAGTCCTTTCCCATTGTCTAAAGATATGGGTCTCTCCTAAGTATAAAATTCCTCTCTGTCACACCTGAAACTATCATCCCATATCTTTATTTTCACTGCTAAACTTCTAGGAATCTAAGTTCATCATTTCCACTTCCTCACCATTCCTCCAGCCCTTGAAGTTTTGATTCCAACATTCTCCTGAAATTTCTCTCTGGAAAGTCACTGATGATCCATTAGCTGCTAAATCTGATACATGGTCTTTTTTTTTTTTTTTTTTTTCAGGACTCTCCCCCTTGACCTTTCTGCAGTATCTTCTTGAATATTGTCTTCCAACTTGATTCTTACAGTTTTCTCTTCACTTGTCTAACCACTTCCTAGTCTCTTTAACTAGTTCATTATCCATCTCTTGATTAATCATACAAGTCTCCCAAAATTCTATCCTGGGGCTCTCCTGTCTTTTTACTCTGCCTTGGTCCTGTCTCCCATTCACTTGCATGGATTCAATTATCACCCACATAATAATGATAATTGCTGTTGTTATTTAGTTGCTTTAGTCATTTCTAACACTTTGTGACTTCATTGGGGTTTCTTGGCAAAGATCCTATAGTGGTTTGCCATTTCCTTATCCAGATCATTTTTCATAGGTGAGAAAAGAGAGGCAGACTTGTATCATATAGCTGTATTTGTCTGTAGCCAATTTTGAGTTCAGTGAGATGAATCTTCCTGACTCCAGATCTGACATTCTATTGTGTCACCTAGATGCCCCAATAATGATAATAGCTAATATTTATGTAGCACTTTGTGCCAGGCACTGTGCTAAGCACTTTACAATTATTATTTCATTTGATTCTCACAAATAGGGTGTGATTGTTATTCACATTTTACAGATGAAGAAATTGAGGCAGGGCTTAAGTGACTTGCCCAGCATCATACAACTATTAAATATTTACGAATGAATTTGAACTCTGATCTTCCTGACTCTGGACCTGATACTTTATTCCATCCCCAGCTATCCCTTTATGCTAAGTACTTCCAAATCTATATGCTTATCTTTATTATATCCCCTGAACTTCATATTTAATTGCTCACTGGATATTTCCATCTGGATCTCTTGCCAGGATTTCAAATTCAACTTGTCCAAAATGGAAATCATCGTTTCCCTTTTACTTACCTTTCTACAAATTTTCTAAAAAATCGAATTGCTCCACCATTGGCAAGAAGCCAGTCCCAATTCCCTTTAATCTTAATGCTTTTTCTCTGAAATTACCAGTTGATCTGGTCTATATTTTGTCTTCACATAGTTAGTTGAAGTTGTATTTCCTCATTAAAAGTTGAGATCCCTAGAGGCATCCTGAAGTCAGGAGGACCTGAGTTCAAATCTGATTTCAGACACTTAAACTTCCTAGCTGTGTGACCCTGGGTAAGTCACTTAATCCCAGTTGCTTCAGCAAAAAATAAAAGTTCAGATACTTGAAAGCATGAGATATTTTCTTTTATTGTTAAAATAGTATTTTCTTTTTCCAAGTACATGCAAAAGATAGTTTTCAACATTCACTTTTGTAAAATCTTATATTCCAATTTTTTTCTCCCTCTCCTCTCCACTCCCTTCTCCTTAAGACAGCAAGAAATCTGATATAGGTTAAACATGTGCAATTCTTCTAAACATATTTCCATATTTGCCAGAGCATGAATTGTTTTCACCTTTCTTCATTTTCTCAGTGCTTGGCACAGGGCCTGGCACACCATAGGAGTTTAATAAATATTTGTTGACTGACAAACTTCTTTATATTTGTTGATGACATGACCACCCATCCTAGTTTCCTGAATTTATAACCTATAAATGAAAACATCTTAGCATTATTATAAAAACAGTTCTGAATTCGCAGATGTCCTGAAAGGGTTTCAAGGACGCTGAATTCAGAATTATTTTCATAATAATACTGTTTTCATTTTGAACATAATATCAATAGATATAATCCACAGAAATAAAAGCTCTTTGGGGGAGAAGCTCTCAATGTGAGACTATAAAGGAACCCAGATATCAACAAGTTTGAAAACTGCTGGTATAGAATATCTTTACATCCTCTCCCCTACATCTTTAGTCTTCACCTGAACTGTTGTAATAGCATTCTCATTGGTCTCCAATCCATCCTTCACAAGCTCTTTAAATAACTGTCCTATGGTACATATTACTCCCTTGCTCATTCTCTGCTGGCTCTTTTGCTTTTAGGATAAGATAAATGTAAAGGTGGGGATTGGTTTGCACCACATACAGTTTTCTCAGTCTGGTATTTAGGGCCCAGCGTGATATGACTCCAACACATTATTTCATTTTACTCCCCTTCATGTACTTGACCTTCCAGTCAAACTAGACTGCTAGCTGTTCCTTGAATTTGCCACATGACTCCCACCAGCAGTAGTATTATAAGCCAGGAAAGCAAACAAAAAAAAAATCAAAAGGACAAAGATACTAGAAGGGAGAACAAGACAGGAGGTCCCTAATCCATGTAAGCACTCAGCAATTGGTAGATCTGGGGGAGTCGCCAAAGCTTTGAAAAGCAGAGCCGAAAGATAGTCCAACAGTCAGCAGCACTAAGGGAGCAGGGGTAGGGCAGCCAGGAAATCTAGGGCACCATGCCAGTGGAAAGAATACTGATACTGGGGTATCTTGTTCTCCCAATATCACTACCTTTATTCCTTTCTCATCCTAGTGAATCAATTGCCTGACATGGGAGAGACTGGCAAAGGACCGCCCAGCATGGTGGGCCCACATCAAAGAAAGCACTGTGCTCTATGACTAAGGCAGAATCACTGTAGTTCCAAAGAAATGCAGGATGTGCAAAAAAAATTAGAGACATCTCCATCCCAAATCTTCATATAGACTATTTGTGTCTGACCTGTAGTAGAACCTTCTAAGCTCACATAGGTCTGATCAGCCACAGTCGGACACACTGTTTCTCTACCTTAACATAACAATGTCATTTTGGTGCTTTTTGAGAATAAGAAGAACAACCAACCAAAAGATCCCAGGTCTGGAAACCTACAGGCAATGGTCGTTGAAAATAGCAGGTCGAGGAGTGAATATAGAATAGACCCAATTCTCTTGTTGGAAGTGTTTTCCCTGACAAATTTTTTACTTTTGATATCTCCCATAATACCCAGCACAGTATCACACATAGAGCAGATGCTTAGTAGAAACTTGTTAAATGAATAATCAGTAGTTCATGCTTATAAAACAATTTAGTTTTCAAAATGCTTTCTTAATAACAATCTTAAGAGGCAGGTAACATGAGTATTATTGCCATTTTGTGAATAATGGTAATAATAATAGTTGGTATTTACCTAACACTTTAAGGTTTGCAAAGCACTTTACACATGTTATCTAATTGTATCCTTACAAGAATCCTGAGAGTTAGGGGCTATTATTAGCCCCCAAAGAGAGACAGTTAGTTGATTCAAGGGGTAGAGTCAGGAACACCTGGATTCAAATCTGGTCTCAGAGACCTACTACTTGTGTGGCAAATCACTCCAATATCTTGGCTAAGAAAACCTCATCTGGAGTCAGGAAGAGTTGCACATGATTGAACATTAACATGTGAGGAATTTGCTGCAGGCAGAGATTAAGTGACTTGTCCAGGATCACACAGCTAGTAAGTATTTGAAATCAGGTCTTCCAGATTCAGATCTAGTACTATTTATTATGCTATTTACTTGCTTCTAGTTGTTTAGATTTAGAGGAAGACAGAGATAAAGCTCAGAGAAATCAAGTAACTTTCTCATAGTCACAAAGCTTGTAATGGACACCGTTGGGGGTAGTCTTGGATTTTTTAAGTATATCAATCAACCTATATTGGAGGAATAAACAAAAGGAATACAAGGTGATTTTAGTGAGGACACTGGGGATGGGGTGGGATTGGGATTGGATCTAAATTTAATGCTTTTTTTTTTTTTTTTTTTTTTTTTTTTTTTTACCATTAGCTGAATGAATAAATGATGAGAACAGTTTCTCCCTAAGAAAGTTACTGGTTGCAATAAGGTCTATACTGGTTGATCCTGAGGCAACTGGTATTAATAGTTAGACTATGACTTGACCTGGTCACCATTTCAGTGGAGCCAAACAGTGGGTCTCTGTCACTTGTATTTGGGAAGGTGGCCACATTCCTTTGTGAGGGGGAATGTCTATATTGTCATTCATTCAGGGAAACCATCTCTTTGGACAGCTTGGTGATGTTCAGCTATTTCATTTGTGCTTGGTGTTCTTGCTAGGTATCAGAAGACAATCCTTAAGGTCATAGAAAGTCATTAAAAAGCCCTCTTTAACTTTAAGAGTCTATTAATTCTAATAAAGCACAGTGCTTTGTATATAAATAAACACTGAATACATGCTTCATTCATTCATTTATTGCAGTCATAACTAGGGCAAGGCAGTTGGGGCTTTTCCCAAGAGTGGAAAATTCACAGTGTTCTGAAAGTTCCTTCCTAAGGGCATGTCTTCTTCTGCCAGCTCCACTTCTGGCAGCAGCGGCTTTCCTCTTAGGGGCCGGGCTTTTAGTAGGATGCAAATTTTAGAGTGTTCCATGGTGTATTTTATCTCTCCTTTACCTGTATACCAGTAATACCTGAGGTACCTACAAATGTACCTAAGTCCCATTTCCCAATGCTTGTCCTGGTGAAAGATTGCTATTTAAGACTTAGGATGGAGACACTGTTATTCTCTGAGCTGAGACTCTTGATTTCTCTCTTGGACCTGCTTCTTTGGTTTTCCACCTAGGAACCTCACTCTGCCCCTCCCTGGCTCAAACCTACTCTTTTACTGTCTGCGTTGGGACTTTCCCAGTCCCTCTTTTTAACCAGCTGAATGTAGCCTGCCTTGGGTAGCTGTCTGCTGCCCTCTGCTGCTGCTGGTAAAACACACAGGTTCTCAACCTAGCCACAGGTCCTGTTAAACTCATTACTTGTTTTCCCTCAGGTTATATGAGCTATTTCTACTGGGATTGGGGGAAATGATGAAAAAATAAAATTTGTTTTTTTAAAGATGTCTCTTACTTCACACTCATGGAACTCTTTGGTTCCCTTCGAATTCCTCTACTGGGTAGGGAGAGGAAGGTGCTGAAGGATAATGGAAGGTACCATATAGTGGAAAGAGCTTTGACTTGAGAGTCACAGGCTCTGGGTTCCAATCTCACCACAGCTATTTATAATTTATATAGTTGTAGGCAAGCCTTCTCTGATATTTAGTTTTCTTTCTTTCTTTTCTTTTTTTAATAATTGGTTTTTATTTTCAAAATACATACAAGGATGGTTTTAACAGTCAACTTTGTAAAACCTTGCATCCCAAATCCCTCCTCCCTCTCCCCTAGACAGCCAGTAATCTAATACATATTAAACATGTGCAATTCTTCTATACACTTCTGTATTTATCAAGAAAAAAGCAAGCAAACAAAACAAAAAAGAAATGAATACTATGTTGTGATCCACATTGAGTCCTCATAGTCCTCTTTCTGGATATAGATGGCTCTCTCCATCATGAATATATTGGAATTGGCCTGAAAAGATTGAAAAGAACTATTGTTGAAAAGAACTCTGTCCATCAGAGTTGATAATCACAAAATCTTGTTGTTGCTATGTACAATGTTCTCTTGGTTCTATTCACTTCACTTAGCATCAGTTCATGTTAGTCTCTCCAGGCCTCTCTGAAGTCATCCTGCTGGTCATTTCTTACAGAACAATAATATTCCATAACATTCATATACCACAATTTTTTCAGCCATTCCCCAAACTGATGAAATCCATTCATTTTCTAGTTCCTTGACACTACGAAGAGGGCTGCTACAAACATTTTTGCATATGTTGGGTCTTTCCCCCTTTTTTATGATCTCTGGGATATAGACCCAGTAGAAACACTTCTGGATCAAAGGGATCAAACACAGTTTGATAGCTCTTTAGGCATAGTTCCAAATTGCTCTCCAGAATGGATCAGTTCACAACTCTACCAACAATACATTAATGGGACCCAGTTTTCTTGAATGAAAATGAAGAATTTGGACGATACTGGAAGTTCCTTCTAGTCTGTTGTAAATTTAGTGAGATACTATGAGCTTTTCGTTTCTGAGAGAGGCAGATTGTATTGGGATTCAATTGTGATTATAAGCTTTGGTGATAAACAGCTCTTAATGGGCAAAAAAATGTGACTGGATCACTTACCTCTAAAGCATATCTCCTCATTTAACTTGTGGATTGGGAATGAAATAAATTGGAGGCAGAGGGAAGAGGAGGAAGGTCAGAGAACAGCAACTGCCTTTGAGTCTCCTTGTATCATCATCATCCGCTCACATGAAGGGATCCATTCTGCAGGTCTGAGTTAGACCTCCAGCAGCCACTGGCAGGTGGCTCCTGTGTCATGACAAACTTGGACCCACTTGTTGGGTTTAGACCTTACTCAATCAATCATTCAATATTTATCAATTACTTATTATATGTCAGATATTGTGCTAAGCATTGCGAGTACAAAAAAAAAGTAAAAGATAGTTTCTGACTTCAAGGAATTTATAATTTAATATAAGATACAACATGTAAAGTAATACATACAAAACAAGTTTTAAACAGGAAAAATTGTTGCTATTGGTCCTTCATTCTCTAAAAGGACCAATGACATCACAGGGTGATGTCTTGATTTTAGTGTGAATTGGATTTAAGTGAGATGGAGCAGCCTCCTTCGGTTCCATAGTAATTGAAGTTCATTGATGAGATAAAAATTGAGATGGCTGGTGATGAGTGGGATGTTGGGATGTCTTTAATATTTGATCAAGCTCAAAGCTCTCCACAATGGCTGCTTCATGGATTTTGAAACAAATGGTTCTCACCTGCCCATTCTTCTGGATAAGTAACGAGGGTTGCAGACTAGTCCTAGCTGGTGCAAATCAAGTCAGATAGAGGAAAGAAGGATTAGATAAAGTGTTCTGGAAGCAAATCATAAAGCTGGACCTTCCATCTCATATCTCTAATCTGTTGCCCCATTATCTGTAGTCAGGGGTGTGCTGGAGCTGTCTTAAGTCGGCTCTTGAAAGTTGATTGTTAAATTCTCAGTGTGAACAATTATACCTCAGAAATCAGGATTTGCCACAAATCTAGGCTTGATTTATTATTTTGTTGATTGATTAAGAAAGGGTTAATAATTCATATTAAACTTAAAAGTATCTTTCACACATTTTCCTTATCTCTCAGACAAATGGTTGTTAAATATTTACCAGTTCACTCATTCTCAGAAGGTTCTCTCTTTACCTCTGCTTCCTGGAATCCTTGGATCCCTTCAAGGACTAACTCAAGGGTCACTTTCTATAAAAAGTCTTTCATACTTCCCCTCAGTCAGTATTCCCTCATGAAATTACTTTTCACGTAGTTTCTGCTTGTTTAGTCAGGAAGTCAGTCAATAAGCATTTATTAAACACCCACTATGTGCCACCACTGTTCAGTAAGGGGACAAAGATAAGTTGTTCAAATTATATGGACTTTGATTCCAGGCTAAATTCTAGAATGTGTTATTAAAGAGTAGATTATGAACCCCTTAAAAGAGAAGGGGGAATAACTTGTAAACAGGTGAAGCCTGACATAGCTTATTCTTGGTGATCCCATTCTGGGTCACAGTGCTTGAATTTCAAAATGTTCACTTTAATCCATTATTCTAACCTGCCAAAGCCTTTCTGAATCCCAATTCTGTCACCCAAGGTATTTGTTATTCTTTGGCTCTCTGAAAATTTGATCAACATGCCATTTGTGTCTCCTGCAAATGACTGACAAAAATATTGAATAGGAAACCCAAGGACAAAGACGTTCTAATAGAGGCTGCATTAATTCATTAGTTGTAGAACCAGAATTAGAATGGGACAATTGGGATTTTCCTCCAGGCACCATGGTCAGGGAGTTACTTTTCCTAGAGGGTGCCTCTTTCCTTTGCATAGTGATGTCTGATTGATTGACCTTCCCTCTTGTCTGATTTTAGACAATTACTTCCCCAGCTTTCAGTGACCATTACATTGTCTCTTAGTGGTCCTACCTTCCAACTAGGGTGGGGTTTCCCTGATGTGTTGAGTGGCCTGAGGATTCAAACTATAAGAGCAAGATGTCTGAGACTGGCAGCTAAAGTGGCCTGTGGCAAGTACTGTGTGAGATTTATCTGTCTTCCATAATAAACTTGATTGAGATAATGGAGGAAGGCAATGGGTAGTGGCAATTGTCAGTTCTTCTCTTTATCCATTATTAAACTCAAGATTATCCACTTTTTAGTTTAACATACCTTCCTTTCTCACTTTGCCGTCTAGAATTCTTCTTCAACAAAAACTAGTATTTATATAGCGCTTTAAGGTTTGCAAAGATATTTATAAATCTTATTGCATTTTACCCTCCCAAGAATGCTAAGAACAACTAGGGTTTATTGTGATCCCCATTTTACAGATGAGGAAATGGAATCATATTTAGTGACTTCTCTAGAGTTATACAACTAGTGTGTATATAAGGTCAAATTTGAACTCTTTTTCTTGATTCCAGGTTTATTGTTCTATACATTATTTACTCAGATGCTTCATTGTTGCTTTTATTGCTATCAGTCTTTCCCTTTTGTTCCATATCTCCTCTTCTTAAATACCTTTTATCTAATGCTCCCTGAAATCTAAATTTTTTTAAGACATTGGATTTTTTTGGGGCCCTCTCTAAGGCTGGATATTCCTCTCTAGCTAATATAATAGGAGGAAAAATGGGCATATTCCTTGATTCCCATTGCCACCTTCAGGCCTCTACTCTGCCACCTTACACAGCAACTCTCCTCTCTTAAATTTTTTTTTTTGCTGAGGCAATTGGGGTGAAGTGACCTGCCCAGGGTCACACAGCTAGAAAGTGTTAAGTGTCTGAGGTCGTATTTGAACTCAGGTCATCCTGACTTCAGGGCAGGTGTTCTATCCATTGCTCCACCTAGCTGCCCCTCCTCTCTTAAATTTTACTTCATTTTTTGGGTGTCCAAAAATTTCAAGTCATTTCCTTGATTTCCCTTTTTTATTATAGCTTTTTATTTACAAGATATATGCATGGGTAATTTTTCAACACTGACCCTTGCAAAACCTTCTGTTCCAACTTTTCCCTCCTTCCTCCCAACCCTTCCCCTAGATGACAGGTAGACAAATATATGTTAAATATGTTAAATGCAATATATGTATACATATTTATACAGTTATCTTGCTGCACAGGAAAAATCAGATTTTTTTTATTATAGCTTTTTATTTACAAGATATATGTATGGATAATTTTTCAGCATCGACAATTGCAAAACCCTTTGTTCCAATTTTTCCCTTCCTTCCCCCCACCCCCTCCCCCGGATGGCAGGATGATCAATACATGTTAAACATGCTAAAGTATAAGTTAAATACAATATATGTATACATGTCCAAACAGTTATTTTGCTGTACAAAAAGAAACGAACTTTGAGATAGTGTACAATTAACCTGTGAAAGAAATAAAAAATGTAGGTGACAAAAACAGAGGGACTGGGAATTCTATGTAGTGGTTCACACTCATCTCCCAGAGTTCTATCGCTGGGTGTAGCTGGTTCAGTTCATTACTGCTCTACTGGAACTGATTTGGTTCATCTCATTGCTGGAGATGGCCATGTCCATCAGAATTGGTCATCAAATAGTATTGTTGTTGAAGTAAATAATGATCTCCTGGTCCTACTCATTTCACTCATCATCAGTTCATGTAGGTCTCTCCAGGCCTTTCTGAAATCATCCTGCTGGTCATTTCTTATAGAACAATAATATTCTATAATATTCATATACCACAATTTATTCAGTCATTCTCCAATTGATGGGCATCCACTCAGTTTCCAGTTTCTGGCCACTACAAACAGGGCTGCCACAACCATTTGTGCACATACAGATCCCTTTCCCTTCTTTAGTATCTCTTTGGGATATAAGCCCAGTAGTAACACTGCTGGGTCAAAGGGTATGCACGGTTTGATAACTTTTTGAGCATAGTTCCAAATTGCTCTCCAGAATGGCTGAATGTATTCACATTTCCACCAACAATGTATCAATGTCTCAATTTTCCTATATCCCCTCCAATATACATCATTATCATTTCCTGTCATCCTAGACAATCTGAGAGATGTGTAGTGGGATCTCAGAATTGTATTAATTTGCATTTCTTTAATCAATAATGACTTGAAGCATCTTTTCATATGGCTAGAAATAGTTTCAATTTCTCCATCTGAAAATTGTTCATATCCTTTGACCATTTATCAATTGGAGAATGGCTTGATTTCTTATAAATTAGAGTCAATTTTCTTTATATTTTGGAAATGAGGCCTTTATTAGAACCTTTGACTATAAAATGTTTGCCTAGTTTATTGCTTCCCTTCTAATCTTGTCTTCATTAGTTTTGTTTGTACAAAAGCTTTTTAACTTAATATAATCAAAATTTTCTATTTTGTGATCAGTAATGATCTCTAGTTCTTCTTTGGTCACAACTTCTTTCCTCCTCCACACCTTGACCCCCCCTTTTTTTTTTTTTTTAACAAAAGTACTTATATATCCAATTTACCTCAACAACACATAGACACATAATTCAGACAGCTTCCCTATGTTTCAGAATTTCTAGTTCCTGATTAATTACCTCTCTCTGGATGATAATTATCCAGTTCCTAATCTATTATTGTTCAGCCCACATCGTTCCATACTGTCCACAAGTATGTCATGTGCCACTTTGTTAAATATCTTGCTAAAATACAATTATTACCACATTGACCATTCTTTTCACTTATTGTTTAAGTAATCCTGTTAGATAAGAAAAATGAAGTTGTAACTGGCATAAAATGAGTAAAATCCTGAATTTGGGTTCAAACTAAAGTATATAAATATTATAGTATGGGAGTGAAGGCATGGTTAAATAGAAGTTTGAATAAAAAATATTTTAGAGTACTGTAAGCTCACTATGAAAAGGTAGTTTGATATAGCAATGAACCAATCAATCAAAAAAAATTTATTAACTACTTAATGTGTTTTAGACACTTTGTACTAGGATTATACAAGAAAATAGTCCCTGTTCTCTTGGAGCTTACAATCTAATGAAGGAGATAACACAAAAAGAACTATGTCCAAATAAGATATATGTAGGAAAAATTAGAGATTGTCACCTTAGGGAAGGCTATAATAATATCGAAAAAAAAATGAGCAAAAATTTTTGAAGAAGTTGGAATAGCTGAGACTTGAGGGAATTGAGGAAAACCAGAAGGTAGAAGTGAAGAGGGAAAGAATTCCAGGCATGGGGGGACAGTCAGTGAAAATGTATAGAATTAAAATATATTTTACATACATGATCTTCATGTATGAGGAAGAGCAAGACTGGAGGTCAGTGTCCCTGGATTGCAGTATATGTGGAAAAGAGTAAGGGTTACAGAACTGAAAAATCAGGAAGGAGCCAGTTTATGAAGGACTTTAAAAGCCGAATAGATGATTTTATATTTGATCTTGGAGATAATAGTATGGAATCAATGGAGTTTATTGAATAGCTGAGTGACATAGTGGGATCTGCACTTCAGGACGATCACCTTAATATCTGAGTGGAGGATGGACCAAAATGGGAAGCAACTAGAGACAGAGAAAGACCAATAAGAAAGCAAAAGTCCAAGTGCAAGTGATCTGGGTCTGGGTCAGGAGAGTGGTAGATGTGACAGAGGAAAGAAAGGTTTATGGGAGATATTATGAAAGTAGAAACTATAAGACTTGGCAATGGATTGGGTATGAGATGTAAGAGAGTGAAAATTGAGGATAAATTTGATAAACCAGCAAATCCAGAAATGGGTGTCCAAGGAATGGAAGTCATGTTATACAAAGATTAATTTAAAGAAATGGAATATTTTTGAAGAAGAGATTTAGGATGAATGCGATTCTTTTTTTCAAGTATTAGAATGACCATTATAGAGAAGAGGGATTAGATTTGTTCTTTTCTTCTCCAGATGGCTAAAAGAGGAGAAATGAAAGGAAGTTACAGAGGAATAGATGTGGCATTGATAAAAGGAAATTTTTGTTGTTGAATTATGTTTGACTTTTTTTTTGACCCCACTTTGGGGTCTTCTTTGCAGAGATAGTGGAGTAATTTGCTATTTTCTTCTCCAATCCTTTTTTTATAGATGGGTAAACTGAGGCAAGAAAGGTTAAGTCACTTGCCAGGGTCACACAGCTAGAAAGTGTCTGAAGCTAGATTTGAACTCAGGAAGAAGAGTCTTCCTGACTTAGATATGGTGCTCTATTCGCTATTCATTCTATCACTTAGCTGTCCCACTATCAAATGCTAGCAATTAGACCTGTCCCTAATTGGGAAAGAATATATGTTGTTAAGTAGAGAAATCTCTCTCACTGAAAGTCTTCAGTCAGAAGACACTGTAGAGGGTAATACCTACTCAGAGTTGAATTAAGTAATTTCTCTGGGAATTTTAGATTCTGTGATGCTTTGAATAAGTAATGTTGTACTGCATCCCATCAATATACTACCTCTTTGACCTTCAGGATTCAAATACCCTGATGAAAAAGACCCATGAATATCTGAGCAGGGCATAACTATCATAGGACAATAAAGCTAGTTTTCCTATTTAATGGCTGGGTGGGAATAAAAACCTTTAGCAATGTTTTGGTTTTCTCTTCTTCAGCTAGGAAAAAACTGTCCTTCATTCTCTCTTCCCAGATGATTTCCTTGCGCTCAACTTGGCAGAAATCTAGAATTTCAGAGGAGGGAGAAAACTCAGAGATCATCTGATCTCATTTATATTTGAATAAAAATCTTCTATAAAACTTACTACGAAAATGGTCATCTAGGCTTTGATTAGAACCCTACATTGGGGTGGAACCCACAACCTTCAGAGTAGTATTGCTGGGTCAAAAAATATGCACAATTTAATGATTCTTTATTTCTAGCCCAAATTACCCTTTCCAGGACTGGTTTCTTAGTTCTTAGCACAATGATTGGTATTTAGTAAACCCTTTATAAATGTTTGCTCATTAATTCTTTATTTTCTATCAGTTTATTTCTTTTCATATTTTTTCTATTCATCATATTTATAATTTACTTTAGTAGAGTGATATTCCATTACATTCATGAACCACATTTTGTTTAGCTGTTCCCCAATCAATGATCATCCACTTTGTTTCCATTTCTTTGCCATTATAGAAAGTGTTACTTTAAATATTATGGTATATATGGAACCTTTCTTTTTGTTATTGACTTCCTTGAGGTATTTGCCTAGTAATGATATAACTGGATGATATGAATGGATAATTATTTACCAAAGCTTCAGATAAAACTGGCCCTGGGACTTGATTGGTAGTCCTAAATTGTGTCGAATTGAATGAACTCCTGAAAGCCTGTTATCAAATTCCCTTCCCTTCCCCCCTTCCCTCCCGTCTTCCATCCCCCTTTCCCTCCTTTCTTCCCTCCCTATCTTCCCTCCTTTCTCTCCCTTTTCCCTCCTTCCCTCCTTCTATTCTTTCCGTTCTTCCTTCTCTCCTTTCCTCCTTTTTCTCTTTCCTTCCTTCCTTCCCTCCCTCTTTTGTTCCCTCTCTCCCTCCTTTCTTCCCTCTCTTCCTCCTTTCTTCCTTCTCTCCCTACTTCCTTCCATCCCTTCTTTCCTTTTCCTCTCTCTCCTTCCTTCCTTCCTTCCTTCCTTCCTTCCTTCCTCCTTTCCTCCTTCCTTTCTTCCTCCTTTCCTCCTTTCCTTTCTTCCTTCTTTCCTTCTTTCCTTCCTTCCTTTCTTCCTTCTTTCCTTCCTTCCTTCCTCCCTTCCTCCCTTCCTCCCTTCCTCCCTTTCTTCTTCCCTCTTTCTTGCCATTCTTCTTTTTAAAATCAAAGCTTGATAAAAGAGCTGGGGCACCTTCACAACTGCTTGCCAGCTCTCTCAGAGAAGCCCAAATGACATTTGGCTCTGAGCATACATATGACATCCAGATTTCATTAGGAACTTCTGGAGTTTTCCAGATCTGAGGGGGAGCCAAGAGAAAAATGCAGCAAAAATATGCAGCTATCTCTGTACCAATGAAGTAAAATGGGTCCATAGAAACTACTCTAGGCTTTATGTTACTTGAATTTTTTGATATAACATATATGAGAAACTGAGCCATAGTGGACAGAAAGAAGGTTTTGGAATCAGGAAGTTCAGTCTTTGAAGTATTAGCTATGTAACTGTGGAGAAGTTACTTTGCTTCTCTGTGTTTCCAGTAACTTCCTGGGACTAATTTTCTAAATCATAATTGGCTTGTGATCTGTAGTGGTGGAAGACTTTCCCAAACTGGGATATTCCCTCACTCTGAAAGAATCATAGATTTTCTATGTATTAAAAAATAATACACATACACATACACACATACATATACACACACATATTTGCCTATATAATAACATGTACTTTTGTGTTTTATTGCATAGAGAACTGACTTAAGAGTCAAGAAGATGCTGAGTTCAAGTCTCATCAGTGAAACTCTGGCACAAAGCTTGTCTCATAGTAAATATAGAAAAAATATTTATTTCTCTTTGAAAAATGTAACTTTCTTCACTATAGTCAGCCTCTTAACAATCCCAGGCAGCTTTCTAAAATTGTAAATTGCAAAACGGGTTATCTAATTCCAATTCTTTTTTACTCCAGGAGTTCCCAAGACTGACATTACAGGTCAGAACATAGAACAAAAATCTTAAATAGAAAGAAAAGTCAAATTTGCATTGAAAATGCTACCCTGTGAAGTAAAGATTTTTTTTTTTAACACTCTTTAATTATCTCAGGTAGTGCCTCTTCAGAAAAGGCAGTAGAGGGGGTAGAAACTTAAATCACTGAGGTATGTCCACTTTGTGAACATGGACAGAAGAAGGCGCTAAAAAGAAACTATCTTGTAAGCATATTACTCTTCCTGGTGCAACAGCTGTTATCCTTTTGATTTAAGCATCTCTCTCTGGTGATCATGTGTCAGTTGGGCTGTTTCCCCTAGCAGGCCATGGGAGTTAGTTATGGTGTGATTTCTATGAGCTCCCCAGGCCTTAGAGTCACTTAGTTTTGGGACCTAAGAAATCTTGTTTCCCACCATGGCTGAGTATTCTCATTCCCAGCAGGCCTTATGTTGAAAATTTCTTGTGTCTCTATGGTTATCCTGGTGACACTTATTGTTGTCTCAGCTTCACTGAAAATGATTCTCTGTATTATGAAGAGAGTCCATTGGTTTGTGTTCACTATTGAGTTAGGAGGAGAATCTGGTGACCAGCTAGAGTTGGTCATGATTGTTTGGGGAGAGACAGTGATTGAGATCAGCATATACCCTGCTGGTGCATTTGCATGGTTGCAAATGTATGATTTGAGGGTCATGTCATTCTCATCCTTGTGATCTATTTTTTAAGCAAGTTATCTCAGTTATTGTGTATCAAAGTGAAAAGAAATCTGAAAAATATTAGTTTTTTTTCATTTCAGTGTAGAAAATTGCCAGAAATGTTTAAAATTAGATGGATACAAATGCAATAATGATAATAGTAATAGTACCTTACATTTCTAAAGCGATTCACTGTTACAAAGTGCTTTTACATACATGATCTCATTTTATTTTCACAACTACAATGTGAAGTTGGTAGAACTAATATTATTATTCCAATTGTGGAAAGGGAAGGCCTGATGTAGGCCAAATCTCATTAATAATAAGTCATCTTAGTAACTATAATTTTTTTAAACACTAAAACATACTATAATCACAGATGATTCAAGCTAAAATGACTCTTAGAGATCAAGTTGTTTTATTTCACAGATGGAGAAACTGAGTCACAAAATGTGAAGTGACTTACCAATTTTATTTCACAACCATCAACAGTAATTTGTATTCTGAGACTATGGTTAGCTCAGATACTAGAATCATCCATAGATACAAATATACATTATTACGTGGCAAAAATTCAGTCTAACATTGTGTATTTTTTAATGTAAAACATTTCCACATTGGTCATGTTATGAAAGAAGAAATATAACAAAAGAAAAAACCCACAAAAATGAAAAAAATGAAAATAGTATGCTTCTCTCTGCATTGAGACTCCATCTGTTCTTTCTTTCAATGTGGATAGCATTTTTTATCATAAGTCTTTTGGAATTGTCTTGGATCATTGTATTGCTGAGAAGAGCTAAGTCTATCCTAATTGATCTTTGTACAATGTTGCTTTTACTGTGTACAATGTTTTTTTGGCTCTGCTCACTTCACTCAGAATCACTTCATGTAAGTTTGTCTGAAATCCAAACTATAACTAATATAAGAATTCCTTGTACAACATGTCCAGCTAGTGATCATTCAGCCTTGTATAGAAGACATATTATGAATTCTCCAGGGGCAGCACATTCCAATTTGGGACATCTCTTATTGTTAGGAAATTTTTCTATGACATCGAGACTAAATCTATCTCTTATTCAGTCTTTTTAGTTCTTCCCTCTGGGAACACTTCTAGTATCTCTTCCACATAACAGTTCAGATATTTGAAGCTAAACCTTGCCCAAATCTTCTCTTTTTTCCAAGCTGAACACTCCCTTCTCCTTTAACCCTAGTAACATGTTGTCTCTCGTCCTAGCATCCTAAGTTGCTTTTCTCTGAATCCAGTACTATCTATCAATATCATTCCTAAAATGTGGCACCCAGAAGTTAACATAATACTCAGATATGGTCTGATCAAGGAGTATTCTTATAGAGGCAACATTACCTTTCTGATCCTGGAACTGTGCCTCTCAATGCTAGTTTGTGACTTCCATATCACTCAGTTTACAGATATTGAGATGCCCAGACTTTTTTCCATACAAAGTCTCCTCTACTCATGCCTTCCCATCCTGTCCTTGTGAAATTTATTTTTTCAAACACTGGTGTGGAACTTTACATTTGTCCTTGTAACATTCCACTTTTTCAGGTTTTACCCATTGTCCCAGTCTAAGTCTTTTTGCATCCTGACTCTTTCCTGCAACTTATTAGGTAGTTCTTTGAACTTCAAAAAACCTCAACAGATGTTTGGGAATCCCCATCGTTACAATGTCATAGTTCCCTGCTAGGTTTGTGACCTGTTTCCTGAGCTCCCTCTCTATTCTTCTTTCTGCTCAAGTGAGAAGTCCTATTTTCCTGAAAAGGGGGTCTGGCAAATACAAATAGCAAATTTGCTCTCTCAGTCAATGTGGAGAAGATGAGGCTTTTACTTCCAGAAGAGTTATGATGTTGTATTACGACAATATTATTTCCACTTCTCTCTTGGTTGATCTTCACTCAAATACTTACCATTATGCTTTCTTTCTTAGCTTCCTTGATTACTTCATGTGAATATATTTCCTTAAAAATATATAATGTTAACTGGCCAAACCTTTATCTATTCAACTTTCTTTTGGGCACACATTTCCAGAGCCAAATTCAAATAATGAGTCCCTTCCTATCAGGGGGTAGTGAGTGGTCGAATTCACCTGTTTGGATAAATCCCTATCATTCACCCTGTTTATTATATTTTGTGAAGGTGTTCATAGACATTGGTAGCTTTGGGTTTTCCTGTCGACTCTGTTATAGATATCATCTATAGTATTATTTATTATAATTACATATTATTTATAAGCCTTAAACCTATCAGTGAATTAGGGGGGTATCTATTTCAAGCATATGAATACTATCCCTGGCAAAATGGGTAGAGAAGAAGAATTTGTTCCAATGGCTATGAAGGAAGATGAAGTAAGTACTGTGAAGTACTTCAGACTTGGTCAGACTTCAAAGACACCAAGGTTATCCACTGCATCCCCAGTTATCCCCAGTTGTCCTGTTACTGGACTTTGATGACTCTGGAACAGAGAGTGAAGTTGATGATTATATGCAATTTTGCCGTGCCCAAATCCATTTTACCCACAAGTCAAGATGTCACCTGGTCCTCTTTGAAAACAAAGGACAAACAACAGTAACAACATTTCTTTACTGCTATTTTTTCTTTTCTATTAAATCTGAAGCAGTGGCTTCATTCTAAAAGTCCCCAGTGGAAGACAGGAAAACAAATCAATATTTAAATGAACAAGACTCATTCACAAATTGGTATGTGAGAGAAAAGTCAAAGCTTATGCAATAATTCAAAAGCAGAAATCCAAAGCTAGTTTAAGTCCTAATGTAGAATTGTGCTGGTAAATATTTAACAGCTGCTCTCTGTAAAGAATTAATCATGACACTTTTAAGTTTTGTTGTTATTAGTTTTTTCAGTCATGTCCATCTTTTTGTAAGCCCATTTGGGATTTTCTTGTCAAAGATACTTGAGTTGTTTGCCAGTTCCTTCTTCAGCTCATTTTACAGATGAGGAGACTGAAGAAAACAGGGTGAAGTGACCTGCCCAGGGTCAAATAGTGAGTATTTGAGGTTCAATTTGAACTCTGGAAGATGAGTTTTCTTGACTCCTTGCCTGGAATGTTATCACTACATCACCTAGCTGCTCTTACATTTAATTTGTATGAACATTTTTTCTATCATTAAGTTTAGATAATCACAAAATAATAAAGTAAGCTCTTATTTGTAGCATTCCCCAATTTCTAAGGTGTAAATGCGCTGAAAACTTAATGTAAACACTGAAAATTTAACAATTATCTCTGGAGAGCCAGTATGAGCTGTCTTCAGCATATTCCTGTAACTAAAAACATTAATAAGAATTTTGGTGTCAGAACAGTCAGAGTAGAGTCAGCAACTATTGAGTTAGGTACCCAGAAAAACTAACTGGGGTTGTGTGATCGTCCAGTTTTCTGAGGGCTTCAGATCTTATGGCAGTTTTTAATCTATTCCCTGAATGCATGTGAAACATTTTATTTGGGTTAATTTTCAATGAGATGTAGAGAAATAAAATTTAGACCTGGAATGGATCTTTAGAGATCATTTCTTCCCACCTTTTAGTTTACAAGTACAGAAAGGAAGGCCTGGTTAGAATAAGTTGGAGCCCAGGCTCTTTGATTGTAAATCTACTGCTCAGTTTACAACACTTTATTGATCTGGTCACTATGCAGCCTGAAGGTATGAGCCAAGCAAGTCAAACCACCACCACTATCACCTTCTCAGCTACTACCTCCCCTTAGATACTAATGGAGAGACTTTGAACTTAAGAATCTTAAAAAATTATCTATCTGTCCATCTATACATCCATCCGTCTAAGTATGTCATCCGTATATATGTATGTATTTATCATCTACCTATTTATCTGTGTATCCACCTACCAATCTATCTATTTATCCAAATATGTATATACATGTATATAGATAGGTAGATAGATGTATAGATAGGTAGAATTTACCTATCTATACATCTATCTACCTATGTATCCATTCATTTATCTATGCATCTATCTATTTACTATCTGTCTGTCTGCCTGTCTGTCTATCTATCCATCCATCCATCTACCTAGCTGCCTACCTATGTATGTATATATCTATCTTTCTCAGCATCTCTCTATCTCTGTCTGTCTACCTATCTATGTATCTCTCTCTCTCTCTCCTTCTCTCTCTCTCTCTCTCTCTCTCTCTCTCTCTCTCTCTCTCTCTCTCTCTCCCCCCCTCCCTATCTCCCTATCTATCTATATAAAAGAGAAGTATGTGTCCCATCTTCTTTGTACCCATATACCAACTGCTGACCATCTACCACCATTAATCAGGGAAGCTAGGAGCTCCGGAAATGATCTTCCTTTTAACCTCATTTTCATATTCAGTCATCCTGGGAAATAATACCTGTGGAAATAATAATAATAATAATAATAATAATAATAATAATAAACATTAAAAAAGTACTTACTATGTGCCAGGCATTATGTTAAGCAATTTACAAATAATATCTCACTCGATCCTTACAATATCCCTATAAAGTAGATGCTTTTATTATTCCCATTTTGTATATGAGGAAACTGAGGTAAAGTGACTTGTCTAGGGCCATACATATAATAAAGCTGAATTTGATCTCAGATCTTCCTAACTCAAGCCCCTACTCTATCCATTGTACCAGTTAGCTGACTAGGTGCAATCTACCTCTGCAGGAGCTGTAGTCCCTCACTCCTCAGTAGCCATAGTGATTGGAGACTCCTAAAATAAAGTTCTTATTGGGGTAGCTAAGTGGCACAGTGGATAGAGCACCAGCCCTGAAGTGGGACCTGAGTTCAAATTTGACTTCAGACAAGAACTTAATGTTTTCTAGTTATGTGACTCTGGGCTGCCTTAGCAAAAAAAAAAAAAAAAAAAAAATCTTATCATTAAATTCTTTGGCACTGTCAAATGGTTCAAGACTAGAAATTGATAAGATTTAATCTGTAGAAATGGCCATAAAGAACAGATATGACCATTTGTTTTGCAGCTGTACCCTGAGGACCATAGGATCTTTCCCTCTTACAGCTCAAACCTCCAATCAAGAGCACAATGTGAATGTGAGTCCTTGAGAGCATGTCCTACTTCCTTTTCCATTTGTAGCCTTAGCACTTAGTATAGTGCTTTGTATATAATAAGGTTTTAACAACTGCTTTTTCATTCATTCATTCATTTGTTCATTCATCCATCCATCCATCCATCCATCCATCCACAATCTTCCTATGTGTATAAATGTCTGTGCAGCTGAATAGTTGGAGGTATTACAGGAAAGACCTAAGCCTGGCAAAGGGCCTCGTTTACCCCGGCCACTCATGCATGCTGATGATTGCCTAGCTAGAGGCATAAATAGATGCATGTGCAGGATTTCTTTTACTCCAATTTTCAACATTGAAGTTTTTTTGTTAGCCACCCTTTCCCCCTTACCATTTTATCTCTTGGCATTCTCTCTCCTTGTCCTTAGGTGACTAGTGGCCCTCGTGTCGCTTTCTCAGTGCCCAATGTTCACACTGCCCCTTCCTCATCCCCTTGGCCCCCTTGTAACCCCAATCTAAGCCCTGTGCCCTCCACAGTGCCCCATATTCCAAATTTAATTCCTTTTTTCCTCCTAATCAAAAACACCAATTGTCTCAGTCTTGAATTTGAGAGAAAACAGGGAAAGGCAACAGAAGCCTATTGCAATAGGTAGACGCTAGTGAGGGTCTGTACTGAGATGGTGCCTTCAGAAATGGTGAGGAGTGCAGCGGATATGAGAATGACTGCAAAGGTAACACTGATAGCATCTAGCAAGGGAATGACTGAAAAAAGGGGAGGGATGGGGGAGAGTCAGAGGAAGAGGGAAAAGGAGAGGGAAAGAGTAGTTAATCTTTAATTATATATTTGGGATCTGAGGGAACATTTTTCATTAAATGATAGCAATGCTAAAGCAGATGATCACATCAGAACCCAAACAACTTGATGGAGTCCCATGAATATACAAAAGGAAAGTGATTTTTAAATTCTGGCTTTCTGAATGATTGACATTATCAAATATTTATGAGGAGCTTTGAGATGTCTCTTTTAGAATTCAATATCTTCCTTATGATAGCAGTTATGGTGAGAACTTTATCTCACAATATTTCTGGATGGGCTAGATTTGAGAGGTCTGGTTTGCACTTTTGACTTGATAAAGGAATGCCATTTTGTCACTAGTCAACTCAATGAATAGCTTCACATCAGAACTTTGCTTCCAAATTGTAATGCCATTGTTATAATTTACAAATAATCTTTATATTTAAAAATGAATACAAGATAGACTGCTTGAATGACTTGGAAGGTGGTGATTGAATATATTTGCAATTGGCTTTCTCTTTTTAGCCCAAATATACATACCAAAATGGAGTACCAAAGATATCCTCTACTTAGTTACATATATTCCCTATGTGGATGCCTTACTACTATTGTATTCTAAATCTGTGTCTATTAGTCATACTGATACTATGTATGTTTATGGGAGAATGTGTCTTAAGATCTGCGGTGGCTTGGAAACAGGTTTCCAAATTAGAAGAAGAAATAAAAAAGTAAATTGTCAATGCTGAAAAATTACCCATGCATATATCTTGTAAATAAAAAACTTTATTAAAAAAAAAAGAAATAAGAAAGTGGACAAAAATACAAAATCACTATGTAACCCAGAGAGTCATAGAGAAAGAGTAGAAATCTAGCATGACTAATATTTATAATACATACAAACATATATATATATATAATATAAATATATATGTACACACATATTATGTATATATATATATATATATATACACACACATACAAACACACACACACACATATAAATATCATTACCATAGAAGAATGCCATTTCAGACAATCAATCAATCAATCAATCATTAAATGCCTACTATGTGCCAGTGAAGAGAAGTTGATCTATGACTAAAACAGGAATTTAGTGAGCCCAGGATAAAATCACAAAAGAAAGGGCGGATAATGAGATGTATATTAATTGTAAAGATGTGGTCCTTGTTTGAATTATAAGAGAAGGCTACCTTTGGCTAAGCTAAAGATTAGGCATACCTCTTGATGATCCTTAAAAGACAATTAGAAGTTACATTAGAAGTTAATTTTACACAACTTTGTGGAGTGCAGTTACAGCAGCAGAAGTAGTAGTAATAGTAGCTAGCATTTATATTATTGTTGTTGTATAGTCATTCAGTTATGTTCAGCTTTTCATTTGGGGTTTTCTGAATAATGGAGTAATTTTCCATTTCTTTCTCTAGCTCATTTTACAGAGGAGGAAACTGAGGCAAACAGATTAAATGACTTCCCCAGGATCATATATCTAATAAGTCTTTGAGGCTGAATTTGAACTCAGATCCTTTTGACTCTAGTCCTAGAGTTTTATCTACTGTGGCACCTGCTGCCTCACCTAGTTGTGTGACCCCTGTTTTTATACAAAATGGTGGAAATGGAGGAAGGAGGAGGAGATTTTATTCTTTGCTAACATCTAGCAGCTGGAGCCACTCACTTAGTGGGAGACATCCCATTGAACAGTTTGAAAATTTATCAGTTCAAGACAATTTGGGACACAGTTGAGAGAGAATATTCATGATTCTTCAGGCATAGATTAATAGAGGCAGTGACTGGAGAGAGAGAATGTATCTTTAAGGAGCATCCCTGGTAGTGGAGAAAATAGTCACTTGAGAATTTAAAGGAAATACAGTCCTGGTAATTGAGAGTTAAAAAGACTTAACTTAGAGAAAGGACATTGGGGGCCCAACTATGAGCTCCAAAATAGAGTACCAAAGACATGCTTTGCCTTAGTCACATGTGTTCTCTACATGGGAGCCTCACTACTATTGCATTCTAAATTTTTTTTATTATAGTTTTTTATTTACAAATATATGCATAGGTAATTTTTCAGCATTGACATTTGCAAATCTTTTGTTCCAACTTTTTCCCTCCTTCCCTCCACTTCTTCCTCCAGATGGCAGGTTGACCAATACATGTTAAGTATGTTAAAGTATAAGTTAAATAAAATATATGTTTTATTCTAAATTTTTGTCTGTTCTTCATACAGAGGTTATGCATGTTTATGGAAGACTATGTCTCCAGTTCTAGCATTCTATCCCATTTTAATAAATGCCATTGCCTTAAGTTCATTTTGTCTCCTGAATGATGGTTATGGGGAAGCTCACAAGTGGGGGCTCATTGAATATAGCAAAAGCATCCTAGACCCAAAAAATCTACCTTAGAACCTGAGAGTAAGAACCACCCTTTGGGGAAATAAACAAAAGGGGGTACCACATGACACTGCAGAGAAATTACGTGATACAAATTGTCATCTTTCCAATGTCCATAAATCAAATCTCCACACTATTTTCTCCCTAACTCCATGTTGACTTTCTGGGATGTAGCTGATTGATGTAAATTCCTTCTTCTGATTTTTGCTTTCATTCTGGGTATTGGTTACTATGTGAGATCTTGCTTGATGTAGACCAGCATCCTGTTTATTTTCTCAGTTTGTTCCTTGGACCTTATCATCTTTTACTAGAATGGATTTTCTTTCCCTTTGGCCCTAGAAATTATCCATTAAACCACTGGCAGGTTATTAATTGTATTCTTTTCATATGGGGGAAAGATTAAAAAACATATCATTTGCTACATAGTAGAAAGAACTCTGTATATTAAGTCAGAAGGCTTGGGTTCAAATTTTGTTTCATATCTGTAAGAATTTCTTCATCTGCAAAATGAAATAGTTTAAGCTTTAAGTCTATGATCCTACAAACTTCTTTTGATTTATATTAGAACTCTAGAAATTCCACATTGGGGTCTTAGATCCTGACACTTAATTACCAGCTTCCCCCCTAGCCTTTTTGTGTGTTGCTTTTTTCCAGGTATATTATAGTGTCTGTAAAAGACATACAAGGCACAAATGTGATGCTTAAATAATGTTCAGATTTGGCTTTAATGGAACAGGGAAAAGAGAAGCAATGGTTGGGTTTCCCCTCTGTCTTTGAGTCATCTCAGAAGAGTCCATAAACAGTAGGAGATCTTTTAAACCAGATGGGTTGCAGAGCTTGGAAAGCTGAGCCAATTACAAAGGAACAGAAAAAAATGTTGCAAAAAATGAGGACGTGGCTGGGTTGCTGAGATGTGGTTTTTATTCTTAGAGCAGAATCAGTCTCTATTCACAGGGAAAAAGCCGATCATACCAAAAAAGAAGTTACCATATGCTAGTGGTCTGTGATGTCATGGACCATAATTTAGAGTCTATTTTTTTGCCCAGTGGATGGGAAAAAATCACTAACAAAACAGTTTGGGGTGTTACATGTAACATATGAAGCAGGTATAGTCTGAGCAAAATAATTAGATAAGTGAAATTAGTTTTTATTTCCCTTCCTCTCCTTTCTTTTTAAAGGATTCTATAATTTCAAAGGCCTAATGGCCTCCTGGTACTCAAGGATCTTACATCACTGTATCCCAGCTAGGCCTTCCCTCTGTGAGATGCCTTTATAATTTAGATTTTTCTGATTTCTCTTTGCCATCCCATATCCTATTACAAAGTAACTTCCTTAGTTTTGTCCATTTGCCTTGGGACTGGCTATCTAATCTGTTGAACTAATGTGAACTGGTATTAGAGGCAATTAATTGCTGAATATTTTATCTTTACTAGGAAGAATTTTCATGTAACTCACATTTTCAAAGGGTCAAGCAGTATTTTTATTCAAGGAAGAAATAATGAAATATATTTTCTCAGAATGGCCCTTGTTTAACTTGGTCTGTGTACTTTGACTTCTCTCATCTTAAATCAATCTTGTGAAGTAAGATTGCACGGTCCACTGTGGTTAACTGAATGGTGATGAGGACTCAGAAAGATAAAAAATTGAAAGCTCCTTGAACCTTTGCTGTATGATAATTTTTCTCCTCACACTGGTAGTGCAATAGCAAGAAATTCTCCAAAAACCATGCTCTTGGGACCATGGTCTTTCCTCTTCACTCCTTCTTCTTAAGTACCTCTTGTTTCTTGAATTCTCTTTATTTCACAACCTTGATCCCATTTTTAGGTACAAAATTGTTACGTACTTGTGGGGACAAATGAAATACAGAATGAGTAAATTTAGATATTTTCAAGTGCTTCTTGTTAATATATTTAGTTGGGTTCTGCTAATTGCTATACTCAAATCTCAGAGATTTCTTGTTCCATTCCCCGGTTAGTTTCTAGCCCTAATCACTGGTATCCCTTAGTCATTTCTTACTGGTTTCCTAATTCACTCCTACATTCAGGTAAAATAATTTTTTTCAGACTAAACTTGATTTAATAATTCTAGTCTTCATGAAATTTGCTAAATTTTAATCTGTCATATTTGTACTCTGCCTTGTAGGGTTGTTGTGAAATCACAGGATTCCAGATTTGTGAGGAGATGTCAGAGACCATCTAGTCCAGGGTCCTCAAACTACGGGCCGCAGGCCAGATGCAGCAGCTGAGGACGATTATCCCCCTCACCCAGGGCTATGGAGTTTCTTTATTTAAAGGCCCACAAAACAAAATTTTTGTTTTTACTATAGTCCGGCCCTCCAACAGTCTGAGGGACAGCGAACTGGCCCCCTATTTAAAAAGTTTGAGGACCCCTGATTCTAGTCTAATCTCAGCATGACATCTTAAACAAGTGGACATCCAGCCTCTACTTGAAAAACTCTTTGGAGAGGGACTTACCACCTCTCAATGAAACTCATTTAACTTTTCAACAGCTCTAATTGTTAGGAAAATCTTCAGTCAGGGACAGAGAGGATACATTTGAAGGCAGTTAGGCTGGTTGATGAATATCCTTAAGAATTGTTTCTGGCTCTAAAAAAATATTACAACTCCTTTGTTTAGTTATTTCTGACTTATTTCCAAATGATATACATCAAAAGGTATCTGGAGTTTGCTTACCCCAGATCAGTGTACTTAGCAAAAAGTTCTAGATCTCTTTGTCCGTTTCAGTGACTACACAGTCCCTGACATCTGCAGACCATCCAAAAGTTGGATAATGTCTGGATAGAGTCAACTTCCTAGGAGATGTTACACATGCACTTTCATTCTCTACACCAGAATGGATGGAGACGCAGTGGGTGGCAGTAAAGCAGACCACATATGTTTTCTTGTATCCTTCTTGTGTGATTGAATGAATCCCTGAAATAATTTTGTATACTGTCAATAAATCCTGTGGATAGGTCACTGAGTATGAAACCTTGTCCTTGTTTCTTGACATCTGAACCTAGATGGTACTACCTTCGAGTAAATGGTCTTCATGAGTTGTTTTGGTTGAAGCAATTCGTCATCCTGTGACCAACATGTTAATGAGTCTCTCTAAATTTAGCTAGGCTGGTCTTTCCAGCTAAGCTGCAGTTTGTTCTCTGCACGCATAGCCTTTGAGAACCAAGGGTCACCTTCACACTAAAATGAGGCACTGAAGTAATATTTGAAGGAAGGGAGCAAGATCCCCTGATGATTAAAAAATATGATTTACTATACAAAAGTTCAATTGATGTGCAACTTTTCAGGACCTGTGAGTTTTTAAAGTGAGGCATAATTTTTGGAAATATCTTTGCCATCCTTTAAAGGAACAAGTGACTTCTAAAATTTTCAAGCATGAGAACTCTTTAACATGAATTTTAGGTGCTGCTACAAATCCATTGATTGATTAAAAATATATAATGACAGAAACCGCTGTGTAGTTGAATTTGTATTTTTAAATCATTGTAGCTTCTTTCAAGGATTAGGTCCAATGTCATCTCCTAAGGGAAACCTTTCCTGATCTTTCTAGTTGCTAGTACTAGGAACAATGCATAGCAATTTCAAAATCTATATAAAAGCACCATATAAGGAAAAATCTAATAAACATTAATGAGAGGCAGCGAGGTGGGATGATAAATAGAATGACAGACTAGGAGTTAGCAAAACCTGAGGTCAAATCCAGTCTCAGATACTTACTAGGACTGTGACTCTGGGCAAATACTTTATATTCTGTGTGCCTCAGTTTCCTTATTTATTAAATGGGGTTAATAACAGCACCTACCTCCCAGAGTTATTGTATCAAATAAGATAATATATTCAAATCCTCAAAGCACCATATATATGTGTATGGAGGAGAAGTATCAAATCCTCAAAGCAGCATGTATATACCTATAGTAATATTATACATAATATATATGTTATATATAACATATGTATCATATATTATAATATTAATATAATATATAATATTATGTGTAATATATTATAATATATAACATATATATATTATGAATAATATTACAGTAGAGTTACCTCATACACACATATGCACATGGGCAAATATATATGTACACAAATAAACACTCACACTGTGAGAGGACATAGAAGAGATAGGACACTTGCTTGAACAGTTGGGAAGAGTATTATGGTGAAAGGAAGTGAAAGGAAGACAAAACTACCGGTTACTAATTTGCTTCTATTTTCTTTACTAAGGAGGATTATTTATACATTGGGAAATAAAGGATAAAAATGACTAATAAGTAACTGGAACAAGGGATAAGTGAATATGTTACAGTAGGAAAGCATTGGATTTTGGTTCAGAAGATCTTGACAACTTATTTTATTTGTGATGAAAATCATGAACATTTTTTGGCCTTAATTTATTCAGGTATAAAGTGATGAAGTTGAACCAAATGACTTTTCAGTGACTCAGAAGACCTCTAGAGCTGAGTCACTTGGTCTGGATGCATTATCATCCAGAGTACAAAAAGAATCATTTTTTATAGTTCTCTATCCTTAAAAAATCTTGTTGGAGACATAGGACTTACACATACATATAGAAAAAATGCAATTCAAGAGAATAAAAGAAAAGAACCAAATGAATAGTATAGAAAATAATAGATTTCTAGATGTTCTGAGAAGGCAAAGATAATTTGGGCTTAAAGAAAAACTTCATGGAATAGGTGGGGCTTTATTTGGGCTTTGAAGAAAGGGTAGGATCTAGTATCGAATCATATGTGGGTAGAAACTGGAATTGGGAAATGATGTGAACAAGGATAAGGGTAGATGGTGGATGGTTTTGGGGAGGATGAGTAAATCAGACTATTTAGAGGAGAAGTATCAAACAAAGATACTGTTGGAGATCATAAGAACACAGATTGAGAGCTAAAGGTCACTTAGACCAAGCCCCATATTGTTATTTTTAACTCAACATCTTGTACCCAAACATCCAAATGGGATTTCTATATGCCATTACATATGCACAAGGAAAAGGATGGAAGTCAATGACAGAGACAACATTCTGGCCTAAATCCTCTGACTCCAAATCTCACCACAACATGATAAGTTGTGTTATTTGAATGTAATGAAATACTATTGTTCTATAAGAAATAATGAGCAGAAAAACATGGGAAGACTTACATGAACAGATGCTGAATGAAATGAGCAGGACCAGAACATTGTATACAGTGATAACAATACTATGTGATGATCAATTATTTATTTATTTATTTTTATTTAATAGCCTTTTATTTACAGGTTATATGCATGGGTAACTTTACAGCATTAACAATTGCCAAACCTCTTGTTCCAATTTTTCACCTCTTACCCCCCCACCCCCTCCCCTAGATGGCAGGATGACAAGTAGATGTTAAATACATTAAAATATAAATTAGATACACAATAAGTATACATGACCAAAACGTTATTTTGCTGTACAAAAAGAATCAGACTTTGAAATATTGTACAATTAGCTTGTGAAGGAAATCAAAAATGCAGGTGGACAAAAATATAGGGATTGGGAATTCAATGTAAAGGTTTTTAGTCATCTCCCAGAGTTCTTTCTCTGGGCGTAGCTGGTTCAGTTCATTACTGCTCCATTGGAAATGATTTGGTTGATCTCGTTGCTGAGGATGGTGATCCATCAGAACTGGTCATCATCTAGTATTGTTGTTGAAGTATATAATGATCTCCTGGTCCTGCTCATTTCACTCAGCATCAGTTCGTGTAAGTCTCTCCAGGCCTTTCTGAAATCATCCTGTTGGTCATTTCTTACAGAACAGTAATATTCCCATAATATTCATATACCACAATTTATTCAGCCATTCTCCAACTGATGGACATCCATTCAGTTTCCAGTTTCTAGCCACTACAAAAAGGGCTGCCACAAACATTCGTGCACATACAGGTCCCTTTCCCTTCTTTATAATCTCTTTGGGATATAAGCCCAATAGTAACACTGCTGGATCAAAGGGTATGCACAGTTTGATAACTTTTTGAGCATAGTTCCAAACTACTCTCCAGAATGGTTGGATTTGTTCACAACTCCACCAACAATGCATGATGATCAATTATGACAGACATAAACCTTCTCAGGAATACAGTGTTCCAAGACAATTCCCATAGACTTGGGATGGAAAATGGCATCTGCATCCAGAGAAAAAACTATAGAGACTGAATAGATTGAATTATACTATTTTCACCTTTCCTTGTTTCTTTCTTTCTTATGGTTTTTTTCCTTTTCTTTTAATTTTTCCTTCATAACATGATTAATATGGAAATATGTTTAAAATGACTGTACACGTGTAACTTATATCAGACTGCTTGCTATGTTGGGGAGGAAAGAGAAAAACTTGGAACTCAAAATCTTACAAAAATGAATGTTGAAAACTATTTTTATATGTAATTGGAAAAATAAAATACCATTAAATGAAAAATAAAAGAACTTCATCATGATGATAATAGCAATAACTTGTTTTTAAATAGATTTTTTTTTGGTTTGTGTCTATGTTCACGTTGTAGTAAATGGCAAAGCCAGAAGTAGAATCCATTCTCTGACTCTGATTTCAAGTGGTCATTCCATGGTATCCTAGGACTGGAAAGATGAGATATCCATTAAGAACTCACATTTTATATCATCTAACTTTCCTAATATTTCTCAACTCTAGGGCTTTTCCTCTGTCATTATTTTTTATTTGTCTTGTGTATAGCTTGTTTGTTCATATTTGTTTGCTTGTTGTCTCTCTCATTTGACTGTGAACTCCTACAGGTCAGTGATTGTCCTTCATCTCCAATGCTTAGCACAGTGTCTGGTATAAGGTAGGTACTTAATAAATGCTCTTTCTAGTAATCATAGTGTGTTTTAAATTTTGAAGATTCAGAATTCTGATTTTATTATATAGTTATACTTTTATCAGATCTGCATATCTATTCCTGGGCTAATATTTCCCCCAATAGTCCATAAGATTTTCTGAACAACACCCCAAAGTCTCAAACAAAACAAATCAAACCAATTAAACCAAACCTCAAGATACTTAGCTGTAATTTCTTATTTTCAGTCTGTGGAGGTAATTTCCTCAAGTTCAGTCCAAGGTGGATATTCTAAGTAGGTGTGAATCTGTTTTTAAGGGCTTTGTCCCTTAAACAGTATCTTACAGGTTCTCTTAATAAGTCCATTTGTTTTCCTTTCTGGACTAGTGTTTAGAGGATCATTATGAAGGTCTTTCAAAAAATATACTCTTTAAACAAAACATTTTATTGTAAAAATAATAAACATGGAATGAAAAGAGAATGTTCAGTTTCCCACAGGCCTGGTAGAATCATCAGGCCCCTGTTTGCAGGAACAGGCAAAGGTCTGCAATAAGGATTTAAAAATTGTATATAATTACAGACAAGGAAGAATAACATCATTCAATTTGTGAAAATTCACCAAAACCAATGCATTTTTCCCTTTCCAAATTCTCAAGTCTAACTCTAAGCTATTTCCCACGCACCCTCATTTCCAGTTCTTAGGGCCAACCATTTTGAGACCTCCAAAGCCAGCTCTGGGGCTTTTTCCTGGAAAGCAGGACAATTCTGTAATAAGCATTTTTTGAAAGGCTAGAGACTTGCCCAGGTCACACAGCTAGTAAGTGTCTGAGGCCAGATTTGAACTCAGGAATATGAGTCTTCCTGATTGCAACCTCAGTGCTCTATTCATTGATTTAGGTGTCCCAGTTTTTAATCTCCCTTTTTATGTATTGACTTTACATATTAGAATATAAATTTCTTGAGGGCAAGGATTGATTTTTAGTTTATGTTTGTATCCCAGTGCTTAGCTCAGTGTCTTGCTCATAGTTGGTGCTTAATAAATGATTCTTGTCTGCCTGCCAGCCAGTAAAAAGAGAGATATCCATTTGTCTTGTTTTGACTTAATACTACTGTTATTTATCCTTGTTCTGAGACTTTGTGATTTGTGAGAGCAAAGCCTTAAGATAAAGAGAGTTTGGAATTTCAGACCTAAGCTGGCAGAGAGGTTATAGTAATATTTTGGGCCACTAGATCTTCCTAGAGTCAGTCTTGCACTGAAATGTTATGTTGGTTACACATGGCAACTCCTGGCTAATGTTAGGGCTAAGCTCAGTGACTATCCCAGCAGTAAGTGTAAACCTCTGGACAAATATTGGCAAAATACTGATATTGTGAGAATTTACCTCTTTGATGATTCTCTCCTTGGTGACTCTCATGACTAGTCATTAATCACTACCTTGGGTGCCGCTGGCCCAAGGCAAACTCTTTATTTCTTTCCTGCTTATTGTTCTACATGGTACAGAGTCTGGGTACACAATTGATATCCTCAACCTTTCCCCTTTCAGTAGTGACAGTGATAATGATTATTGGAAGTCTTTCCTGATCTCCCCAGCAAGGTATCACTTCTTGAAATTATTTTATTTTATTTTTATATCTACTTATCTTTATACATACTGTATTCTTACAATAGAATGTAAGGGCAGGGATTCTATTTATTTTTTGGTCTTTCTACCTCTAGAATCTAGCTTAATGTCTTACTGTGTAAAGTGCCTAAGAAATGTTTCTTAAATAGAATCAAATTGAGAAACAGATTATCAAAAATAATCTAGAAAGCATTGCTTGGGATTTTGATGTTATAGAGAAGAAATTAAAGTCCATAGGAACACAAGTGGATTTTCTCAACACTGATTGAAGTTAGGGATTTCATAAGAAAAAAGTACATTTGGGAACTGAAAAGCTGGTCAAAAAGATACTGGCAGTGAATGGAATTTGAATTGCTGGCCCATGTGTACAGATAAAATAATGATGAGCATGACTTGATTAGGAATGGGCTGCCTTTAGTGAGGGAAAGTAAATAAATTTTTTCTTGGAGACTTCAATACCTGATTAAAAAGAATTTCAACTGAAGATAAAGAAGGATGTAGATATATTGCCTACAGATGTCCATCAAGCCAACTACCATAGATGGATTGCTACTAATATGACATAGGAAGAAAATATCAATCATTTATAAGATGCAATACCTATGCTGAGGGACAGCATTTAAACTCATGACCTCAAATGTCTACATATAACAGGAAGGATAATAAAGAAAAAATCTTAGGGCAAAGAGTAAAGTTATTTTCTTAGTTAAGTATCTTTGAGATTTGATAGTATGAAGTGCATGACTGGAATATGTCAATGGAAGGGTATACCTTGTTAAAAAATACACTAGATAAGAGGGACAATGGAATGTCACTGCATATTAAAAAAACATCTTACCTGGAATTGGCAAATCTGGTAGAAATCATTTGGGTTAGGATCAGAGGAAGGGAAAACAGAAGCAATATTTGTTGGCAGTATACCAGAAACCATTTTACCAGGAGAAGGAAAAGGATGATGAACTCTTTAAGAACTTTAGAATGTCACACCCCAAGCATCCCCTGTATCTTATTCTGTGTTTTATCAGAAAGTCAAGATCTTTTAAGATTCCAATTGGCTTCATGGGTTAAATTTAATAAAATGAAATTTCACAGGAATAAATATAAAGATTATGCTAATGAAGCTCAAGCTGTGGAATGACTTATCAACCTTGAAAAGCCTTTATTGTACAAAGATCAGGTAATGGAGTTGGGCCCTGCCCTCTCATTCCCCTGATCTAGGAGCAAGTTCCCACTCTGCTTCAACACACTGTCATAATATCTTCAAGTTGGAAGAAACTTTAGAGGACTATCTAGTCCCACTTTTATTTGAATAAGAATTCTTTCTCCCAATTATCTGAGTAGTGGTCATTTGCCCTTTATTTGGAGACCAACAGGTCTTCCAAATGCAGCCCACTTTGCTTTGGGTTAACTTTAATTTGCTTCTTGCAAAGCATCTACCCAAAGAGATAGTAAAAATGATTTGATCGATCAAGGGAGGTTTAAGCTGGAGAAGACTTTGGGGAAATGGTCAACCATGATACCAGTTTTCAAGTTTTTGAAGGATTACTACATGGATGAAGGATTCCACTTGTTTTGCTTGACCTCAGAGGGCAGAATCTGTATAAAGGTGTGTTTTGGCTTGATGTCAAGAAAGCTTTCCAATAGTTGGGGCGGGGTATTTCTAACATAAGAACTATCTAAAAGTAAAATGAGTTTTTTGGTAGGTAGTGAGTTTTCTATCATTCAAAGTCTTCAACAGATGTTGCGTGACCCCTTGTGAGGGGGTTTCATAGAGGCAATTCTTTTTTAAGTATAGATTGGACTAGTTTCCTCTTTTGATGTTGCTTTCAACTCTAAGATTCTAATTTTCCCCCTTGACTATTCCAACTGTCTGTAAACATTCTCTTTTTAAAAATTTTGCAACATTTTAAACTTCATAGCACATAGTCTATTCTTTAATTAGATTCTGCTTGCATTTTTTTCTCACTAATTAGAATTGCAGAATTTTAGAGTTGGCTCATATCCAGTCTTTTTCTTTCCATTGCCACCCTCATTTAAGCCCTTCTTACTTCTTAGCTACACTATTACAATAACCTCTTAGATGATTTCTTCATTTCCTTTCTCTTTTCCCTCCAACTGATACTTCATCCATCTTCCTAAAACGCAATGCCTAGCACATCACTTCCCCACTCAGAAATGGTTTGAAAAATTAAATCCATACTTTTTAGCCTAATATCCAATGTTTCCATGATCTGGTGCCAAACCTACCATTTCAACCTTACCTTTCACTAGTTTCCTGGTCTCAAGCCAAACAAGATAACATTAAATTCACCAAATACAGATGATATTCTGTTACTTCTGAATCTTGGATGTCTCTTGCTGTTAAGACCTGGTTTCCCAACATCAACTGTCAAAAACTAGCCATCCTTTCTTGATTGCTCTAGGAGAAGTGATCGATCCTTCTTCTATAGTGCTTTATTCCGGGTTTCGTATATAATACACAACATTTGCATCATATACATTGCAGTTTTTTTTTTAACTTTCATTATCTCCCCTGGATATTTTTGAAGGTCTAGAACAGTGGTTCTCAAACTTTTGTTTTCAGTATCTTTATCCTATTAAAAATTATTGAGGATCTCTCCAAAGAGTTTTTGTTTATCTGGATTATATTTATAGATATTTACCATATTGGGAATAAAAACTATTTTTGAATTTGTAGACCCTCTAAAAGGGTTTCAGAGATCCCTAGGATTCCCAGGGGTCCTCAAACTACGGCCTGAGGGCCAGATGCAGCAGTTGAGGATGTTTATCCCCCTCACCCAGGGCTATGAAGTTTCTTTATTTAAAGGCCCACAAAACAAAGTTTTTGTTTTTACTATAGTCCGGCCCTCCAACAGTCTGAGGGACAGTGAACTGGCCCCCTATTTAAAAAGTTTGAGGACCCCTGCTAGACCATACTTTGAGAACCACTGGTCTAAAACATTCCTTATTTATTTTCCTGATCCAGTTATGAGTTGCATCACAAAGGGGAAATCTGATGCTCTATTCTGCTAATGTATTCTAATGAATTAATGTAATGATAACACAGGAATTACTCAACCAGGGGTTAACAGATGTGTGAATATTTCATAATGAATCACAGAATCTTAGTGGAAGATATTTTGATGTCAGATGACTTAGATTCAACCCTCTTCTTTGCTATTTATTTCTCTTTATGTCTTCTAGCTTACCGATGCCCTTTCTTAAATATGGTACCCTCATATTGAACATATTATTATAGATCTTATCTGGCCAAGACATGGTGTAGGGGCACTATCTGTTACCTCCTTTTTAATAGATCCCATGCATCTATTAATATAGTCAGATTAGTTTTTTCATCTCCATCATATTTTATTATTGACTCCTTTTGAGCTTGTAATACACTATAATCCCCAAGTCTGGATCTGCAAGCAATACATAGTCTCTGACTCACTATCCCAATCAGGTTAGTCCATACTTTGGTTTTATGACTTGCTAGAGAATATCTTGTAGGAAGACCATTTAGGAGGCAGTATATCTCCTAGAATTCAGAGGACCTGATTTCAAACTTCTGTTCTGCTACTTCATCTATGTAACTTCAGACATGTTGTATTCCATCTCAGGGATTGTTTCCTTAGATATAAAATACAGGTGACGAGGTACTTCTAAGATTCATTCCAAATATATGCACTTAAGCTCTCCCACACTTGATTACTCAGCTTTCTGTATTGAGTGGGTCTTCCAGAGAAGCGAGCTCTGTTTAGTATCCTATGGCATCATCCTTATTCTAAAAGGAAAGCACCTGTATAAATATTTAGAGATCATATTTACATATTTATAAAGCAAAAATGACACTAAGCTCAAGTCATTATGCCCTAAGTGCATCTGTAACTGTTTATGTTCTCATGTGTGTAACTAGAACTCCATCATGACCACAAACAATGGGAGGAAAGGGGGTGCGGCGTTTGTTGATCAGCCATGCTGTGAAAAAAAAATTAGCCCTTTTTAAATTTTCTGTGCAGAATTAGGTGGTATTTTTCATGGTCAATGACATCCATAGTAATTATCAGGTGTTGTTTACTGCTCTCATTTAGCATCAAATCAATGAGAAGGACAATTCCACAGTTTGGTTGTTTATTTTTTTGCTCATGGTCTCTCTTTGCTATGGATTGAGGGTGAGGGGCTTTGCCAGATAGTCAATAAGCATGTACTAAGTACCTGCTAGGTTCCAGGGACAGCGCTAAGCACTGGGGGTATGAAGGCAAAAACAGTTCCTGTCTTCAAGGGGCTCACAGTCTAATGAAAGAAACTTCATACAGACAATAATGTACATACAGAAGAGGTGGAAGGTAATTTTAGAGGGAATGTAATAACAGAGTGTGTGTGTATATGTATGTATGTGTGTGCACATGCACATTTTCATTTGAGTCAGACTATTTGTGAGTATTGTCAGTGTGTCCTAATAGCTGATGTACTGGGAAGACTTCCTTTGACACTAGCTACTTGGTTACGGGCAAACAACTAAAATTTCTGAGACTCAGTGTCTGTCTGTAGAAAGAGAAAGACAGTTACAAGTTTCTTCTCCTCTCCTGCTCTTCACTTTAATCAGTTATACAGGGTCATTCAGAGACTCAAAGGAGGTAATGGAGGTCAAAATCCCCCTCCTGTCCCTGCTTCGGATTCTCCAGAGTTTGTCATTGTTCCTCAGATGTTGTGACGTCCCTTGATTTCTGTGACCATATTCATGTGCTAAAGTCATGGACACTAATTGCAAATTATTTATTAAAAACCTTTATCAAACTTCTGATAGGTAAAGAGCTCTCCTCCCATTCCCTTCAAGACTTTGGATAATTTGGGGTCCACCTGCCTTTTTTTTGATTCTGTGATTTGTCTCTGTGATACTATGCGGTAGCCAAAGGACCAAAAATGGTCCTTATGGATACCTAAATGTATCCTTACAGTCATATAATGCCCTGCCCTCACTCTGAAAGGGCAAGAGAAGTGGGCTCATTATGTCATTAGACACACTCACCCTGACCGTGGAGAGAGAGGCTGAATCGGGCAGATTTCCCGAACCACTTCAGAAACTATGAGGTGGGTAAGATCAGTACTTAATTCTTCATGTCAGGGGGCCAATTGGTTTATGTCATATGTTTAAAGTATAATCTTCCTCCCACTTGAAAACATAACTCCCTGCTATCATGAGATCAAAATTTAGGCAAAGGCCTGGGACCCTGCAAAATTTCAAGTCATAATGTCTTATAATTTATGGCAGAACAGCTGTTATGCTCCTAGCCAAAAAAGAATTAAAGGATCATTTTACTCTAAACTGAAATGACAAAAACATGATCCCTTTCCTTTTAATCCTCCACCCCTTTGGAAATTTACATAGAGTAGAGACATAGTCAATTCCACTTTTGCTGAAATGGGCCAGAATCTCCATTTTTGTTGTCATTTCAAATGATAGGAAGTTTGAACTTAACTGTTTCTGGACAGAGCAGCTGAGATTTCACAGAATTATGTAATTTAGAGCTTTAACTAATCCAAGGCTTCTTAACCTAAGGCCTGTGACAAAATTTTTTGATAACTATTTCAATATATCATAGGCAATGAAGTGGTGCAGCGGACATAGGGGACTGAAATCAGAAAAACTTGAGTTCAAACACAGCCTCAAAAACTAGTTTAGCTTTTGACTAACTGGTCAAATCACTTAACTCCTATCTTCCTCAGTTTTCCTAAATAGTGTTTTTTAATGAATAAAATAAAAAACACAGGATTACAAAAAAACCCCCAACAATCAAAAAACACCAAGCATAATGAGGGGGAGGGAATAACCATTATTAAGAGCTTACTATGTGACTTGACTGCCACTTTGCTAAGCACATTACAAATATTATCCCATTTGATCCTCATGTCAACCCAATGAGGTAAGTGCTATTATTATCCTCATTGTACAGTTGAGGAAACTGAGGGGGGAAGAGGTTAAGTGATCAGTACAACTAGTGCCCACAGGCACTCATCTTCTGTCTCTCCTTTTCAGTCATAACAAGGCACTTTTTCTTGTGTATAAAGTCAATGCTATTTTTACACCTCCAGAAGACTCTATCAGAGTCAGCAAGGATTTGTACTTTTGTTTTATTTATTTTTTCCTGTGGTGGGGATAGTTTTAAGAAAATTGAACTAAATTTGTTTCTCCTCTTGATTTTCCTATTTCTGTCAGTGGGATGCCTTCTCACCTTGGGTTGAAATGTTGGAGTCATATTTGACTCTTTCTCCATTCTTCATTTCCAAGCAGTTGTCAAATTCTGCCAGTTTTACCTTTCACAGTATATCTCACATCTCCCTTTGCCTCTTTATTCTCACTGTTGTCATCTTGGTTTAGCTTCCACTTAGGTAGATGATCATAATGGCTTTTCCATTCCTAGTTTCTTAGTTTATCTTATAAAATCCTGCTGTCAGAGTGATCTTCCTGTGTACACATCTGATCAAATCATTCCTCTGCTATAAAAAATGAAACAAAATAACCCCCAAATCGTCCAGAACTTTTACTGGCTCCCCATTTATTTAATAAAATGAAAATTCTCAGCCTGGCATTCAGGAACTTTCACAATCTGTCTCTCTAACCTATCTTTTAAATTTGATTTTATACTACTTCTGTCAACTTGGTGCTATAATCCAAATGAATAAGGCTACTCACCATCTATTTCCTGAACATATCTTTATATCTCTTCTCCTTGGTTGTTGAAATCCCTGAACGTTCAAATTCCTCTCCTTCTTTCCATCTTGAATCTACTTAATCTTTGTCTGTTTTTCCACCATCAAATGGACATTTCATTCATTTGTTCATAGTCAAAGAGTAGCAATAACTGATAATCATAGAATCTTTAAGTTTACAAAACACTTTTCATATATTATCTCACTTGAAGCTCACACCTTTACTATATGAATACTATGGCTATCATTATGTCTATCTTACAAATGGGGAAACTAATGTTCAAAGTTGGGGATTGTATTACCCATGGCCACATAGATAGTTGATGGTTCAGCCTTGCTTCTTTTCTCTACTTTGGAGGCAGGTCAACATGGTTATGTGAGTGCTTATATATCAGGAGTTGGCTCTCATAATACCTGGGTTGTCATCTGGTGAGTTCCATCCTTTCCCTGGAAGATCTCAAAACATGATTGTTTAGGAAATTTCAGGAAATTGGTGAATGGAAAAAAGCAGGTAGACCAGTAAGGAAGCATATCATAGCCTATGAATGAAAATTTTATTGTTTTCAAAAAACAGACCCCCTAGAAGAAAATATCTGTGACCCTATTCCCCTAGTGCTTATCTATCGTAGACAAGGGGCTATATAGTAGGTGTTCTGGGTCCATGCAAAATTTTCTCAGGGAGCTTACAAATCTACAAAATAAAGTGTATATAGAATCTATGTGTATATAATGTATATAGAATATAAAGTGTATATAGAATATATAGTAACTTTAATGTGAATTATAAAAGTAATTAATATACAAATAGTTAAAATATGAATTAGGAGAAAGAAAGGGCTATAAGGAAAAGTACTGTTGACAGTGAGATTTGGATGTGGGAAAAGCTTAATGAAAAATCACTTTTCACTTTTTACTTCATTATGTTCTCTCAAGCACTCTCTATGGTAAGTTCTATCATTATTCTCATTTTGTAGCTGTGTAGACCAAGGCATAGAGAAGTTAAATGAGTTTCTCAGAATCATATAAGTACTACATATTATGGGCTGGATTGCAACCATGCCTTCCTGACCCAAGATCTAGTTCTCTATTGCCCAGTAACGAGCATCTTTGTGATATCCACAATTGATACGTACAGACAAAATTCTATGAGGGAGAGGTTAACAATTGATTGGGAGCATCAGGGAGAGAGATGACAGAACTTTTAAAGATGAGTGGAAATATGAATAGATAGGGAGAGACATTTTGGATTTAGAATGACACAACCAAAGGTGTAAAAGTGGGAAAATGTGAGCTGTGTTTGGGAAATAGTATTCATTCTACTTTAGGGAGAGTATACTAGACATTTAGGGGAATGCAAGGAGCTTTTGTTCAGTTCTATTCAATTTTTTTGTGACCCCATTTGGGGTTTTCTTGGCAAAGATACTAGAGGGATTTACTATTTCCTTTTTCATTTCATTTTACAGGGAAATGGAGGCACATAGGGTCACACAGCTAGGAAGTGTCTGAAGTCAGATTTGAATTCGGTCTCCCTGACTCTTATCCATTGCACTACTCTGGCTGTCCCAGTGTTAGGAGATTGGACTGGAAACAAGACTCAGAGACACAGTCAGACCTGTGCATTAGGGATTTTAATCTGTCAGTAGTATGCAGGATGGGAGACTTAGGCTGGCAGGAAGATCAGTTAGGAAGTGATGGAAATTGCCAACATAAGGCATTGACAATGGGAAATTTGAGCTCAGGAAAGTTGAAATGGGATCTATTACCAACCTGTCACCATGGTAAGACAAAGTATTGTCACTGTTTCCTTTGTGTTAAACCTAGAGTTTAAATCCAGCCTTTGACACTGTCAAGCCATAGGATCAAGGCACATCATTTAATGCAAAGCTTAGTTTTGTCATTTGCAAAATGGAATTGAAAATCATACCTGCAGATATAATATCTCACTCACAATGTTTCTGTAGGAATTTAAAGTGTGATGCAAACTTTAAAGCCTTGTGTTAATAATGTTTATTACTCTCATCCAGAATCCTTGTTTTGGAGTTCAAAGCAAACCTCACAAGGTATCTGAGTCTTCCGTTGCATTCTCAGTTGGCTCCTGGGGAAATGTCTAGCCTTATGGAGGCTGTTGGAGATTCAGGATATTCCATTTTGATCGAACCGTCTAAGACAATAGACCAATTTTGACCTAAAGCAGCTCCAAATCCAGAGCTAATCAAAAAATCAAAGTACTGAGTGGGTTCCATCTGGCAGTCTTATTTCTAGTGCTTCCTTTTAATTTTATGGTTTGTTACACCAACCAGTTAGCTTGTTGTATCAAAGTGAACACCTGTCCCTTGTGAAATGGAGAAAGACCTCGTGAGGCAGCCTTGTCAGAGATTTTTGTCTGACACTCGCCTGAGACTGTCAACTTGGGGTTCCATTGCCAAGTCACTGGGAAGCTGTTCTCTTTTTTATTCTGAAAGGTGATTTCACACTTCAGCCCCTCCCCCTCCCCCCCAAATCCCTTGGTCTAAAGTGGCAGAATCAGCTTCAAGTGAAGCGTATAGTAACACTGCAGCAGAGAAGTGGACAAAAACAAAAGCAAAAAAAAAAAAAAAGCCCCCAAATCATCAGCCCTCAAAATCACTGGGACTTCTTTATATTAATTCCTTATAGCTGGAATACCATCCCAGTGTAAAGAGGTTCTGAATTTCTTCCAGAGGGTAGTTGGTTATAGCTTCCCCTTATCATTCTAGAGTACCTTAGAAGGATTTTAATTAATTTAATTAATATTATCAACTCAAGCCCCAATTCCAGTGTACGCCCCCTCTTATTACTTTCTAGTTTTGTTTAGCTAATTAATATCAATTAGCTTTTACAAAGGGACATAGAACAGAAATTATAAACATTTCCTCCCCTACCTGAGGGCACATTCTCTTCAATACCACTTTGATCCTCAGAGAGAGTTTTTTTCGACTTAAAGCAGTTTCTATATAGTATTTTCTCCATCAAGTTTATTTCCAAATGTGGCCGGCTGGATGGGTGGGTATATATTTGTTTCTGATATATGTTTGTTTGCTTTGCTGGGCAGGCAAATCAAGGCGTTTGCTCCTCACTCTGGCTTCTGGGAAATCCTGGCAAAGATCCTGGCTTTTAGACCTCTGATGGTTTCCCCTTCTAACCTTTCAGGCATTCCCAATGCCTTTTCCTTACAATAGGACAGAGCAAAGCCAGCATTCCATGTATCCATCAATTCCTACTTCAATAAAGTCCTTTGTGATCATTCACAATAATACCTTCTCCTTTCTGATTGCCTATAAGATATTATTCCTATCTTTTTAATGTATTAAACTATTCTAGTCACTCCCTCTGGATCCTTCCTGCAATTTGGAACATTTACGGGTTATATCACCATATGGCAGCTACCTCTAAATCAAGGTCCATACTTCCAAAACCAAAATGGTTCATGAGTGCCTGCAAATCTGCTTATTTTCAATAGTCAATACACAAAATTATGTTAAAGCAAAGATGTTTAATTACCTGCACATATAAGAGCAATAATAATAAAACATCTCATTAACCTGGGCCAGGATGTCCCCAAACTACAGTGTCAGTGGATAGAGTGCGAAAGAACAGTATCTTCATAGAAGGAACCCGCGTCCAAGAACAACTCACACTTTCAGCACTTCAGGGTCCCTTCTTGTGGGTCATTCTGTTCATCTTGCAAGAAACATTTCTGGTGGGCACATTGTTCAACTCTGCAGAGTTCTCTCTGCAGCTAAATTTTGACACAAACTCAGGTGTCCCTGCTTCATGGCTGGGTCTGATTCTTTCTTGACTCACAGAGGTCACAATCCTTGGAATTATCCCTTGTTTTGACTCCAGGCCTGCTCCCTCCTGGGTATGGTGTCTTCCAGTGTGTGGATAGCTCCATGGCATGTCATTATGGTGGATGAGTAGAGGGAAGGAGAGAGTAATTTTACTTGATCCCCCCTATCTCTTCCTTCACCAGAAATGTTGTTCAGTCATTCCAGTCATATTTGATCTCTCATAAACCTATTTGGGGTTTTCTTGGTAGTGATACTAGAATGGCTTCCTATTTACTTCTTCAGTTCATTTAATAAAGGACTGAAGCAAACAGGGTTAAGTGACTTGTGCAGGGTCACACAGCTAGCTAGTAAGTGTCTGGAATCAGATTTGAACTCAGAAAAATGAACTTTTCTGACTCCAGAACTTCCACATCCCCCATGCTTTTAGTGCATTCTGGAGTGTAATTTATATTGGGCTCTCCTTAGTGGCTGACCAAGGGCCCAAAGGGGCTGTAAATCAATGTGGTCCTAGGTCAATGGGGCAGCCACCACTCCCCCATTCCCCCCCTCTACTCCTCTCCAACCAAGAAATCTGATATTTTCATTTATGTCTTAAATCTAACTACCAGGAAGAAAAATACTTTGGGTATGAGCTTTGGTGAATATGTTCAGTTTCTTGGACATAGAGCTGGTCTACTGGAAACAGGAGCAGGAGCCTCACTTACTAAACAAACTTAATTGGGGATTACACCTGACTCTTGTGATCTAATGACTCAAGAAGTTAAACTTGTGGGCCTTGGGTGAGGGGGAATATGAAAAGTAGCTCACTCTGAACTCCTGGGGATTGTGGGAAGGGGCTAGTCTGCCCCAGGCATTCCTTGGGACACAAGGACGGTTGGAATTTGCTCTACCAACTGTCAGTAGAATTTTGAGGAGGAGGAGGAAGAAGAGGAGAACATATAAGACACTGTCTCACTGTTACCTTGGTCTCGGGATCCTTTCAATGCTGTTGAATTGGAGGTCCTGATCTTCTCTTACTCCTTAATACTGAGATTTTGTAGCTCATTGTTCCTGGACTTCTTCAACCTCTCAAGTGGAATTTATTCCCTGATCAAGCCCAAGAAGGAAATGCTCCAGGAATATGTGAAGAAAAATCAGGCCAAACGGCCTTGTCTGATGATCATCTGTACCTTTACTGATCTTCGATTTTTCTCAAGAAAAAAGAAGGGGGACCTAAGTCCTGGATATGACTATTGGGTCCTGAACGCCATTAAGGTATGGCATGACCTCAGGCCCTTGCCTAGTACTACTTTAACTTACATTTTTACACCTTTGACAAACTGTCTCACCCATCTTCTCTAGCATCCAATGGCTTTTCTCTGGACCTCTGTTGCAAAAAAAAAAAAAAAATACTTTTGGGGAATTAAGAAAACATTCGGCTCATTTGGGCTCCTGTGGCTGACATTTCCAGAGACATGAAAACTTGCTATGGGAACTGAAGTCTCCTGCTGGGGAGACGATCCTACCTTCAGCCAGGATCTCTCCCCATAGTATTTCAGCCTTGGGAATATTTTTTCATGAAATCTATATGGGACTTTACAGCAGAAAAAAACCACATGATTTGGGAAAAAGAGCTGCTAGCCATGATGATGGCATTGGGGGTTTGGGGTCATTATCTAAGGGTGAACCAGCACCTTGACAGTAGTTTAGTCAGATCATTAAAACCTAGTGCATTATCAACAAATTGAAAAAAATCCAGACAGGAAGAGATAAAATAGAAAGTTTTATTCAGATTTCTTATGTGTAGCCAGCTAAAGTTTCTATAATACTTGCTGCAGACGATAAGAGTTGGTGAAAACCACTCCTGTGTCTCAGGACCCAGTCTCTATATCTCACCCTGTCCCTAACCATTTTGTGATATGCTAGTTTTTCCACCTAGACAATTATGCAGCTGAATCACCTTCAGTAGATCTTTCAGAGCTGGTTCAGGTATGAGAAGTTCTAGATACATATTATAGGGCTCAGCCAGTGGTCAGCTGAGGTAGGAAGGACAACATTGTGGAGCCCCAGCAGAGCAGAGAATAGTGGGCATCTCCCCTCTGAGGTTGAGTTTATTTATCTTCTTTTCTGGTGTGGATCTAATTGAACATTTGAACTTTAAACCACCCCTGAGCCAGGACCGAGCATGGAGGGTAACTCATATGTCAGGGTATAAGAATTCTGGTGACCTGTGTCTATTATATGTTTGGTCTTGTGAAGAGCACTCTGCAGTGTAGGACCTCATAAGGAGCTATTGTGACCTTTTTTAATTATGTGCCTCCATTGAGCTGCCACCTTCACCACTGAGCTGCAACTTTCTTGAGGGGTTGCCATGGAATTCTCTCCTGAAAATGGCTCACTTCAAGCTCCTGCACCGGCTTCCCTCAGCACCTAAGATGGCTTCATTATTTTTCAAGTAAATTTTTTGCCTGGATGACTTTATATTCTGTGTTTTCAAAGTCACCAAAGCCTGGATCAGGCTCTGTTCCTTCACCCCAAATCTGTCAAAAAAATTTCATTCTGCTTTGTTCATTGCTGTATGGGTTAAGTCATCTTAAGGATGGCTTCTCATTCATTCCCCATCTGATGGCCAGAGCTGTAACTAGGAATTCTTTCACCTGGGGCAAGATCAATTGGAGTAGGTTGGGGAATGGGGGCAGTATAGTGTCATAGGTGGTCTGATGAGAAGAAATAATGGCCTGAATCTCCATGCAGGTGGCAGGGAAAAGGTGGGCTATGGAAGTGAGGCATCTTGGTGACTGTACCTTAGGGGTAGTTTGGGGCCAGGTGAGGGAGCGCAGATTGGTGGAGGATGAGAAGTGAAAAGTATGAAACCGATCACTAGACTGCCTCTTGGATATCAGTATCTTGGGGATGAAATGCTGCCTGTTCTGACTGTGTTAGACTGATGGCCTGTCAGAACAAGCTGTATGGACACTTTCTACTGTTGCCACCTCATGCCACCAGGATGACTGGTCTACCCTTCTGCCCACTGTGGAGCTCTGCTATAATGCGATCCACTCTTACACACTGAACACTTAAATGAAAGTTCTCTTCATGCATTGTTTCAAATTCCAAGCTGGGGATAGAGCTGGAGATGGCCCAGACGGACTTACAAGATATTTTACAAGCAGCCAAAGAGTTTTGGAGTACTCGTTTAAACCAAAACACCCATAGGAAGTTTTTACAATTAGGACTCCAAACAGGTTTGGACAGAATTTCCATAAAGGCCTTGGATGGAGAAAGCAGCCAGTTGCCTATTTAAGGAGTGAGCCCAATGGTAAGCCCCAATGGCTATAGTTTAGCCAAAGCCAAACATAGTTTTGCCAGACACATAATAGCATAGACCCATGAATGGTGTACCCACATAAGTTCTCCCCTCTTCCTCCCCGGACTAATTAAGGTACAGGAAATAGTCTTTTAAAATTTATTTGATATTTTTATCTAGTTACATTTAAAACCATTTGTTTTACATTTGTCTTTAAAATTTTTGAGTTCCCTTATTTTTCTCCCTCATCCCTGTCTATAATTAAGAAACCACATGTGAAATTATACAAAACATTTCTTTCCTTCCTTCCTTGACCTTAAACTCTCTCAGATATGGAATTAGAGGAATGGCACAAATGAGACACTTATGTTTTTACTGATGCAGCCCTATTGCAATATAGTTTGTTTTTGGAGGGAGTTTGTACATCACACCAGTAATTTGTGATCTATTAGAATTTTCGAGTCTTTTCCCTGTTCCCTTATATGTCGTAGGTCTTGCCCTCTCTGTAGACAGGTAGGTGGTGGCTGTGGATAAAGCACTAGGACTTGTGTGGGGAAAACTTAACTTTTCTGAGTTCAGATCTGACCTCAGACACTAGTGACCCTATTTGCCTCAGTTTCCTCATCTGTAAAATGAGCTGGAAAAGGAAATGATAAACCATTCCAGTATCCCTACCAAGAAGGCACTAAATGGTATCAGAGTCAGATACTCCTGAAGAACAACTGAACAACACCACCTTCTCTGTGAAACTTTCCCTGATCCTCCCAAATGCTCTTTTTGTTTCTTCAAATTACCTTCCATCCATTTGTCTTTGTGTATGTGACATCTCCCTTTTTTTCTCTTCCCCCTTCCATTTCCACTGTGTATTTCTAGAAAGCAGGGATTTCTAGCACTCCAGTAGTGAAAAATCAAGTGAATGAATAAAACACAGACCATTGTGGCAAACACTGAGGATGTGCACAAGGCAGCACTTAGGAATTAAGACAGAGTTCACATTCTTTTTTAAAAAATTTTTAATAGCTTTTTATTTTCAAGATACATACAAAGATAGTTTTCAACATTCACCCTTGCAAAACTTTGTTCCAATTTTTCTCCCTCCCTTCCCTTCTATGCCCCTCCTCTAGAAAGCAAATAATCCAATATAGATTAAACATGTGCAGTTCTTAGAAACATATTTCCACATTTATCATGCTGTACAAGAAAAATCAGATCAGAAAGGAAAAAGAGAAAGGAAAAAACCCCAAGCAAACAACAATAAAAAAGTGAAAATGGTATGTTTTGATTCACATTTAGTCCCCATGGTCCTCTCTCTGGATGCAGATGGCTCTCTTCATCACAAGTCTTATTGGAATTGGCCTGACTCATCTCATTGTTGAAAAGAGACACATCCATCAGAATGGAGCATCAAATAATCTTGTTGCCGTGTACAATGGTTCTACTCACTTCACTTAGCCTCAGTTCACGTAAGTCTCTCCAGGCCTCTCTGAAATCACCCTGCTGATTGTTTCTTACAGAAAAATAATATTCCATAACATTCATATACCATAACTTATTCAGCCCTTCTCCAACTGATGCACTCAGTTTCCAGTTTCTTGCCACTACGAACAGGGTTGCCACAAACATTTCTGCACATGTGGGTTCTTTTCCTTTTTTTGTGATCTCTTTGGAATATAAGACCAGTAGAGGTACTGCTGAATCAAAGGGTTTGCACAGTGATAGCCCTTTGGGCATAATTCCAGTTTGGAAGCTCACAATGGGAGACACTACATAGATGAAAGATTTCAGCAGCAGGTCAGGTGGAAAGGTTGCCACGTGCTTTACATGGGGTAGGTGCTTAACGTTTCCTGCATTGAATTTCTAGTCAAAATTCTTCCATCCCTTATTTGAACTAAATCAAGGACTTTGGATTTTTTTTTTTTTGCTGTTATCTTTAATTACAATAACTGTTATTCATGATTCCACAGGGTTGAAACCATCGGCTACTGATTTTGTCATCCAGGACATTGATTGTTCTTTGCAGCTTTGTTATCAGCAGGTTACACACGCTTTCATCCCATAATTTCAGTTATGAAATTGTTGAACAGAGCTCAAGACAGAACTCTGTGGCATTTTCCTAATGAGGTACCTTGAGGATAACAGTCACACATTGAGTCTCAAGACTCAACTGGCTTAGAATCTGACTTTACTATGATCTAGTGCTTTAGTGCTTTTATCTTTCCTACAAGTATATCATGAAAGACTGTCAGAATTCTGGCTGCAATTCAGATACACTATTTGGATTTATCCAGTGGAAACGACTCAAGATCTGGAATTAGGAAGATGTGAGTTGAGACATAATCTCAGACACTTATCAGATGTGTGACTCTGAACAAGTCAGTTACCTGCTTTCTGCCTCTATTTATGTATGAAAGGGGGAGAATAATTTTGAAACTTTTTGTGAAGATAAAATGAGGGAAAATGTGATTTGTAAAGTGCTCTGCAAAATGCCTAAAATACTATAGGAATACTAGCTGCTATGATTACTTCTATTATTGTTATTGTTTTCCTAATAGATTAGTTTAGTATCCCTGTCAAAAAAGGAAGTGAGGTTAGTCTGACAGAATTTGCTCCTACTGAGCTTGTGTTGGTTCACAGTGATCACCTATTTCCTTTTTAAAATGCAGTTTCGAGAATTATCTCTGGTTCCTTTCTAAGAGCTCATAAACCATTCCACTAATAATTTACATTAGATTTTTTTCTTTTGGAATTGAGCTCACTCCTACTGATCTGTTTTTATGAAATCACTGAATGTGGTACTATCTACCTAGGCCAGGATTTGAACCCAGATTCTCATTAGATCCTTATAATCATTTCCAAAGCTAGGAGAACAATCAAATACTATTATTCTCACTTTACTTTGGTAGAAAACAAGGCATTATATTCCTTGCTGAGAGTCATGTAATAGAAAGAAAGTTTAAAAATAATAGTATTTACATAGCATTGGGCTAAGTACTCTACAAATACTTCATTTAATCCTAAAAACAACCCTGGGAAGTAGTTGATATTATTAGCCTCATCTTATAATTGAGGAAACTTGAGCTTTAGTAACTTTTCTTGTGTCACACAACTAGTAAATATCTGAGGATAGATTTGAACTCACATCTTCCTGCCATCAGGCCGGACTCCTTAGTCACTGAACCACATTGCTGCTTCTAAGACATATAGGCAGAGTAGGGAAGCTCAGTGTTAATTCTAGTCCTGTTTTCTCTATGCTCAGGGGTGATTCACCTAATTTCTTTGGATCTGAATTTCTTCCTCTGTATAATGAAGTTGAACTAGGTCATTTTGAAGGCTCCCTTCAACTGTGACTTTTCATTATTCTAAAGCCCTCATAAGGTCTGTTAAGAAATTTTAAGGGGTCCTCTGAACTTGACTTTTTGAGTTGCCATATTTTTCAGAAACACTAGATCTATTAGGCTTGTGCGACTGAGACCCTTGTAGATAAGCAAACCATCCTATCTAGTCTATCTAGTCGTTCCCAAGGGGAAAGAATGTGGCTTTTGCTGTTGTCTTGTTCCTCCCCTTTGGGAGGGTTTTCCCCCTTTTCTTACCTGTTCTGCACCTCTCCCCTCCCATGCCATGCCCCTTTAGACGGAGATTTCTGGTATCCCCTCATTGTCCTGCTGTCATAAATGTGCAAACTTCAGGATGGATTGTAAACTTCTTGGATATCACGTACATGCTCATTTTTCTTGTAACATCTGGTTTTCACTTAAATGTTGTGAAATTGTGTTTGCTTTGACAGATCATGTTGCTGATCAGTGACAGTGAGGGCTAGAACTCAATGGACTTGGGCTCAGACCAATACAGAATTCTGTTTCCACATGGACTTGCTGTGAACTGAGAAATACCTAGCACTTCTTTGAATTGGTAGGGGGAGGGACCCGGTTTTCCTAACTGATATCAAGGAGAATCTTGAAAATGAAACACAAGTGCCAGAGCCTGGGCCCTTGTGTACCTCCCTCAGGCTGGATTTTCAAGGCCTTTCTTGCTCCTGGTGGTCACTGGCTTTTATTTCTTTAAAACTCCATTATTTCAAACCAACCCTAAGCAGCTCTGTAAGACATAAAGTACTTAGAGTCTTTTTTCTGTTAAAATTAAAAATTGGGAGTTTGCTGTTTAAAAGCCTTTACAATCTGTATGTAGATTGCAATAGACTTTTTATACATTTCCCACTCAACACATCAAAATTCACATACTTGCTATTCCCTGTGCACAACACTTGTCTCTCACAACTGTAGTCAATGTCCTTTCAACTTTTGCATCTGAAATAAGGTTTCAAGGTTCAGCTCATGGGCTATCCTTTATAGGACCTAATTTTTGATCCCAATAATTAGGTCCTATTATTATGTATACAATTATCTGTTAAAATGTCATATGCTTTTGATAGAATATAAACTCTTTGAAGGGAGTTTATATTCTTTGGAGGGCAGGACTACTTAAATTTGTTTTTTTCTTTGTATCTCTAGAATCTTGGATATACTAGACATACAGCAAATGTCTGCAGGATAATCATAATAAAATAATGATAATAGCTAATTTTTATATAGTACTTACTATGTGCCAGGCATTGTAGTAAGTGCATTACAATTATTTTCTCATTTGACTTGACCAGGGTCACAGAACTATTAAGTGTTTGAGGATGAATTTGAACTCTGGTCTTCCTGATTTTAAGTCCAGAGCTCTCTGTCCATTGCACTACCTATCTGCCCCAAATTAAAATGGATATTAATCAATTTTATAGTCTTTATTATTTTTTGTCCATTGCACTACCTATCTGCCCCAAATTAAAATGGATATTAATCAATTTTATAGTCTTTATTATTTTTCTTTTCTCATTACTTTTTGTTATTGTCTTTTTCTCTTGTTACTAGTGCTTTTCTTTTATTAGTCATATTAGGTTAATAGTTGTTAATGATCATTCTTTTCAAAGCTGTTCATATCTTTTGGTCATACATCTGTTGTAGAATGATCACAAATGGTGTAGATTTTAATATACATGAATTGCCAATAGATATTAGACATTAGATTATTATCAGATATTTGATGGAAACTTTTTTTTTTTCTTTCTCAACCCAACAGCTTCTTGCTGCTTATTCTGGTTGCATTGATTGTGTTCGTGCAAATGATTTTAAATTTTATATAATCAAATGGTTTATTTGGCTTTTGTGATTTCATCTGTCCTTTGAAATGAAATCTCTATGAACTGTAGGTTTGAAAGGTATCTCCTTTTATTTTTAATTTTTTTTCTTATTTGACCTTTTACATTTATTAGGGAAGATGGTCTAATTATATTTTTTCGCAAACATACTATCCAATTTTCCAAATTCGCTTTGAATAAGCAGTCACTCCCACAATGGTTATCTTTCCTTTCTTTTTTTTGAACAATAGGCTTTTTTGTATTTATTTATTTTATCAGTTCTACTTTTCAGTTTTTTTTTTAAACCAGTATCAACTAGTCTTGATTGCTGCTTTCTAAAAGTTTGACATCTGGTCAGAGTGCAGTCTCAGTGAAAAGTCTGGCCCCTGCATCCCATCCTTTCTCAATATTCTCTCTTCTTTAATCTTTAATAGGCTTTTGAATTGCTGTTTCAAAAATTCTGATAATTTAAATTCCAGTAATGGAAATCAACGAGTCTGATTGCCCTCTGGCAATAAAATAGTGGTCTGGTGGACCTGTTTAGAACATGCATTAGTTTGAAAGAGCTCAGGAGAAAAAGAGGCAGTTAAATAGTAGCATCAAATTTGCCAAATGGGAGGGATCTTAGAGATCATAGAATCCAAATTATCCTTTTTATGGAAAAGGAAACTGAGACCTTACCAAAGGACACACAAAGTAACTTGTTTCTGGGTCTTGTTTAGCAAAAGCAGGTTTTGCTTTAGCAACGATAAAGTTTTATATATATATATATATATCCCTTCAAAATTTCATATACATTGCCTTCCTTGATCTTTCTGGAACATCTATGAGGTAGATCTATAGGTATTATAATGGTAGTTTAGTGACTTCAAGTAGTTTAGTGACTTGCTCATAATCATGGAAGACTATAAAAGTCAGGATGGGAACCTTATGTTTTTTTGAATAGCCAATCCAACATTCTCTGCCGACAATGTCCAAAGTGGGATCACCAGTTTCCTTGGGGACCAGGACATGATCCCCAAAGGTAAATGATCAAGCATTTGGAATAAGGGAAAATGAATTACATCAAACTCTCCTTGTGTTAACCAGTCTCGGGGTTTGTTGGCAACACATCCATGCTCCCTTACTTTTCTCCCTTCCTGTATGAGGTCCCAACCTCTTCGTTACTGGCTCAAGTGGACCATTTGGGGCAGTTATTGTTCAACCTAGACCTAGAATCCAGTACCAATAGACACTGTTAGGAAAAATCATACCCTATTCCACCCCTACCTCATCTTACCTTCTAAATATACTTGTGACTGTGAAGATGTCCCCTGGCTAGCTCTGTGCAATTTTGGATAGTGTTGGGGGCAATGGTCATTGGGAAAAAGCCCCTCCCCACCGCTGTTGCTTTTAGTCTCACAGAATGAATAGCACAGGATGAGCAGATGTATAAGAAATGCACGCATTCTACATGGATTATGTCTATTATCTTTTCCTCTAAATTCATCTCTCTCCCAAATTTCTAAGTCTAAGACATCCCCTTTCTTCCAGTGTCCCAGTTTGGCACCTGAATATCAATCATCATTGACTATCCCTCCTTCCACAGTTGCCAAATCATGCCATTCTGATCCCTACAATATCCCTCTCATCTGTGCTTCTACTAACACAACCAGCACCAGTGTGGGCCCTCATCATCATATGCTTAGATTATGCGGTAGCCTTCTAATTGCTCTCCCTCCTTTCAGTCTTTGTTTCTATTTATCCTTTGAACAGCTGCCAAACTCATATTCCTGAAGCACGGATCTAACTCAGAAATTCCCTATGGACTTTAGCATCAAATGTTTCATCTTTAACTTTTCTTTAAAAATTTTTTATTTTGTGTAACTTAACATAATATACACAATTATTTATAGAGTATGTCTATATAAATTGTAGAGGTATAAATATTCCTATATTGGAGGAGCGTGCTCAGAAATTTTCGACTGATGGGGGTATATTATTAAAAAAATGTCGAAGTCAATGTAGGGAATACTTTGCTGCCTTTTGTCAACTGATGGGAAGCACAGATCATCTTCCCTTTTTCCTCTTCCCCTACTGAATATTAAAATTCACTTTTTTTCCCTTTCTTTTCCATGGGAACCAGAAGGGCTGACAGATTTCTCACTGGGGGTACAATATTATTATACCAAAGGACAATTTTGAGGTGAAGGAAGGAAACAAGCATTTATTAAGTGTCTACTATGTGCCAGAAGCACTTTACAAATATTATTTCACTGGATTCTCACAACATCCCTGGATGGTGGAAGGTAGGTGGTGTTATTATTCCCATTTTGGAATGTATCCAAGAAAGTTGAGGTAGACAGGGTTTAAGTAATTTGACCAGTGACACAGAGTTACTAAATGTCTGAATCTTGATTTGAATTCAGGTCTCGCTCTAGAGAAGGCCAACATTAAAAACAAACAAACAAACAAAAAAACTCTCCTAATGCAGAGAAACACTGGAAAAGGGTGTGGACATAGGATTGGGGTTGGGAATTGAGGGGGGGAGACTGTATAAAATGAGGTAGGATCAGGAGATGAAGGTAGGGAGGAAAGTGGACAGTGGTTCTAAGATTTCACAGTATAAAGCTTCAATTCTATTTGTTTTTATTTTCTCCCTAGCGATCTCATCGCAAGAACTCCAGGCACTGTCAGCATCCATAATGGAAGAACTAGTGAGCCTGAGAATCCTAATCTCAGTTTTCCTGGACCGAACATTGAGATTTCATGTTTCCTTTCCCATGAGTCCTCGGCAGCATTGGACTTTCCATTTGAAAGAGCACAGTGTTAGGATTAGCGAGACTGGCCTGTGTGTCTGCTGAGCCAAGGGCAATTGAAGCTCTGTCTGCCCAGGGGAAGACAGAATCTAGGAAGTGAAATTATAATGACTTACATAGAAATAAAAGCTGTTCCATCTACTGGGAGCCCACAGGAAGAACAGGCCGAACTCTTGCTTATTTCTGTTGTGGAACTGATTGATTTAATCAAAAGAAGCCATTTCATCTTTGGACTGGCTCCCCCCATTTTTGGAGGAACACGTGTGATTTGGAGGCTATGATGAGATTTTCCCCAAGCTGTCTGTGTAAATGACCGACAGTCAAGTGGAGGAGGTGTTGGGCAGGGGTGGGTCTTTTGGGTCTCACATTCTCCAAATGCTTACAGAAGGGGAATGGAATCACACAGTCATTGATTTAGAGCTAAAAGGGACCTTAGGCATAATTGAAGCTAATCCACTCATAAGTGAGCAAATAAAGATGTGTGGGAAAGCAATTTGTCCAGTCACAGTGGCTAATTAGCATGGAAGAAGGAAATACATAGGTACACACATAAAATTTATATATAAACACACGTATACCACACATATGTATGTATACATGTAGCTATGTATACATACAGACATGCATATATATATATATATATATATATACTTGTATGTATCATATATTTTAAGCTGGACATTATGCAAAGCATAATTTTTTCTTTTAATTTTTCTTTCTCTTCCTTTCCTTCCTTCCTTCCTTCCTTCCTTCCTTCCTTCCTTCCTTCCTTCCTTCCTTCCTTCCTTTCCTTCCTCCCTTTTTCAATCATAGAGATTTTGATTCATTAAAAAACCTCATTTTTTAGAAAGGGTGTCCCCATAGGCTTTAACAGTTTGCCAAAGGACTCCCCGACACAGAAGAGGTTAAAAACCCCTAATCCAACTTTGTTTTTTTTTTATTGAGGAAACTGTTGAGTGACCTACCTAATAAGGTCATACTGGTAGACATCAGGAGCAGAATTTGAACCTCTTGACTACAAAGCTCTTCTAACTAAACTAGGCTTTCTTTTGGCCCAGGAACACATTTGATGGAATTTTAAAACCTTGAATCTGCATCTTTTGGCCACAAAATTGATCATTCTTTCTATCCCTCTCATTTGAATATCGTAGGAATTAGAGACCAGTTAGTCCAAAGGAATGTGGGATTGGATAGTCTCTACTTGTATGCTTTAAGTGATGGAGAACTCATTTCTTTAACAAAATTGTCCATTCCAATTTTTGACCAGGTCAGGACAAAATATACCTTCTCCAGAATTTCCACCCACATTGCACTCTCATTCTGCACTGTGGGACCAGGCAGTTCTGTTCTAATGCTGTATCCAAGCAAATACTTGATTTAAGTACTTGAAGATATATGTAGCATTCCTCCCCCCCCCCCCAACTCTCCTACTTCTTCCCCAAGCTGCCATATCTCTAGTCTACACACAATTTATTTTGATTGAAACTTGTTTAATAAAACAATAATTGGATTAAAGGTAACACTTCAAGTACTTATCTGAAAGCTTTGGGAAAGGGAAGAGAGGCTTATGGGAATCAACTCCATCTGTAGGTTATATGAAAAACTGGAAAGGTTCCAGCCTCTTTGGGGTATAACTCTTTGGGATTCAGCTGTCCTCCCCTTAGTTTTCCTTCTCTACCTGGAGGGAAATCAAAGGAGAACTGCTAAAGAGTCACTCTCTAAAGAAGTTGGAGTCTCCCTCCCCAAATTAGCTTTTTTTTTCTCCTCTGGGGTATGGATAGGATTTTTCGTAAGTCAGAGTAGTTATGGCTCATCAGCCATATCAATTTTATATCAACTTAGAGGGGTATTGCTATTGCTGACTGACCAGTCATCAACACAAAAGCCCCAGTTGCCAGGACCACAAATGGAGTTCATCACTTTAAAGTTTGTGGCCTAAAGCAAGAGGTCACAACATATGTCCCACAGAAATGTGGGGATCTCTCCAAGGAAGATGATTCAGTCTGTTAGATGGGGAGAAGGAGTTCTCTGATCGTTATATTCAATGAGGGAGAAATTAATGAAAAGAAATATGGAGCTTGGAGATAAAGGGAAGATTAAGGGAAGGACAGGTGCTGTCCTACTGAGGCTGAGGGACAGGTAGCCAGGATAATCAGATGGCAATGATAACCAGACTTTTAAAAACAGAGGCTAGACCATTAATTGGGGAATGGCTAAATAAGTTATGGTATATCAAAATAATGGAATATTATTCTATTACAAATGAACAGGCTGATTTTAGAAAGGCTTGGAAAGATTTTCAGGAGTGAAACAAATAGAACCAAGAAAACATCGTACACAGCAACAATAAAATTGTGCGATGATCAACTGTGATAGATTTGGTTCTTCCTAGAAGTTCATTGATACAAAGCAATCCCAATAAACTTTGGGTGGAAAATGCTACCCACATCCAGACAGGAGATGGAGACTGAATATGAATGAACCCATGCTACATTCATTTTTTTTTTCTTCTGTTTTTTTTCTTGTGGTTTTTCCCCTTTGTTCTGATTTTTCTCTTCCAATGTGATTCATATGGAAATATGTTAAAAAAAAAAGACTTTTTCTAGAATAATTCTATTAGTTGACATCTGTATTGTGTTTTATGGCTTTTTTTCCCCTAGGTCTTCACTTGTGATTTTATTGTTGTGGGGAACTTTCTAATATAAAATCAGAAATTCATCCATTACTTATTATCTTGCAAAGCTATCTGGTTACTGAAACATGAGTGTCTTGTCCACAGTCATGGGCCAGTATTCATTAGAAATAGGATTTGAATCTAGAGCTTCCTGACTCCAAAGCCCATCTTTCTACCCACTACAATTCACTATTTTTCTTTATGGCTTATAAAGTACTTTATAGATATTGTCTCATTACATAATTAAAACAACCTTAGAAGGTTATGTGGATCAGGTAATAATATCGTTTATGTAGGGCTTACTACATGCCCCCACAGTGCTAGGTAAATAGTTTATGATGATCTCATTTGATCCTCATAATTAGTCTGAGAGATAGGGGTCATTATTATTGCTAGGTTTTAAACTTGCCTAAAATCATACAGGTAGGAAATGGTAGAACCTGGATTTGTACTTGGGTCTGGCCTCATACACTAGTTATGTGACTCTGGCCAAGACCCCCTAACTCTGTTTGCCTCAATTTCCTCATCTGTAAAATAAACTGAAAAAGGAAATATCAAATCACTCCAGTATCTCTGTCAAGAAAAATCTCCAAAAATGGATCATGAAGAGTCAGAAATGACTGAAAAATGATAGAACAGCAACAGCAACTTCTGATTACAAATTAGACAGTTTTTCCACAGTACTTTGTCTTCATTCCCATTTTACAGATTGGGAAAATTTGACTATGGCATTGAAGGGATTTGTCCATTGTTTCAGAGTGATTATGTGGTAGAGCTGGGACTTATCAAAAGTCGTCTACAGATTCCAAATCTAGTCCATTCCATTACTTGACAGAGGTCTCTCCTCTGATTTTATTTGGTAAGTGATGTATAAATGTGAATGACTATTATAATTGGGGGTTGGGCTGGCTTCAGATCCTGATTTTTCTGTCCATGAAGACTCTAACTCGTTTTTGAGAAAACATATGCCTTTCAGCCTTTTTCATCTCCAGTTTTGCTCTGATGCCTTTTGGCTCTTTCCTTGCCGAGGACTCATTCTACCCCATGATGTCATCTTTTGGGTGGACTGCTCTGTTCCCAGGGGAGAATTGTCTGCCATTCCTGATGAGTTGCCCAGTTTTCTGGCTGGATGCTTTGTGCTTTTTGGCTGGCTTTGGATCTCTTTTTTGAAATGCTTCAAGTACAAGTTTTGTGGATTTCAAATGCATTTTCATTGTGAATCTTTGTGGTTTAGTTTTGAGTGAAGATGCACTTAAAGCAGAGAAAGTAAGGATTCAGGAACACTCTTCTCTCTTAGTTTTAAGGAAAAACCCAAACAAACCAAAACATTGGACTTGGAAATCAAGAGACTTGATGTAGTCTGCAACAACCTTCATCTCACAACAAGGGAACTAACTGTTATTATTATAACAACTTTACTTACAGCTAAAGAAACTGAAGCTAGCAGAAATTTAGATTTATTCAGTATTACTCAGCTGTTGTTGTCATTTGTCCTTCATTTTTCAAAGTGGACTTATGGCATAACTGGATGATGTGCATGAAATGTATTTAAGTAAGGCAGAGCTGCACAAAGTCATCAGCCCCATTCTCTTTTTTTGTAACAAAGTCCCACAGCAGGACAAAAGTCAGGATGACTAGTGGTGGTCTAAGATGCAGTGGATAACCTTGGAGTCTTTGATGTCTGATCATGCTCTAAGTATTCCATGGCATTTGCTTCAGCTGCCTTTGTGACTGTTGGATCAAATTGTTTTCATCTTCCCATTCCACCAGGGAAAAAGTCTTCATCTGTTTAGGGTAGACATTCTCCAGTTCACTGACAGGTTTGAGGCTTGTTGGTTAACCCTCAACCTGGTTTAGCCTATTTTCCAAATGGTTTATCAGGATGTGGCTACTCCTCCCTCCCTCCCTCCCTCCCTCCCTCCCTCCCTCCCTCCCTCTCTCCCTTCCTTCCTTCCTTCCTTCCTTCCTTCCTTCCTTCCTTCCTTCCTTCCTTCCTTCCTTCCTTCCTTTCGTCTTCTTACACAAAATGAATATTGAAATTATTTTACCTAAAAACTAAACTTGTTCTTGGAAAAAAAAAAAAAACATATGTTAAATGAAAATCGTGTAGTTTTGCCTTCTTTTCACCACTGATTAACTTTAGCATTACTTTTATTTCTTTGTTGATTTTCCTGTTACCTTCAATATAGATTTTAAAAAATCTTAAAATTTGTGTTTCTTATCTGCATGAAGTAATAGTATGGAGTCAGGAAGATTAGACTTCAAATCTTTCCTCTGATGCTCACTGGGTATGAGTTCCTGAGCAAGTCACTTAATCTCTGTGTTCCTTAGGAGTATGCTAAAATCAACTTGAACTGGATTTCAAGAACTAATTGATAAATTTTCTGTGCAAGCATTTATACCTTGTAAATTAGCAAAAGCTTTACACTGGTATTGATTTTTTGTTTTGTTAATTGTCAAGACTCAAGAAAGTAATGGAGAAAGTGGTAATAATACCAATTAAACTTAAAAGTGAGTTCCATACTTGGAATTTTAGCTCCTTCCTGTATTATTCATTGCTATATTAGCAAGCTTTGGGCAATAATGTTCTTGGATTTATTGTTATAGTCTTGTAGCACTCTCCTTTGTATTCAATCACCTTGTTTGAGGGGATTGGGTATGTTTAGTGTGGAGAAGAGATGACTCACAGGGATTATGACAATTATCTTTAAGTAATTAAGGGACTGTCATTTGGAGGGATTAGATTTGTCTCTGTGTCCCAAAGGACAGAATCAAGTAACCATAGGTGGAAGTTATATGGAGGCAAAATTAGGCTTTGATTTAAACAACAATTTCCATACAATTAGAGCTGTCCAAAAGTAGAATAGGTTACCTTTCATAGTGATAGGTTCCTCTGCCTTGGAGGTCTTCAAGAATTCAGATGATCACTTATTAGGTATATAAATTTTCTTATAAACATCTAGCTCATGAATATTTTACTAATCTTTCTGGAGGCAATAATAATTTGCAATAATTCTTGCTGAATCCTATGTATTATTGGAGATGTATTGGTCATCTCCAAAGGCATTTTTCTATGCTATATGCTGTGAAATTACAGGGAGTCCTTTTTCATATGGTTTGGATTTCATGGTCACTAAAGTCTTTTCTATGATTCAGTTGCCCTTTCCTGCTTCCTTCTTTCTTACATGTTTTTTTTTTTTTTTTTTTTAATCCAAGTTGGTTGACATGTTCCCTGTGCACTCAAATACATCTCTTTAAAGAAGAAGGTTAACATAATTCATATATTATGAATATTTATTTATTCATATTTAGCAAAATGAGACCTGACTTTAATTCCTACTACAAACTCTAGCTATATGATCACTGTGCTCACAATCTCTCAGAGCTGTTTTCTCATCAGTGACTGGGGATAACAATACCTATATTACCTACTACACAGGGTTATGAAGAAAGTACTTTTCAAACTTTAAAGCACTTATATAAATGTGAATTATTTAGTTTCTCCTCTTCTTCCTCATCAGAATGATTGTTGTGTCACTTGAATTTTCTTTTTGAGGGGCCCTCATCCCCTATGAACTTACTTTCCCTGAACAATTTTAGAGTATGGGATCTTACTTATCCATTCTTTGAACTTTTTGAAATCCATTCTCTCAGTGCTTAAGATATGATTCAGACTATATCCAGGATTCTTCTCTTTAGCTATCATGAATTACAATATGGAACAGTCACTTCCTCCTAAGGATCCTCGAAATTCTATTTTGATAACTAAACTTTCCTTACTTGTTCTGAGCCCTACCAAATTTCAAGCTCATAGATATGGAGTTGGAAGGAATCTTTGAAGCTATCTGGTCTTAACACCTTCATTTTACAGATATGGAAACTGAGGCTTAGAGAAATTAAGTGGCTTGTTTTGGGTTATATAGCCAGTGATACAATCAAGACTTAAATTTCTACCTTTCATTCCACAACTGGTGCTCTTTTTACTATTATCATGTTGTCTTAATAGTGTGATAACTAAAAATCCTGAGAGACAGAGTTCCTGGGAAGTAATGATCAATGTATTAATTAGATTAGTTAATAATCAATAAATTGATAATCTTTGGTCTCTCTTGACAACTAAAGACCTCATTATAAAGATCACTGAATGTTTAAATACCTTTGGAAAAAAGGAAGTGTACCTGAAGATGAAAATCAACCCTGATTGGTGAATAGTTAATGAAGAAGTAGACTCATTTATGTGGAGGTGTGCTAATGTTAAGTCTTCAACTCTGCCCATTGAGAACATGACTTGATCATGAGACTCAGTCATCTCCATCACTTGGACAAAGGAATCCATCTCTACCCAGACCACTCTGTTTGGTTGTCTCCTTCATGAGCTAAGTTCCCTTAGACTTCAATGCAGGAGTGCATGGGCATAGGCTCAATATTTTAGGTTTGGAATGCACCTAGATTAGATTCTATTTATACTGTAAACCAAAGGTCCCAAGGTGGGTGGAGTCTTCCCAAGATCCTGGAGCATATACTTTAAGGATTTGGCCAGTCTCATCTATCAGCCTTGTCCTTCAGAGACTGGTTGAATGACCCAGAATTATCTACTCAATGAGGAAATGAAAAGGTAAAAACCTTAATTCCAATTTAATATTTATTAATATAATAGAAAAACAATCACTTTTCTCAATGATTTCCCTGGAATTTTACTTTAAGAGGGGGAAGTGTATCATTGGGTCAAGCTCCCAGGGTTGAATGAGATCCATGTGAGTGCAGATCCTTTGGTTCTGGATGAAACTCCAAAATGTTTTTTCAGGGGATACATGCACTTCAATGTTATGTTTACCCTTTCCATGTTCTTTACTTCTCATTCTATGCCAATGATTCTAGTCTTGTCTTGCCCTAAATTCCCTGTAAAAACCTACACCATGGAATTTTTCTTCAGATTCTTTTTCCTTTTCTTGGATATTATTACTATTGCTCATTTTTTCTTGCTTTTATGATAATTTTTATTTTTCAAAATATATGCAAAGATAGTTTTCAACATTCACTCTTGCAAAACCTCATTTTCCATATTTTCCCTCATTCCTCCTCCTTGCTTCCCCAGATAGCAATTAATCCAATATAGCCTAAAAATATACAATTTTCTAAAGATATTTCCAAATTTATCATGTAGCCCAAGAAAAATCAGATCAAGAAGGAGAAAAAAATGAGAGGAAAAAAACAATGACGAAAACAACAACAAAAAAGGTGAAAATACTATGTTGTGATCCACATTCAGTCCGCATAGATCTCTCTGGATGGAATTGAGTCTCTCCCTCACAAGTCTATTGGAATTGGTCTGAATCACCTCATTGTTGAAAAGAACCAACCACGGGCCAGATGCAGCAGCTGAGGACGTTTATCCCCCTCACCCAGGGCTATGAAGTTTCTTTATTTAAAGGGCCACAAAAAAAAGTTTTTGTTTTTACTATAATCCGGCCCTCCAACAGTCTGAGGGTCAGTGAACTGGCCCCCTATTTAAAAAGTTTGAGGACCCCTGAGTCAAGTACATCACAGTTGATTATCACGACTCTTGTTGCTGCTGTGTAAAATGTTCTCCTGATTCTACTCACTTTGATGAGGGGCGAATGATGAGGTCTGAGAATAGAGAGAAAGAGATCCCTTAACAGCAATGAGATCCCCTTGGCCAGTGGCAGGCTTTGCAAAATAATTTGCAAACCCTAATGAATAAAGGCATGAGGTTTGTGGCAAAGGATGGGTTTAATTTACACTAAGAAGCCAGCTTGCTAGGAAGACAGACTTCTTAGTGGTCAGGGAATATAGCAAAGGTGGGGTTACACTGAGAAGAAAATACCTTCACTAGTGGTCGAAGTCCTGTTAGGACTTCTGCAAAGATAGGTTGACCAGCCCTTGATTATATCAGGTAAATCTTGGCCTGGGGCCAGCCCCAGTTTGAGCCACTCAATAGAGGGCTATTAACTATGAGGTCTCCAATTGAATGAGATCACTTAATTGGAAGTTTGAGCCACTGGGAGCTGTTCTGAGACACTTAATATTCAATTCAATAGAGGGTGGTGATTATGTCCCTGGCCAATATCTCCAATTGAATGAGATCATTTAGGGTGTGCCCCTCCCAGGGGAGAGCTTGAGACCCCAAATCATCCTTCTCTTATAGATTAAAGGGGACACAGTTTCAGGCTACCCCCAAAGGTTAAAGGGGACACAATTTGCATCAACTTCACTTGACATCAGTTCATGTAAGTCACTCCAGACCTTTCTGAAGTCATTCTGCTGATCATTTCTTATAGAACAATAATATTTCATAACATTCTTATACCATAACTTATTCAGCCATTCTCCAACTGGTGGGCATCTACTCAGTTTCCAGTTCTTTGCCACTACAAAAAGGACTGCTACAAACAATTTTGTGCAAATGGGTCCTTTTCCCTTTTTTATGATCTCTTTGGGATATAGACCCAAAAGTCACTCATTCTTAATACATGAATAATCCAACAGCTCTTTTGATCATACTTGTTCTTCATAGGTTTAGAAAACATCTTAACCTGTAGCTGTTTTCATCTTTTGAACAGTGAAATTATCAATGAGCAAAGTGTAAACTTTCTCATCTTCCCAGCTTTAAGTAGATGGAGAAATCGTAATAACACTCTCATTATCTAGTTCCTACCTCTAGCCAGCTGTGTATACTATTTTCCCCATTACAATCTGACTTTTCTTTTTTCCTTCATTCATTCTTACCTAAATCATCTCCATTTTTAGTTTTTGATTTTCTGTATGGATATGTTTTTTGATCTATAGTATTACTATATTATCCTTTAATCTATTCTCTTCCCTCTGAATAAGGTGTCCCCTTCAATTGTAATATTCTAGGCATGAGTCTTTTCCCACCAAGTTAAGCTGTTATTATTGGTCCATAGTTTTTCAATCATGTCTGACTCTTTGTCAACTCATTTGGGGGTCTCTTGGAAAAGATATTAGAGTAGTTTGACATTTTCCAACTCATTTTACACATGAGGAAACTGAAACAAACAAGGGTGAGTGACTTGCCGAGGGTTACACAGCTACTATTTGTATGAGGTCAGATTTGAACTCTGAGAGATGAGTCTTCCAGATTCCAGGGCTAGCACCTTATCCATTGTACCACAAGGTCTCTAGGCCAATTCAGTGTTGCCATTGCTCCAAAAAAGGGAGTGACAAGCTGGTGCTTTGTATCTCTAATCCTTGAGATGCCTCAGCTTCCTTCTCTGGGTACTACTTCCCTCTATATATTGTCCTCTATGACCCTTGGGCTTTGGTACAGTCAGTCTAGCTTTCAATCGGTAACTAGCTGCTTTTAATATTATATATTCTTTGTTCAATACCTATAGATTGTTGTCATTTTTCCATAGAAAATTTCTTGCCTTTACTTTTCATTGGGGAATTAATTATCTTTTCTTTTGCATAATTGAACTACCATTCATCTCTTTGTGTGGTCATTGAACTTTTCATGTATTTACATTTAGTTTCCCCAAGTAGATTATTCTAAGTTCCTTGGGCATATGGACCCTGCCTTATTTTTCTTAGCAGAGTGCCCAATGGAGCCATTATGTGGTACAGTGGATAAATTGTTCCTGGAGGCAGGATGACTCCTTCTTGAGTCCAAATTCTGCTGCAGATACTTATTAGTTTTGTGACCTGGGCAAGTCACTTAATCCTGTTTGCCTCAATTTCCTCATCTGTAAAATGAAACAAGGAAGTGAATGTCAAATTACTCCTGAATCTTTGCCAAGAAACCCCTAAAGGGATTACAAAGAGTTGGACTGAAAACAACTGAAAAACGAATAAACAATAAATAGTTGGGCCGACACCATGTCTAAAGCAAGTGCTTAATAAATATTGGTTAATTAATTGGCTGAAGTCTTTTTTGTCTACTCCACTTCTTTTATTTATTCATTGTTCTATAAGTTTTGTTTTTAAATGGGTGCATGCTAATTCAAATCTCATTGGTATGTGTCCATGTGTTTTAGATGCCTGGAAAAATTTGACCATATTGTACTATATGTTAGTGTGAATTTCTCCATGTGTGCACACCAAAATAAAAGCAAAGCAGAAGAAACCCAGAAATTTAAAAACCAAACTGAAGATCTGCCTATTTACCGTCTTGTGGTAACTTTATAATGAAGATGAAATTTTTTGTGATCTTTCCCTCCTTGTCACTTTCTCACTACCTTGCTTATGCTTCTCTCACACACTTTGCATTATAAACATGTGCATTTATCTTATCTCTTCTACTATACTGTTAACTGTAGAGTAATGGATAGATTGCTTGACTTGAACTCACTAACATTTGGGTTTGAATTCTGCCTCTGAAATTTGCAAGTGTGTGACTTTAGAAACGTCACTTAACCAAGCTCAACCTCAGTTTGCTCATTTGTAAATGGTAATAATAAAAGCTTTAGCATCTATCTCTAAGTTTGCTATCAGACTAAAATGAATTAATGCATATAAAGACTTTTGCAAACCTTAAAATGTTGTATTCATGTTAGCTTTCATTATTATTATATCTTTGAGAGAAGAGGCCTCTTATTTATTTCTTCATTCAAGTTCTATCTACCTCACTCTCTACCCCTTTCCAACTCCACTCTCTGCCTCCCCAACCCCTACCAAGCACAGTGTATAACACATAGATATTTGCTAATTATTGAGTGTTTATGAATAGACAATTTTCAGCCAAAGAGATAAAAGCTATCTACAATCACATGAAATAATGCTTTAAGTCACTATTGATTAGAGAAATGAAAATTTAAAAATTTTGATTTACTACCTCACATCCATTAGATTGGCTAATAAAACAGAAAAGTAAAATGATAAATGTTGGAGGAGATGTGAGAAAACTGGGACACTAATTCACTGTTGGTGGAGTTGTGAACTGATTTACCCATTCTGGAGAGCAATTTGGAATTATGCTGAAAGGGCAAGCAGATTGCATATATCCTTTGATCTTGCAATGCTATTACTAGGTCTATATCTCAAAGAGATAAAAAAAGATAAAAGAACCTACTTATACAAAAATAGAGCAGCTCTTTTTGTGGTGGTTAAGAATTGGAAATCAAGGGAATGCTTTATAGAGAGTGGCTGAACAAGTTGTGGTTTATGATTGTAATGGAATATTATTGTATTATAAGAAATTACAAACAGGATGATTTCAGAAAAACCTGGAATGTTTGATACAAAGTGAAGTGAGCAGAACCAGGAGACGGTTGTACCCAGTAATAGCAAAATTGTGTTAGGGTCAGCTATGAGGGACTTAGTTCTTTTCAGCAATACAGCTCTCTAAGCAATCCCAAAGTACTCTTGATATGCTATCTGCCTTTGGAAAAAAGGACTGATATTGTCCGAATAAAGACTTTTTTTCTTTCATTCTTTTTTTTTTTTTTAATTTCTGTCTTTTTGTACAAAATAACTAATATGAAATGTTTCACATAATTGCACATGTATAACCTATATTGGATTGCATGGCATCTCAGAGAGAGAGGAGAGTAGGTAGGTAGGTAGTTAGGTAGGGGTAGAATTTGGAACCCAAGGCTTAAAAAAACTCCAAATGTTTTAAAATATTGTTAGGATAAACTAAAATATCATAAAAATAAATGTCTATCTTTAAGGATCAGGGAACCCACTTCTGCATAGCAGGATAAGACATAAAAAATAAGTAAATATCCATATTATTTACAAGATAAAAATAAAATTTATGGGAGGGAGAACAGAGGAACTGAAGATAGGACAACCTTATCAAGTATTTCATAAAAATTCCATTGCTATAGATTGTTATAGTTTATAGAATGTTCCTTTCTAATAATCCTGTGAGCTGAGTGCAGGTATTATTATGCTCACTTTATGGAAAAACTGAGTAGTTAAAGGATGTTGCTTAAGGTAACCAGCTAATAAGTTTATAGTCAGTCAGAATGTGGCTTTCTGGCTATAATTCTAGTCACACTTTCCAATGTTCCATATTGCCTCTCCCCCCACCCCACTCAGTTCCACAGAATATGGGCAAGGGAGTGAGCGCCAGCCTGCATTTTAATAATAAGAACCTGGACGTTGGATTTGGCCTGAGAATCCCAGCTGATTTCTGAGCTGCTGCAGAGTTGGTTATGTGTTGGCAATTGGGATACAGTCTTGATGCCAACAGCTTAATTAACATTTGGTAGGAGTGCAGATGAGGGAAACTTGGGTCATAAATCCCCAACCATGCAGTTTCCTGCAAAATCTGTCCCTATCTGGACTTTCCCATTGGCTTTCAGAGACTATTTCTCTTCTAATTGTAGCCATGGGATTCACCTTGTCCTCATTCATTGACCTTGTTTAGTTACCATGAATTTTTTTGGTTCCTCCTTGGAAGGCAAAGACATTTCCTGGTGTCCAGGAGCCTTTTCTCAATCTTGTTGAACTTCTGTTCTCATTGCCGAATTAAGTACATTAGTCTTTTTTGGGAATGGATACTGCCACTGAGAAGGATACTATTATTTATTCATTAGCAGAACATGTGACATTGGAGGGATTTGTTTCTCCTTTCTATGTTTCAGGGTTATTTGTAGAGAGGGGAAAAGAGCAGTTATTATATTTACTCCCTTCAGGTTATGAGGAACAAGTAGAAGAAAAAAGATAGGAAAAGGCTTTCTAAGCATAAAGTCCTATAGAAAAGTAGACTGTTTGGTGGTGCTATTATTATTTTAGTAATAATGTCTGATAAGTTAAAAGAATGACTAATTAGCAGAGAGGGCATTTACAGCAAAGGATGATAAGCTCGTTCCTTTTTTTTTTTGGCCTTTAAGATTTCATTTCCTTTGACTTGGGCCATATTTTCATTTAGCAGATTGTAATATTGGCAGATCCATGGTAAAAACTGATCTACATAATAAGCAACCACTCATCTGGAACTCATAGAATAATAGAGTTGAAAGAGACCTTAGGAATAATTAATTCAACCCAATGAAGTCTAGAGAAACTGGAAGTTACTTGACTAAGATCACACAATAAGCTAAAGACAAAGCAGGGAAAATAATTCAGCTTCTTTGTATCTTCGGAGGAAGCCAAAGGGTACAGTTCTTAAGGAAAACTTTGGTGTGAATTCTCCATAAAATTGTCTTTTTGGCAACTGTACATTTCACATTCAAACAATGTAGCCAGCCCAATGGAGGTGCACTCTCTGCAGTAAAGTGTGAATGTTTGGCAGTTTAGTTCGAGAAAGGACTTCTGTGTTTAGTTTGAGAAAGGACTTCAGTGTCTGCTACCTTATCCTACCAGGTGATCTTCAGTATCTTCCTAAGACAATTGAAATGGAAGTGATTCAGTTTTCTGGCACAGTGCTGGTATATTGTTCAGGTTTCACAGGCATACAACAATGAGATCAAAACGATGGCTCTGTAGAGCTTCAGTTTGGTAGTCAGTCTCATATCTCTTTTTTCCCCCACACTTTCTTTTGGAGCCTTCCAAATATGGAGCTAGCTCTGGCAATGCTTGTGTCAAACTCATTATTCATGTGTACATCCCTGGAAAGTATTCTGCCAAGGTAAGTGAACTTATCCACTACATTCAAAACTTCTCCATTTGTTGTAACTGATGGCTCCACATATGGATGGTGTGGTATTGGCTGATGGAGCACCTGTGTTTTCTTGGTGTTAATTGTTAGGCCAAAATTAGCACAAGCAAGAGAGAATTGATCCATATTTTGTTGCATCTAAGCTTCAAAAGCTTCATTGAGTGCATAATTATCTGCAAACAAAAAATCATGGAAATGGAATTGCTTATGCAGCATGGAAGACACTGGCTCAAGACCGTCTAACGTGGCAAGCTTTTATCAGAGAGGTGCTGTGCCCTGTGAATAAAGCAGAATTGAAATAGCTCAAAAGTAACATGAGATGCACCAATTTAGAGAATCTACCTCAAATATTCACATGGACTATTTGGGCTTGATCTGTGGTGGAGCATTCTGAACTTGTATTGGTCTGATCAGCCACAGTCAGATATACTGTTACTTGACCCTAACATAAAATAATGCTATTTTGGTCCTTTTTGAGAACAAGGTAGAACAACCTATCAAGTGGTACAGTTTATAGAGTGTTAGGTCTAGAGTTGGGAAATCTTGAGTTCAAATTCAGCCTCAGACATTTATATTAGGTGTTTATCCCTGAGCAGATAACTTACGTGCTGTCTACTTCATTTTCCCCAAGAATAATGTAGGGATAATAATATTACCTACTTCCCACGGATGTTAAAAGGATCAAATGAGATAAGGCACAATGCCTTACATACAGAATGTACTTAATAAATGTTCATTTGTTTCCTTCTTTCCATTATGCCATGTGGTATCTTCTCTCCCTACCTGGATTCCATTAAAGTCTTTGGAAACTTCAAAAATGGCAAATGTAGAATAAAAGAATAATGTCAAATACTTCCCTTGGATGCATTTTTAATCCTTTGATTTGCCAATGACATCTTAATTTATCTCAGAGAATCTTAGAGCTGGAAAGCTTTTTGGGTCAGAAAAAAAAAGGAAGAGAGTAGAACTTTAATCGGGATGACCACCAAAGGTCTAGTGCTATCCAAAAGATGATCACTTGACAAATAAATTGTAGAAGGAATTATTAAAATCATAAAATGCAATAATACCAGTAAAGTGCCTTGAAAACCTTAAAACTCTTTGAATGTGTTAGCTGTTGTGTTATTGTGGTGCTTAGTCAGATAAAATATATGATTCCTGAGTTTTTTTTTTAATAACTGAGATTTTGTGATGTTGAGGAATATGATTGGAGAATGATTAATAGCAAATTTTTGATTGTTTTTGCTGTTGCTATCTTAGATTTTATGAAGGAGTATTTATTTTGAAGATATAGCAATAACAAAAGGAAAAACATTTTTTAACACTGGGGCAGATTCTCCTTGATCTCACTTTGATCTCTGGAATTAGAGAGCTCAGACTTGGCCCAGTTTCTAAAAATGTTGATTTTGCTAAGTTCCATTCCAAATGAGGCATTGCTGCTGGAAGAGTTCTCAACTTGGCTCCCATTGGGCTAGGTCTTAACAGCACTTCTTACTCCTTGGGCCATCAGTAGTTTACCCCTGAAGTCCAGAATTTCAGATTCCTGGAAGATCACTCCCCAGACCTTTTTGAACTTCACAAGATTGTAGCTTCCAGACTAATCTCCTTTATCTACAATGGAAATGGAACAATGTCAAGTCAAAAGGGTGAGAGTTTATTTTCATGTGGCAGTATGTTGGCTTCCAAGTACTCCCCAGGCTTCTCTTTCCTTACAGACTTGTTTTTTTTTTTTTTAATTAATTATTTTTATTTTAATAGTATTTTAATTTTCCAGATACATGCAAAGACAGTTTTCATCATCTTTGCAAAACTTTGTGTTCCAAATTTTTCTTCCTCTCCTCCTCCCTTGGGGGGACCTCCCCAAGAGAGCAAGCAATCCAATATAGGTTAAACACATGCAATTCTTCTAAATATATTTCCATATTCAAACAGACTTGATTCTTACTGGATGCTACCGGAGAAGGAAAACCAAGAGAGAGCTACTGAAGAGAGTTCTATTGGTTATTTTTGAAGAATCATGATGAATAGAAAAGGCACTATTGGTATGGAGATGAATGATTGTTATAAAGATTTTCAATAAGTAGATTTGCGATAGTATTTTAATGTTGTTTGATTCTTGGCAAAAATCTAGAACAGACTATTAATAGGATAGTTTGTGGGCACTTGCAAAAGGAAATCTTTGAGCCAACATAGATTGACCAATTATGTTAGATTAGCTTCATTTCCTTTTTAAATTGAGTTATCAAGCTGGTAGAGCAGGAGAATGCTATAGATGGTGTTCCTGAGACATGGTATACCTGAATTGAGTAGAAAATGTAACAGTCTTTCATGATGTCCTTGTGGAAAAGATAAAAAGAGACTGCAAGGTAGCTCAGCTTAGTAGATTTAGGTTGAACAACTAAACTCAGTGGAATTTAATATGGATGGATAAGTCAGCTAGTCTCCTAGAGTCTCAGTTTTCTCATCTTCAAAATGGGGATAAAGAATACTTATAGCATATTTTCTACAGTGTTATTGTGAGGAAACACAAATCCAATATGCAGAAAGAGCTCTGTAGGTTTGAAGAGTATTCAGTAAAAACTAATGAATGAATGAATGAAGATATATGGACTAAAAGGTGAAATCCTGTTGTATCTTTGTGGTAAGCCTGAAAGGAAAGGATGGAGATGGGGATTGAATATGTCACTACACTAGATCCAGGGGCTGTGGAGCTTTAATTAGGAGGGGAGGTTGTTAGCTTGGAGAACAGAATTTAGAGGCAGGTTCATTTACTATCCATATATGAACATTCAGGAAAAAAATTCCAAGTGCAATGAAGCAAATTAAAATATGGAAATTCTATTTTGGAAAACATAGTTTAAGGGATTATCTAAAGTAGTAAAACTGAGAAAATCAAGGCTGAAGAAGTAAAATGTGAAAAAAGGTGGAAGTAGAAAAGAAAATGAAGCATATAGATGTACATGTGTATATCAACATATGCATTTATCATTTTTGGTGAACGCTTCTGCTGTCAACATTTTCTTGCTGTTCAGTGAGATGTGGCTAAAGACACCTTGGAGAATTGAATGTGTCAGATTCCGCAGGGCTCTGATGTAGGTATTTTCATGAGGACAGGCAATGGTTCAAGGTGGGCTTTTGCTAATTTTGGGATATTGTAATACCTTCCAAATCATTTTGTGTTTTCACTGCCCAAGATCCTGAGGAGCTGGAATCATAGCTTGGTCCACAAAGTTGCCCTGAGGCTCTCTAGATCACACAGGGAAAGCTGCTCTGCAATAATTTCACTGCTCTTAACTCAAAGAATTCTATTATGGTTTATTTTGTTTCTGTTCTTCCCAAGATACAGCTCTGCAATCTCAATAGGATGGGTGAGCCCCATAAACATTGCTTCCAAAACTTTGCTTATTTTAGCTCTTGGTTCAGATAGAGAGAGACTATTGCAGTCTCTCTCTCTCTCTCTCTTTCTCTTTCTTTTTTGACTTGGTAAAAGGGGTCTTTCTTTAACTCATTTCTTATCTTGCTTCAATCATAATTAAATCAAACTCAGTCAAATTGGGACTTATTAAAGACCATAGCATAAAAATGCTAAGATCTCCCACAGAGTGCAGGGTCATCTCCAGTCACCTTGATCCATATCTTGCCAGTGGATGCAGATGGTGCTGGAGGAGAAAATAAGACTGGTGATTTTGCATTCTCTTACTCAAATCCAATTCATTTGCACAGCATGGTATCACCTCCTGGATGTTATGGTCCTCTTGAGAATGAGGGACAAACAATAAGAACAAGAACAACAAAGTAGTTCTATAGGATGTAATGCCACAGTTTCACAATTTACTCAATTGCCATTGTTTATTTTCTCTTCTAGGCTCTTTATCTTTAATAAGCAATAGGGTGGTCAGTAGAGTCAGAAACTGAAGAAGGTAAAAAAGGATAAAGATTGAGAAAAGCCTAGATAATTTATCATTTTGGGGAGGGCAATTTCATTTGAGTGTAGAGTCAATCCAAAGAATGAATGAAAAGAAGGAAATTAAAGTGATGAGAGCACATGTCCAAGAAAGGGAGGAGAGATAGAAGATGAGAAATACTGATTTTAACTAATTGTTGTCACTACCTAGGTGTTTGTAGGCCTTGCAGGTGCAGGATGGTGCAAGGGGGAAGTTCTGAAACCCTTCTCAGCCATCTTCCTCTGTCCATTTCAAAATGCAGGTCCAACTTTAGCAGCCATCTAACTCTTTGTGCTGAAGGTGTATGCAACCTAGTTCCAAGAATGGGGTATGTCCTGAAGGTAGAGTGTAGTGGTCACAAGATCTGGGGATAGAGATTAAAGAATCATCTACTATATACTGTAGTTGTAGTCTTAAAAATGAATGAGACTGCCAAGGGAGACAAAGTTCTGGTTCTGCTGACTTCACTTAGCACCAGAAAGACATATAAGTCTTTTTAGGTTTTTCTGAAATTCACCTGCCCATCATTTCTTATAGTACAATAATTTTTCATTACATTCATATAGCACAACTTGTTCATCCATTTCCCTAACTGATAGGCATGCCCTCAATTTCCAATTCCAATTTCCACTACAAAAAGTAGCTTCAATTTTTGAAGGATTACCATATAAAAGATGGTCAAGACTTGTTATGTAAATCTGGAAGAAATAAAAAAAAGATAAATTTATGTTCAAAATGAAATATAGCAAGTAGCAATTTAGAGTTGTCTGACAGTAGAGTGGAACACCTCCTGAGTTAGTAAGCTCCCAGTCACTGGAGATATTTAAGCAAAGGTTGGCTTATCATCTTTCTAGGATGTTGTTAGAGAGAATTCAAGCCCAGCAGGGCTTGTGCTAAATGACCTTTAAAAGTCTTCACAAGCTAATTGTACAATATTTCAGAGTCTCATTCTTTTTGTACAGCAAAATAACGTTTTGGTCATGTATACTTATTGTGTATCTAATTTATATTTTAATGTACTTAACATCTACTGGCCATCCTGCCATCTGGGGGAGGGGGTGGGGGGTAAGAGGTGAAAAATTGGAACAAGAGGTTTGGCAATTGTTAATGCTGTAAAGTTACCCATGCATATATCCTGTAAATAAAAGGCTATTAAATTTAAAAAAAAAAAAGTCTTTACATCTCTGGAATTCTGGTATTTTAGTCCTACCCAATTATGTAGAAGTTGGCACATGAAATTCATTCATTAATTCACTCATTTATTCCCTTAATGATTTGACAGGATTTAGTCCACGCTTGTTTTGTATAAGGCCTTGTGTTAGAGATCTTTTACTGGTTGTTTTGTTGTATTTATTTTGTTCTGTCCCTGGGATTTTATCAGTGTAGCCAATTCCCAGAGTGAAAACTTCCTATATTAATGTAGATCATCAACTTGTTTGTAATTTACAGCTTTAACGAATTGCCTGAGGCAACTAAGAGGTTAATTGACTTATCCAGGGCCATGCAGCCATTACATCTCAGATTTAGGTCTTACTTGAAAACCACTTGCACCAGACTGTCTTTTTTTTTTTTTTTTTTTTTTTTTTTCCTGTTTTACTTTGAAGGGAAAAGGAGAAAAGGACAGAGATGACCAAGCAAAGCCATGGAACTTATGTAACTGATGCAATCATTCTTTGCATTAAAATCTGTCCCTGGTTTGCTGGGAAGGCTCCAGCTGATAATATAAAACTCAGTTTGCTAGAGTGAGCAAAATGCAAATCAGTTTCCATGGTGGGTTAAATGGCAAAAGAAAGCAGAGTCTCTTTGGGAAAGGGAGGAGTCAGGACATCCCCAGTCACTCAGTTAGAAAAGGAGCTGATGCAGCAGAGACCTTGTGATTTCATGACAAACTCTCTTCTGACTGCAGAGCAATGATTGATTTGGAGCCAAATGTAAGCGGCCAATCCAACCTTGTTCTTTTATAAGGAAAAATCAGTGAGCAGAGGGAGTCACCAAGGGAAAAAGAAGTGACATATTTGGTTGTTGGAGGAGATGCTGATTTTGGTAAATTGTTCATTTGTAGGAAGATTGAATATTCTGGAAGGAATCTTATATCCAGCTAGACCAGAGTCATACATAATTATCAACTTACAGAACTCAAGCAGTGGGAGATTGTTGCACCTAGCTTTTGGCTCATTATAATCTGCAATTGTCTTAGTAAATGATTTCATATAAAGCTCATGAGCTAGATGTTCCGCATCTTGAGCTAGACTAGTGCCTTCTTTTTATGGAGAAGAAAACTAAGACCCAAAGTAATTCTATAGAATTATCATATGTAGGAGTGATTAAATGATAGTTTTTTGAGTTCTTTTCCAGATTTAGGATTTTTATGGTTCTCTATAAGCTAAGTTTACACAGCCACTTAGAGATAGAATCAAAACCAGAAGCTGATCTGGGAGGAGAAATTTATCTTAGGATCCTTCAGCCTGCACATTCTGTACTGTTTACTTCAGCCAGTTAGGAACCTATCCTACCCTGATGTTGCTGTTCTTCATTTTTGAAGAAAATGACATCACTATGTGGAAGTCAAAATATTGTGTGTGTGACTGTAGCTGATTAGATCAATGTGATCTTGGAATGCTCTCCCACAGGTCCAGCACAAATGATCTATATGAACAATTGGAGTGGATGCTTTAAAATTTGTACATCTCACATTTCTTTTGATCTATTGCAATTCTGCTTCATTCATAGAGCACAGTTCCTTCTTTGATTCAGGCACTCTATGCTGTATGGTCTTGTGCCAGTGTCTCCCATGTCACTCAGTCAATGTCCAAGTCCTTTAGAGAAACCTTGAGTGTGTCCCTGTGTCACTTCTTCTGACCTTCATTTGAGCCCACCTTATGTGAATTTGTTGTAAAATAGTCTTTTTTTTTTTTTTAAAGCAAACACATATTTGACATTTGAACAACGTGACAGCTCATCAAAGTTGTGCTCTCTGCAGGATAGTTTGAATGCTTGACAGTTTGATTTGAGAAAGGGCTTCAATGTCTGCTACCTTATCCCACCAGATGATCTTCAGAATCTTCCTAAAACAATTAAAATGAAAGTGATTCGGTTTCTTGGCATTATGCTGGTGTACTATTCAGGTTTCACAGGCATATAACAATGAGGTCAGCACAATGACTTTGTGGACCTTCAATTTGGTAGTTATTCTAATACCTCTTCTCTCTCACACTTTCCTTCAGAGCCTCCCAAACACTGAGCTAACTGGCAATACATGCATTAACCTCATTATCTATATGTATATCCCTGGAAAGTATGTTAGCAAGGTAAGTGAATATAACCTCAGCTTTCAGTATTTCTCCATTTGCTATAACTGGTGGTTCCATGGATGGATGGTATGGTACCTTAATGTACTTCGTGCTCCAATATATACTTCGTTGTCTCTTCATCAAATCTGCTCCCAAATCCTGCAATTTCACTATTATAGAATACATAGACTATTATCAGAGGTGGAAGTGATTTTAGCTCTCATCTAAGTGAATTCCCTCATTTTTGTAGATAGCTACTTAGATCTGGAGAAGATAAATGACTTGGGTGAGCTCTTTAGATGAGAGTGAGGTACAGTGAAAAATCAGTGAAAAGCCCCATCCAAGGGGAAATTGTCCAGTCTAAGGAGGAGAAAACCGAGGCATGTTGAAGCTTTGACTTCCCCTACTATCTGCCTTCCAAAGTCTGGCTCTGAATCTCCACATGTTTGAAGTTGGTCATCAAGAGAATCTGAATCTCATATGTCCTGTTTCAAAACAGATATGAAGAATGCTTCTTTTTTAAAATTAAAGCTTTTTATTTTCAAAACATATGCATAGATAATTTTCAACATTCACACTTGTAAAACCTTGTGTTCCAAATTTTTTTCTCCTTCCTTTCTCCCCCACCCTCTTCCCTAGATGGCAAGCAATCCAATATATGTTAAATATGTGCAATTTGTAAAATGCTTTTTTCCAAAGCTCTTGCCCCAATTCTGTCCTTCATACAATCATGTAGGATGGCATCATGTTCTCTACATCAGTCTGGAATCACAGCCCACAACATACAAGCAGCACACATACAACTGGCCTTTGACAATCCATCTTAGTTAAGATTTGGATTACACTTATAACAAGAAAGATCAAAATATAGGAACCATTAAAAAATGAAACATTTGTCACTGTAGAGAAGGCAGCACAGTATAGTGGGGAAGGTATTGGATTAAAAGTCAAGAACCTTAATTCGCATCCTACCTCTGCTTCTTATATGTAGGACCTTCAGAAAACTGCTCCTAGAATTTTGGTTTGTAAAATGAGAGGGTCAGATTAATGGCTTCTGCAGATCTTCCTAGTTTTAAGTCTATCATCCCAGAATTGCAAGGCCATTGAATGTTTGCATTTAGCAGTTAGCAATTTAGCACAACTTACCTTCTCAGTCATATTAGATATTACTCTAACTCACATTCTTTGGTCCAGTCAAACTGGTTTCCTTACTGCTCTTCATAAACAACACTCCATCTTCCAATTCCATAGCCTCGCAGAGTCTGTCTACCATGTTGGAATGCTTTCTCTTCTCACTTCTTAAAATCATTAACTATTAAAGCTCAGCTTAAATATTACCTTCTGTATATCAAGTGATCAAACATTTAGCACTTACTATTGTGCCAGGCACTGTGCCAAGCCTTTTCTGAACTTTCTCACCTGTTAATGTTTTACCTTCTCAATTCTCTTATATTTTTGTACTTATTTTGTTTTAAAATTTTTTAGTAATAGCTTTTAATTTTTAAAATACATGCAAAGATAGTTTTTCAATGTTCACCCTTGCAAAACCATATGTTCCAAATTTTTCTCCCTCCCTTCCCCTCCCTCCCCTCCCCTAGACAGCAGGAAATCGAATATAGGTTAAACATGTGCAATTTTTCTAAATTTATTTCTACATTTATCATGCTGCACAAGAAAAATCAGATCAAAAAGTGAAAAAATGAGAAAGAAAGTAAGCAAAAATCACCAAAAAAGGTGAAAATACTATGTTGTGATCCACATTCAGGCTCTATGGTCCCCTTTCTGAATGCAAATGACTTGCTTTAACACATGTCTATTGGAATTGGCCTGAATCATCTCATTGTTGAAAGGAACCATGTCATCAGAATTGATCATCATATAATTATTGTTGCTGTGTACAATGTTCTCTTGGCTCTATTCATTTCACTTAACATCAATTCATGTAAGTCTCTCCAGACTTCTCTGAAATCATTCTGTTGGTCATTTCTTACAGAACAATAACATTTCATAGCATTCATATACCATACCTTATTCAACTGTTCTCCATCTGATAGGAATCCACTCAGTTTCTAGTTCCTTGCCACTACAAAAAGGGGTGTTACAAACATTTTTGCACATCTGGTTCTTTTCCTTTTTTATGATTTCTTTGGGATATAGACCTAGTAGAGACACTGCTGGATCATAGGGTGTGTTAGCCCTTTAGGCAGAGTTCCTAATTGCCCTCTAGAATGGTAGGATCGGTTCACACTTCCACCAACAATTTATTAGTGTCACAGTTTTCCCCTATTCCCCATCAACATTTATCATGTTTTCCTGTCATTTTAGCCAATCTGAGAGATGTGAGGTGGTACCTTAGTTGTCTTAATTTGCATTTCTCTATCAATAATGATTAGGGCATTTTTTCGTATGAATAGAAATGTCTTTAATTTCTTTGTCTGAAAATTTTCTGTTCAAACTCGTTGACAATTTATCAATTGGAGAATGGCTTGTAGTTTTATAAATGTGAGTCAATTCTCTAAATATTTTAGAAATGAGACCTTTATCAGAGCTCTTGAATGTTGTACTTATTTTGCATTAAATTTATGTATAATCATACATACACACATAATTTTCTTTGACAGACTACAAACCAATGGAATTAGGGACCATTCATTTTGGCCTTGTATTCCCAGTGCCTAGTACAGTGCCAGGAACACAGTAGGCACTTAATAAATGTTTGGGGACTGCTTGAATGATTGACCTACATCTTGATGCTAACTATTCATTCAAAGAACACAATTTGAATACTAAAACTGGAAGGGGACTTAGAACTCATCTGATCCCACCCTCCCATTTTATAGATAGAGAATTAAAATTAGTTGCCTAAGGTCATATCATACAGTCAATTAATGTTGTTCAGTCATTTCAGTCACATTCGACTCTTCATGACCCCATTTGGGGATTTCTTGGCAAAGATACTGAAATGGTTTGCCATTTCCTTCCCTAACTCTTTTACAGATGAGGAAATTGAGGCAAACAGGGTATGTGACTTTTCTAGGGTCATACAGCTAATAAGTGTCTGACACTAGACAAGAAGATAAATCTTCTTGACTCAAGGTCTGGAACTCTATCCACTGTACCACCTACCTGCAATTAATAGTAAAGCATAAACTCCCATATTTTTTGATTTCTATGGTTCACTGTTCTTTTTGCTTAACTGATTACCTCTCATCATTTCAAAGAATAATGACATGTCATTGCATGTAACAGTCATGATTTTTAAAAAGGACATTAGAAGTCTTCTAATTCCTCCTCTTCTTTTCACAGATGAGGGAACTGAGGTTCACAGAGATTGTTAGGTGGTGAAATAATTAATGTGCTGGACCTGGAGTCAGGAATCAGTTCAAATTTGACCTTAGATAATTAGTTGGGCAAGTCATTTAACTTCTGTGTACCTCAATTCACTCTTCTGGAAAAGAGGATAATATTGGACCTATCTCCTAGTATACAAATACTATCAGACATATAAAAAGTGCCTTGAAAATCTTAAAAGTCCTGGACAAATGGTGGTGAAGAGTCAAGTACTAAGACTAGAAGTTGGACTTTCTTGTCCTATCTTCTTTAAGAAAAACAAAACAAAATCCATCTCTTTTGTTTTGTATGTTATGGATATTTTTAATATTATTAAAAGAAAGAATATATATAAAGGTAGAGAATCCACCCTAAATGTTTACATGAGCTTTTTGTGCCTGGACTTAAAAACTTCCAAGCTTATATTGATCTGATCAGCTAGTTGGACATACTAAAACATGGTGATTTTTTTGGGGGTCCTCTTTGAGAATGAAGGACAACAACCAACTAACCAACTTCTAATGCCCTCTTTTATTGCAAATCAAAATGATTCAGTCAAAACCAAATGAAATATTCATATTGTCTGACAGTTTTGTGACATTCCCCCCCCCCCCAAAATCTGGAAAAAGGAGTTGTGTCCCATATCCTTTTTATCATATCTCAAGACCAGAACAATTTTAACAAATTAAAATAGAGTTCTTGTGTCTGCCCTCTTTCAGGTAGGAAGATTGGAACATACTTCTGAGCTATTTTGTAAAAACTGCCTGGTTGAAAGTTGCTATGATACCATCTTGCAAAGAACCATCTACTCATTAGTACAGGGTAAGAAATAAAACATGCTGATACGTGGATTGGGTTTATTTAGTTGCCTGGGGGAAGGGTAGCCTGATAACATCTTTTTGCATTTTAAATGGAAACATTTCAAACAATTCCTTTATGTTTTTGGAGTTGTAACAACTGACCATTTCTTTATCTCAAAATCCTGTTTTGATCCATCATGCTCTATAACATATAGATTTAAATGGTATACAGTTGCCCTGATAATCTCACTTAGTAATAGCATAATTACATCATTATAATTGCACCCCCTATAAAACTGCCAAATAGTATTCTTTATCACTTCTCTGCTTATTTTTATACATTGTTTCCACAGAATTAATAACTGTTGACATTTGTATATCATAATATGCCAAACTCATGAGGCAGATATTTTGTGAATTATTATCCCCATTTTTACAGGTGAGGAAACTGAGCCTCATAGAGGAGAAACATCTTACTCAGGACCATATAGCTAGTGTCTGGATGCTTTAATCTATGAAAGGGAGTAATGTGAAATAAGCCTGGAAAGGTAGTAGGCAGGGACTGGGTTCATGCCAAATAGAAGCATTTGTATCTGATCCTTGAGGAAAAGCTTCTTGATCACAAGAGGATCAGTTCAATGCTTTAGAAAGTTTACCTTGGCTGCAGAGTGAAGGACAGAAAGGAGAGAATGGAGGCAGAGAGGTTAATTAGGAGATTATTGCAATAATTCAGGTGAGAAGTGTTGAGGACCTGAGCTAGAGTGGTGGCTATATAATAAGAAGAAAGAAGAGCAAGAGCTCAAGGGACTTTGTGGAAGTAGAATCCATTAGACTTGGCAACTGAGTTGATATTGACTGGAAGAAGAAAGAAGAGTAGAAGATGACTCAAAGATTTCACCAAACCAAAAGTTTGGTGGGGTCTTCATTAGAAAGAAGTGAGTTAGGAAGGCTATAGATGGGTAGAGGGAGGCTATAGATGAAGCCTTCTTTGGACATGTGAAATATGAGAGGCCTTTGGAACATTTGGTTTGAAATCTTGGTAGGAATCTAGAGGTTGGAAGAGACAATATGGCTGGATGTATGGTCCTGAGAATGTTACTCTGGTATAGTGGAAAGAGTAGTAACTGTGGTTAGAGAAACCCAGTTCAAATCCAATCTCGGATGTTTCTTATCTTGTGGAACTTTGAGCAAGATACTTAACTTTGTTCAGCCTCAGTTTTCTTATCTGCAAAATGAAGGGGTTGGATTGAATAGCTTCTGATGTCCTTGCAAGCTTTAGCATTATGATATTGTGATCTACGTGGTGAGAGAAATGATTATTAAATAACCAATTATTGAGGAGATCCAGGGCTTCTTTCACCTTTCTATTTCCTCATTCTTTACTGAGTCAAATCAGTAAAAAAAAAAAAAAAAAAAAAAAAAAAGATGTTGCTGATCATGAGGGTGGGTTTACTTTCTCTTCAATCTGGTTCAGACCCCACCCAACTGAGGAATTGCACAGTGTTCTACTCAGCCTTAGGGTGGGAGGCAGATCCTTTGTTTAGGGTCCTCCCTCCTAGTTCTTCCTTAGAATAGGTCCACCTCTCATTTTAGTATTCATTCTTCTCATTAATTGTTAACGAATCAGAGTTGATTGCTTCCCGTTGGGAACACCTACTCTTCAAAGGATATGTAAATGTCAAGAAGTCAACATTTTTTGTCCATGAGAGACACCTAAATGACCATCCTTTTTGTTAATTTCTCACTAGCCATAATTAATAAAATGGTTAATTACTCAGAAATTATGACCACTGAACTTTTTATATGTCACAATAGAGATAATAATTGCATGCATGGAAGCCAAAAGATTATTAGGAAAGAGAGACATAGATGAGATCCCAAGTCATAGGAGCCTAAGAAGGACACTGCCTACTCTCTCTGCCTGTCCTCTGAAATGCATAGCTCCCACAACTCCTAACTTTCCTGTGATGCCTATAGGTCTGGACTTGAACTCAAATAAGATCTGGATTTGAATCTCAGCTTTAACATTTAATAGTTGTGTGACTCTGGGAAAATTACTTAACTAAACTTGGAGCGGCTGCTGAGTGATACAGTGGATAGAGCACTGGGCTTGGAATCAAGAGGACTCATCTTCATGAGTTCAAGTCTGGCCTTAGACACTTCTTAGTTGTGTGACCCCAGGGAAGTCACTTAGTTGCTGGCTGCCTCAGTTTCCTCATCTGTAATGAATTGGAGAAAGAAATTGCAAACCACTGCAAAGAAAACCCCAAATACGGTCATAAAGAGTTTGACATAACTGAACAACACCTCTTCATTTATAAAATGATGAGAATATTTGTGCTTACTGTCTCACATGATGATAAAGAGGAAAATGATATGGGAACTTTCAAAGTTAGAAATAAGGGTGAGTGTCAGCAGGGTTCCAAGTTCCCAAGTAGGTGCCTTATTCAACTCCTCTGGCCAAATACAAGTCATCTGCATGCTCCTATATATCTCCATAACATTGCAGTGTTTTCCTTCTCTCTCCAACAATAGGAGTTAGACTTCTCCTTGGCTAAGGGCAACAACTACACTTCTCCCCTTCTCATGACATTTCTGGACAGTGTAAATTTTAAAAACCAAAGCCAACTCAAATTTATCTATTTTAGAGAATTGAGGCAGGGATTTAGTTGATATCTCCTGAGATCACTTAGAAATGCCCACTGGAGTGTTCAAAAATCAGAGATGGACATGAATAGTTTCAATTCTTGTTTCCAAGTCTTTCTTAATCTGGTGTTTCTTTAAAAAAGCAACTCTGTTCAGTTTATTATTATTTTTTAAAGTAAATTAATTCCTCAGAGATTCTCTCTCTAAGAGCATGGATAAAATAATGGCTGTCAAGGGCTATTAATGGGGAAAGCATAAACTGCTCATTGCCAGTCTGCTTCCTGCATCGGCAACTCTCCAAAGACTGGGGGTGGAAGGAAAGTATCATGTCTGATTGTCTCTTTTATTGGAGAGACCCATTCTTAAGACCAATTGGCTTGTAGCAGTGGCAAGAGGTTCTGGGCTGCAGGGATAGAGAGTAGAAGATATAGGCTCCAGTATCTGGTCTGCTACTTATTAGTTTTGTGATTTTGCTTGGACAAGTAACTCATCTCTGATTCCTTAGTTTCTGTATCTCTAATGGAATTAGTGATATCTTTCTTCTTACTTCACAGAACTGTGGTAGGCTCCAGTGACATGACAAAGTCAATGATTTCAAAAGTAAAAGACTTTATAAACTGCAAAGTGTAATAGAATTTTCTTTCACACTTGGGTTTCTCTTCTGATCAGAATTTTCTTTGCAGTCAGCAACTAACTAACAAGTATTAGACTTGTGATTTCCTTGTAGGATTACAGCTTTAAAACTAGAAGGGACTTGGAGACTATCAAATCCATATCCCCTCCATTTTATGGTGGGTAAACTGAGGTCCAAGGAGATGAAAGGTTTGCCTAAAGTCCTGTACATAATTAATGGCAGAGGTGGTATTTTAATTCAGGTCTTCTGAGTGCTCTTCCATTTGTGTGTGTGTGTGTGTGTGTGTGTGTGTGTGTGTGTGAGAGAGAGAGAGAGAGAGAGAGAGAGAGAGAGGAGACCTTTTGTTTAGAAACATTTTCCATTTAAACAGATCTGTAAGTACTTTAATTTAACATTCTTGAAGAATAGTCAGGGACATTAAGAGGTTGGTCACATAGTTAAAATGTATTAGTTGAACATCTTGAACTCAGGTTTTCCTGACTCCAGAGTTTGGTTCTCTATCTCTACACCAGTGGTCTCCTATTCATGGTCTCTAACTAGGTATGTTAAGAACCAATTTCAAGAAGGGAAGATGGCTTGTATACTAATGTGTACACAATAGCCAATTTTGGGGCTTGTCTTCAACACAAACAAACATACCCTTGTTCTCCAGCACTCCTCCATACCATTCATTTCCTTGACAATGAGAATTCTCTACTTTCCCATTCTGATTCAGGTATTAGCCCTTCAGGGAAGTCATAACCTGTCTGGACAATGAGAGCTGCAGCTGCATGGGTGTCATTAGGGAAAATACCTCTCCCAGAATACTACTTCTATGCCCCCCAGAACATCTCATGTCAACAATAGGTAACCTTGGAGACTGAGCTCTATGCTCTGGGATACTGACTAGGAGTAAGAGCTCTATTTCCCCTTTTGTTTAGGACATAGTGAGGGGCACAGGATGAACTGGAATAGATGAATTGTGGCCTGAATTATAAATTTCATCATGTTACATTTCCCTTCAAACTACTATTCTTTCAAACTTTTCTATTACTTTTAGAGTAACACCATTTTTTTTTTTTTATTTGCTCTGGGTACACAGGCTTGCTATTTTCATTTCCTTGCTTTCTCTTCCTCCACAGATCCAATTAGTTGACACAGTCAATTTTGCTATTATATATATATATATATATATATATATATATATATATATATTTTTTTTTTTTTTTTTTTTTTTGCAGAGACATTTGGAGTTAAGTGACTGCCCAGGGTCACATAGCTAGGAAGTATTAAGTGTTTGAGGCCAGATTTGAATTCTGCTCCTCCTGACTTCAGAGCTGGTGCTCTAACCACTGCATCAACTAGCTGCTCCAATATATGTATTTTTATTTATTTTTTTTTATTTAATAGCCGTTTATTTACAGGATATATACACGGGTAACTTTACAGCATCAATATATGTATTTTTAAAAGTTTCTGAACTATATAAAACTGCCCCCAAACCCCTCAAGGTTTATGGAAAAAATGGGATCAGGGCACAACATTAAAAAAACTTTATTAGTGACAAACACAAAAATTATAAAATCCTAATGAAAATGATGGTATAGTTTTATGCATGCAAAATGGTAAAAAGAATACATATATACTATTGTTAATAAAGTTCCAAAGTCCATTAATATTGGACTATCTCCTTACTGATGGAAGTTAATGTTCTGAACTGGTATCTGAGGAGCAGAGCAGAGTTGGTGAGGTTGGGAAAGAAGAGAATTTTGGTCTCTTTATTTTAAAAGTCTCTGAATTCTCTTGGGTCCCTTCAGTCTCTGCAGCTGCTTTGGTACTTCTGTCTTTCAGCTTTGAGTGAGTTGAACCCCACTTCAGATTACTGAAGGGAAAATAAGACTCATAGAAGAAGCCAACACTAGAGTAGCTAGCAGTTTCTATTAGGTTCCTTTCCTCAGCTTGTTACACTAAATATTTTGAGGTATTTCCCCTTGGGTGAGATCAGATACTCTCTCTATCTCTGTTGAGTTGAGTTATTTGGCTCCCAGTGGGAGAACTCCTTCACTCTGTATTGTCTGGTATATATTCTCTTCTATTTTCTCTGATTTCTATTCTGTTGTAGACTTGGGTAAATGGATTTCTTTGCTGATTATTATGTGTGTTCACCATAGAACTGATACATGGAAGGAAAGGAATGAAGCCTTGGATACAAAGCTTCGTTAATAATCAAAGATCAGAAGTTTAGCTTGAATATGAACTACTGTATCCTTTAGACTAATGATATTTAAGATATATTTCTAGCTTGGTATCCCTAGTCTCTGAAGAGAACAAAGTTGCCTGATTTCTGGTCCCAACTTCTTTGCTTCTTCTGCTGATAGCAAATAAAATCTTTTTTCGAGAAGAAGAATAAAGGGAAAGGAAGTTAGAGATGTATATTTTGCTTCTATTTAAGCTATGTAATGACATCTTCATGTTTCATGTTAGGGGCAGTCTTACTATAATACACTAAATAGTAGTAGTGTTCATTGTCTTTGGTTGCTACTCAGTCTGTGACCCAATTCCACGGGATTAAGTTTATGGCTAAGCCGTGGCCATGGCATAAAATAGAAGTGGTGGAATGTTTAAGCCCAGATGAGCCCTCCTCCACTCACAGCTCCTACTTCACCAGAAGCCATATAATCTATAATTTTAAAAGATGGATAATATAAATTCACCCTCTCATTTTATATGGTATGTCTGCAAGGTCACAAAGAACCACTAAATATCAAACCACTAAATATCACTAGAACACAATTTCCTAATTTTTAATTCCTAATTAACTATATTCTATATACTATACCTTATTGCTTTTTCACTCTTCTCTAGAAAAGGTAGGTAAATTGTCAAAAGTTACACTGATAGTCAGTAGCAGAGTTAAGATTTGAACTCACTTCCTCTGACCCCAAATTTAGTACTTTTTCCTCTGCACGATGCTGCCTTCATTCAATATTCTTGATGATATAATTATTAAATGCAAAGCACTGTGCTAGATCCTAAAGAGGGTTGGGTGGAGTGCTGTGCCAAAGGGGATCTTTTTCTAACTATGATGTCTTACTATTCATTTAGGCACTGGAAACAGCATTCCTTCTTAATCCTCATGAGTTGTCCTGGGGTTGTGGAATAGGATTTATCCTGGAATGGTTAGAGAGGATTGGGTATGGGGGCCACTTCCTGGCCTCTCCTTGAATTGGTGGTGTACTTGTCTAGACCAGAGAACCAAGGCACTTATCAGGGTTTCCAGAATGCCTAGTAATTATCATTTTCTGCTTTCTCTCAGTCTCTATCTTTGGATCTGTGGTAAATGAATAGCCATTTATTAAAAGCTGAGATGTTTTTTGCTTGTCATGGAGACATGGAACTTTAGAGTTGGAAGAAATATTTGACTCATTCCCAATCATTTTATGGATGAGATAATGCAGATGATCTGACTTGTCTATGCTCACACAACTATTAAGGGTACATCTGGGACTAGAACTGATTATTTCATGATTGTTAGAAAAGAAGGGAGAAAACAAGCATTTATTAAGCATTTACTAGGTGCTAGGCTCTGTCCTAAGCACTTTACAAATATGACATTTAATTTTTGAGATATCCCTGGGAGGCAGGTACTATTATTATCCCCATTTTATAGCTGAGGAAACTGAGGCATAGAGAGGTTCAGTGACTTAGAACTACATAGTTAGTCCGAGGCTGGATTTGAACCTGGGTCTTTACTCCAGTTCTACTGTTCTATCCATTGTGTGGATAGGTGTAGTTGTAACTAAGGTTTTCTTTATATTGAGCTAAAATTAGCTTCTCTGTAATTTCCATGTGAGATGCTAGTCAGGCTTTCTGAGATTAAGAACAAAACTATTTTCTTTTCTACATGGAGCACCTCTAAAAGAGGACTTCAGGACAACTGTCATATCCTGCCCTCTAGGACTTCTCTTCTCTTGGCTAACTATTCCTAGTTCCTTTCACTGCTCCTCATATACATAGTCCCATTAGCTCTGCAGTTCTGTCACTGTATAAGTTCTCCAAACTTCTAGAAAATGAAGGGATCATGATTAGTCTTTTATATTTTATTGGTCCCTTATTGAGGAGATTACTTCATAAAATTCTCCAAATAAACTCTCTAACCTTAATTAATTGGCCTTGGAATTAGTTGAAAAAGAAGAACACACTCAATCCTTTATTTGTTCAACAAATGCTTCTAAACACCCTCCTCCCTTCCTTCCTTTCTTCCTTCCTTCCTTCCTTCCTTCCTTCCTTCCTTCCTTCCTTCCTTCCTTCCTTCCTTCCTTCCTTCCTTCCTTCCTTCCTTCCTTCTCTCCTTCTTTCTTTCCTTCCATCCTTCTTCATCTCTTTCCCTCTTTCATCTCCCTCCCTCCATCCCTTTCTCTTTTTTCTTTCCTTCCTTGCTCCCTTTTTTCTTCACTTCTTCTTTCTCCTCTTCCTTCTTCTTCTCCTCTTCTCTCTCTCTTTCTCCTCCTTCCCTTTCTCCCTCCCCCCTCTCTCTTTCTCTCCCCTCCCCCCATTTAGAAAGAGCTAGAAATTCAAAAGAACAAAAAGCATTGTTTTTTCCTCTAGGAGAATTTCCTAGACACAGCTGCAGTGGATAGAATGCTGGGCCTGGAGTCAGGAAGACTCACCCTTCTGAGTTCAAATCTGGATTCAGACACTTATTAGCTTTGTGACCCTGGGCAAGCCATTTCACCCTGTTTGCATGGATTTCCTGGCAAACTATTTTAATTATCAAGAAAACTCAAAATATGGTCCCAAAGATTTGGGCATGACTAAAAAATGACAACAATAAAAACAACATTGGGGATGGGGCTAGGGAAGGTTAAAAATTGGGGAAACCAGGAAGAGTCTTGTATAAGAGATGATATTTAAGTTGAACTTGTTGGATGCCATTAGTTCTAAGGTAAAGGTGAGAAAGGAGTTTCCCTTAAGGTTTAGACCTGTGTTCAGAACTTTCTCACTCATCTTTGTCTCTCTGTGCCAGTATTGACAACCTGCACAAAACTAATTTTCTCATATCTCTGTCTCTAGATCATGGACACTTAACTTTGGTTTTCCTGTGACAGGGTCCCCAGGGTGGGAGTAGATTCTGCATTGTTTTTTGTTTTTTTGTTTTTTTTACTGATGTCATCTAAATTCCCTTCTGTTTAATTCAGAGTTGAGTGGTGCCAGTTCTTAATCTTGTCATCCAGTCAAGGGCATTACAGTATCTGTGCAACAATTGCAGCTTTCCTCTGGCATTTTGTAGCTGAACCTGTGCCAGCACTCCCTGTGAATCACTAGGAAACCATTCCCAGTGCCCAGAACATTAAGTTAAGAAGGAGAGCGATCTCCATAGTAACCACATAGGGTAGGTCAGACTGGTGACATTCCAGATTGACTACCAGTGGTTCTCAGCCTGAATTATTGAGATAGTGAATTTTACTGCTTTGGTTGTTTTTGGCTCCTTGTCCTTATACTGTCTGGCTCCTGGGGTTGGGAGGGAAGAGAGGGACGAGTTAATCCTGCAAAAAGGAGAATACTCATGGGGTGATTCTAATGCACATTCTCTCTGGTTTGACAGAGAGCTTGAAAGTGGTCTATGGAGCTCTCCAAGGTGGCTTCAGAGTGATGGGATAGTGCATTACTTGTAAGAAAAGTACTGAGGGCAGAGTAGGCAGAGCTGAGAAGTCAAATTGCACATTTGTAGATACATCTGAAAATCTTCTTGTATGTCAAAAGTTTTAGACTGAAATTAAAAATGCATCGTGTCCTGATGTAGTACCACCCCCCACTCCCAGCTCCTTCTGCCTCCACTCTTTTCTTCTGTCAATCCATCCTAAATTATACTGCCAGAATAATCTTACTTAATGGATGGAGCTGGCCATGTCACTCTTTTGCTTAAAAATTTTTAGGTGCTTTCTGTTGTCTATTAGGCAAAGATCAATTATTTTGCCAGATCTAAGGCCTTTCATAATTTAGCACTAGATTTCTCTTCTATCTCAGTATCATATTATTTCCATGCACTCTGTATTCCAATCAAATGGATTTCTTCTCTGTCTCCCAAAACTCACTATGCAATTCCCTGCCTATTGTTCTCACCACTGGGCCATCTGCTTGGATTTTTCTTTCTATCTCTTTTCCTGATTTTCTAGCTGTTTTTTAAAGCCCAACTCACATCAAATCAACAAGCATTATTAGAAGCTATGTTTCCTTGGCATATGCCATGGTTATATCTTTTATAGAGGAGCTAGCTTCTCTAAAAAAGCTTTCCTGATTATCTGTCAGAAAATCAAAAGGAAATAGGACTGACAGAGAAATCAGGGGCCATCTAGGTGAAATTTAAACATAGATCCTCTTACTCTAAAGCCAGTGCTCATTCCTCATGCCATATTGTCTGTAACTACTTTAGTCTTTGGACCTTACAAAGCATTGTTTTGCAAACCTCTTAATATGTTTGTCATGCAATATAATTGTGCATTTGTTTCATTCTTCTTCTTTATGGTAAACTACTTTAGAACAGAAGTCATGCCTTATCTAAACTTGATATCACCTCTAGCACCTAGCACAGTACTTTTGACACTGTCAATCACAAGAGTTTATGGAAAATTATGTCAAAATTTAGTTGCCCACTCTGATGGAATCTTATTGTTCTCTGGGAAATGATGAGCAGGATGCTCTCAGGAAAAAAAAAAAAACACCTGGAAATCCTCTATAAATAAAGTGAAATATACTGTACACAAAGTAATAGTAATGTTCTGGGATGACCAGCTATAAATAACTTTGCTATTCTCAATAATACAATCATTCACAACAACTCTGAAGGATTTATTGTTGTGATATGGGAGCCACCTGCCAGTGGCTGCTGGAGGTTTAACTCAGACCTGTAGAATGGATCTCTTCATGTGAGAGGATGATGATGATACAAGGAGACTGAAAGGCAGTTGTGTTCTCTCACCTGTTGGGGAGAGGTTGCAAATGGAACAATTTAGTATGATTTACAGCTATTTTGATGACTGTCTCACCTGGACACTTTCCCATAACCACTCTGCTGGTCACCACCTCTTCCATGAGTTCTTCCTGCATATCCTCCTCTGGATTCCTATTGCTGCTGCTGTTGATATTGCTCCTTTGACATGGATACTTTTATTTCACATTGTTGTGATATTTCTTTTCCATTATTTTCTTCACTAGTTCTTAAAAGTAATAAAGCAGAATCCACACCTCTTGTTGGTCTTGTTGTCAATGGGGAGCTCTATAATTTATGATGAAAAATCCTATCGATACCCAGAGAAGGAACCAATCAAGTCTAAATACAGACTGAAGCATTCTCTCTCTCTCTCTGTCTCTCTCCCTGTCTCTGTCTCTTTCTCTCTCCCTCTTTCTGTTTCTCTGTCTCTGTATCTGTCTCTCTCTCTCTAACTTAATTTTTCTTGAGAGTTTTTATTTTCATTGGGGTGGGAGACCTATGTTTTCTTTCACATGTGGTTTCTAAATCGTGGGTGGGGATAAGGGGGAGAGACCCTAGAACTCAAAAATTTTGAAAACAAATATAAAAAATATTGTTTTGAATGTAACGGGGGCAAAAATTAATTAAATAAATTTAAAAAATTTTTCAAAAAAGTACATCAGTATTGTATGTCAATTTTATGATGGCATGCTTGCCTGGTACTGGACAATGTTCTTGCACTTTCCCAGTCACCATTGGAGTGAAACAAAGCTGTGTGCTTGTTCCCATGCTTTTTAATTTCATGTTTTCAGCCATGTCGTCAAATGCCTTTATATGAGTATGAAAATGGCAATAAGGTCAGCTATCGCATTTAGAGTAAGTTCTTCAAGTTGAAAAGGCTATAAGCCAAAACTAAAGTTGAGGGAGTTTTGTTATATGTTTTTATTTGCTGATGATTGTGCACTCAATGCAGCTTCCAAAGCTGAGATGTAATAAAATATGGATTGATTCTCTCTATTGCTTGTGTTAATTTTGGCTTAATAATTAATACCAAGAAAACACAGGTACTTCATCAGCCAGTACCACATTATTTACATGTGGAACCATCAGTTGCAATAAATGTAGACATTTTGAATACTAGGGACAAATTAATTTACCTTGGCAGTATACTTTCCAGAGATGTCCACATTGGTAATAATGTTGACATATGCACTGTCAGAGCTAGCTCAGTGTTTAGGAGACTGTGAAGGAAAGTGTGAGAGAGAAGAAATATTAGGCTGACTACTATAGAGCTACGGTGCTAACCTCATTGATGGATGCCTGTGAAACCTGGACAGTATACCAGCACTATGCTAGGAAACAGTATCACTTCCATTTGAATTGTCTTAGAAAGATTCTGAAGATCACCTGGCAGGACAAGATACCAAACACTGAGGTCCTTTCTTGAACCAAACTGCCAACCATTCAAACTCTATTGCAGAGAGTGCAACTCTGTTGGGCTAGCCACATTGTTTGGCTTGCCAGATGTGTACTTGCCAAAAAGACTATTTTATGAAGAATTCACACAAGGCAAGGCTCATATGGTTGTTAGAAAAATCAATACAAGGACACTCTCAAGGTCTCTTTTAAGAACTTTTTTGTTTAAAATTAATTTAATTTCTTTTAAAAAATAAATATATTATGCACTGAGCACTCTCTTCATTTTATTTTTTAATAATACCTTTTTATTTTCAAAATAGATGCAAAGATAATTTTCAACATTCATTTTTTAAAAATTAAAGCTTTTCATTTTTCAAAACATAGGAGTGGACAATTCTTCAACATTAGCCCTTGAAAAGCCTTGTGTTCCAATTTCCTCCTTCCCCCACCACTTCCCTCATGCTCTCCCCTAGATGGCAAGTAGTCTAATATATGTTAAACATGGTAGAAATATACGTTAAATCTAATATATCAGCATTCACTCTTGCAAGATCTTGTGTTCCAAATTTTTTCCCTCCCTTCTCCTTACCTTCTCCCCTAGACATCAAGTAATCCAATATAGGTTAAACATGTGCAAGTCCCTTTTAAGAAGTTCAGAACTGATCGCGCATAACATGGGAGACATTGGCATAGGACTGCCCACATGGTGTGCTCTCTTCAAGGTGCTATGGGCAAAACAGAGTTGAACTGATTCAAAAGAAACAAGAGATGTGCAAATTAGAGCATCCACTCCAGATGTTTATATGGACTATATGTGGTAAAACATTCCAAGCTCATATTTGTTTGATCAGTCATAGCTAGATATATTTTAACTGACTCTAACAGAATGATATCATTTTGGTTCTTTTTAAGAATGGAGGATAACGTCTCACCAAGGCCACATGTGGTAAGTGCATAAACAATGTGATCTGAATGAAATCAAGGAAGTGATGAAACCTGGTAATAGGGTTAAACTTAGGTTTTCCTGATCCCAAACCCAATATTCCATCCATTGTATAACATAGCTGCTTCCAAGGGAGAAGGAATTAGATTCATTCCATTTCTCATCTGAAGAGAGTCCAAACTGTAAACTATAAACCTAAGGAACTACAAGCAAAAGCAAAATAGACCTAATTGAAAGAGATAATCAGGAAAACTATATTTTGCTAAAAGGTACCACAGATCCCAGCTTCTTAAATTGTGATTCATGATCCAATGTAGGGCCTTGTAACTGAATATGGGGGGGGGGGTCATAAAATTTATGATTTATTATCATTAAATGTTTAATTTGTAAATCTATTATATATATGTATATATATACTAGGTGTCATGTAAAAATTTCTCGGGCAAAAAGGGCTGTGAGTGGAAAAACTTTAAGAAACCTTGACATAGACAATGAAGTAATATAAAAAAATTATAGCAAGTTTCTCTGATAGTGGCCTTCTTTCTCAAATGTAAAAAGAATTGAGTCAAATTTATAAAAATAAGACCCATTCTCAAATTGATAAATGTTCAAAGGATATGAGCAATTTTCTGAAGAAAAAATCAAAGTTATCTATACTCATATAGAAAAATGCCCTAAATCAATAATGATTAGAGAAAAGCAAATTTAAACAAATCTAAGGTACCACATCATTCCTATCAGATATGACAGATTCTAGAGAAGATGAGGGACTATAAGTACACTAATGAACTGTTGGTAACAGTGAATTGGTTCAGACTTTCTGGAGAACAATCTGGAATTATGCTCAAAGGACTTATAAAATCATGCATACTCTTTGATTCAGTAATACTATTACTACTAGATCTGTATCTCAGAGAGATTAAAAAAAAGGGGGAACCTGTATGTACAAAATTATTTATAATAGTCCTTTTTATAGTGGCATAAATTGGAAATTGAGGGGAAGCTCATCAATTGGGGAATGGCTCAACAAATTATGGCATATGATTGTGATGAAGTAGTATTATGTTAAAAGAAATGATGAGGAAAGTGATTTCAGAAAACATGGCAAAACCTAAAAGAAATGATGCAAAGTGAAGTAAGAAGAACAGGGTGATTATTGTGTATAGTAGTGGCAATATTATAATGATGATCAATTGTGAAAACTTGGTACTTGGATCAATATAATGATCTGAGACAATTCCAAACAATTCATGATGAAAAAACTGCTGTCAGCTTTCAGAGAGAAAACTGATAAACTTTTGAGTGTAATTTGAAGTATAATTATTTTCTCACAAAATGTTTTTCCTTTGTTTTGTCGTATAGCTAATATGGAAATATGTTTTATATGATTTCATATGGATAATTGATAACATAGTTGTTCTTTTCTCAGTGGGAGGGAGGGAGAGAATCTGGGACTCTAAATTAAAAAAATTATTAAAATAAATAATAGTAAGACAAAAAAAGAAAAGAAAAAGATGCAAGTAGATTCTTTTCTCTTTTCTTTGATCATCTTTGTGAAGCAAACTTAGTAGGAGAATTGCTGGGTCAAAGGGGATGGGAAGTTTTATAACCTTTTGGGCACAGTTCCAAATTGTTCACTAGAATGGTTGAACCAATTCATAGCTTCACCAACAGGTACACATTGACTCTTAATCAACAACAACAATATGAAGTTAATTCCCCAACTAGATATAATTTATTGGTGAATGGAGGGAATGAAAAATAATGAAGGGGGAGGTACCTATGTATTTGAATACTAGAAGTGAAATGCACCTCAGAAATAGGGATATTCTATAATCAATATATTTATTGTTACCTTGAATTTTTGTACAAGATCAAGGTACCCTTTTATTCACACATATGAAGCCCTAGAAATGAGCTATACACAAATCATATTTAGATATTTCTTAGAGTGGACTCTCATAGAAAAAAATTGAGTCAAAGAATGAAGAGTTTTGATATCAGCCTCTAATATGGAAGTTAGTTTGTCTAAGACCATAGCTTGGGCATTAGTTAAATTGGTGATGCTTTATATTTTTCAGTTACATATCATACACATTATTTGATATGATCTTTGTGACCATATTATAAGATAGGTAAAGCAAGGCATGATGAGCTATATTTTATAAATTCAATTTAACAAGCATATATTAAACACATGTATAAACTATGGGAAATGCAATTAATTAATGTCCTTTCTACTTGGAGTATATAAGATCCTCTATTTGGGGTTCAAAATGCTTCTTGACATGTCACACTCCTATTTTTCCATTCTTCTTTCACCTTATTCTCTCCACAGACTCACCAATGTGCTGACACTGGTCTCCTTTCCATTCCTTGTATAAAATACATCCTCAGCCTGGATATTTCTAGTGGCTGCTCCTCTTGACTGGGATGCTTTCCCTCATTAGTGCCATCTCCTGGTTTCCCTGGCTTCCTTCAGGACTTCACTAAAATTTTTATCTTCTACAATCTTTCTTAATACCAGTGGCTTCCTTCTGAGATTACCTCTAATTTCTCCTATATATGTCTTGTTTGTTCATAGTTATTTGCATATTTTTCTCCCCCCTTTAGGCTGGGAGCTTCTTGAGGTAGGGACTTTTTTTTTGCCTTTCTTTGTATAACCATCACTTAACAGAGGAAATAGAACATGGTAGGTGCTTTATAAATGTTCATTGACTGTTGACTGATTTTCTTCATTTTTGTATCCCTGGTGCCTAGTATGGTGCCTTGAACATGTGACATAGGTTCTTAGTAAATGTGGATTGAATTTAGTTGAATTAATTTGGGGAGGCTTAATGAACATTAATATATGTTTTTATTTTTACATTAAAAATAAAAAAATAATTTTTGACCAGACTGTCATTTCACTAGAGTAGGGATCTCCTAGTGAGACACATCTGCCACTGTCATATTTCCTGCAATTTTTAGTCTTAGAGAGTTTTCTGTGGGTACTGAGAGGTATGTGATTTTCACAGGGTCATTTCATGAATATTGTTAGCACTCCATCTCCTTACCTACACACATCATGATACAAATTCAGAGGTTGCTTATTCTCTGCTTGCTCCAGATTTCCTACAAAGGAATCTTTTTGGGGTGTGGTTGCCTTTACTTCTGGGAGCTATGGCTAACAGAATTGATAATAAGGCTGAGCTTACCATGGAATTCACACATGTCTCTAGACGACTTCTTTGAACTTTGAGGGAGACATGCCCTGTAAGTGGAAAAGGGTTAATGATATACTTTAGCGCTTAGAGCTTGATAAATGAAATTGGACTGCAGCAACTAATTGGGACACTGTAGGATGGCTTTTTCTGAAATAGCCTGCTTCATGCTGGTTTACCTTGCTTTCAGGAAAAAAAGAAATATTTTTCAATCTCTACTTCTCTCTGGCTATGCTATTCATTATCTAGATGATCTTGGGCAAATATCTGAATCTCTCTGGATTTAAGGTTATTATTATTATTATTATTTTTTTAGTAAAATGAAGGAATGAGACTAGATGATTTCTGACGATTCTTCCAGGTCAAAATATACAATTCTAGGTATGGTTTTGATCTCTAACTGCTGCTTATTAACTGTATTTACTAGTATGAACTTGTATAAGTTACAACTTTCAAATCTAACATTCTAGATATAATTTCTCTTTGTCTCTTTATCTGCTCTGTCCCTATTTTTGTCTTTCTCTCTCTCTCTGTCCTTTGCTATATTACAATGACAGGAATTTGTCTTCAGATAAATTATAACTTAGTTTTACTCTGCTATCTCCCCTTGGGAAGGGGGAGCTGAGGGATAGCTAGAGAGCACAGTGGATAGAGCGCCTGGTATAGGAAGATGTATCTTTGAGTTTAAATGTGGCTTCAGATACTTTCTGGATTCTGACCCTGGACAAGTCACTTCACCCCATTTGCCTCAGTTTCATTATTTGCAAAATGAACTGGAGAAGAAAATGGCAACCCACTCTAGTATCTTTGCCAAGAAAACCCCAAATGGGATCATAAAAAGTCTGACATGACTAAAATGACTGAACAACATTGGGAACAGTCATTGCAATGGGCAGGCCAGATTTTGGGGTCTTACCCTACCATTATGTACTTCAGATCTTTGGAACATTCCAACCACTCCTCTGCTGGACTTGCTTTTTTGCATTCTCTCCCCAATTAGCGAGTGAACTCATTGAGGAGAGAGACCCTTTTCCTTTTTGTAACTCCAGTCCTCAGAACAATGCTTGACATACAATACGTGCTTAATTAATGCTTTTTCATTCCCATTCATCCATCCATCAGCTGCTAGATAATTAATTCAAAGCAAAGAATTTACAAAGATGGCATAGTAATAACAGTGGCTACAAAATATTTCCCCATAAACTTGGCTTATAATTTTGCACAGATACAAACAATGTCAAAGAGAAGGAGTAGTATAAACTTAGAGTGGACTTATAGTAAGGCATACATGTAGGGAACACATGTGGTCAAGGCAACTCCCACCTTTGGTTCTTCATGGCCCTACTAATTTTCCTTTTCTTGTGGTATCTGCCTGGTTCTTCCCCTGTATATAGTATCCCTGCTGGACAATAGCTTATCTGAGTCCTTTGGGTCTTCTCTTTGTAGCTTGATTCTATTGCCAAGATCAATTTTCTGTTAAATCCTTAGCTTTCTTCATTCCATGGAGCCAGAGGTCATGATTCTTGAGGCTGTTTCCTTCCCCTCTCCTCCATTCACCAATTCCCTTTGTCTGTGCCTCTCTTTGGAGCAATTTTTATAAAGCCACTAGGTGCGTGGTCTGACCTTGGTCTGTCAATAGCAATAGCTAGCTGTTTTCTAATTCCATCAAAGAGACCTTCACACAAAGGGGAAATAAGTAGGTAGATATATCTTTGCACTTTATTTAACACATTAACACTGTTTTTCTGCCCCTTTGTGATTTTATTAGCTGGGCTAGATACCTATAATCAAGGCAGAAACATTTTCTTAAACAAGCCACTAGACTTGAGCAAATAAGCAAATTGTAATTCATGTATATGTTAATTGTTAACACATTACAATTCATGCATGTGCTAATTTTGTCCCTGCTTTCCAAGTGGACATTAGTTAATGCCATTATCCAGAATGCATTTTCTGTGAAATTTTTTTTTAAATCACAGAATATTTGAACAACTAGCAACTCTTTCCCCGTGGCACATTTCGGTGTCTAAAATGCTCACATGGATCAGTGATCTCATTGGTGTGAATGTTCCTTCCCATAATGCAGATCTCAGTATATCTACACCTGCATTTCTTGTCTGATACATCCATATCCATCCATTAGTTTGCCCTAAGGTATCTGGCCAACATGGCAAGAGCCTGCCTTGCTTCCTCTTATATGAGGTTTCTAGTAGAACTTGGGAGTTTTCCATTAATTATCTCTAACTCTTGAGTTAGAGTTTTATGGTAAAGATAATGAAGTGGATTGCCATTTCATTCTTCAATTAATTTTACACCTAAGAAAACTGAGGCAAACAGGCTGCAGGGATTTGCCCAAAGTATCCGAGAACAGAAGTTACCCCTTCTCTTTTCTGTCTCTATTCCTGGTTCTTGATATCCATTGTGCCACGTAGCTATCACACATGTATAGGGGACCTAATCCACCCTTTTGGACAAAAACAATTATAATTCATGTTTCTGTCAACCTTGAAAGTTAAAAAAAAGCACCAATCAAGGTCATTTTTATAAATGAGGCACTTAACTTTCAGAGACAATATTCAAACTCAGGTCTCCTAGCATCTCATCTTTAGAAAACTTTTCTTAATACTATGGGATGAGACCTCCTTTAATAATAATTATAGTTAATATGATTATTATGTTCCAGACACTGTGCAATGTGCTTTATATTGTCTCATCTGAGTCTCATAATAATTTGTGGGAGGTGAGTGGTATCATTCTGTTTTTACAGATGAGGAAGCTGAGGCAAACAGAGGTTAAGTGACTTGCCCAGCATTACATAGCTGGTAAGTGTCTGAGGCCAGAGGAAAACTTAAAGTCTGACCCAGGCCCAGCTCTCTATCTGCTTCATCTCCAGCCTCAACTTCTCTCATCCCCAATGCCTTTATCATTTTTCACTCAGTACATTTGATAAGACCTACTGATTTGCTGAGTCAGATTTTCAAATTTTAAATATTCCTTGACAACCCATCTCTATATTTTCCTACTCACTGGTACTTACTATTATAATATCTTCTCAAGCCTGTGGAAGTGCTTGAGCTTCTCAGTGTTAATAGAGGTGCCATTGTTACATTATGTTGTAAATGAGACTTTCTTCCTGATAAGCATCAGAGGAATTAAAACATAATTGAAAAAGAGAGCTTTGCAGAGAAGACTGGGCAGCCATCTGAAGTGTCCTATACAGGAGAAATACTCCACAGAATCACAGAAATTGAAAATGGCTAGGGCATGTTACAACCAGAGACTAATATGTAACCCTTCTCAGTTTCTCTTTAAAGCTTGTTAAGTAGTTGAGAGAGGGCACTTTGGGGGTTTCAGTGGGAGCTGATGATCTAATTCAGTTTCTCCATTTTACAGATGAAGCTGCCAAAGTCTAGAGAACTAACTGACCTTGGAACATACAGATCATAGCAGATAGAGTAAGATTGGCAAGATGTACTGACTACTAGTCATCTCTTAGCAAGCACCTGTGGAACTGATCCCTTTTGGACAGGAAAAGCCTCTATTTGGGCTCTATGGTGTGTGTATGGAAATAAAAGGGAGATGAAGTGCTAGGCAGAGATGGGAGATGATGGGATATGGAAAATTAATTTTAGGGGTTTTCACAAAATTCTCTTTGGCCCCTGATGGGATGTATGAAGGAGATAATTGGGTATTTTTTTTAAACTGAGGGTCAATCTATGATATTAGCCTTTTCCCAGAAGTGAAGTTGACTACTCTAGTTTGTTAAATTTTCAACGTCAGCCTTTACATCAAAGAAGCTACAAATCAGGGTTTGACCTATTGTTTTTTTATTGATTGTTCAGATTTAACAAAATGTTAATAATGCAGAATAAATTTAAAAATGAGTTTTTCCTTTCTATTGATATTTGTTGTTGTTTAGTGGTATCCAACTCTTCATGATCCTATTTGGGGTTTTCTTGGCAAAGATAGTGAAGTAGTTTGCCACTTTCATCTCTAGTTTATTTTATAGATGAGGAAACTGAGACAAACCAGAGATGAGTGACTTGACTAGGGTCACACAACTAGTAAGTCTCTAAGGTCAGATTTGAACTCATGAAGATGTCTTCCTGATTCCAGGCCCAGTGCTCTATTTACTGTGCCACAGAGCTGTCACATTGAATTTATTCTTCCTCTTTTCTCAAGGTACAGATGCAGCAGGAGATGGAAAGCTTGAGGTCAAAGGAAGAGTTGCTTCTCCTTGCATCAGAGGTTTTCCACATTCCAATTAGAAAATCAGGCTGGCAGCAGGAAGTGGGAATTATGTTTTGCTGGCACAGATGGAAGCTGGTCCAGCTTGGCCCCTTGCCATCTTTCCCAAGCAATCTGTATGGCAGAAATTGTAAATTCCATGGTCAGGGGATAGTCTGGCTCCTCTTCTCCTGATGATGGAAATTAGAAAGACCTTATACAAGATTAGAAAGACCTTCTAGAACAATAACAAGGTATATGGGAAGATCCAGTAGTGTATCATCTTACTAGAAAAGATTATAATCTTTTATAATTAAAAGATGTTGGTGACACCCTGATAAAGTGACGTGAGCAGCCATGTCATTTAATCTGTTGGCAAAGAGGTCCTTGGGTTGGGGTAGAGAAGGAGCTCTTGGTTATCTCCCTTGGATGGAGAGAAGGGTGGGCAGCATATAACTTGGAGGGGCAGCCAGCGCTGAGTGGGAACTGGGCAATGGAAGGGGAAAGTCTTGTTTCTCTAGTGTTTATTCTAGCCTGGTGGTGAGACAGACTGTTAAGGAGGCAAATATTTGTGATATAATGTTAAATGCATTAAGACTTGGTGGAGAAAATCCAGGTTCTGGCTCCAGTTATGACATTAACTCCCTGTATGAAGTTGAACAAATCAAGTCATATTTGTGAGTCTTATTTCCTTCATTTGTAAAATGGGGAAAATAATAGTTACCCTGCCTACCTTATAGCACTATTTTGAAAGACTTTAAAAAATAAGGCAGGCCCACACTTATTTCAACAGCTTAGGGAGCTCCTGATGAGTAGATTGGTATATGCTTTGCTAAGAAAATTTATCTTGACACTTAGAGTTTCATTGATTTGTCAGAGTTCTACACCTAGGGTTTGGAAGCAGGACTCTAACCCAGAACTTCCTGGCTCATAGGGCAGCATCCTATGTATTACTCCATGATGATGATCTTTTACTTTGTAAGCTTTAAAATGCTTTATGGATGTCAACTCATATTTATCCTTCCCATTTTCTCTGCTGTACTTCTACCATATTCCTCTATTATTCTCCTATTTCTCAATTAATCTTGCATCTTCTTGGCTGTCTCCTCACTACTGGCCCTACTTTCTGGCCATCTCTATTCCTTGGAAATGTGGACTCTACTTTTTGTGTTTCCTGGACCTGATTGATGATTTTTGGCCTTATATTGTCATGGATTAATTTTCCATTCCATTTCTCAATCATATTTTCACCATGTAGCTTTCCCTTTCCTATTTCCACCCTCCTTCTAGACTCCCTTAATGTACTATCTTCTATTAGAATTTGTATCCCTTAAGTCTAGCACAGTGTATATAACAGTAGCAAGTTAATAACTGCTCTCTTTCTCTTTTATATATATATATATATATATATATATATATATATATATATATATATATATGTGTGTGTGTGTGTGTGTATATATACATACACATATGTATATATATATATATATATATATATATATATATATATCATCCCAAAGTAGGATGGATTATATTGAGAAGTAGTGAGTTTCCTGTCCCTAGAGATCTTCAATCAATAGGAAATAACCACTTGTTTGGGATGTTTTGCTCAGGTGTGAGTTGGATTCAATAGATTTGGAGTTTCCAGCTCAATTCTGAGATTCTCTGGTTCTTTGACTGTGATTTTCTTTTTTCCCTTTTCTACTCTTCCCTTGCTCCAAGTACAATTTATACTCCCACCACAAGCATACCGGTCTTAAGGTATTTATCTCTTAGTGAAAAGAATCATGATAGATGTGCCCTTAGTTAGGTCAGGAAATCTTTTGGTCCATGAGCTGCTCTTTGGGAGCACGTACTCTGTTCCAGCCAATCTTTGTATTTGCCCCAGTTGGGTGATAAATATGTGCTTTAATGTATGGTGTTGCCCCATAAATCACAAAGACTGCCGAGGAAATTCTACCTAATACAGCTAGGGAACGAGTCATTCTTCCTAAATTATCCAGTCCAGCTAATGTTGCCCTAAGTTAAATCTGCCTGCCATGATTCAGAGCTCCTTATTTCTCCTGCTGACCCAGATAGAGAAGGGAGAGCCCTGGGCTTGAATCCCAGCTCAGTTGTTTACCACCTGTATGACATTAGGCCAGTCACTTCACTCTGGTTCCATTTCCTCCTTTGTCAAATTAGGAGCTTGGACGAGATACTGAAATTCAAGTCTCTCATTTTACGATGAGGAAATTGTGCTGTGTAGAAATTAAATCACTTGCCCTAAATTATACAGGCAATAAGTGGGAGAGCTAGGATTTTAACCCAGGGCCTTTCACTCTAATTTCAACTCTTCTCACTACAAAGACAGTCTTCAAGAGGGACTCATTTACAGCTTGGCTGATTGATTTATTGGCTGTTGAGGTGTTCCAACAACCTCATTGTGCGGGTGGGGAAGTCCAGATAAATCAGAGGTCATACCCAGTAGTATTCTTCTGCAATATTCCTAGAGTGATCATTTCTGTCTTAATCATGCTGAGATGGGTGCAGTGCAGCCCTATGCAATGCAACACAAAGCAATAAACTTCATTCCAATTTAGTTATTTGCAACTTGATTTGTTATAATTCAATACATACTTATGGAGTTTCTACTTTATGTAAGCATCCTGCTAGGTGCTCAGATTTACAGATTTCTGAGTACAGTTAGAATTTCTCTCCTTGGAGGCAAAGTGGTACAGTGGAGAGAACATTGTATTTTGCAGCATAGAACTCTGGCCTGAATTTTGTATCTGCTGAACGCAACTTCTGCTAATTTGAGCAAGTCACATCATTTCCTTGGCCTTCCGTTTTCTCATCTGTAAAATGGGAACAATTACATTTGTATGCGTTATTTACCTCCAAGGGCTGCTGTGAGAAAGAAAAATACTTCAGAATCTTTGAAATGCCCTGAAAATAGCAATTACTATTCGTTTCCATAGGTTTTAACTAGCCTGGAACAGAGTCTGGAGGCTCTGTCCTTCCAGGTCTTCATTGACGAGGATCCCCACTAGGGGGATCCAAATGCAATAAAAGAAATCCTCTTATTCCCTGTGGCAAGAGACTGGAATGGATTAGTTCTGACACTATTAGAGAGTACACAGAACATGCTGATGTTTCTTTAGGGTCGGGTTTTTGCTGTGGTTGTCTGGTTCCAATAGAAACAATGAAGATCTGGGCTTTTGGAGACATCTGTCACCTTCTGGCAAAAGGCAGATTATTTCTTGGGACCTCTTGGATCAGGCAGGATTCTGAAGTTACGTAGATTAGGGTTTTAGGATCTGAACAAAATATTGTTGAAGGGGTGCCCCCAAGGGATGAGGTCTGGTTTCACATAGAAAATGAAATAAAAATCTGCAACAAAAGAAAAAAAGATAAAACGGTTTCTTTCTCCCATCCTCATCCTCTGCAACTTCTGTAAATTAGGGTTGTATCAAGGGCAGCTTATAATGTTAGGGATTAATGTAATGGGAATTTTTTGTATTGTGGTAAATATATTTTGGAACCAGTTACCTACCACATATTTCAAAAAGGAGATATTTCTCCCATATACAAGGGTGTGAGTCCTGGAGTCCAGGTTCAAGAGCAGCTGTGTAAATCTGGGATTGTCACTTGAATTCTCTGGCCTCCACTTTTCTCATCAATGAGTGTTAACCTCATAGTGTTGTGATGGGGATATACATACATTATGTATATGTAATATACATAAAGTGTCTCACAGATCTTAAGGTGCTGTATAAAGTCTGGTTGTTACTATTTTTTAGTTACCTATAAGATCTTGGGAAGTTTCTGATCTCTGTCCTTGGAGGGAGTTTCCAGAATGGAACTTTTCAACAGCAATGAAGTCAGATAAAAAAAAAAGGTCTCTTTGAGAAAGAAGGATAACAATCACCCATATAAACACACAGACAAGCATGTACATACATGTATACATATATTTATATAAGTATATATGCATATGTGTATATATACATGAATATATGTATATTTTTATACATATATATGTACTGTGTATATACTCACACAGACTCATGCAAATACATGCATATTGTCTCTCCAATAGAATGTAAGTCCCTCAAGGGTAGAGATTATTTATTTCACTTTTGTCTTTACATGTCCAGCATTTACCAAAGTATTAAACACTTTGTTTACACTTTGTCCAACTAAATTGGACATTTAGTCCAATGCTACATAGTAAATTGTTATTGAATTCTTGTTGACTGGAGCTTTTAAATTTTTTTTCTGAGTTGTTCTGGATTTATGTAGTCCTAGCCTTGGGACATTGGGATTTTATAAGTTCCACATTCCAGCTATAATTTATTTTTGGTCTTAGTTTGATTTAAGTGACACTTTTTAAAAGTGCTCTTTCTCTACTAAGTAATTTATTCTCATTTACTCAGTGAGACCTCATAGGGGCAGGTAGTTGGTGCAGTGGTTCTAGAATCAGGAGGACCTGAATTCAAATTTGATCTCAGACATAATTCTTTTTATTTTATTTTTAAAAATCTTTTTATTATGATATCTTTTCATTTACAAAACATATGCATGGGTAATTTTTTTTCAACATTGACCCTTTCAAAACCTTCTGTTCCAATTTTCTCCCTCCTTCTCCATTTCCCATCTCCTAGATGGCAAGTAATCCAAATACATGTTAAATATGTTAAATTATATGTTAAATCCAATATGTGTATATATATCTATACAGCTATCTTGTTACACAAGAAAAATAGAATCTAGTAAGAAAAAAAAAACCTGAGAAGGAAAACAAAAATGTAAGCAAACAATAATAGAAAGAGTAAAAATGCTGTGCTGAGATCCACACTCAGTTCCCACAATTCTCTCTCTGGGTGTAGATGGCTTTCTTCATTACAGGACAATTGGAACTGGTTTGAATCATCTCATTGTTGAAGAGAGCCACTTCCATCAGAATTGATCATTGTATAGTATTGTTGTTGTCGTGTATAATGACCTCCTGGTTCTGCTCACTTCACTTAACATCAGTTTATGTGAGTCAGACACAATTCTTATTAGCTGTGTGGGCTAGTCACTTTACCCCAATTGCCTCACCAAAAAGCAAAAAACAAATCCTCACAACAAGTCTTTCAACTCAGTTAATTTTCACTTTCTGTCCCACTATGTTTGGAATGCTCTTCCTAGGCTTCCTAGCTTCTTTCAAGTCTCAGCCAAAGTCTTACTTCTGCAAGAGACTTTTCCTTATCCCTCTTGTGATGCTATTGCCTTCCCCCGAGAGCAACTTCAATGTACGCTGTGCATATTTTGTTTGTATGTAGCTATTTGCATGTTCTTTCCCCACTAACCTATGAACTTTGAGGGTGAGACCTGTTTTTGTTCCTTTTTTGGTATGCCAAGTGTTTTAGCACAGCGCTTGTTGCACAGCAAAGACTTAAATATTTATGACATAATTGACAATAATCCTGTAGGGTTAACTGAAGGAAAAGGAGGCATAAAGGGAAAGTGACTTTTACAAGGTCATAGAAAACTGCAGCAGAACTGATTCTAGGGCAAAGATTATAGAATCCAGAACTGAAAGGGATCTTTAATCCAACCATCTCCTTTTCCAAATGAGGAAAGTGAGGTTTATAGAGCATAAATGATATGGGTAAGATCATACAGTGGCAGAAGCAATATTTGAATGCAGGTCCTCTCATCCCTGTTATATTACTTATTTTACCATGTCATAGTGTTTTTGGTGGGTGAATCCTTTTCCTTAGTTTTCTGTCACTTATTCACTTAATCCTAAGGTAACTATGATGCCATTCAGACCATGGACAAACCACACCTTTCTCCTACTGACTCCCCCCACTTCCTCTGCCCCTCATTATTTTAACCTTCTCCTCACACTTTTAGATTGCCATAAAATCTATCCCAGCCTTGCTTGCAGAATTCTGCTGCAGTCACATTTCGCTCTTAGTTTTTTCTGGAGACCCAGCAGAGTCTTACCACCAGTATGTTAAACCTGGGACAGCTGGATGGGGGATGACTGCAGCAAAAGTGAGAATAAGTCACAGTCTGGTTGTTCCCAAGCTGAGAACATTCATACTTGATGCACCTGGTTAGAGAGGCTTGTATCCTACAAGGAACTTCTACATTTCAATGCCTGGGAAAGAGATTGACTTTTAATAGAAAAATATGTCCTTTCTATGGCTCAGTGATTCCATCCAGGATCTGGTCTACCCAGGGAAAAAATTGGAGATGCCACAAATTGCTTCATTAGTTCTCAACCACCAGGGGAACCACCAAACTGGCTACTCACAGCTTGGGTCTTAGAAAATTCAAGGATTAAGAATGCATTTTCATGCTGGAGAGTTGGCAACCTTTCAGGAAATCATTCCCCACAGAATGCCTGATTGGGTCCAGGAGCTCAGCTGGAGCTTTTTTGTCACTTGCTATTTTGCTTTGCAATAAGGGAAGCTGCCATCTGCATTTGAACCACTTTTAATAGTGTATCTACAAGGTTTGTTGTTGAGTTCAGTCTTCTTCCTTCCTCCTCCTCCTCCTCCTCCTCCTCCTTCTCCTCCTCCTCCTCCTCCTCCTCCTCCTCCTCCTTCTCCTCCTTCTCCTCCTTCTCCTCCTCCTCCTCTTCCTCCTCCTCCTTCTTCTTCTTTCCATCTTCCTCCTCCTTTTCCTATTCCTCCTCTTGCTTCTCCTTCTCCTTCTTCTCCTCTTCCCCTTCTTCCTCCACTTTCTTCTTTGCCTTATTGGTTGCCTTCATAAAAAGGATTTTTTTTTGCTTTCTTTAATTATAATTGATTGATTAGAGTAAGAACAAGGATAAGCACAGAGGAATTGCAGTTCATGGATAAAGAAATCTGACTCAGATGTCAACTGGGACACAGTCTAGGTATAGGACTAAAAAATCATATGATGGTATGATCTTGGGTATACGTGGAAACCCGAGGCCTCATTCTTATTCCAGTCATTCATTCTTCCTGGTTTTACACAGTAAGGGTATTATAGAAATAAAGACCAATAAGCATTATTAAGCACCTATTATGTGCCAGGCTGGGCTGCTAGGTAATACAGTAAGTAAGAGGGCTGGGCCTAGAGTCAGGGAGACCGCTGACACTTACTAGTTGTGTGAACAAGGACAAGTCACGTAGCCCTATTTGCCTCAGTTTCCTTATCTGTAAAATGAGCTAGAGAAGGACACAGCTAGGTAATTTAGTATTTTTGTCAAGAAAACCCCAAATGGGGTCATGATGATTTGGGCATGACTGAAAAAACTGAACAAAAACTGTGCCAGGTATTGTGTTAAGTACTGAGGATATAATCCAATCCAATAAAGATTTATTAAATACTTACTATATGCGAGGCACTATGCTAAGCTGGGGAAACAATTAACAAAAATAAAGACTGTTCCTGCATTCAAGGAACTTACAATCAGACAGAAGAGACAGCATATAAAAGGAAGAAAGAAAGATGGGAAAGAGGACACTATATTGTGTATCTAGTGTGGGGGTAACTTGTTCTGTGGAGCTGAATCCAGGCATCTCTGGAATGAGTGGAACAAGAATCAGGAAGAAGGATGAGCAAGCATATGGAATTTGGAGTCAGAGGACTAGCCATGGAACTTATTATTTATGCAACTTTGGCCAACAAGTTAAATTGAATCAACAAGCATTTATTATGTCTATTATGTGCTAGGAACTATGGAATACAAATAAAGACAATCTATCTTCTTATTCCCCCCCAAAACTGTTCTCTTTTATTAAGGAACTCAAAATCTAATGGGGGAGGACAACATGTCACCAACTAGAAGCATTTAGGCAGTGCAGTGGACAGAATACTGAGTCTAACATCAGAAAGAACTAAATTCAAATCCAGCTTTAGATTTCCCAGTTGTGTGATCCTGGGCAGCCTCTCTCTATCTGTTTTCTCCTATATAAAATAGGGGTAATAATAATACTTACATTCCAGAGTTGTGGAAGTATTAAACCAGATAATATTTGTAAAGTGATAAAACAATTCTAGCTAAGAAAAATTTTAAAAAATCAATTAATACAAATAAGATATATAGAGGGGATAAATTGGAGATAATCAATAAATGGGAGATAGTACCATTAAGAGAGGTTAGGAAAGGCATCTTATAGAGATCATAATTGGGACATGAAAGAAGCTCAGGAAGCCAGGAGGCAGAGGTGAGTAGTGAGGTACTCTAGGTATGGGGCACTATTAGTGGAAATGTCTGAAGGCGATAGATGGAGTGTCATGATGGAGTGTCTCCTTGAAATAGCAAGGAAGCCAGTCAAGGGAAGACTGAAAAGGTAGAAAGGGGTTGAGATGTAAAGGGCTTTAAAAGTCAAAAACAGGATTTTGTGGACAAGTAATTTAAACCTCTCTGAGCTTAAATTCACTCATTCATAGATGTTTTGGATTAGATGCCTATAAAAGTCCCTGCCACCCTTAAATTCAAGCACCTATAACTTAAATGTGTCCAATGACAGTTACTCACATTTATATAGTGATACATAAAGTGATTTATGCATATCATTTAATTCTCACAACAAAAGAAAGAGTGCACATATTATTATCCTTATTTTCCAGATGAGGTAGACACACACACACACACACATACACACACACACAGAGAGAGAGAGAGAGAGAGAGAGAGAGAGAGAGAGAGAGAGAGAGAATATGACATGCTCAAATTCCTGGAATGGAATGTAAGATAAAATCCCATTCAATTTGACAGGCATTCCTTACCTGGCTATTTTGCTAAGTTAAAGGGATAGAAAGGCAAAAATTATAACATTCCCTGCTCTTAATATTACATTCTACTTGGGGGTAGGGATGGGGAAGATACAAGTTGGAACAATGTCTACATTGATAAGGGAATACAAGCGAGATAGACAGATAGGTAGAACATATGTTAAGTGCTTACTATATGCTTGACTAAGTGAACCAACTACTGGGCACATAAATACAAACAAATGAGATAACCCCTGCCCTCAAGGAACTTACATAGGGAGAGTAGTTTGAATAATATGTAAAATGAAAAGTAAATACAAGTTAGATTTAAGCACCAACTATATCCAAGCAGGTTTGCAAATACAAGCAGGTGAGACAGAGACAATCTCTGTCTTCAAGGAGCTTATATTTGTTTATTTTTTAATTTAATTAATTTTTTATTTTGCTGAGACAATTGGGGTTAAGTGACTTGCCCTGGGTCACACAGCTAGGAAGTGTTAAGTGTCTGAGACTAGATTTGAACTCAGGTTCTCCTAACTTCAGGGCTGGTGCTCTGTCCCACTGTACCACCTAGCTGCCCCTAAGGAGCTTATATTCTAATTGGGGAGACAAGACATAAAGAGTTTCTGGGAGATTGGGAAGGGGATAGTACCAGCTTGAGGGGCACAGCCAGGAGCATGCAGGAAATGACACGAGGCTCAGTTTTAGGAAAAATAATGCAAGCTTTTCCTCTAGCAGAGTGGGAAAGTCATGACCTGTGTCCAAGGATCTGGTGGGATGATATGATTTAAGAGAAGACTCATGAAAAGGAGACTATAAGAGAGGATACACAGTGGATGCAAATAATTTATTTGCATCTGGAAATTCCTAAAAACCTGAATCATGAAAAAAGATTCTATAAGGATGTATCATGTAAATATTATGTTGAACTAGGGCTTCAAGTAGTGTGTGGGATGGAGTCATTTGATTATGAAGAGAAAATCTATGTGAAACATTTTGTATACCTTAATACCATATCGATTTTAATCTTAACCATAATAGATAATATTGATATAGTTCTTTAAGATTAATAAAAAATATTCACATTTTCTCTCATTTTTTAACTGCCTTCCTCCATCCCTCCTACTTCTTGTCTCTTGCCATTCCATTAAAATCTAGGAGTTCTATGAGTAATAAAGAGAGGGAAAAGGTGGGAATAACTGACATTTTCTTAGTTATGCCTTTCCAGACCCACAGATATAATTTAGCTTTTAAATCTGGATTGATAGGTATTAAACATGATCCAGAGACATAAAAATATCAAGATTCATTCAGCTGACAAGTCACCAAGAATGTAATTAGCAATGATATGTGCTCAACACTATACAATATTTACAGAAGTGTAGAATGTTTTTATCCTCAAGGAACTTGTAATTTGTTTTGCAAAATGTGATGAAGATACATAAAACAATGGGAACCATGTCTATGTGTATCATTTAGTTTTAGTTTAGAGATTGTGGTGTGTTTGCTTAAGGGTCTTTTGTATGGGTTGGAGCCACAGATGGGAGAAATATCATTCTGTGGGAGATGATACCCAAACATAATAATAAATTCATAGTAATCATATAAGAGGTAGGAAAAATCTTACAGCTTAGTGCAAACCCCTCATTTTTACAAATGAAACTCAGACTTGGACCAATTATTAACTTCGTGAAGTTCCCACGAGTAGTAAGTGGCTGCATCAATATTTGAACTCAGGTCTTCTGGCTCACAGAAAAATTTGGAAAGGAACATTGAGATAATTTAGTCTATAATTGTTCATTTCATGAGACTGAAGCCCAAAGAGATGAGGCTGAAACTAGAGCCCTCTGAGTTGCTTCTAACTTTGAGATTTTGTGTTTCTGCAGTAATTTGTCCAAGCTCACATTGTTAGTATGACTTGATTATGAACACAGGTCCTTTGACTCAATGTTTCTTTCCATGACATGATGCAATGAATTCTAAGAACTGGAAGGTGTAATGGGCTGAGGCTTGAGTTAATGCACTGAGGTCCCAAGCATGTGAGGCTAAATAGCAATTGGACTATACTCTATTAATATATATGCTTGGAGAAAGAATGGCCCCCGCCCACTCTCTGTGCAAGTCCCGATGTGTTATATAAGAAATGACCATTTTGGTGGGTGGAGGCAGAGGGGCAGGAAGAGAAGTGGAGAGAGACTGCTGGCTGGGTTCTGCTCTGGGGGCTTCTGGTCTCGTGGCTTCTGGTCTGGCTGGCTTCTCTTTTTACCTCCGATTCCCTTTTACCTCCGATCCTTCTTCACCTCTACTGAGAATAAAGAGAGATTTTCCCTTAACCTGAATTCCTGACTCTGGCTGATTTTAAAATAGGTGGTCATCACAGGAAGGGATTTCTGAACTTTTTTTTATTGCAATTCCATCCCAAAGAGATTGAATGATTTTTCTGCAGTTACACAGCCAAGTAGGTAGCACATTGGATAGAACGCTGGACCTAGAAGCAGGAAGTCTCATGTTCATGAGTTCAAATATGCCTCAGATACTTACTAGCTGTGGTATGCTGGTTTGCCTCAGGTTCCTTATTTGTCAAATGAATTAGCGATAGGACGGGCAAACCACTTTAGTATCTTTGTCAAGAAACCCTAAATGGGGTTATGAAGAACTGACAAACTGAAAAATGACTAAACAACAACAAGGGGTACATGGATATTAAGAGGCAGAACCACTCTTTGAACTAGACCTTTTCATTCCAAATTCAAAATACTTCCCACTACAACACAATTCCTCCTCTCTGAGTTTCTCGTATTTTTTCCAACATTAATTTCATAATATTATATAAATGGAATCTCTTTCCTTGATTTCAGTCACAAGGAGTGATGAGAGCTCACATTAACCAAATGACAATAATTTTACCTGTTACACTTAGATGAAAATATCTATTATTGTGCCCTAGCACTCTGTTCAATTCAACACTTTCATCAGTGACTGGAATAATGACATAAATATCATATTTAATAAATTCACAAATGATACCAATCTAGGAGGGATGACTGACGAAAGAATGTAAAGTCAATGTTCCAAATGTACACTACAACAGGTAGTGTACAATACTGAATGGGTACTAAGAAGATGAAATTTAACAGAGATAAATGTAAGGTTCTGTATTTAGGTTAGAGAAAATTAATTGTATGCATGAAACATGGGAAAGACCCAACTTGGCAGCAGTTCATGTGAAAACAATCTTCGTACTTTAATTGATTTACATGCTTACTGAGAACTAACAATGTGATATAAAGGCAAAAAAGCCTAATGGGAATTTAGGTTGCATGAATAGATATGGAATTGGCCACATGAGGGAGAGTACTTTCCCAGCTCTGTGGAAGATTATTGAGTGTGGACAGAAACTTGAGGTAGAGGGACCAACTGGAAGGCTCCTATAATACCCCAGATGAAAGGTGTTGAAGAACTTCACTGGCTTCACTGACTGTGTGAATGGAGAGAAGGGGATATATGTGAAAATTGTGGAGAAAGAAATTAAAAGATTCACAACTGATTGGATATCTGGGAAGAGGGGTCTAGGATAACACTAAGGTTTTGAACTTGGGTGACTTGAAGGATCATGGTGCCCTCAACAGGAAGAGGGAAGTTCCAAAGAGGGATGGGTTTAGGGAAAAGGGAAAGAATTTTCTTTTGGACATATCGAGCTTGAAATGGCTATGGGAAATCCAGTTTAAACTTTCCAGTGGACAGTTGGTGATGTAGGACTGGAGCTTAGGGGAAAGATGGGGGAAAATATATAATAAGTAGGTATCCCTTGTGTGTATTGAGGACCTGGTTCAATATAGTATTTAAAAGGACAACAACAGATTACTGAAATTTCATAATATGATAGCAAGAGTTGAAAAGAATGAAATTGTCTGGATTATTTAGTAAATAAAGCTTCTAGAATTTGGATTGGGTGATACATTTTGATAGTGATAGCCCCTAGGTAGGGAAATTTGCTGAATAAAGACAGAAGAGATATGCATAGGTTGGAAGTAGCAGTTGTGAGTATCTTACCTTCTCCACCAGAACGATTGAATGGGGAGATATGAGAGAAAGAGTAATCAGTACTGGCCAGAAATAAGGATGATATGAAAAGGATTATGTGTGGATTTTATTTTCACTGGAAAAATGAAGGCATTAGAACTGTTTACTAGAGTTTGTTCCATTCTGGGTGACTCATTTTGGGAACATGGACAAGATTGGGGATATATAAATAACTATAACTACTGTGGTCAAAATATTTATGAATGTATCAAATTGAAAAAAAATGTGGCCACTAAAGAGTATTCAAGAATTCCTGTGGAATACTGATTTAGAAAACCACAGAGTAACATTGTTTATGTTGCATTGTACTTTCATTTATTTTGTTAAATATTTTTCAATTTTTGCATTTTTATCTGGTTTCTACTCACTACTATTAGTGTTGTGGGTCTTCTGTTGTGTTAGACATGTGCTATAGTGGATCAGTTAGAGAACATGGGGTTATTTAGAATAGAAAAGAGATTTAGGAGGGATAGAACAACAGAGGGAGGGACTGGACTTGTTATTTCATTGGTATAGGGAACTCCTACATAGGAAAATTTACAGATAACTTCTAGGTGGATAGATATCTTCATAGACTTTATAAACTCAGTCACAACTTAAAGTACTAAAGAATTACTTAGAGAACTTATAATTTGTCCAGGGTCACTTGGCCAGTATGTATCACAGGTAGGGTTCTAAAAGTTCTTCCTGGCTCCAAGGCCAGAAGCACATTGCCTCTCATCTATACCAATAACAACAATATTATTCATAAATAACTGGCTTTTTAATAGAGCTTTAAGGTTTGAAAAGTGATTCATAGATTTTATTTCTTGACCCTGCTTGTAACAAGCCTTATTTATTATTATCCTCATTTTGTAGATGAGGAAACCAAGGTGGATAGAGTTTAAGTGATTTGCCCTGAGGCAGTTATCAAGTGGCAAAGGCAGATGTACCCTGGTTTTCCTGAGTCCATAGCCATTGCTCTATATACTAGACTATGATGCCTGTAAATATCTGAAAAGCTGCTATATCAAAGGGTGGTAATTAGATTTGTTCTACTTGATCACAAAGAATACAACTATAAGCAAGGCAGAAGTTGCAGACAGGCAGATTTAGGCCTGTTGTGGTGAAAAGCTTATTAATAATCTGAGTGGTACTGAGGAGGATACAGGTTTTACCTACTGAGAAGTTTGAGAAATGACTGATGACATCCTGTTGCATGTATTACAGAGAAACTTCCTGACCAAACATCAGTTAGATTACATGATAGCTCATGTCTCTTTTAATTCTGAAGTTTTGCGGTTGTTTCCTCTCTGACTGTGAACACAGGGGCCTATCCTGTGCAAATTCTAGGGAGGTTCCTAGGTCCCAGTTATAATTAAGAGCACATATTCCCCTACTCAATAAACTCCAGTAGCAACCTGGTAGCTCTGGGATCAAAGGTTAAACTCCTCTGCCTTTGCACTGGTTTCTTAGGTTAGGAATTTTCAGTTCTATCTCTTTCCTTCAAGATTCAACTTGAGGACCACCTATATGAAGTCTTCCATGATTCCTCCAGCCATTCACATACTCTTTATATTCAAATGCAATCTTCTTGAGGGCAGGGACCATTTCATTTTTGTTTTTGTATCTTTAATACCTGGCTTGGTGCCTGGCACATAGCAGGCATGGATACATTCTTGCTGATTGGTTGATGTAGCACTTTTTTCTGGTTACAAATATTCATTCCATTGAGCCTCCCTCTTGGGAGGAACAATTTCCCTCTTCTTACTCTGCTCTCCAACATACCTGATAAGCAGTCCTCCAGTCCTTGAGAAGGGTAGAAAGAGAAAAGATTATAGTTAGATAATATAGATCTTCAAGATCAGCAGAACTTGAATAGGAAAATAGAATACTTGTGGGCATATCAAGCTCAAAGGTGAACATCCTGGTATGTGGCTGGGGTGATGTGGACATGTGGATCATGAAAATTGAGTAAATAGATTGAGAAGTTGAACATTTAGGATGTTTGCTATTCCTCACACAAGACTCATATTCCAAGTCTATGTTTTTTTCAATAATATTTTACCTCTCCAAATACATTTAAAAATTGTTCGCAACATTCATCTGTGTAAAATTTTGTGCTCTAAATTTTCTGTTCTTTCCTCCCCTCACTACCCTCTTTCCAAGACAGCAAGCAATCTGATATAGATTGTACAAGCCTTCCAAACATATTTCCATATTTTTCATGTTATGTAAGAAAAATCAGACCAAAGGGAAAAATATTAAGGAAACAAACAAAAAAGGTGAAAATATTATACTTTGATGCACATCCGCAGATCCCGAGTCTATTGGAATTGTCTTGGATCACTGAATTGTTGAGAAGAGCTAAATCTATCATAGTTGATCACCACATAATCTTTTCATTACTGTGTACAATGTTCTCCTGGTTCTGCTCATTTCACTTAGCACCAGTCTCTCCAGGCCAAGTTTATGGTTTTGACCTGGTTGTTCTTCATGCATGGAATATCTTCCCTTCTCACTCTTGTCTCTTGGAATCCTTAAGGCTCAGCTGAAGCATGAAATCCTTCCAGCTGTTAATCCCTCTCCTCCCTCCTCCAAATTATCTTTTATCTATTTTGTTTATGTCCATGTGTAAACATATAAACATTTATATATGTTTTTAATCCATAGAATGTAAGCTCTTTGAGGGCAGGCATTGTTTCATTTTTTGTCTTTGTATTTTCATTACTTAGCAAAGTACCTGAAATACAGTTTGACCATTAAAAAGACAATTAGAGGTACCTAGGAGCATTAATAAAAGCTGAAGAATATCTACAGAGTTACTTGATGAATCAACCTTATGCTGAATTTTCCTTTTGGTCTATTTTGACTCAGCCTTTCCCTTGGCTCTCAAATCCAAAATTCATTTATGGATGATTGATTATTCTCCTGAGTTCCCCCGCTGTGAATTGGGTATACCCTGCTCTGATGAATAATTGTTCTGTTTCCAGGTGACAGCCTGTGTGATCACCAATGGTTAAAAACAGCTTTGATCAGGTTCTGAAGCCAGTGAGTTCTAGTTCCATCAGTAACTAGACAGATGCCAAGAGCTGACTGTGGGCAAAGACTATTTAACAGGCTTTATCAGGTATGTGAAGCTGTATTAAGAGTTCCAGCTGGCGATAACAGGTGGGCTCTCCCACTAGCATTTGTCTTTCCAGGCTTTTGGAATCTTTCACAAGGAGCACCCTGGTTTTAGACTCCTATTTCCAGCTAATTCAATCTGCTCAGTGTCCTACTTTGTATCTCTTTCCATTCTTCTGCTGGGGTCTTTGCAAAAGATAATTTCTTTCTGAGAAACACATTTCTCTTTCTTCTTAATGAGTCTCTTCCATAAAATTACAATATCATAGTTTTTAAACTTGGAAAGAATCTGGAACAATGGACTGTTAGAATTGAAAGAATTTTCAAATATCATCTGGAATAACAATGCCATTTTATGGATGGGGAAATTGAGACCCAGAGGTGTTAAGTCAAGATCTTGTCCAAGATCACATACAATAAAGGTGTTAAGCATAAGTTTCAAGTGTACCTAAAACAAATTAAAATGTAATTAGAACATATTTAAACAAATAAAAATACAATAAAACATAGATGATGTTGATTTGGGCATTTCTAAGTCAATATGCAGTACATATAGATCCTAATGAATAATTTCCTTGGTTTCATTTTTAATTTAATTTGATGCCATTGACATAAACAATAATAATGACATTTATATACAGAGCTTAAATTTTTTTAGTTTCTTTTTATACAATAGTACTTTATTTTTCCAAATATATGTAAAGATAGTTTTCAACATTCATTTTTGTAAGACTTTGTGTTCCAAATTTTTTCTCCCTCCTTCTCTTCCCTCCTTCCTCCTTAAGACAGCAAGCAATATGATATAGGTTAAACATGTGCAATTCTTTGAAACATATTTCCATATTTGTCATGTTGTCCAAGAAAAATCAGACCAAAAGGGAAAAAACATGAGAAAAAAGAAACAAACAAAGAAAAAAGGTGAAAATACTATGCTTCAATTTACATTCAGTGTCCATAGTTCTTTCTTAGGATGAAGATGACACTTTCTGTCACAAGTCTTTTGGAACTGCCTTGAATTACCACATTGCCGTAAAGAATCAAATCTATCACAGTTGATCATCACATAATCTGATTGGTACTTTGTACAATGTTCTCTTAGTTCTAGTGCTTTTAAATTTGCAAAACACCTTATACGCATTGTTTCATTTGATCCTAAGAACAACTTTATACAGTAGTTGCTATACTTATTATTGCCCCTATTTTACTGATGAGGAAACCAGGTTGTGACTTGTCCATAATGACACAGTTAAGATAATTGAAGCTGGGGCTCTCTTGACTCTAGGTCCCATGTTTTAGGTGGCATAGTAGATAGAATACTGACCTTACAGTCAGGAAGACTTGGATTCAAATCTTGCTGTACTAGTGGTATAGACTTAGGTCATGTGGCTCTTAGCCTCAGTTACTTTGTTTTGAAAAATGGGAATAATAATAATAGCACCACTCTTCCAAGGTTATTGTGAAAATTAAATGTGAAAATATTTGTAAAGCACTGCAAAATATACAATGTTATGTAATTGTTGTCTATTAATATTATTATACCCACTATTCCTTGTGAGGGGTCAGTGCCTTCTTTTTTTATGTTCCTATAATATCTAGAGGCTGAGTAGTGAAATAGGGAGTCAGATGTCAGGGGCAGAAGCTATTTGCTAATGTTTTTTCTGAGGCAATTGTGGTTAAGTGACTTGCCCAGGGTCAAACAGTATTTGCTAATTTTTAAAAGGACCTGAAGGATCATAATATACTTATTTAAAATATTTTAAAATTTAATGAATTTTAATTAATGAATGAAAATCTATGTTCCTTTAAAAAATATCCTATGTCCCACTTTTTAAAAGGAAAAAACAAAACCTTTGTAACAAATATGCATAGGCATGCAAAGTTAATTTTCATGTTGGCCAAATCCAAAACTTATATATTTCAATATGTTCCCAGAGCCTCTCACATCTCTGTTGGGAGATGGATAACATTATCAGTACTCTGGGTCTCAGTTTCTTTCTTTCTTTCCTCCCCAATAATATTTTATTTTTTTTCTCCCTAATTACACGTAAAAACAATTGTAAACATTTTTGAAAATTTTTGAATTCTAAATTAGTTTTCTTATTTCTAAAGATAATGGGATGTGCTGGATAACTTTTGAATTACCTTCCATCTCCCAAATTAATGATCCCATGATTTTATATAATTCTTTTTCCCCACCAGAGATAATGAAAGTTTCTTACTGATTTTGGTCATATTACTTTCTCTTCCAATTCTTAATTCCATTGGAAAGAAAATAATAAAGATCTTAGAAAAAATTTCTCTCTTAATTCATGACTTAATAAAGAATCAGAAATTTGTGATCTCTACTATCCCTTTGCTTTATATCTGCAAATTTATTCTCTTCAGTTTAAGACAAAGTTTCCTAATTTTTATATGTATCAGAACCTTTGATGGTCTGGGAAAGCCTATGGACCCCTTCCTAGAATAATGTTTTTAAATGCATAAAACAAAATACATAAAGGAAACCAATTAAATTTTTAAAAAAGTTCTCAAACCTCATGTTAAGAATTTTTTGTCTAAGATAAGTGAGATATGTATAATCATCATAATAGATAATTTGATGGAACAAAATGGTTTCTTTATTTTAGTATGGTTGGTCTTTTTATCTCTCTTTAAATGAGTTGACTGATGAATTTTGAAATGCAGTAAAGGATTTTTCACTTATGTTTTCTGGTCCATTCTATAATCTTGAAACAATATGTAATATTGCATATTATATTTGTTTATGTTAGTTTCTTATTTCTCTTTTAAACTCTAAATGGATTCTCAGGAAGACAATAATCCAAGGCAATTCCAAAGGACTCATGATGGAAAATACTACCTATATCCAGAGAAAAAACTGATAGAATCTGAATGCAGATTATAACATACTATTTTCACTTTATTTTATACTTTTTTCTTTTGTCTATTTCTTCTTTTATAACATGTCTAAAACAGAAATATATTTTATATGATTGCACATGTATAGCCTAAATCAAATTGTTTACTATTTTAGGGAAGAAAATAAGTGAGGAAGGGAGGGAGAAAATTTCAAATTCAAAAATTTTTAAAAAATGGATGTTAAAATTTGTCTTTACATGGAACTGGGCAAAAAAAAACTATTAAGAAAAAAAATCACTAACCTGAATTAGGGTAGAGATTATATCTCACTTAACCTTTCTTCTGTCTAAAGTATTCTGAACCTAATAGGTATTTACTAAGTGTATTGAATGTTGAGTAAATTAGAGGGCTGAAAATATTTTCCAAATGAATATATCTTCTGAATGTGTAACATATCATAGGATCATGAATTGATATGGAACAGGAAGGAACCTTATAGGTCAGCTAGCCTAATCCTCTCATTTAGCAGATGAGAGAATTGATTCCCAGGGAAGTTAAGTGATCTGCTCAGAATCTTACAGATAATAAGCATTAAAGATGGGGTTTAGGCTCAGGTCTTTTAAATCCAGAGCTCATGAGATTTCAATGAAATTTGGTCTACCAGGAGGTTACAGAAATAATTTTTGCATTAATTTAGGTAATTAGGTTGTAGTGTGCTTTCGAGAGCCCCCAAATTGGAGTGCCAAAATATACTATGCTTTCTAGCGCCCTCATGCTGGGGTGCCAAAATATACCATCCAGACTAGCTCTCTGGAGGATCTCAGGACCAGCTCGAGTCCTTGGTCTTAGTGGAGAAGTGAAGAAGGCAGGAGACCTACAAGGATGGTTATAGATGAAGTCTGTTTATTTCCAGTCCTATCAGCCCCTAAATACCTTAGTATGATTACATCACTACAGCACACTGAGCATGTGCCAACTGATGAACTATTACATCACCACATCACCATGCACACTGCACAAGTGCTAACTATAAGCACCCTACTATTGATATGTAAATGTCTCTCTTTATTGTAAGTATCCCTTGTTTCAAGTAGAACACAGGTGGTCACACTCATACTTCTCAGGAAGGCTGAGAACTCTTAGGGGAGATGGGAAGCCAAACCAGACCTTGTCAGTGGATTCCCTTTGGGCTGAAGGATCATGTACCTTGCCCAGAGTTCCCTCACTATCTGCGGCCCTTTACACTAGGTCATACAACCCCTGCGTTTTCCTTAATGTCAAAATTTGTTCTTGGTTTCTTCTTAGATAATATTCTTATAGCATAAACCATTGAGCTCACTAATGAAAAATCAGATATGTAACTAAGATAAAATCTGTAGCTTTTCCTTGAGCAGAACCTATACTCTGGCCCCCAAGAACCACATGCGGAAATGTGGAACCCCTAAGATTCAGGTTCTCAGGCTCTCTCGCATGGACTATTACAATAGCCTCTTAATTGTCTCCTTGCCTCAGCTTTCTCCCCAATCCAATCCATCCTTCATGAAACCATTAAAGTGATTTTCCTAAATCAGAAATATAACCATATCACTTCTTCCTTTACTTAATATATTCTAGTGACTCCAGGAATCAGATATAAATTCCTCTGACTAGCATTGAAAATCTTTCAAAAAATGGACCCCCTCAACCTACCTTTTCAACTGTCTCATACATGACCCTCCTTTCTGCCTCTATAAGGTCTAGCCAAATTGGCTTTCTTGCTGTTCTTTTCTCACAATCTCTATTTTCCAATTCTGTTCTTTTGTACTAACTTTTCCCCATGCCTCCTCACCTCTGAATCCCTTTTCTTCAAGGCCCCCTCACACACCATATTATATATAAAATGCTTTTCCTAATTCTACCCTTCCTCTAGCTCTGAGTTAGCACTACCAGCTCTCTAAATAATTTCATGTTTGTTCTTTTATATATTCTGTATGTTCTAATTTATGATGGAGCATTGGTTCCTTGATATAAGGAATTAGTTTATTTTTGTCTCTGTAAGCTCTGCAGTAAACACTATGCCTGTTACATAGTAGGCATTTGTTGAATGCCTCAAATATTTAGCTGGCCAAGCTTCTTAACCTCTTTGCATCTCAGTTTCCTTACTGTTAGATAGCAAAATGATAGCATCTATTTTGAAGGACTTTTATAAAGACAAATGAAGTAAAAATCTTAAAATACTATATAAATATCTGTTGTTATTATTATTATTCCACTTATTCGAATTTAACAGGATTTTTAAATCAAGGAAATTGGCTAAAAATAAGATATATATGCATATATATATTAATGTGATATATTCAAAAAACACTTGCCATGTTCTAGATTCAACTATAGAAGTAGCTAGATGACTCAGAGTGCAGGTCTAGAATCAGGAAGAGCTGAGTTTAAATCTAGAATCAGAAGCTTGCTAACTGTGAGACTCTGAGCAAGTTCCTTAAACTGTGTTTACCTTAATCTACTAGAAAAGGAAATGGTAAACCCACTCCCGTATCTTTTCCAAGAAAACCCCATTTTGTCAGTCCATGGGTCACAAAGAGTCAGGCACAAGTAAATGAACAACAATAACAAATATAATTATAACTTCTAATAGTGCAGATCCAAATACATGTAGCTATTTTGCAGGGTTCCTCATTCACACTAATCATGATGCAGCCATAATTAATTGGTCTTCAGGCCCAAAGAATTCTGATGGGGGCATCTGGAGCCTTTTGGGACAGAAGCAAAAAAAACCTCAGCAGGATTCCTAAAACCACAGCAGAAACATCTTGTGTTTAAGTATCTAGTAAAACAAATGAGACACTGCAGGGAAAATGCTTCATAAACCTTAAGGTGCTGGATCAATGTCAGTTATTATTGTTAGACACAAAGTAGAACATTCCTATCAATGAGTCACCGCATACAGCAAGATCCTAATGGACTGCCTAATTCAACATAGAAATATTACATTGTTTTCAGGATTGTTTTAATATCAAGTATATTTTGTTTGCTAAAATTTCAAAAACCTGTAATTTGTACTTTATAGATCTACAAACATATAACACATGTGCACAGACTCACACAAGCTTTTCTTACTTGTCACATCCAGATTCTTGATACAATCATAAACTATTGGAGAAAGTGCTGTGTGGAGGATAGAACATTGGCCTTGAAGTCAAAGAAATCTGAGTTCAAATACAGCCTTAGATACTTATTAAATATTGAACCTGGTCAAGTCATTTAACTTCTCTATGCTTCCTTTTTCTTATCTATAAAATTGGAATAATGACACCATTAATGCAAAGAATTGTTATAAGGATCTAATGAGTTAAAACCTTAAAAACAGTCTAAAAATATCAATTATTATTATGTTTGCTGAGAAACCACTCCAGTATCTTTGCCAAGAAAAGCCTAAATAAGATCACAAAGTCAGATAAGATGGAAGAAATGACTAAACAACAACAATATTATTATGTTTGTCATCATCACCTCCTGATTCTATCTTTGGAGCTTTTTTCCTTATGTCAAACCTAAATCTGCAAATTCCCTCCCCCATTCACCTCACCTTCTGGGACCAAATAACACAAATCTTGAATTTGTATCTTTTAAGATTGTTGAAATTGAAGGAACTGGTTGTGCTTTGCCTAGAGAAAAGACTTCAGGGCTTTCAAGTATCTGAAGATGTCACATGGGAACAGAATCAGAATTATGTTCTTTGGACCCAGAAGGTAGAACTTGACACATTGGGTAGAATTTATAATGATGTACATTTTTTTGATGTAGGGGAAAATTTCTGATGTTAATGAACGCCTTTGAAGAATCCATATTCCTCCCTATGGACTAGTGGAGATTTAGGCCTCCTAGTTTGTCTCCCTTCTCAAGTCTCTCATCATTACTATCCATCCTTATTAAAATGATTTTCCTTAAACAAAGATATGACCACATCACTCCCCTAGTCAATTAATTTTAATGGTTCCCTATTACCTCTAAGATAAATCATAAACTTTTCTGCTTAGCTTTTAGAGTCCTTCAAAACTGACCCCAATCTATTTTCCTGGCTCCACCAAACATCACTCCTCTTCTCACTGTCTGGAATCCAAAATGGCTTTCTCTCCATTCTTCAGATGACACTATATCTCTTTCGCCTTTGTCCTAGTCATATTTTGTGTCTAGAATGCATTCTTTCTTCATTTGTACCTCATGTGACCAATGAAACATCTGAGAGGCAGAGTTTTTTGTTATTATCTGATAATCAATTAATTGATAGTGATTTCTCTTTGCAACTAGAGAACCCTCCCCCTCCCCCCCAATAGAAATACTGAATGCCTTAACTTTGTAAAAGGCAATGCTCCTGACTAGTGAACCCTGATCCTGATTAATGAATATTTTATGAGGAGATGGGCTAGAAGTCTTCAGTAACTTGCCACAGGGAATCCATCTCCATCCAGACCACTCTAGTTAGTTTTCTTCTTCATGGGCTATTTCACCCTAAACTCTAATGGAGGAGTACAAAAATGGGGGCTAATTTCCTTAGACAAAAATTCACCTAGATTAGACTCTGTTTTCACTTTCAATGGAAGTAAGGTTTCTGAGTTGGGTAGAATCCTTCCCCAAGACTTAAGAACATGTACCATAAGAGGTAGGATAATCTCATCAATCAGTTGTGACCTTTAGAAATTGAATTTTTACAGGAACTGGGCCTGAATGAAGATAATAAAGAAGAAAAGTCTGCATCACAAATTAGTCATTGGTTATTAATAAAATAATAATTCTCTTTCTCAAAAAATCCCTCTCTCCCTTCAAGATACAGCTCACAATCATCTTCTACATGAAGCTTTTTCTGGTGTCCACAATTGCTAACGTCCTTTCAACTCAGAACTTTTTTTTGAGTCACTTACAGAGATTGTTATGGCTGTGTGAGTAGAGAGAAAGGACAAATGTGAGTAATGTTCTGGTATTAGAAATGATGAGATGTGGCAAATGATTGCTTATGTATGAGAATGGGAAGCTGAGAATGACAAGAAAGTTAAGAACCTCACTGAATGGAAGAATAGCGGTGTCTTCCATAGAACTAGAGAAGCTCTGAAAAGACATAAGTTAAACAGGAAAAGATAATGGGATTGATATGAAGATTGCAATCTTTCCATGGCTGTCACTCATGTCACTCACTGTGGTACCCCACTGAAAATCAAAATGGAGACCAGAGTGATTATTCATTAAATTTCTCCTTAAATGTCTTATTTTACTTAGTTTTTACTTATTGCAGACAGGAAATACTTAAAAAATTTTTTTTGTGTTTCCTTTTTTGGTCTATTTTCTTTTTTTAATTAAAGCTTTTTATTTTCAAAATATATACATGGATAATTTTCAACATTCACTCTTACAAAATCTTGTGCTCTGATTTTTTTTCCCTCCCTCCCTTCCTCCCACCCCCTCTCTTAGACAACAAGTAATCCAATATATGTTAAACATGTACAATTCTTCTATACATATTCAGCAAATAATCTTGGGAGCAGGCTTTGGGTACCTTTTGGGAGGAAATGATTGTTCTCCACCGCATCTAGAGTTATGAAGCCCACTTTTGGAGACCACTGAGCTAGACTCCTATTTGGTTCAAAGATTGTATAGTTTATTAATGATTTTCTGATTATTGGACTAGGGAAGGGAAAAAGCATCTATATTACACTACTATGTGCCAGGTATTGTGATAAGCACTTTACAAATATTATCTCATTTGATTTTCCTGAGAAGTAGATGCTATAATGATTATTGAGGAAATGGAGGCAAACAGGTTGAGTGACTTGCCCAGGATCACACAACTAGTAAAGTTCTGAGGCTAGATTTGAACTCAGATCTTCCTTACTGCAGGACCAAAGTTATGTTGATTGTGTCTTTGTCTTTTCATGTCTGTTTCTGAGCTTTGCTATATATTGTCTTAGAAAGCTTTTTTTTTTATGAATTTCGTACTAATTCTCCTAATGAACTCTCATATTAAGATTGGAAGAGACCTTAGAAGTCATCCTGTTCAACCTCTATCCAAAACAATGAATCCTGAATAAATAGTACAATGCATTTATTTCAAAAATGGCCTTTCATCACATTAGTGTAAATACTCCCTTCATCAAGATGGATCATATAGTTATGTAGATAGCTTTTTATAAGCTGGAGTGATCCCTCCTACTCCTGCTCCAACATCAGAATTTGGGGTGGACATACATATCTAAGCTGATGTTGGCTGTTCTTCAAATGACAGAAGCAAATAATTTCTGGGCTTGAACTTGAAACTTTTATAGCTAGGTAGAACTTGCCAGAGATTATGTTCTGTTATGGCTTTTGAGAATCCAGGCTCACCTCCAGGATATGCTGAGTTATAAGAGAAGGAATTTGGTGGAGGAACTTTAGCCATTAAATATTAGGGAAACACCTTCCACCCAATTTGGCACATAAGGATAGAAAAAAGTTCCTTGATTTTTTATGAGTGGCTTATTAGTTTAAAATGGCCTAAATGAGTTTTCCTAAGAACAAACTTTGGCAGAGTAGCTAAAGTTTCTGAACACCTTTCTTGGCAAAACTTTATGTGGAGACCATGTAGAGACGACGTGATATTCCATATAAAAGAGTAAATGGAGGAATGGTTTTATTGAGACAAGTATGTGCCTTCAAAGTGAGAAAATTAATCTGGAGATAAGGAACTCTTTGACTTTGATCATGTAAAACAGGTGTCTCAGTTTCCTGGTCTATAAAATTATAGGATTGGCAATTGTGACATTTTATGTCCTTTTTCAGTCTTAACAATCTATGATTCTGTCATTGTGTGAATGAAAGATTTGGGAGCAGTTTGATGGGGGAGAAGAAGAGATCAATGGCTCCACAAATAAACTTTTTCTTCAGCAATCAACAACTCAATCTTATACTGATTCCCTTGATATTCTTGGCTTTTTGTTCCTCTATATAAATTTTATCATTTTTCTAGCCTTATGAAATAATTACCAACTTAGGCAAAATTGTCATTTTTATTATATTGGCTTGACCTACCCATGAGCGATTAATATATTTCTAATTTTTCAGATATTTTTATTTTGTGAAAAATGTTTTGTAATGGTGTTCATAGAGTTCCTGAGTTTGTCTTGTCAGGTAGACTCCCAAGTATTTTATATTATCTGCAATTTAAAATAATTGCAATATTAAATATAAATATAAATAATTGCAATATTAAAATAATAAAATAATCCATTTAAAATAATGGAATTTCTCTAACTATCTCTTGCTGCTGGACTTTATTGGTAATCTATGGAAATGATGATTTATGTGGGACTTATATCCTGCAACTTAGCTAAAACTTTTAATTATTTCAATTAATTTTTTAGTTGATTTATTTTAGGATTCTCTAAGTATCCCATTATATCATCTGCAAAGAGCAATAGTTTTGTTTCCTCTTTGCCTATTCTAATTCCTTCAGTTTCTTTTTTCTCTTCTTGCTTTGGCTAGCCTTTTTTTTTGTAATGTTGAATAATAATAGTGGTAATGTCCATTCTTATTTCATTGCAGGCTTCTAGCTTATTCCCATTAGAGATAATGTTTGCTGATAACTTTTTCATAGATACTATTCATCATTTTAAAGAAAGTTACATTTACTCCTACACTTTCTAGTGTTCTTAATAGGAATGGGTGTTATATTCTGTTAAAACATTTTTGATCATCTATTGAAATAATTTTATGATTTTGTTGGTTTTGTATTGATAGGGTAAATTATAATGATAGTTTTACTAATACTGAACTACTCCTGCATTCCTGGTATAAATACCACCTGGTCATTGTGATCTTTGTTATATATTGCTATAATCTCTTTGCTAGTACTTTATTTAAAAAGTTTTGCATCAGTGTTTCTACTGGGCTTGTATCTTAAAGAGATCATAAAGGAGGGAAAGGGACTCACATGTACAAAAATATTTGTGGCAGCCCATTTTATAGTGGCAAGAAACTGGAAACTGAGTGATGTCCATCAGTTAGAGAAGAACTGAATAAGTTATGGCATATGAATGTTATGGAATATTATTGTTCTATAAGAAATGATAAGCAGGATGATTTCAGGGAGGCCTGGAGAAACTTGCATGAACTGATGCTAAGTGAAATGAGTAGGACCAGGACAAAGACCAATTGTGTGGATGTAGCTCTCTTCAACAATGAAATGATTCAGACCAGTTCTAATGTAATGGTCTTATGAGCAAAAGAGCCATTTACACCCAGAGAGAGTACTGTGGGAACTGATTGAGATTCACAACATAGCATTCTCACTCATGTTGTTTGCTTGCATTTTATTTTCTTTCTCATTTTTTTCCCTTGGGGAAAATAATTTTCCTTCCTTCTTCGTTTGTTCTTGATTTAGATATCAGCACCATATTTGTATTATAAAAGAAATTTGGAAGGACTCCTTCTTTGCTTATTTTCCCAAATAGTTTACATAATATTGGGATTAATTTTTAAATGGTTAGTAGAATTCATTTATAAAAATCCATGTGGTCCTGGGGATTTTCTTTTTTTTTTTTAATTAAAGCTTTTTATTTTAAAAATATATTCATGGATAATATTTTAACATTGACCATCACAAAATCTAATGTTTCAAATTTTTCCTTCCTTTCCCTCACCCCCTCCCCTATCTGACAAGTAATCCAATATATGGTAAACATGTTAAAATATATGTTAAATCCAATATATGTATACATATTTATACAATAATCTTTCTGCACAAGAAAAATCAGATCAAAAAGGAAAAAAAAATGAGAAAGGAAACAAAATGCAAGTAAACAACAATAAAAAGAGTGAAAATGCTATGTTGTAATCCACACTTAGTTCCCATTTTCCTCCCTCTGGTTTTAGATGGCTCTCTTCATCACAAGATCATTGGAACTGGCCTCAATCATCTCTAAGAATTGATCATTATATAACTCTGTTGCTGCTGTGTACAATGATCTCCTGGTTCTGCTCACTTCACTTAGCATTAGTTCATGTAAGTCTTTTCGGGCTTCTCTGAAATCATCCTGCTGATCGTTTCTTATAGAATAATAATATTCCATAACATTCATATACTATAACTTATTCAGCCATTTTCCAACTGATGAGCAGTAATCGGTTTCCATTTTCTTCCCACTATGAAAAGGTCTGCCACAAACATATTTGCACATGTGGGTCCCTTTCCCTCCTTTAAGATCTCTTTGGGATATCAGTTGGGGATTTTTTCTTAGGGAGTTCATTAATGGCTTGTTGAATTTTCTAAGATAGAATTACTTATGTATTCTATTTCTTCTGTTGATCTGATTTGATTTTGTTCTTGATGTCTCATGGAGCCAGTTTCCACTTGCCCAATTCTAAGTTTTGAGGATTTTTTTTCTTTAGTGAGTTTTCATACCTCCTTTACCATGCGACTAATTCTGCTTTTTAAGGAATTCTTCTCTTTTACAATTTGATTTATTCTATTTTTTTAAATGAATCCCCCCTCAGTATTTTCTGTGCTTCATTTACCCAGCTGTTGACTCTTTCTAGCATTACTTTCAATTCTTTTCACCATTTTCTCTCTGTTACTATTTGATTTTTAAAATCCTTTTTGTGTTCTTCCAGGGCCAGAGACCACTTCCCATTTTTATCTGAGACTTGGCATGGAAACACTTTAATTATTGTCTTCTGAGCTTGTGTTTTGATCTTCCCTATCACCACATAACTTTCCATAGTAAAAAAAAAAACATCTTTTTTTTGATATTTTCTTATTTTTTCAGCCTTTTTTTTTTCACTTTTAACTTTTTTGTCAATGTTATACTCTGTTCCTGGTGTGGAGGAAGCACTGTTTCAAGCTTAAGGTTTTTTGTGGCTTGTGCTATATTTCTGGAAGTCTCTAAGTTTTCTGTTCTTTCAAGGTAGTGTGATCTGAGGAAAAATATGGTTGATTCCGTCCTGTTCTGTACTCAGGTCTGTGAGGAATCACACGCACTCTTTTCCAGCCTGGGATTCTGACTAGGGTTCCTGCTCCTGCTAGTCCTCTTTACCTTGGGAATTATAACCTAGAACAACACATGGACAATGCCATGAGTCCTGTTCTCAATGTAAAGAGTTCCTTGTCATTTCATACTGAGCATACATCTGATCTCTTTACCATCTGTGGGCTGAGAGCTCTAGAAAGCTGCTGTTGCAGTTATTGATTCAGTCTCCCCCATGGCTTGTTGCTGGATTCCTAGGACCTAGATTGCCCTGGTGCAGTCTGTGTTGGACTGCATTTCACTCTCACTCCAGTGAGACAGATCTTTTTTGTCAAACATGCAAGTTGTATTGGGCTGCAAAATTATTTCACTCGATTATTTTGTTGGTGCTACCACTCCAGATTTGTTTTGAGGCATTATTTTAATGCTGCTTGAAGAGAGAGCTCAGATGCCAGCTTGGCTCTGCCCCTTATCATATCTTTTTTCAACCATTGGCTTGATCATACTATCAACTTGTATGATATTGATCTCCGGCATCTCAGTTTTTTTCAATTATAAAATAAAGTTTAGACCAGTTGACTTTGAGTATCTCTTCTATTTCTCAATTTATGTTCATGAATTACCTTTTCTCCCCTATGATCTTCAAACTGATCATCTATAAAATTAGGTCAAATGAACCAAATGATCTTTGGGTTCCTCCCAACTCCAGTTTCTAGGAGTCTATGAACATATGTGAGAGACTATTTTCACGTTCCTCTTTGCTTTAGGCTTATGGCATCTGTGTGTGAATAAAATAGGGATGAGATTAGAGTTGTAGAAGAAACACTGGACTAAATCAAACTCTGATTTTGTTTCCACAATTACTCATCTACATGGAAAAAATGAAAGGGATGTAAAATTTGAAAATTGGAGAACCCTTAATCTCAGAGATGATTATTAGTTTTTGGGCAAATAACCATAAAATGGTTTATAGTCTGCCATCAGAGACTGAATTTGGAAACTATATGTGATGCTCATTGCAAAGTAAAGTAAGACAGAAGACACCAAGCCTTGGAACTGGAAGATAGGTTCAAAGAGAATGCTGATCCTGAGAATATTAACTAGCTGGAAGAATCCTGATCTTTCTTCTAAAGAGCTTGATACATGAAGTTGAGAATATCTTGCCGGGGAGATGAGATGCCTCAGTTTCCAAATCCTGGAGGGAATATGAAAAGAGAGGCTTTTACATCATTCTAGAGCAATAATTTTTTTTGCCTTTTCTAAAATATCTGGAGAAAGCTTTAATTTAAACTGAAAGATCATTGCAGTATCCACTCTTCCTGTGAAAATTTCGGCTGAATCAGAAACTAAAGACTATGAATTTAGCAACACAGCATCTGGCAGAGGTTGTGGTTATCAGGGAGCAGCATGATGACATCACTCATAGATATAGTGACCTTATGTTGTCAAAGATTTAAGTTGCTTCTTTACTTGTGTGCCCAGGGATTTGCCCTCCTACCCCCCATGCACGAACTCCAGCTATATGTTCCCCTTTCGCATTGGGAGTGGGATGGGGCTAAGGACATGACACCCTCATGATCTGAAAAAAGCATGTAAATTTTTTTGGCCCTCACTTTGTACCAGAGAAGAAATTAGAATTATTATGAAATTAAAATACATTGTATTTTTAATGCATAAAATGCATTAAAATACAGTGATTCATCTGTACTTGTTAATTAGGTCCAGAAAGTACTATAAGCAGTACTGAAGTAATTTTTTTTCCATAAGGAGTACATCTTCTATCCACAGCCTAACCTATCCCTACCCATCCAATATCCCAAAGTGGCAAGTGGGGCTTCCAAGCTGACCCAGCCCAGCCTGGTTTCTGCCCTCTTGACTCAACTTGCTTTCTGAGAGGAACTGTGATCTTTATACTCTCCCCTACCCTATGCTGTCGAAGCTTCCTTGGGGTGGGGAATTTGGAGCTAGAAGCTATGATCCCCTCACCTTCTGTTGCCCAGAAGCCTGGGCTGGGCAGTGTGTCTGGTTGCTCAACCAAAACAATACCAAGTGTGATGAGTGGTGGGAAAGTGTTAAATGCTGAAGCAATTTTTTTCTTGTCAAAATGTGTCAAATACCAAACTCAATGAGTTTTGAAGTGGAGAAATGGCAAAATACCAATGTGTATTGATATTATACAATACTATACATATATTTTATACATTTCTGACTTTCTAAACTTTTTCTGTGTTGTCTGCTGGCCTTTTTATGTTGTCTGCAGTGTCTGCAGAACTGTCCCCTCCCACAAATTCCCATTTAATTTTTTTATGGTAACCATCATTATGTCAAAACTGTTTTGAGGAAAGTTGTGATGTAGAAGGGATAATTGTAATATGAACCCAGTCTAGAAAGTTAACCAAAATGTGAAAGGCTTTAAGTGTCAAACTGAGGAACTTATATTTTATCTTAGAATCAGCAGGGAGCTACTTGATTCTTGAGTTAAGGAGTGACATGATCAGATAGAAGATTCAGGAAGATTATCCTTGAAATCTGGGTGGCAGTGAGAAGAGAACTAATAAAGAGAAGTAATAATATCCTAAATCACAACTTTTCCATGAGCAACAAATATTTTACTTTCTCCCTGACTTGTTTTTAATTTCACATACTTTAGTTAGGCAGTTGAATTTGGGGGATCCTAGAGCTGGGGCCAGAGGAATTCTAAGGAGTGTGGGAATAAAGTCTGGATTTCCCATCCATCCCAAAATAAGGCCTCAGGCCCAGAGAATTGGATTATGTCCCACATAAAGAGGATTTGAAGATCCCAGAAGGATAAGCATCATCAAGATTACCACAGCATGAAAAGCTGTATCTGGCATGGTGGAATCCTGCCTTGAAGTTTCCAGAGGGGAAATGGGCTTCAGGAATGTTTCCCTTGGAAAAAATTCCTGAGAGACCAAGAAGCCCACACAGGACATTCACAGCTCTCTTCTTGGCTGAAGACAGCATTCCAGGCCCTGCAGGATCCTGACACTTTTCATGTGAAAGGAAACCTTTTGATCTTTCTTGGCTCCCAAGAGTAACTATCTAAGAAACTTGCTTCCAGTGCTGCTGTCACTCTAATTAGTAAATTCTCTAGAATGGAGAAGATAGTTGATGTTTTCATGAGTTTCATGGATTCTCCTGGACAAATTGGGTCTGAGAAAATAAGAAGAAAGTTATAATTACTCTCCACAAACAAAAAATATGCCAAATAGCTGATACCATGGCATGACTTGGTCTTTCCCAAATTCTTCTAGACCATGGACAGAAGAAAATATATAATCCACTCCGACCAGTCACTTTCTGTTTAGGGATCTGTCCAATTACATTTTATATGATGGAAGAAGAAATATTCTGGGAATCAAGAGATTGCTTCTAGTCTCAATTGCCCCCAGTTTCTTCATCTGTAAATAAGGTTGATGGGCTACATAATTCTCTCTGTCTCTGTTTCTCTGTATTTTTCTCTGTCTGTGTCTTTCTCTTTCTCTTTCTCTCCTCCTCCTCCTCCTTTTTCTTCTTTTTCTTTCTCTCTCTCTCGCCTTATATCAACTGAGGCTAAGTGACTTGCCCAGGGTCATACAGCTAGTAAGTGTTAAGTAACTGAGGCCATATTTGAATTCAAATCCTCCTGATTCCAGGACTTGTGAAACCACTGCACCATCTAATTGCCCCAGGACAAGATAATTTTTGATATTCCTTCTAGTTCTAAATTCTGTGATCCTATAATAGCCTACATTATCTATGATGTTAATATTTAAATTCACAGTCCTACTTTATGTATATTATATATATATATACCTATAGTGAAGAGAGTACTAAGCCTGGGGGGCAGGAAGACTGAGCTAAAGTTCATTTATTAGCTGGGAAAATCACTTAACTTTTGTTTACTTCTGTTATCTTACCTGCAAAATGGGATCTGATAATATCTACTTCCCAGGGTTGTGAGAATCAAATGAGATAATATGTATAAAGAACTTAGCACAGTACCTGGTATCTAATAGGCACCATAGTAAGGATTACTCAGGATCTAGCAGCATCCACATTAAAAGATAGAAGGGCTTGGAATCTGATATTCGGAAAAGCAAAAGAACTTGGTATGCAGACAAAAATAACTTACCCAGCCAGAATAAACCTTTTTTTCCAGGGAAGAAGATGGACATTCAACGAAATAAGTGAATTTCATCTATTTCTGATGAAAAAGCCAGAACTAAACAAAAAGTTTGATCTACAAATATAGAACTCAAGAGAAATCTAAAAAGGTAAAAAGAAATCTTGACAATTATATTTCTGCTATAAAGATATATAAAGAACACATGTATAATTTATTCTAGAAACTAGAGGTAGAAAGGAAATTGTACCAGAAAAAGGGTAAAGTGGGGGTACTACATCTCACAAAAAGGCAAAGGAAACCTATTATATCTGAGAGAAAGAATGGAGGGAGATGAAGACAGTGTGTATCTTCCTCTCATCAAAATTGGCTTAAAGAGAAAAATATTAGATATATTCGATTTATGGTGAAACTTCTTCCACCTCATTGAAAAGTGGGAGGGGAAAAGTGAAAAGTGAATGAATAAGCTAAGCAGAAGGGATTACAGAAATTGTGAGGAAAAGGGGTAGGATAGGGGAGGAACTCTAAGGTGAGGGGAGGGATACTAAAAAGGGAGGGCTGTGAGAAGCAAGTGGTACTCACAAGTTTAATACTGGGGAGGGGGGTAAGGAGAAAGGAAAGGAGAAAAGCACAAGCAGGGGTTAACAAGATGGCAAGTAATACAGAATTGGTAATTTTAATCATAAATGTGAATGGGGTAAACTCCCCCATAAAGAGGAAGCAGTTATCAGACTGGATTAAAAGCTAGAATCCTACAATATGTTGTTTACAAGAAACACACCTGAAGCAGGGTGATACATATGGAGTAAAGGTAAAAGGTTGGAGAAGAATCTACTATGCTTCAGGTGAAGTCAAAAAAGCAGAAGTAGCCATCCTGATTTCAGATCAAGCAAAAGCAAATCGATCTAATTAAAAGAGATAAGAAAGGACACTGTATCTTGCTAAAGGTAGCATAAATAATGAAGCAATATCAATATTAAGCATATATGCACCAAGTGTTGTAGCATCTAAATTCTCAAAAGAGAAATTAAGAGAGCTGCAAGAAGAAATAGACAGCAAAACTATAATAGTGGGAGATCTCAACCTTGCACTCTCCGAATTAGGTAAATCAAACCACAAAATAAATAAGAAAGAAGTCAAAGAGGTAAATAGAATACTAGAAAAGTTAGATATGATAGATCTTTGAGAAAACTAAATGGAGACAGAAATGAGTACACTTTCTTCTCAACAGTTCATGGAATCTATACAAAAATTGACCATAAAAATAAAAAATAAATAAAAAAAATAAAAAATTGACATAAAAACCTCAAACTCAAATGCATTAAGGCAGAAATAGTAAATGCATCCTTTTCAGACTACAATGCAATGAAACTTACATTCAACAAAAAGCCAGGGGAAAATAGACCAAAAAATAATTGGAAACTAAATAATCTCATACTAAAGAATGATTGGGTGAAACAGCAAATCATAGACATAATTAATAACTTCACCCAAGAAAATGACAATAATGAGACATCATACCAAAATGTGTGGGATGCAGCCAAAATGTAATAAGCGGAAATTTCATATCTCTAGAGGCCTACTTGTATAAAATAGAGAGAGAGAAAGTCAATGAACTTCTTGCAAATAGGCTTGCAACTAAAAATGCTAGAAAAGGAACAAATTAAAACCCCCCAGTCAAACACTAAATTTGAAATTCTAAAAATAAAAGGAGAGATTAATAAAATTGAAAGTAAAAAAAAACTATTGAATTAATAAAATTAATAGTTGGTTCTATGAAAAAAACATCAAAATAGACATAAAAAAAGGAAAGAGGAAAATCAAATTGTTAGTTTTAAAAATGAAAAGGGAGAACTCGCCACTAATGAAGAGGAAATTAGAGCAATAATTAGGAGTTACTTTGCCCACCTTTATGCCAATAAATTAAATAACTTAAATGAAATGGAAGAATACCTTCAAAAATATAGCTTGCCCAGATTAACAAAGGAAGAAGTAAATTGGTTAAACAGTCCCATCTTAGAAAAAGAAATAGAACAAGCTATTAACCAACTCCCTAAGAAAAAATCCCCAGGACCAGATGGATTTATATGTGAATTCTACTAAACATTTAAAGAACAATTAACTCCAATGCTATATAAACTATTTGGAAAAATAGGGATTGAAGGAGTCCTACCAAATTCCTTTTATGACACAGACATGGTACTGATACCTAAACCAGGTAGGTTGAAAACAGAGAAAGAAAATTATAGACCCATCTCCCTAATGAATATTGATGCTAAAATCTTAAATAAAATATTAGCAAAAAGATTACAGAAAATCATCCCTAGTAGGATACTATGGCCAACTAGGATTTATACCAGGAATACAGGGCTGGTTCAATATTAGGAAAACTATTAGCATAATTGACCATATCAATAACCAAATTAACAAAAACCATATGATCATCTCAATAGAAGCAGAAAAAGCATTTGATAAAATCCAACATCCATTCCTAATAAAAACACTTGAGAGGATAGGAATAAATTTTCCTTAAAATAATCAGGAGCATATATTTAAAACTGTCAGTAAGCATCATATGTAATGGGGATAAACTGGAACCTTTCCCAGTAAGATCAGGAGTGAAACAAGGTTGCCCACTATCATCATTATTATTCAATATTGTATTAGAAACTCTAGCCTTGGCAATGAGTCAAAAAGGAGATTAAATGAATTAGAATAGGTAATGAGGAAATCAAATTATTACTTTTTGCAGATGATATAATGGTATACTTAGAGAGCCCCAGAGATTCTGCTAAAAAGCTATTAGAAATAATTCACACCTTTAGCAAAGTTGTAGGATACAAAATAAATCTACATAAATCCTCAGCATTTTTATACATCACCAACAACATTCAACAGCAAGAGATACAAACAATAATCCCATTCAAAATAACTGTTGATAGCATAAACTATTTGGAAATCTATCTACCAAAGGAAAGTGAGGAATTATATGAGCAAAATTACAAAACACTTTCCACACAAATAAAGTCAGATTTAAATAATTGGAAAAATATTAAGTGCTCTTGGATAGGCCAAGCGAATAATAAAGATTACAATACTTCCTAAACTAATCTATTTATTTAGTGCTATACCAATCAGACTCTCAAGCAACTATTTTAATGAGCTAGAAAAAATAACAACAAAATTCATATGGAAGAACCAAAGGTCTAGAGGGAATTAATGAAAAAAAAATGAAATGAAGGTGGCCTAGCTGTACCTGATCTAAAACTATCTTATAAAGCAGTGGTCACCAAAACCATTTGGTATTGGCTAAGAAATAGATTAATTGATCAGTGGAATAGGTTAGGTTCACAAGACAAAATAGTCAATAATTATATTAATTTAGTGTTTGACAAACCAAAAGATCGCAACTTTTGGGATAAGAATTCATTATTTGACAAAAACTGCTGGGAAAACTGGAAATTAGTATTGCAGAAATTAGGCATGGACCCACACTTAACACCATATACCAAGATAAGATCAAAATGACTCCATGATTTAGGCATAAAGAATGAGATCATAAATAAAGTAGAGGAACATAGGATAGTTTACCTCTCAGACTTGTGGAGGAGGATGGAATTTGGGACCAAAGAAGAGCTAGAGATCATTATTGATCACAAAATAGAAAATTTTGATTACATCAAATTAAAAAGCCTTTGTTCAAATAAAACTAATGCAAACAAAATTAGAAGGGAAGCAACAAACTGGGAAAACATTTTTACAGTTAAAGGTTCTGATAAAGGCCTCATTTCCAAAATATATAGAGAATTGATTCTAATTTATAAGAAATCAAGCCATTTTCCAATTGTTAAATAGTCAAAGGATATGAACAGACAATTGTCAGATGATGAAATTGAAACTATTTCCACTCATATGAAAGAGTATTCCAAATCACTATTGATCAGAGAAATGCAAATTAAGACAACTCTGAAATATCATTACACACCTGTCAGATTGGCTAAGATGACAGGAAAAAACAATGATGAATGTAGGAGGGGATGCAGGAAAACTGGGACATTGATGCATTGTTGGTGGAGTTGTAAATGAATTCAACCATTCTGGAGAGCAATCTGGAATTATGCCCCAAAAGTTATCAAACTATGCATACTCTTTAATCCAGCAGTGCTATTATTACTGGGCTTATATCCCAAAGAAATACTAAAGAAGGGAAAGGGACCTGTATGTGCCAAAATGTTTGTGGAAGCCCTTTTTGTAGTGGCTACAAACTGGAAATTGAATGGATGCCCATCCAATTGGAGAATGGTTGGGTAAATTGTGGTATATTAATGTTATGGAATATTATTGTTCTGTAAGAAATGACCAGCAGGATGAATACAGAAAGGCTTGGAGAGACTTACATGAACTGATGCTAAGTGAAATGAGCAGAACCAGGAGATCATTATACACTTCAACAACAATACTGTATGTAATTCAGTTCCAATTAATCAATGATGGACAGAATCAGATACACCCCGAGATGGAACACTGGAAGATGAGTGTAAACTGTTTGCAGTTTTGTTTTTATTCCCAGGTTATTTTTACCTTCTGAATCCAATTTTTCCTGTGCAATAAGAGAATTGTTTGGTTCTGCACACATATATTGTATCTAGGATATACTATAACATATTTAACATGTATAAGACTGCCTGCCATCTAGGGGAGGGGGTGGAAGGAGGGAAGGGAAAAATTGGAACAGAAGTGAGTGCAAGGGATAATGTTGTAAAAAATTACCCATGCATATGTACTGTCAATAAAAAATTTATAATTATTTTAAAAAAACAATGGGTTGGGATGAGGTGCAATAAAAATAATAATACTGAAAAAAAGGAAAAAAAAAAACGAGGCAGCCTCTAGCACCGACGTTATCTACTGGAATTTTAGTGGTTGGCAAGCTCAATATGCATTAACAGTATCTTGTGGCATTACACTCAACTAACTTGATCTGAGATTTCATTTATGGAAAGATAGTGGCCCAGAATGAGGGAGGTGTAGGCCCTAATGTCCCCTGCTTTGTTAGGTTCCATCTGTAGTAATGCATTCATTTGTGGGCACTGTGGTTTAAGGACATTGTTAAAGTCGAGGCAAGAGGAATGTATTTAGAAAGGTGAGAGGCCTGGAAATTATATCCCAAGAGCAGGTCCTGAAATTGTTATTTTGCTTGGAAATGAGAAGTCTTAAGTGGAGTGAGTCCCATTTGGCCATGTATGGTTGATTTCTAAATCTGGGGCCTTCAGATCATCATTAATAGTCTGATACAGGCTTTTTCTACATCAACAAATCCATAAACTGGCAGCAGTTTTGTGCTTTTGGGAAGTCAAAGAATTTACCAATCCCTTGAAATCCTTTTCTCCTGGAATGTTTGTTCTGGTCAGGGCTGATAGCATATGGAGTCTAAACCATTTTCCTCATAGATGGATGGCACGGAGCCATTTGGGAAGTCACTTTTAGTTTACCCTATGGTTAATGCTCATTCATACCTGAATTCTTCTTCTAGATAGTGCTCCCTTCATTTCTATTAGTTCATATCCTTTCTGTTGTGGAAGATTTGAGTTAGTCACTGTTAAGAGAATCATCTCATGTTCAGCTGAATTTCCACAAGAGTATTCTGTAAGCTGAGCTAGATGTTAGGGGTCTGAGTGACATGATTAATCTTAATAACAATAGTTGTAGCTAGTCTTTAATGTACCAGGCACTATGCTAAGTGTCTTAAAAATATCTTCTTAGATCCTCACAACCACCCTGGGAGATAGATGCTGTTATTATTCCCATTTTATAGTTGAGAAAACTGTAGAGATTAAGTGACTTGCCTAGTCATTTAGCTAGTCATTTAGTCATTTAGTATCTGAGGTTGGATTGGAATTTAATTCTTCTTGACTCCAGACCCAGAACTCTATTCACTGTATCTACCTAGCAGCTGATTATTTTCTCTCACTATATCTTTAGTTTATGTGAGGAGATTATTTCTGAATTGTCCTCATTTCAAATTGGATTCTTCTCCATGTTGTGGTCAAATTGGATTCTTCTCCATGTTGTGGTATATTTTTTCCAGAAAAAAACAAAATGAAACCGAATGAAACCACAGTTCAGTTAGTATCTAAAAGTAAAAATTGCTCATATCTGTTTTCTGTAACATGAATAAGGAATCATTAAAATGAGCAAGGTAATATACTTGCAATACTGCTTGTAATACCCTGACTCTTAATAACCAGAACTTTTCAGCAATACTTCTTTATAACAGAGGATGCCCAGGAAACATTAAGCCATATTTGGTTCCCAGAGACATGGAGATCTCCATCTCTTAGTGCCATGCCTTCTACTGATGGCAGGGCTCATTTCAACAGTCTAGAGATGTAGTCTATTTTTATCTACCCATTTAATCTCTTGGCTCAGCCCCTATCCTATAGGAAACTCAATCCTCTCTTTATGCTCTATTATCATTATCACCTAATTTTATTTTAGAGGCAGATAAATGGTACAGCAGATAGAATACTGACTTGATATCAAGAAGACCTGAGTTCAAATTCCGTTTTAGATAGTAACTAGCTATGTTACTAGCTGAGCAAATGGCTTAACATTTGTTTCAGTTTTTTCTCAACTACAAAGTTGGGGATAATAATATCTATCTCCCAGAGTTGTTGTGAAGTTCAAATGAGATAATATTTGATAAGCACTTAGCACAGTGTCTGGCACTATGATTAATAAATCCTTCTATTCTCCCTTCTTCCTTTATTTCTCTTCCCTCCCTTTCTTCCTTGTTCTTTTCCCTTTCTTCCTCCCTTATTCTTTTCTCTTCCTCCTCTTTCTCTTTTTCCTTTTCCTTCTCTTCCTCCTTCCCTCTCTTCTTTTCTTCATCTCTCCTCTTTGTTAACAGCACTTAATACATAACAGCTAACATTTATATAATGCTTATATGCCAGATACTGTATTCCATAATAATTATCTCATTTAACACTCACAACCATCATAGAAAATAGGTATTATTATTATTTCCATTTTGCAAATGAAGAAACTGACACAGGTTAAGTGACTTGCCCAGAGTCATATAACTAATAAATGTCTAAGGCTGTATTTGAACTTTCTGATTCCAGGACCAGTGATCTATCCACTGCACAACCTACATCTTTAGTGAGTGATTAAATGTTTGAGCATGAGTGAATGAAACACCTCTAATACTTTTTCTCATTCAGTGTGGATGGGGTTCCAAGAGTCTCTATTATTCCATTGATATAAGGAAGAGTATTTTTTGTGTGGTAGAGAGAGGAAAAGTGACTTTCAGTGCAGAGAGGAATTAATAAGAGCTCAAGTCTCAGCTAACTCACTTTCCTATGCCAGTATTGTTTGAACAGGCTTGAAAGAAGACTTCCAACTCTCCCTATGCTTTGATAGGCAGCTGGGCTATTTGGCTACCCATGCTATTAGACCTCCTAGTCTACTGTTCCAACCCCAGCTGTTTGATTCAGGACAATAGGATAAGAACTCAGAAAGTCTATTCATGCTCTTCCCTTCTGCTGATCAGTTCTCTACACTCTGGTTTGAGAAAGGGTGAGCTTAATCAAATGCACACCCAAGGGATATAAAACTTCCTTTGTGAACCTGCCAGAAATCTTTGTGACTTTGACCCTTGCCAAGCATCACATACTGCCTTGCCCTCTATCATTATTAAGGACGTAATGTTGGAGACTGAACTCCCTCCTTGTCAAGTCAAGGGAAGCCAACTGCTCTCCCCACCCACTCCCACTTCATTTCTTTTCTGCCAAATACATTCAATATCCCCTTTGTGCAAACTAACAGACCTGTATAAAGACTGCCAGGTGGGGAAGTGATCTTAGAGACAATCTAGTTCAATATTCAATAGGTGAGGCACAGAATGTCCTGGAAGGGCATTTATTCCTCTGTTTAAACACCCCACCCTCCCCCACCCCCAGTGTTCCTCTTTCCACTGCTTTTAGGATAAAACTCCTCAGTCTGACATTTATGGCTCTCCACAATTTGCCTCTTATCTGTCTTCAAGTCCAGGATTATTTTGCACTCTTTCCCTCCTAGCTTTTGTACTTAATAGTATTTGATTTTTTTCTCCAATTACATGTAAAGATATTATTCAACATTCTCATTTTTATAAGATTTTAAATTCCAATTTTTCTCCCTCCCTCCCTTTTGCCATTCCTCTCCCCACAATAGCAAGCAATTTGATATAGCTTATATATGTACAATCATGTTAAACATATTTCCACATTAGTCATGTTGTAAAAGAAGAATCAGAACAAAATGGAAAAACCACAAGAAAGAAAAAAACCAAAAAAAGTGAAAATAGCATGATTTGATCTATGTTCAGACTGTATAGTTCTTTCTCTGGCTGAGATCAGGATGGACTCTTCCCTTTTATGAACTCATGTTTTAGTCTATTACAAGCTTCCCCCTAAACCTGACAATCCATTTATTCTCTCCCTCCATACCTTGGCATTAGTCTTTCCCCATTCTTGGGACATACTACTTCATCTCTGTCTCTTAGAATCCTTATCTTCCTTAAGATTCAGTTCAGGCATTACTTCTTCCTCTGAAAACTTAACTATTATCTTAGTTGTTAAGAATTCTCTTCGGATTCAATTTGTCTTATTATTATTTTTTTAATCTAGGTTGGGACCTTCCAACAGGATTTAAACTCATTTAGGGTAGAGGCTATTTGTTTTTGTCTTAGGATCTCCAGGGCCTAGTATTTTGCCTTGTGTATATTCAGAATAGTGATTTTAGGAGGGAGTAAGGATGAAGAATATTGAGCATGGAGAATCCTTGCAACCATATGCATGACTAACTCATTTGTGACTTAGAGCCTTAGAAAGATGTTTGGGCTACTGAGAAGTTATGATGTGGCCATAGTCATGTGGCTAGTATGTGTTCATGGGAGAATCTGACCCCAGGTTGTTCTAATTTTAAGGCCAGCTCTCTATCTATACTAAACAATGCTGGATTGCACATGGGAGCTATTTAACAGATGTTTTAAATTGAATCAAAGGTGGTTTCAGAGGGACTGTTAAAATGCAGCCCTTAATTCTTTCCTCTATATCAGAGGCTTGACACTCCTAAGAGGGGACTGAATTAGATGAAAATGTCATTGTGAAATCTTTATTTTTCAATTTTATGATATTTTTAGTTCTACATTCTTTCTTCTTCCATTTTCTCTTCATTCATCAAGAAGGCAAAAGATACAATATCCATTATATAAATGAAGTCATGCAAAACATATTTCTGCATTTGCCATGTTCTGAAAAAAAGAAAAAAAGTCAAGAAAAAAAAAGAGAAAAAATATTCTTAAGTATTTACTGAGTCCATCAGTTCTCTCTCTAGAGATATCAATAGCTTTTGATATCATGAAATCTTTAGAATTGTGGTGAATCATTATGTTGATCAGAATTACTAAATTCTTCATAGTTGATAAGCTTTACAATAATATTGTATTGTTCTAATTCTTCTCAGTTCACTTTGCATCATTTCATATGAAAATTCCCAGATTTTTCCAAAATTATTTCCTTCCATATTTCTAAGACAATGATGTTTCATCACATTTATACAAGTTCAGCCATTCCTTAATTGATATTTTTGTACATATAGGTGCTCTCCTCCAACATTTGTCATTTCCTTTTTCTATCATCTTAGCCAATCTGATGGCATTTGCACATATCTAATTACTAGTGATTTAGGACAATTTTTTCATATGACTATTGAGAACTGACTTCTAAAAATTGGAGAATGGTTCTTATTTTTATGAATTTGGCTTTGTTCCCCGTACATTTGAGAAATGAGATCTTTATCAGAGATATTTGTTGCAAAACAAATTGTTGCAAAACTGTTTTGGGAAATATTTAACAAAATAACAAAAATCAACAAATTATAGATAATGCTAATATGTGATTTTCTAAGTACTGTGTGGCCACAGGAATCCTTATTATGTATAGTTAGTTTAGTGTTCCCCATTTCTATTTGATTTTGACCACTGCTCTGCACTAACCTATCTCTACCCGTGCTGTCTTGGTGCTTTGGTGCCTCTGGTGCTCAGATTTTATCATATAACAGGAAAGCAGCTTCCATTTGATCATTCAAGTAGCTCCTAAAGATTCACTTTGTACATTAAAGTTTTCTAAATAGGGAAGTGGTGCTTTTCTCTAAGCTCCATCCACTCAGATTTGAAATTTAATAGATCTAGAAATGTATTTTGTTCAGGAAGGCAGTGTTAACACAAAATTCTTTCTACTTACTTCTGTGCAAATAATAGGTGCTTAATACATGGCTGTTGATTAATTCTATTTGATTTAATTTAAAATTTTAATTAATTTTAATTTAAAAAATCTAAATAATTAATTTAAAATTAATGATTATATTTATTTATGTATTTGTTTATTTTTTGTCCAGATCTGTTAGTTCATCAGCCTCTAGTCATCTATCAATTTTGCCAAGATATCTATCTTCATTTTATATTTTAATTTATATTTTATATTCTATTTATATTTTATACTCTATTTATATTTTTATTATATTAAATTATTTATTATTATATATTATATAATATATTAAATATCATTATATTTAATTTATATTTTAATACTATTGCCATTTTGTTCTCTACATGTTTATTAAACTGAGAACCTCACATGGAAATTGGAGTGAATTCTCATCACTTCAAAGAATGTTAAAGCTTGAAGTAATCAATGGTTTTTTTCAAACTCAAATAGAAATGGGGCCCACCCAACCTTAGTAAGGATCCTTATGGATGACCTATTGAAAATCAAATATCAACATCACATATGTATTGTCATATTTTTCTTTATTTTGTTAAATACTTCTTAATTATAGCTTAATCTGATTTGAGCTTCCCTTGGGAGATTGGCTACATGTGTGATGCTTGAACTCCAGGTGGTGCTAAGACTCCAAGTCCTAACCTGTACTGGTGGAGGGAATTGCTTTCTTTGGGAATTCCCTATTACAGTGAAATCATAGAATTGGTCCCTATGCTCCTAATAAAACCCATTCTACAAACTTGGTGCGTACACACACATATACTCATACACACACAAATGTATTCAATTTGGAGAGATGTGGGTGTGTATTCACACACATATACAGATGCATACAAATTTATATTCACACATATTTAAAGTCTTTATGTAATCTCTCTATAAAAGTCTCTCTCTAGTCTATATATTGTCTATATATCTCATTTATATATGTCTATATATATAGACACAAAGATACACACATACATACACAAATGTTTATATATACACATATGTAGTTCACATATCTCTACATAGTTCCTCTATATGTCTCTATGTAATTTATATCTGTAGACACACATAGTTACATATAAGAGGGCAGTTCAGATAGAGTGTTGGAAAACCTGAATTAAAATCTAGCCTTAGACACTTATTATCTGTGGGAACCTGGGCAAGTCACTTCATCCTGTTTGCCTCAGTTTCCTCATCTTTAAAATGAGTTGGAGAAGGAAATGGTGAGTCATTCCATTGTCTTTGCCAAGAAAACCTCCAATGGGGTCACAGAGTCAGACAAGACTGAACAACATTTGAGTAATAACAACAGACTATTTAAGATAATGAATGGGAAAGAACTTTGAAAGAGATAAAAGAACAATAAGTTATTTAGAAGGGAATTTTATAACCTAAGAGATGACTTCTCAGTTGGGAATTCTGAGTTTAAACAAGGGATAGAAATCTATGGCTCAGGAGAGGTGCCTGAGCTGATGACATCCATAAAAAGATAGCTTACAAGATAAAGTAAAATGAGGTGAGGGAAGAAGGTCCAGCAGAGTGAGGATGTCCTACAGGGAGCTTTGATATTCAATCATACGCCTGCTGAGTCGCTTGCTCAATGTACAATTACTTCCATTGCATATGGTTCTGCGGGGGTGGGATGTTGGGGTAGGGATGTTATGTCTTTTCAACTGGATTTTCTAATGATGAACCACCAGTAGGGGAGAAGTAAAGTATACTCTTCCTGTTTCCTGTTCTAAACAAACTTCAGAGGAGATTCCTGCCCAGGACAGGGGTCACCAAATCAGAAACATGTTTGACTATGCTGGAGCTATTCAGTGGGGATCCCATGGGCTAAGAGAGAAAACAGGTCTGGCTCTTCATGTATACTATGGAGCTTTTCTTGTCTTTTTAAGATGTTTCCTTTAGGTTGCAATGTTGTAACAGTGGTCTCAAACTCAAATAGAAATAGGACCACTAACTTATAAGCAAGTATCTCTTCAGGTGCTTAGGGATTTAGAAAACCACAAATTAACATTACATTTTATTGTTTTTTTTAAAAATTATTTTCTTAAATATTTCCCAATTAAATTTTAATCTGGTTTGGGTGGCGGAAGTGTTTCCATCTGGTGGTATATTGGTTATGTTTGATACCTCAATTTTAGATTATATTACCAAAGGAGAATGTTATCTCAAGCATCTTTTAATGGTACCCTTCTGCTCATGAGATTCTCCTCTAAAGTGAAAAACAATATTGCTATAAAGAATGAGCATTGTAAACTATAAAACATGGGGCTTTGTACTTGATAAATGCTTGCTGAATTGAGTTGAATAAAATGAATTGCACCAGGTACTTGCCTCAAGAAAGAAAATTTAAGAGATCAGTCAGTAGCACAGTTTATAGGGGCTGTTTCTCCAATAGCTCCCCCTGTGCCTGATCACAATCCAGGAGTAGCCCAGACTTTCATGTGCTATTAGTTCTCTGCTCTAGTGGCTAGTTTGTCATCATCATATGATGTCTTAAGGTATACTTCCTTTCTCTTTCCTACCTCTTTTCCTCAGTTGAGAGAAATGACTATTTCTTTCTTATATTGATAATCAATTTCTATTTCTGAGCCTCAATAAATTTTCCTAACAGTGATTGTTTTTTAAAAAAGGGGAGGGGAATGTAAATTGATATTAGGAACTCCCAGCATGGAAATGTCCTCCACCATCACTGTATCAGATCTGTACTGCAGTAATTTAAGTCTAGAAATCAGCAAAACAATTAATCACAACCTGATTTGAAGTATTTTCCCATTTCCAAGTGGCAGATATTTGCATGGAAAATTGAATAATCAGGGGCAGCTAGTTGGTATAGTGATTAGAGTACCAGCCCTAATCTCAGAAGGACCTGAGTTCAAATTTGGCTTCAGACACTTAACACATTCTGGTTGTGTAACCCTGGGCAAGGCAATTAACTCCAATTGCTCCATCAAAAAAAAAAAAAAAAACAGAAAGAAAGAAATAAAAGAAAGAAAATTGAATAATCAGGCTCTAGGATCCTATTAATGCTTATTTGACTGAGAATGGAATTTCAAGTCTTTTATAACCTGACTTCAACTTCCTTTTTTTAATCCTGTTATACATCATTCCCTTTTTAGTCTCCTTTCTATCCTCAACAGGGCACTCCATCTTCAGTGTCCATGCAATTCCCCGTGTCTAGAATGTAGTTCTTCAGTCCCACCTCTTGGAAACCCTTGTTTGCTTCAACACTCAAATTAAATACCATCTTCTTCATGAAAACTTTCCTGGTGGCACCAAGGTGGTGGCACAATGAATGGAGAGCTAAATCTGGAACTGGGAAGATCTGAGTTCAAATCAAGCCTCAGACACTTAATAACTGGCAGGTCAATTAACCTCTGTTTGCTTCAGTATCCTCAATAGTAAAATAGGAATAATAATAGCATCTACCTCTTAGGATTGCTGTGAAGATCAAATGAGATAATAATCAATCCCGGAACATAATAGGTACTTAACTGATGTATACATAAATTTGGTCTCTCCTTTTAGAATATAAGCAGAATTGTTATTATTATTATTATTATTATTATTTTTTTTTTTGCTGTGGCAATTATGGTTGACTTGCCCAAGATCACACACGAAGGAAGTGTTAAGTGTCTGAGACCATATTTGAACTCAGGTCTTCCTGACTTCAAGGCTGGTGCTTTATCCACTGCACCAACTAGCTGTTCCGACTGTTACGTATTTTTGCCTTTGTACCCTAGTACTTGCAAGTAGCAGACCTTGAATAAATACTTGTTAATTGATTAATTTCCCAAGAGGTCATATGTCTTATATCTCTTATCTTGTCTAACTGTTACAAAACTATTTGTGCCACTTCCCCTGTACCATTTTGATTATGTTATTCTTACATTCAAAAATCAACAATGACTTAATACTATCAACTACATTCAATGAATATCATCTATTATGTCTACAAGGACTGTTTTTTACTTTTGCTTTGCACTAACACTAACAGAATGTCTGGCACATAATAAGAAGTGTTTAATAAATGATTGTTGATTGGTTGATTCTGGGACTTGTTTAATGTCATTCATTAATTACTTATGAGACATATTGCCAATCTCATTTCTTATAAATAATAACTTTCATTTTTATAATATCGAAGAATCAAACAATGTTAAAGATGGAAAGATCTCTGAGGCCATCAGATTTAACCTAGATTTGAATAGCAATATCACTATTGGGTCTATTTCCAAAGATGATTAGGGAAAAAGAAAAAGAATCTATGTTCTGAAATATTTATAATAACTTTATGGTGGTAAAGAATTGGAACAGAAAGTCTTTTCAAAACATCCTTGGTAAGGGAATGCCCTTCTTTCACTTGAAAGGTGCCAGTGGGAACCTCACTATTTTGAGATGACTATACCACGTTCAGCCATTACTTAAGTTCTGTCCTCTTAGGTCAAGAAGAATAAGCCCAATCCCTGTGTCACATGCTAGCTTTCAAATAATGAAGACAGTTATCATATCCCTTCAATATCTTTACTTTCTCAGGCTGAGTATCCCCAATTTCTTCAATTGACTTTATGTATCATGGGCTCCAGATCCAGATACTGTCTTGGATGCTCTTCTCTGTATCATTTTGCCCATATACTTCCTAAAATGTGCTGCCCACAACTGAGCTCCATGTCAGATGTGTTATGATAGGGGCAGACTTCACTGGAGGCTTTTAATAAAAAGATCAGAAACCTCCCAATCAACAATGCAGAAGAAAGGATTCTTTTCCACAAATGGGTAGGTTTAAAGTGACTTTGAAAGCTACTGACTGAAGTTCAGTGATTCCAGAAATACAAAGTACTATCTTCTCATCTATTCTGGATAACATTAAAGTAGACTAATATCCCATGATATCTGATCACTCAAAAGACTACAGAGCTAAGACCTAAGAGACAATAATAACTATAGCAAACATATTTACCTGAAGCAGTTTATAAAGGAATGCGTATTAGCCATTTCATTTTAGTTTATGTGTGTTTTTGACCTGTTGATATCTATAAACTGATAATCTAACAGACTGTTTGTAGAATGAAATTAATGAGTCATCTGTCATTCATGATGGACAATATAAGCATGGTGGATAAGTCCCAAGAAGATAATTGAGAATGATTTATTTATGTAGAAAACCAAGGGACAAGCCCTTGAGTTTAGGTTATAGCTTGCTAAAATAAATTCTGTTTTAACATTTCCCTGGCTTCCTCTTTGTTCTTTTGCAATCTGATTTATACTACTGCCTCAGTTTCTCTTGCTCCATGTCACAGAATTTCTGAGTTGGAAGGAACCACAGCAGTTGTGTAGTACATCCTATATCATAAAGGAATTTCCGCTATGATATACCTGACAAGTGGTCATCCAGCCTTTGCTCCAAGACTTCCAAGGAGATGGAACCTATTGTTTCTTTTCTTTATAATTCAGTAGTATTTTATTTTTACAATTATATGTAAAATAGTTTTCAACACTTATTTTTGTAAAATTTTGAGTTCAAAAATTTTTCCCTCCCCCCTCTCCTACACAGCAAGAAATCTGATATAAAACCCATTATTTCTTGAGGTAATCCATATCATTGTTATCTAACTGCCTTTATGTTGTAGTTCGATTGTTTTCAGTTTTATTTGACTTTTCAGGACCACATTTGAGGTTTTCTTGGCAAAGATACTGGAGTGATTTGCTGTTTCCTTCTCTGATAATTTTTTTTTAACAAATGAAGAAACCAGGCAAACAGTTAAATGACTTATATGGAGTCATCCAGCTAGTAAGTGTCTGAGGCTAGATTTGAACTCAGAAAGATGAATCTTCCTGATTCCAGGCTCAGCACTCTATATAATGGCTTACCCTAGTTGCTTCTTATATAAAGAAGTTTAAATAAGAGTTGAGTATGACTGTTTTCCCTTTGAAAGCTCTTTCAGTGATGATTTACTTGAAAGGATGGGCAACAAAAGCCATGTTGTATTATCAAGGTCACATATTCCAAATATGTCTGAAGATTCATATTTTTCTTCTACTCATGGGAGGAGGTACACCTTGACTAGATCCCCTCTTGGATAGCTCTGCATCAAAAGAATAAATTAAAAGTAGCTGGAAGCAGCTGTTCTTGCCATCAGTTATCATTGTGTGCTTGACTGGAAGTGGGTTGTGGTGTATTAATTTCTTTTTACAACAGTTTAAGGAAGATGGGATGTGAGCAGGAAGAAAGAAATATTTGTTCCTTCCAAAAACCTCTCCCTCCTCCATGGTACACGTTTTTGCTGTGATTTCAGGCTGATGGGTGCAGAGTGAGATTGGCCATTTGACTCATCTCATGGGCTCATTCTGAAGGCAATTCCCTGATATTTCAAAAATGAAATGGGTTCCTCCTCACTCAAGGTCTTCAGGTAGATATTGGATGGCTATCTGTTAGAGTTGTTGCTTTGGAGGAAATTATTTTTTTAATTAAAGCTTTTTATTTTTAAAAAAAACACACACGTGGACAATTCTTCAACATTAGCCTTTGAAAAACCTTATGTTCCAATTTTCCCTCTCCTTCCCCCACGCCCTTCCCTAGGTGGCAAGTAGTCCAATATATGTTAAACATGGTAGAAATATATGTTAAATCTATTGTATGCATACATATTTATACAATTATCTTGCTGCACAAGAAAAATCAAATCAAACCAGTAAAAGAAGCAAAATAAAACGCCAGCAAGCAACAACAAAAAGAGTGAAAATGCTATGTTGTGGTTCACACACAGTTCCCACAGGCCTCTCTCTGGGTGTAAATGGCTCTCTTCATCACTGAACAATTTGAATTGGTTTGAATCATCTCACTGTCTAATAGAATTGATCATCATATAGCCTTGTTGTTGGCGTGTATAATGATCTGGTTCTCCTCTCCTCACTTAGCATCAGTACATATAGGTCTCTCCAGGTCTCTCTGGAATCACCCTGCTGGTCGTTTCTAACAGAACAATAATATTCCATAACATTCACAGACCATAACTTATTTAGCTGTTCTCCAAATGATGGGCATCCATTCAGTTTCCAGTTTCTTGCCACCACAAAAAGTGCTGCCACAAACATTTTTGCACATGTGGGTCCGTTTCTCTAGAGGAAATTCTTTGTTTAGGTACAAGTTGGATTGATAGCCTCTGGGCTCCCTTCTAATTCTGAGATTATATAATTTTGTAGGATATACATAGTAGGGTAAGGAATGGAATCCAAGTGGAAATACTTATGAGGGGAGAGATTCACCAAATATCATAATTATCTTCTAGCCTATTATGGAAAAGAAATTAGATTTTTTTTACCAGGCCCCAGAGGACAGAACAGGGAACAAACAAGTTATAGAAAAGCAGATATGTTCAATGTAATAAAAAATCTTCCTAATAATGAGAGCTATCCAATAGTAAAATGGAGTGCTTCAGTGAGTTCCATTGTGCTTCAAGAAAAGGCTAGATGGTCTTAGGTAGGAGATGATATAGCAGTTGTATATAGGAATCAGTTTTAATCAGCTTGCAAAAATCAATAGGGAACCACAACTGCATAAAACTTACGGGAAAATCAGGTTTATTACAAGAGAAATGAATATGCATATGAAACCCAAAGAGTTCATAATCCATATGGAAGTTTGCATTTGTAGAACAGCAGGACAATGGAGGAGATGTTAGGAAGGGGAGAGGTATGGGAGGGGGAAAAGGTCAGTAAATATGGAAAAAGCACATGTAGAGATTCTCCCATTTTTAAGGGTAAATGCTTACACTGGAAATTTAGCAATTGGTTTGGTTGAAGAATGTTAAATGGTCCCCTGAACTTGTCTTTTTGAGTTGCCCCATTTATAAAATTCAGAGCTTGGATTTTTAAGGTGTCTTCTATATGATATTCGATGATGTATTAGCATTTCAAGATAAGGTAAATGAAGTGTGAGAGAAGCTTAACATTTACTTGGGTTCCTTCCTTGTAGGCTAGGTTTTTTTTTTTTTTTTCTTTCTTATCCATCCAGGGGCTAAGGCTTCAGTCATTGATGGAGCTTCCTGGTCACCCAAAGCCATTAAAAGATCAGCCATAAGAAGTCAGTGTCCCTCGGATTTGTCAGATGTCCAATTCTTATCAGTCATCACACCAATGTAGGTGTCTTAGGACATCCTGTTGAACAGATGTATTTCTACATGGAGATAAGGAAGGCCATGTACTTGAATTAATGTGTCCTTGCCTGATATCATTTATGTACTATTATTAATTAAGCTTCTTTTTTATTTAAAGATAATGGATGGTCTTCAAATATATTAATAACAATAATAATAGCTAATACATAAATAAAATAAATTATTATGTGTCAGGCACTGTGCTCAGCATTTCACAATTATTATGTCATTTGATCCTTGATCCTGGGAAATAGGTGGTATTTACTATCTTAATTTTACAGGTGAGGAAACTGAGACAAATGGATATTTAAGTAACTTGTCCAGGATCACACAGCTAGTAAATAAATGTCCGAGGCCATATCGGAACTCACGTCTTCTTGATTTTGGGGGCAGCTGAGTGACACAGTGGATTGAGAACATTCAGGACTGAGTGTTCTGGAGTCAGAAATCTCATCTTCCTGAATTTCAATATGACATCAGAAACTTACTAGCTATGTGTCCCTGGGCAAGTCACTTTACACTTTTGCCTCAGTTTTCTCTTCTGTAAAATATGCTGGAGAAAGAAATGGTAAACTAGCATATTTGCCAAGAAAATCCTAAATGGGGTCATAAAGAGTTGGACATGACTAAAAAAATTACTAAACAACAAATTCTTGACTCTAGACCTAGTGCTCTATCCATTTTATCACCTAATAATAGTAAAAAAAATAGATAATACTAGATAGCATTTATATTGTGCTTTAGGGTTACAAGTTATCTCATTTGATCCTTGCAATAACCCAGTGCAGTAAATATTACTATTGTTGTCATTTTACAGATAAGAAAATTGAGGCTGAGATATTTATTAACTGACTTGCCTAGCTAATTGGTGTCTAGGATAGGATTTGAACTCAGGTCTTACTGACTTCAAGTCCCTGAAACACCTTCAGGTTCCCGAGACTGAACCACTAGATTATTTCATGGAAAAAAAGACTAAGAGGAAAATTCTGGCTATGGTGTCAAAGACTATTATGTATAGACTAGCCTCATTCTACTCTTCTGCTTTTCTATTTCCCCCATTCCTTTCCTGCAGCAAAATTTATATTTATTCAAAATGACTCATTATTGGTTCTTTGTACTAGTCAGATATTGCATCTGAAGTGGAGATAAAGGGTGACCTAGCTGATAATATCACAGCAGAGCTTAGTAGCATAATGCTTGTACTGATGTCCTCTGCTTCTCACTTCTCTCTTCTCTAAAGTAAGGGAACTGAAAAAATAGGATCTACAAAGTCCTTATTTCAAGTTTCCTTTCTTCAGGAAGGCCACAATGGTTAGAAAGATGATTTAGACACATGAGAAATTAAATAACAAGGAAAGATATAAATTTAATTCAGTTTCATAGAAAAATAGTAAGTCATAACTCCAATGCTCTCTGTGTTGATAAAATGATGTCTTGAGTATTGTATTAAGTTCTGGGAGTCACATTTTCAAAAGGACAAGCTAGAGAGTGGACAGAAAAGAGGGATGTAGATATAGATAATAAAGGGTTTTGAGTCCATGCCATAAAAAGACTGGTTGAAGGAAATGGGAAAGTTTAACATAGAGAAAGAAAAATTTGGATCAGGGTATGACAGATGTTTCCATGTATTTGAAGAGTTTTACATGAAAGAGACTTCATTTGTTTGCACTTGCATTTCTCTCTGAGAAATGGATGGAAGTTGTTTTAAAGAGGAAAATTTGGGCTTCATTCTAGGAAGGAACACCAACTTCTATTCCTCCAAAACAAATAAACCAAAAAAAAAAAAACCTCAAATGAAAACCAACTACTCAACAATTAAAGCTATCTAAAAATGCAAAAATGTGACTCAGGAGAAAGTACATTTCCCTTTTTTGAGTAAAATCTGGATGTCCAAATGGAGGCGGGACAGTAGGGAAATTTATATTTCTGGTATGGGCTGAATTAATTAGTTGAATTTAGTTCCTTTCTGGCTCTGAGAGTCTATGAAATGATGGTAGAACCACCACATAGTGGTAGGGAAGAGGGTAGTTACCTGTAACAGCTTTCTTTGCATTTTCTAATTTTATTTCTTGTGAGCAAGTCTTAACTTTCCAAAGGGATTGTAAACATCCTGACAACATATCCATATATAGTTCTGGGCACTCAAGAAGAAATTAATAAATCCCTGTTGATTGAGCAGGAAAAAATGAAGTAAGTGCATATAGATAGATTTTAGTAGCTGGCATGGTACCATGCTTAAGCAGGCATTTCATAGTGCTGGAATAATGATTTAGAAAATTTAAATACTTCACATATAATGTTCATGTTATTTGTTGTTATTCAATCATATCCAACTCTTTGTGATCCTGTGGACCATAGCACATCAATACAGTCCATAAGATTTTCTTGGCAAAGACGATGGAGTGGTTTGCCATTTCCTTCTCTGGTAAATTAAGACAGACAAAAATTACAAAAAGGGTCTGAGAGTGGATTGAACTCGGGTCATCTTGACTCCAAGCCCAGCACTCTATCCACTAAGCATGTTACATGGGAAAAATTACATATGTGAAGGACTTATAAGGAACTGTTGACAAATGGAGGCTTGGCCTTGAGCAGATATCCTTTCTTCTCTCAAATCACAACTCTACCAAAGAAAGACAGTTTGGCAGTAACTAACACTGATTTTCTGAAGTTCAAACATCAGCACTACAATGTAATACTTGTCTGATTTTGACTAAGTCTCTTTACCTCCCTCAATCTTAGTTTCTTCATTTGTGATAAAATCAAGAGATTGAAAAATCCTTTCTAGTTCTAAATCATAATAGTATTTATGGAAAATTAAAGAACAAAGGAGAGAAATGGAGATTGGGCCTAGAATGCTGAGAACTCCTAGATTTCACCTTGGACTTTGAACTGTGGCTGCTCTCCGTTTACTGAGGAAGAAGGACCCTTAGGAGATTTCGGGATTTGTTTTCCTATTTGGTTCTTTGGACCTAGCTCAAGCCAAGTTCCAGAGACTGAAGACTAGTCCAGCCATTCGAAGGGAAATCTCCATTTTAACGGATATTTCATTACAGTTGTTCACATTTTATCTAAAACTTGAAAAGGTCCAGGTCCAAAATGGAGATTACCTAAACAGGATCAGACAGAAGCTTGGGGGATTTCTGGGGAGAAGCTTTACCTTCAGATAGCCAAAAGCAAATCCTTTTTGGTCTGTTTAGAAGAGATGGAGAAAAAGCTCAAAGTCTGGACTCACATGGAGCTGCTGACAAATGGAGGCTTGGCTTTGAGCAGATGTACTTGCTTCTTTAGCTGCTGCCCTGCCAGCTGTTCCAAACAATGCCCTTCTGATGACTCAAGTTATGATAGTGGAGTAGGCAAGCTGGGCTGATTAATAATTCCCCCTCCAGTCCCCTACCAGGGGATGGAAGCGAATGTTAGGTGGGCCTGAAAGATAGGCACAGTCTCTCAACTACTCGTGAAGAAGTTTCCTGGTGTAACTGCTGCCACATGTGAGGGTATTGAAAACATCTGTGCTTGGGATACGAGATTAGACTCAAAGGGGGGACTAGAAAGGGACCCGCACAGCAGGGCACTGTTTTTCATCAAATGTTAAGCCACACATTTTCAAATGTTTTGAGTTAACAGAGGATGCTTAGAAGATTTCAAACAGAGCTAGATTCAGTTTTCATTAGCTAGTTAATCATAAAATATTGCTGTTACTCAATGGCCTGTTCCTCTTTTCCCTTTTTATCCCATCTCATCCCATCACATTCTATCCCCTTGCCTTCTCTCCCCTCCCCTCCTTTCTCTCTTCCTTCCTCTCTTTTCTCTCCTTTTTATTCCCTTCCCTTTCTTCCCCTATTTTTCCTTCTTTCTCCTCTGTTTTCCTTCCCTTCCCTTCCCTCCTCTTTTCTCCCTTTCTTTCCCCTTCAATTCTAACCCTCTCCCCATCCCATTCCATCTAATGATTTTCAATTTTAAAATCGGTTATTTATGGCTTCTTATTGAATAAAAGACTGACCTGAGAGGCTGGCAAAGAAAGGTTTGGGCTCATTTGATGTGGATATATTCATTCTTAAGAATGGATGGTTAAGTTCTGATGGACCTGGCCATCTTCAGCAACGAGATCAACCAAATCATTTCCAATGGAGCAGTAATGAACTGAACCAGCTACGCCCAGAGAAAGAACTCTGGGAGATGACTAAAAACCATTACATTGAATTCCCAATCCTTATATTTATGCCCACCTGCATTTTTGATTTCCTTCACAAGCTAATTGTACAATATTTCAAAGTCTGATTCTTTTTGTACAGCAAAATAACGTTTTGGTCATGTATACTTATTGTGTATCTAATTTATATTTTAATGTATTTAACATCTACTAGTCATCTTGCCATCTAGGGGAGGGGGTGGGGGGGGTAAGAGGTGAAAAATTGGAACAAGAGGTTTGGCAATTGTTAATGTTGTAAAGTTACCCATGCATATAACCTGTAAATAAAAGGCTATTAAATAAAAATAAAAATAAAATTAAATTAAAAAAAAAAAAGAATGGATGGTTAGGGAGCAGCTAGGTGGAGCAGTGGATAGAGCACCAGCCCTAAAGTCAGGAGGACCTGAGTTCAAATCTGATCTCTGACATTTACTAATTCCTAGCTGTGTGACCCTGGGAAAGTCACTTAACTCCGATTATCCCAGCAAAAGCAAACAAACAAAAAGAATGGGTAATTAGGATTAAGTTAATTAGAATTAAGATTTAATTATAAAAACAGTTTATTCCTGGTATGAGAAACAGATCAACCATATAAAGGTATTTTGTCTTTACTATAGAGAATTTGATTCCATCTTAGCATCTGCAACTTGCCAATGAGGTTTAGCTCACAAAATAGAAACAAAACGTTCTAAGTTTTTGAATTCTAGTCATAGAAGCATAGAATGTTCTGGCTAAAAGGAGCATACACTGCCGGTATTTTTCAGAGGATGAAATTCAGTTCTGACTTTGGTGGCCAAGATGCTTAGATAGGAAGCTTTATGAAAATTACATTTTGACTCTAAGATGAGTTTCATAATTGGAATAAAAGATCATAGAATCACATATCAATCAATTTTCAGTTTTCTAGCTATGTGGACAGGTTTCTAGTGGAATTCAAAGTGTTTTAGTATAGACTTCCCAAGTTTTCCAACCACGTACTTAGTTCTAAGCAGCTCTAGTGTGTAGACATGATATACTTTACAGTGACCAAATATCAGTGAGTATCTTTATGGAACAGTGTAGTGTGTGCACAGTGCCCTGGCTGTGTGACTTTCAGCAAGTCACTTAAACCTTTTGTACTTCAGGCAATTGCCATGTACATAAATAGTAGACTGGGTATACCTGGGGTAAATTTGCATTCCTGATCCATGCTACAGTACTTGTACCCACTAATCCACAAGTTTATTGTGAGGCAGGAGCCAGATTTTGAGGGGATAAAGAAATGTGACTTTCTATTTTTTAAAAAAATTCATCTACTGATGTCTCCTTTTCTTCAATGTAGGCTTTAAATAACTGAATTATAGATGAAAAATGAATAGGACCCTTGAGAAAACCATTTCTCAGGGTTTTCTGTCATTATCTCAATACTGCTTCTTTCTCTTCTGCTTCCCAAAAGAGGAATCAAGGACCTGGGAACATCTTCACTTACTTATCATGTTGGGACCATATGGACCCTGAGCATGGAAAAATTCACAATTATGGGAAAATACAAGCTTGGGAAAAATGCAAGCCTGAGACAGTGTGATGAAGTGCTGGGTCAAGTCTTGTGTAAACTCTAGCATTACCATTATTATAGTGTATAGTTTGAAAAATATCTAGGAACGGCTTCATGGTCTCAGATCTCTCATCTCCCTCATCTCCTACATTATCCTAAACATTCATCTTGTTGTTATTGTTCAGTTATCTCAGTCATGTCTGATTCATCATGATCCCATTTTCCCTCCTTTCAGCCTTTCCCTCCTCCAATCTATCCTTGGCAAGATTGTCATGCTGATTTTCCATGTACAAACAGATAATCAAATTATTTCATTATTCCCAGTTCTTCAGTACATTCAGATAAAATCATATCTCTTATTCTGGCATTCAAGGACCTCTACAATGTGGGATGTTTGTCGATGGGAATATAAACAAGGTAATTGTATGTAAATAAATAGAATGGATCCAGGCAGTTTTGCATTATGGGACAATATCCAGGAAAAGAGGGATGACTGGCTAGTGTCTGAAGTTAGGAAGCCTGGGTTCAAATCTGGCTTCATACACTTATTAGCTGTGTGAATCTGGGCAAGTCACGTTACCCTGTTTGTCTCACTTTCCTCATTTGTAAAATAAGCTATAGAAGGAAATGTCAAACTACTCTAGTATCTTTATGATATGGGGTCATGATGGGTCAGCCATGGCCATAATATCATCCAGGGAAAGGCAAGCTCAGAAGGGAAGTCATCCTGGTAGCCTCAGAGCAAGGAAGTACACCAAAAATTCATAATAGGTTTCTAAAGAAAAACTTTTCTTCTTTCACACTTTTGATTTGGGCATGTCTCTCAGGGCCTTTATGGTCAACAATTAGACATTCTAATCTCTACTTTGTGTCCCAGGACACAGGGTTCCAATGTTCAAGACAGGTATTCACAGAGCTGTAACCAGGCAATTGTCACTGGGCTTTGACCAGGGCAATGAAATTTAGAGGATACTGGCATTTTTTACTCTCCTTCAGCAGCCAGAAACAACTGAGCATAGCACCAAATTGGTAAGAATAATTAATTTAAAAAGGAAGCTGCCCTGGAGCTCAATTTTTCACTCCAAGTGAGCTCTTGCTTGGCTTGTCTGCCCCAAGTGAAGTTACCTCTCTGTTGTGGAGCCCTGATACCTTGTTTATAGTTTATATATAATATATATAGTTATTATATATTATATATGATATATATATATGTATATATATATATATATGTAGTTTATAGTATAGGGACTCTCTCTCCATTCCAAGTGTCTTAGAGCTTCTCTGCTCCCTAATCTACTTCATCATAAAAATAAATTCTCATGTTCCTTGTCTCAAGTATATTTTGTGTACCTTCCTCTGAGCATATAAATTGCTGATTAGGACTTTGAGTGTGCATGTGTGTTTTAATTCAAAGCAAATTTTCCTTTCCTTTCTATGGTAGATAAACACAATGCTGCCTTTTACATAAGACAAATATTTTGTCCAGATAGCATTTCCTCTTTATGGATGTTCCAGGTTCAACACAGAGCTTACCTCATTGATTTTATAAATTCTGTGTTGACTTAAAAGCCTGATCAATAGCTGAGACTGGAGGAAACCTGGACTCGTTTCTTTATTCACCTCATTGCTTCAGACTAAAGTCAATTTGATGACAAAACCCAATGGGTCACTTGAATCAGCCTAACATAGCAGGTAAACATAGGATCAGAGAAAGTGTTTGCTTTTGAATTTTATAGCCAGAGGGACTTTAGGGATTGTACAGAGTGTGCTGGAAGGCAAGTAATGTATCAGTATGAATGTAGGTCTTTGTGTTGCTTTTTCCTGCTCTGAGGCAGCTATAGCACTGGAAATGATGAGTCAAGTCCCTGGAGTGTGGCTAGAGTTCAGCTCTTGAGACCCCCACCAGTATGCTTCCTGTCATGTTTAGCTGTTGATATCATTTATCCTGCCAGACTCAATTAGCTTTTAGAAAGGAGTATTTTCTAAGGTTATCATACATTTAGCACAAAATATCTTCCCAAAAGTCTGTGATACACTCTCCCATGAGTACAGAGTCCAAGGGGAACTGGGCTTATGCTTTGAGAGCAGTGGCAAAATAGTAACTCATAGCTCCTGGATTCCTTGAGATAGTCCCTTTAACTATGGCATAGCTTTTCTAGGGAAATCTTTGTAGAGCCTTGAATCTATGTCCAGTTACTCTATGGCTCCTGCTATAGATGTTATCATCACTAACCCCACTTGGTTTGTGATGGGAAGTCCTTCAGGCCATTGGAGTTTACCAGATCTTTCAGTCAGATATAGACAGGGAGTAGGAAGGAAGCTAAGACTCATACTAAAACTCAGTGTTCCTATCTGCAGAAAATTAGTTGTAATTCTTGTTTCTTTTCATTTTCTGAAGTGCTATTTTCTAAAAGACCCATGGGACATGACCAGGTTCTTTACCCTATCTGAAAAAATTTCCTGTCTGATATTATGCCAATGATCAATCTTAAATTGATCAAAGACTTTAAAAACTTTGTCTAAAGTTTGAACACATCTAACATATATTTCACATAATTGAATTTGAATGGAGTGGGTACTCAGTAATTATTTGCTCAATTAATTAATCTATCAATTAACATAAGAATATGAATGGAATAAGTGAAAATCCATACACAATTCTTGAAAAAACCAACTCAAATCACCTATCTTAGTTCTGAACTAGTATTTTTATCTTCATTTCTGAAGAACAGAACCATACCTGGAGATTGGTGCCTCAGGGAGATTGCCTTTTGATGGAGATGGTTGAGTCATCAAAGAACAACTTGTGAAGAAGAACAAATGACCCTACTATCTGTACTAAAAAGAGAAGACCTGATGCTTCTATTCATAAGATAAATCAGTGAATGCCCCACCCCAACTCTTTCTGTCTCCTCTCCTGCCATCTTTCCTCTTCCCCTCCAAAAAAAAAAAAAAAAGGAAAAAAAGAACACCTTGATCCCTTCTATATGCCTTTAGGCTCCAGGCTACTCTTCATAATTTCTTTTTCCTCTCAAAGCTGTCTTTCATCTTCACTGTAGGATCAACAAGAAGCAATAAGGTACAGTGGGAAAAATGCTGTATTTAAAATCAGAGGGGGCCTCGGTTTGATTCCTACCTTGAAAGTGACTAATCTTTGTGAGTCTGTTTTCTCATCTATATAAAGAGGATTACTATTTTTGAATGATTTACTTTCCAAGGAGTTTCCCCAGTTGGAGTTCCTTACTATTGAACTATTAGCCTGGTCCCCAATATATGAAATAATATACCTAAAAAGACTTGCAAACATAAAATTTTTTGGTTGATATCATATATCATTATTGACACTGGTGATCACTTGCAACAAGTCTGTGAAATAGGCGTTAGAGGAATTAATCACTTCAATTATATAGAAGAAGATACTGAAGTTCAGAGAGATCATTTGATTTTTAGGTGGTCATACAGCTAGTAAGTCTCAGAGGCAAATTTGAATGTAGATCTCTAAGTTGATTAATTTTTTCATTAAACCAGATTGCTGCTAGGGCCTGGCTGGCTGGAACCAGTTCCATCATCAGTAATTTTCAACTAACTTATACGTTGTCTTTCAGTTCTTGCTTATCATAAAAATATAAAGCACTTTTCTACTTCTTCATATTAATATCTAGAGAGAGATATAGAATTAGTAGCATTGGAAAGCTATTTAATGTGGGTAGACTGTAAAGAATCTTAAATGATCAGTCAATGACAAGAAGATGTAGTAAGCATGTAATTTGGAAATGTTTCTGTAGGGAAGAATCATAGGTTCCATTGGACTGCCTACCTACAGATTGATTTTACTGTCTCTATTGAACTCTGGGGGATTGGTTGAAAAGACAAGGTAAGGATGTAGTGAAGGAAGAGAGGATGGAGAGAGTATACATGGGAAATTCAGCTTTTTGTTTCTGAATAGCCTGGTTTCTGGGCTTAATTTTGTGAGACATTACTGCTGTTTTGTATCAGGCCGTATGATGAGTTGTTTATTTAGAATAACAACCCACATGGTTCTCTTCAATGATCTGGGCACAGTGTACACTTTTCTGAACAAAGACAAGCCAGTTAATATTAGTTCCTTAAAGCAATCATTGGGTGTTTGTTTTCTGAAAGAGGTCTTGCCAAGAAACAGAAGACTCCAAAGCACCTTGTGTTTCCATTATGAGGGAGAAGCTTTTCCAGAAAATGGAGGAAATATTTTGTGATCCAAATGACAGACATTAAATGAAACTTTCCATTTCTATTTTTCCCCGATGATCTTTTAGAAATGTAGCTTGTGGTCAGTTGGCTTGCTGAGTGACTAATTCCCATGAGAGGACTTCTTCACATCTTCACAAGGCAAAATCCAATGCATAGTTTGATTTGCTGGAGCCATCAAACTATGACTTGGACTTTCCCTCATGAAGATGACACCTCCCTTGTCTCTAATGTTGGCTGTATCAGGCAATTTGTGGACCGTTTTCTGACTCCACTCCTGCTGCCTTCTGATGTTAAACTCCTTGAGGGCTGGGACTGTCATTTGCCTCTTTTTGTATCTCCAGCACATAGTAACTGGAACATAGTAGTTGCTTACCGAGTGTTGATTGATTGATGCTGGAAATTCTTCCCTTGGGACCTATTGGATCTAGTGAACCATTTCTTTGATTGGAAGGTTTGTACCCAAAACCATTTGAGGAAGAGCACATGCCAGTCATGCTTTTTCCTAAGTTGGCTTCATTCCTGACTCTTTGGATTTCTATACATTTTCCCCTTCCCATTCTTTTCAGCTTCTTTTTATGCATGGCCGTTTCCCATTAGAATATAAGCCTCTCAAAGGTAGGTTCTTTCTTTACTTTTATGGCATTTGTATTCCTACCTCTAAGCAAGATATTTACCACATGGTGAATACCTAGTGAATGCTTTGCTTGAAGATGAAAAAGAAAAAAAAGAAAATTGTAAAAAAAAAACCACACTATATCTGACATATGAGCAATTCCCTTATGAGCTTTCAGAGACTAGAATTCCAGTTGCATGTTGCCAAATATTACAACTCTATATGCAGATGATCATTTTCTATTATTATCATTAGATGGTTGGTTGAAATATTTTTCTTTTTTTAGGGAGGAACAGGGAAGTACAGAATCTCATGAAATTGCATTAAAATGTGGAGGAAAAGCATTGTGCTATATTGCATAAAGAATAATCTATGATCTAGAGGAAGGAGAGGTAAAGGATCTTAAGGCACTTAAGTTAAAAAAAAGGGATAAACTATGGAGTTAGAAAGAACTGGGTCCATTTCCTGCATCTGAGACATTCTAGTTGTATGAGCAATGGTTGTTGAATAGCAGAACTTAAGATGTATTCAGACAGGATTGGGGACAAATCTTTTAAATTCTCAATGTTCCAGACATCTTTCTAATCAAATCTGTAAGTTACAGTTGCATTAAGTGGAAGGAATTTTCCTATCAGAAAGTCTTCTGCATTACTTCCTTTCATACATTTTGTGTTCTAGCTCAATGGGCTGCACTGTTTCTGTTAGAGGACACTCTCCCATTTCTATGCTTTTGCACAGTCTGTTTCTCATTCTGGAACATTCTCCTTTCTTGCCTTACCCTCTTAGTTTCCCTCTAGTTTCCTTTAAAAATCACCTCAAGGGCTACTTCCTATATGAGCTCTTTTCTGATTGCCCAGTACATCAGTCAATCAATAAGCATTTATTAGTCTTTCAGAAAACATACAGATATGAATCTCATTCATTCCTGAGATTTTTAAGTCATCTAAAAGTTGAACAAGTAGTTGAATGATTGGGATCTGCATTGCCAACTGATTTGAGCAGCTGGATTTCATTCAGGGATATCCATTGTAATGTCAGCACTATTAACAACTTTCATTGCCACAAACTTCTTTCTCCGAATGTCCCAATGTCTTTATGTCGAAAAATATCCACAATCTAGCTTTCAAGCCACATGGTATGTGCCATTGAACAGGTCTTCCAATTTTTGCAATATAATAATGTCCTTTACAATCATTAGAATTCTTTGATTTATCATCATCTGATCCAATACATTGTCTTGGCTGTTATATAGACTTTCTATTTTGTATGGACATAGATGTAGCATAGACAGGAAGACCTTTTCTCTGACATAGCTGTAGGGGCAGCTATGTAATCCTGGACCAGTTACTTAACTTCTCAGTATACTAGATAATTCTTTCTTTAAGGCTATCTATTGCTGAGTATCTGCTAATCTGAACAGAGGAAGGTACAAGTTTATAACTTCCTAAAGGACGAGAATTAGTACATAAAAGCTACTTTGTAGGCATACTTCCCAGATCCACTTCCATTCTACTTAATCCTATTCTGAATGTACCCTAGAATCACCAGTAAAACCATAGTAAGTAACATGAAAACCAAACTAAATCCAAAGAAAAGTCAAAATGAATAAGCCAAAGGATCGATTAAATAAACCTGGTGCTGAAAGGATTAAAGAGAGAAGCTGAGAGTAAACAGACTTAGAATGATGAAACATGAGTAAACTTAAAGGAAAGCAAAATTAAGTAAGGGTTAATTAAGAAATCAGTCAAGGGCCCAGGGAAAAGGCAAAAAAGCCAAACCTGGGACCTCCTGGCAAATTTCAGATCACACTTCTTTTGTTAGCAAAAAGCTTTCTAAATGTATACACCACTGAAAAATTATAAAAGAAAATATCTGCTGTTCCTGAATTGCAAATTCCCTTCCAGGAACTGAGTTTAAGGAGTAGCCAAGGGGGCAAAAAACTGGAGGGTGCTGCTGATATGCTTTATATTGTTTTGCAACAACAATAAAAAAACCCTTTATTATCTTTAATACAACTAGACATGTTTCTTTGAGCACAGTAGCTTGACTCAGGAACTTTCTCTCTCTCTGTCTCCCTGTTTGTCTGTCTGTCTCTGTCTTTGTCTCTCTCTTTCCCTCTCTCTGTATGTGGGTACATTTTCAGATTTTTCTTCTGGATTTTTTCCTCTTAAGAACAAACTATCATAGACTTTGGAACACTAAATCTATATAATTTTTCCCTTAGGGCTTTTGAGAGGGGTTACTCATGATTAAAATAGAAGTAGAAAAGTCTTGTACTTTCTTTACTCAGGAATATTCTTGGTTATTATAGAGAATTGTGGATATGTTAAATCATGAAGTTTGATTGGGGTACAATCTAAGTTGGGGACCCATGAGAGATGAAACTAGAAAGGTAGGAGGCATTTAATATAGGTGTTTAAAATATCAACTGAAGAAATTATATTGGATATTTATCTAGTATTATACAGTGCTTTAAGGTTTTCAGATGAGCCTCACAACAATCTTAAGAAGTAGATGCTATTGTTATTTACATTTTACAAATAAGAAACTCAAGGAAAGATTTAAGCAACTTGCCCAGGATCACAAAACTTGTAGTGCTTGAGGTAGGATTCAAACTCAGGTCTGACTCCAAATTTAATACTACATCTACTTCACTGCTTAGCTTAGTAATAGATACTAGAATATAAGTGAAAGAAGGATGAGAAGTGGGCTGAGTAGAGTGATGGGCAGGAAGTTATAGTCAGGGAGAATAGTCAGACGGATACTGTGTTTATCTAGGTATGTGGTGACATGAACCTAAAGATAATTGGTGTCTGTGAAAATGGAAGAGAAAGAGAAAATCAGAGAAAGAATTGCTGTAGGATTTGGCCTAAATTAAAGCTGGATAATTTATGTCCAGAATTATAACTAGACCTAGTGTGAGGGAATGGACACTTGTAGCTTTTTTTTCCACCATTGTTTCTAGTGCCTTAGGAAAGCTATTCAGAACATCAGGAATATTTGCATTGTTGGGCATTGGTTGCCAGGGAGGCATGAAGGGAGTTGAAAAGATAGCCAAAAAAGGGTAGGAGTAGGATCCTGTGAAAGAAAATTCTACAGAAAAAGAATAGTAAGAATGGGAAACTCTTAAGAATGAAATTCTGACAACATAAAGGGAAACAATTCCAGTGATGAGAAAATGCAGGAATGGCATGAAGAGCTCAATGTGGATGCACATAAAATTTATGTAACTCACATAGACTTTCAAAAGATGGAAGAAAGGCAAGTAACAGAGGATGAGCACAAAAAATGGAATTGTCCTATAGGAAGATCATCAGGGTAATAATGATCAGAATGATGCTGGGATGATGAGAAACTAAGAACAACAAAAAGCATCTCTCTGCTTGTTTTAAATAACAATAAAGAAAAAAAGGGTCAAAGACAAAAGATAGGACCAATGTTTGGGGTAGATGGGAAAATGATAACTGACTACAAAGAAGAGAGAATTGCTTGATTCTTCTTTTGCATCTGTTTTCTCTTTCATTAAGAGCAACTTCTGGACTGAAAAGAACACAACAACAATGACTAAATATGGAGAAGAAAGGAAATAGTAATGGAGTACCTAAATGTCCTTGATGAATTCAAATGATTTGATCCAGATTACATTCTCAGATATTGAAAGAACTGGAAAGGGTCATTTTTTTCTTGATCGTGCTTATATGATACAGGTATTTTCCTTCCTTTCTTCCTTCCTTCCTTCCTTCCTTCCTTCCTTCCTTCCTTCCTTCCTTCCTTCCTTCCTTCCTTCCTTCCTTCCTTCCTTCCCATTTCAGTGTGCCAAGGATAAAAGAAGGGAGAAAATTTCCCAGAATTTAATTAAAAATAAATTATACACATTATCAAAAACAAATTATAAACGTGATTGTAAGCCATTGTCAATAATATATGAAAGATTATGGAAAATGGCAAAGGTATTGAGAGAATAAAGAAGATAGAAGGAAAACAATGGAGCGTGCAAAATATAAACCATTGGACTTGATTTCAATTGTTAGGAAAATTCTAGAATGCACTATTAAAAGGATAGTTAATGAACATGTAGAAAAGGAGGGAATGCCTAGGAAGGACCATCATGGGTTTATCAAGAATAGGTTCTGCCAAATTAACCTTGGCTTAATGTGGATATAGTTTACTTCGATTTTAGCAGAATTTTTTTAATAAAGATTTTATAAAGAAATGCCATTCTTATAGATGTGATGGAGATATTTTTGACTAGGTTATAGTTTATTTGGGCAGATTTGGAATTGCTTGAATAGACAGATTCAAAAAATAGTTGCTAATGATTCAATGTCAAATTGGTAGGATATTTTCAATCAATTGCCCTAGCGCTTGTTTTTAACATTTTAATGTTTTGATTAGTAATTTATATAAAGGCAAAGAAGGCATACTTACCAATTTTGCAGGTGATATAACAGTGGAAAGATTAGTTAATGCTTTGAATGACAGCCAAGATTTTAAGAAATCAACAACTGAAACATTGGACTTAATCAAATAAGATGAAATTTAACATGCATTAATGTAAAGTTTTATACTTGGGCTAGAAAAGCCAGTTTCATAACTATGGGGGAGGATATATAAATTGATAACAGTTTATTTGAAAAAAGATCTGGAGGTTTTAGTGGATCTATATACAATGTTATTTTGATTCTACTAATTTTGCCCTTCATTATTTCATGCCTTTCATTGTTTTTCTAAAATTATTGAGCTCAAAATTTTTTATAGCACGGTAGTATTTTATCACAATCATATATCATATAATTTGTCTTCAATTTTGTTTTTAAAATTTAATAATTAATTTTTTTACTGAGGTAATTGAGGTTAAGTAACTCGCCCAGAGTCACACAGCTAGGATATGATAAGTGTCTGAGACCATATTTGAACTCAGGTCCTCCTGACTTCAGGGCTGGTGCTCTATCCACTGTGCCATCTAGCTGTCCCTATCTTCAATTTTAAGAGAAGCCCCAAATCACATTATCTTGGACTGTGAACTCCTTGAGAAATAAGTACTGTTTGGCCTTTCTTCCTATCCCTGGCCTTTGGCACAGTGCCTGGCATATAGTAGATGCTAAGTAACAAACTTGCTGACATGACGATGCCATGTAAGGTTAGTTGAAGGAACTGGGCATATTTAATTGATAAGTAATACTAAAGGAGGACATGAAAGCTGTGATTCTATGTCTGAAGGGTAGTCACAAGGTAGAAGGAATATCATGTTCTCTTTGGCCTCAAAGGACAGAGTTAGGAGCGGCTATGGAAGTTGTAAAAGGGCCAATCTTAATTTTAGGGAAGGAAAAAATTTCAAACAATTAGCATTAACTAAAAGTAGAGTGGATTTTCTTAAAAGGAATGACTTTTCATTGGAGGGCTTCATGCAGATGCTAATTCTTTTTTGAGTTGCCCTAGATTACTTAGGTCCCTTCCAATTCCAAAATTCTGTGATTCTGTTTATCCCAAGCTTCACTGAGACTCAGTGGGAGGTGCTGACCAGAGCTGGAACATGGGTGGAGCATTAAGGTATGTTGAGGATGCACAGCTGAGTAGCAAAGAAAAATAATGATAAACAGGAGTCAGGAGAGCTGCAACTCTGTCCTTGGTCCTGACAATCAGTAGTTATGTGAACTGGGGCAAGTTATATCACTTTTTTTTTCAATTGAAATCAGGTTTGTTATATGTGTAATGAGATAATAAAATACTTGTGCTACTCACACCATAGCATTGTGAAGGAAATGGATTGTTAACCATTGGATAGTCTCTATGATTCCATTTCTGTCTGTCTGTCTTTCTCTTGTTACATTTTTTTTTGATACTGACATTATTTCATTGGTATAAAGAACTGACACAGAAACTCTCTTCTGAATATAGATCAGCAATATTTGTATCTTACTGTCTTAGAAAGTATTCTGGGGCTCTGAGAAGTGGTGACTTAACCGATGGTGACACAGTTATTATATGTCAGAAGTGAAACTTGAAGCTAGATTTTCCTGCCTCTAAAGCCAAATCCTTAACAATTATGCCATGCTGATTCTCAGAGCATTATATGTTTATGTTATTAATAAGAGTATGATGCTAATGATGCCTTTTGTTTTGTATCTTTGTTCACAGGCCATCCCTGTGGCACTGAAGAAGCCTTGGGTATCACCCACTAGCTGCTTCAGTGTAATGGATGCTTCCTTTGATCTCCATCCAATGCAAATCCCATGCCATCATGGCACTTTTCTGGCAAAGTGGAACGTGTTTTTAGAGACCTTCCCTTGAACAAAGGACAGTTAAGCTTTACATTTTTATGGAATGTGCTGAGATGTGGACCCTAGCACACAGCTGTGGAGTGGGATATATGCCAAGTTAGGAATTCATCTTGGAAATGATTATGTATTTTGCTTGGCCTTCTACTTTTGGAATAACTTCTTTGAAAAAGAACTTTAAATTTTGCATCACTTTAAATCCAGAGATCTGGATTTTATCGACAATGGATTTTTACATGAACCATTCATTGCTTTTTGTGGCAAACATTCCTCTCAATAAAGAAATGAAAACCTACCAGCAATAAATTCTCCAATTCAGCACGCTGAGCTGGGTTTTGCTTCCCTTGGTCTCTGGATAGCTTTTCTACTGTGTTTTTTCTCCTCTTTTCAACACCAGAATCAGATGTAGCCAATACAATAAAGCCATTGAACCAGATTATCTCTAAGGTTCCTACCAGCTCTAAATCCTGTTATCCTGTGAGTGTAGAAATGTGAGGAGTGGATGATGGCTGGTTGGATAGAGGAGTTGGAGTTTTAAACACATAGCTCCAGAGAACTTTGGGAGGAGGTGAGAGTAGGAGTACATATAGTAGATATGGGTGGGGTCCATGTAAAATGTGGTGGATAGTCTTTTTAAAAAGTTTATTCTATTTTTACCAGTTATTGACCTTGAACAGTGTGAAAACAGGTCGAAGAACTGAAAATGATAGCATGAAATCAAGAGATTTAGAAAGGAAAAGGTGAACTATTCAATTGTTTTTTAAAGCACAGAGCTGTGAGAAATGAATCACAATGAATCAGAACTCAACCCTGTTAGAATCAAAACTGTCCTATGATTAAGGATATTCAAGAGCAGAGTAAGCTGTCCAGGAGGCAATTGGTCCTTTTTATTTTACTTGTTTCTTTTGAAAATTTTCTTATTTTTGTTGATATTTTTGTTTTCTAATATGGCCTTCTCCCGTCTCTATCCAAATTATCCCTTGTAAGAGTTTTAAAAAGGAAGAAAAAGTTTGGGAAAACTAACCAAAACATCAACTAAATCTGATAGTATGTGCAATATTTTACATTTATGGATTCCTACCTCTATGGCAAAAAGGGGGTGCATTTTTCTCAACTATTTTTTGAGGATGAATCTTGATTAACATTATAACATTTGCATTTTTTTTAGTTAATACTATTGGAATCACTGATTACAATAAAAATAATAGTTTGAAAAGCTTTTGAAAAAGTATTTCCAGGTATTTTCCTATTTGATGCTTTCACTTAAAATTTTTCCTTCTTTCTTTCCTTCCTTCCTTCCTTTTCTTTCTCCCTCCCTTCTTCTCTCTATCTTCCATCCCTTTTCTTTCTTAATTCCATGTCTATCTATCTATCATATTAAAAGCAACAAATAAAAATACATTTCCATTGATATATAACAAGGTTATATGTGAAATTTCAGATGTTTAAGTACAGTTTACTTATATATGTATATATATATATACACACACACACATATATATATATATATGTATATATATATATATATGATAAATTTGATATATAACTTTTGAAGCTATCCTACTTGTCTATGATTCATTCTGGCCTTCTTTGTGTTCTTTTCTGTATTACTTTTTAGTTTTCTGATCATGTATGAAATCAATTTCTTTTATCCTTGACTTTCTCTGCTGGAGAAAATAGTGATGCTAATACCAATATGTAGTATAGTAACTGTATGGAAAGTTCTTTTCAAACATTAAGACTAGGCTTATAGAAAAAATGAATTAAAATTTTAAAAAATGAATTAAAAAGCCTTAAAGTTAGAGAGATTTCCTGACACAATGGACAGAATGGAAAACTTAGAATTAAGGAGACCTGAGTTCAAACCTTGCCTTTCTAGTGTTGTCACCGTGGGTAGGCACTAAACTTCTCAGACATTTCCCTGGGAATTTTTTTTTTCATTAATGGAGGATATTTTTATATGAATAATTCCCCCAAGCTTATGAAATCACTCCCTACTCCTCACCATTTCCCTTTTTATTTTGTTAGTACAATTTTACAAAAAACAATGTTACATTTTCTGGAGAGAGGAACCAGATCTTTCTTGGAACTCCTGAAATCACCTCTCTCCTGATCCTGGTAATTGAAAATATTTAATGATGTTCCATTGATAGTATTTTAAAGTAAAGTTTATCAAAATTTTTTTGCTTTTATATTGCTTAGACTTACTTTCTGTATCCTTCTCTCATCCCTCTCCCAAACTGCTATACATTATGTAACAAGATATTTTTGTAAAGAAAAAGAAAAGAAAAACACTGGCAAAACAAATCAATACATAGAACAAATTTGACATATGCAATCTTCACTTATGAACTTTCCTCTTTTGTGAAGGAAGGGAACTTTTTTTTATCATATTTCCTTTTTGGAGGCAAGCTTTGTTCATTTTAATTTTATAATATTAATTTTTGATTATTATGTAATGATTCTTCTCACTTGCATTGTTATACTCATCACATATAGGATTTTCTTGGCTCTGCTTACTTTTTTTATATCAGGAAAATAGGTATTTTCATCTACTTCATCTTAATCATATTTGTTATTTCTTACAGCATAATCCTTTCCATTTGGGTACCACAATTAATTTCAAAAAGTGTTATTATAATCATTTTTGTTGATGGAACACTCTCTTATTCACTAACCTCTTTGGGTCTTATACCTAACAGTAAAATTTGTGAATCATAAGGTATAGACAATTTAGCCATTTTATTTGCATAATTCCAAATTCTTCTCAGAATGATGTACTAATTTACTGCTCTATTAATAATGTATTAATATGCCTGTATTTCTACAACCCCTCCAAAACTGACCATCAAAATCTCTTGTCATTTTTGACCGTTTTTAAAGGAAGTTTTAGAAAGAGATTAAGCTAGTTGAAATCAAAATAGGCAGTCTCATCCTGAGATACATATAAAAACACACACATGTGTGTGTATATATATATATGTGCATATATATGTATGTATACATACATACATATTTATATATATATATGTATGTATGTATATATACATGTAGAGTATAGGCTAGATTTTTGGAGGGCTTAATGGTCAGCCAGAGTCAGGAGAAATGAAAGAAGCAGCCAAGCATAATCCTGGATTTTAGAGTCTGGAGTCACCAACTTCACTCCTCCTCATCCTGCCACCAAGTGACTCTGCCTCTCTCCCTCTCCCTCCAATCCTTGCCTCTGATTATTTTAACACCAAACATTCAGCAAAACATCAACAGTGAGAAGAGCCATTTATCAAACATATGTTAATAGAGTCATTGTCTCACATTGAATAGGTAATTAGCTTTAAGTGCTTGGGTGTCTGATTCAAGCATACCTTTTTGGAGTTTCAGCCCTCTACACATACACACATAAGCTGCTTCTAACATTCTTTGGTATTTTTGTTTATGCCATGTTAACACAACAAGACTGTCCCATGAGGTCATGGAGTTAAGAATTTGATTATGGGGTTAGGGTAGAGGTGAGGACAGAATTTGAGTGACTTCAATTCACAGATACTGATTTGAAGATAAGGCAGGTTTGATACCAACTAAATCTATAATTAATGATTACAAGAGTATTAAAAGGATATTGAAGGCAAGAAGAAAAGTTTAAATTGTGCCTAAAGCTAGCAGCTATTGAAAAATAAAAATAAAAATGGATTTTAAGCCACATAGATTGACCAACTGCATATCACAAAATCAAAGTAATTTAATAGATAACTTCAGTAAAAAAATCTTGAAGTCAAAGTCAGATGCTATTGTATATCTAATATGCTAGCTGGAGAATATGAAGGAAAATAGGATGATGTGTCCTCTTATTGCTGGACATCTTGTGACTCCAGTTCAGAGTGACCTTGTTCTTTATCCTCTGAATATTGCTAATGTGTGCCTGCCTAGCAGGAGGTAAGTGGGTCTGATATTTAGAGCTAAATGGGAATCCTTTGGGGTTTTGAAATGATTTGCTCTGGATAAAATGTAATTTACTACTTCTGGGGTAAAAACACTCCAACAAGAAAATAAAAAACATGCAGAGAACTCTTTGACATGCTCTACCTAGCTAGTCTTAGTGACTTATGTTTAAATGAATGAGAAACATATGGAAGAAAAGTCCCTAGATGAATATATGGAGGACATGAATTCATAGACTCTGACACGGAAGAAAACGTGCTTAACTAAATGCACTATGAATCCCTGAACACAGTGTTTGCAACAATACTTGAACATATTCCCCCATACCAGCAGGAGGTCTTCCTGCTTCCTCTGTCCTTAAATAATGTACCTACAAGATTAGCTGAAGTTATTTTGTGTATTTCTGGAGGACTGAAGGTCTGCATGATTTAATGATTTATCTAAACATTTTTTAAATCTCCTCTCACTGTACATAGTAGGTACTTAAATATTTCAAATAAAAGAATTTGAAATGAGTGAAAACAACCTTTGGGATTATCTTGGATCATTATATTGCTGAGAATAGTTAAGTCATTCACAATTCTACATTGTACAATATTGCTGTTACTATGTATGATTACTATGTATGATATTTTCTGGTTTACTTTACTCTGTATCAGTATATAGGTTTTTCTGAAATCATCTTGCCCATCATATCTTAGAGATTTATTACTATTCTACCTTATTTGTTCAGCCATTCTCCAATTGATGGACATCCCCTTAATTTCCAATTCTTTCCTACCATAAAAAGAATTGATACAAATATCCTTGTACAACTAGGTCTCATCTTCCCATTTTAAGGGAAAAAAATCTCTTTGGGATAGAGAGTAGTATTGAAATGGACATATAGAATTTTATAACCTTTGGGCATAGTTCTAAATTGTTCTCCAGGATGGTTTGATTAGTTCATAACTCCCCCAACAGTATATTAGTGTCCCACTTTTCTCACATCTTCTTCAACATTTGCCATTTCCCTTTTTTCTCATAATAATCTGATAGATAGGAGGAAGCCCTCAAGAGTTGTTTTAATTTGCATTTCAGAGCATGTGAAATTTTAGGGTATAAACCACATAGGATAAAAAATTTTAGGCTTATTACTTGGTCACAAATTTTATTTGGAATAACTTGATTAGAATATAATTTCATCATGGGTAGGGACTATTTTATTTCTGTCCTTATATCTCCAATTTCTAGAAAATTGTCTGTATATGTAGGCACTTAGATACTCATTGATTGAATGTATACAAACATGGCCCTTTTCTCCCTATCTGTTCTACTCTAGTCTGGACTGATTTTTCACTTTCCAAGTCATGGTCTTTCTGACAGGGATTCAGGCAGTACTGTCCTGGTAAACATTTAACAATTGAATCTTTGAAAGACAAAGTATTCATAAAACACTTTTAAGTTTAACCTGTATTTTTATTATTTGTATTATTTTCCAACACTTTCTTAAGTCCAAACAACAATAAAAAATAAATCAAGTCCTGCTTTGTAGTGTTTGTCAATTTCTGAAGTTTAAATACTGATACTGAATGTTTAACTATGGGTTCTCCTGGCCCAGTTCGAGCTGGCTCCAACACATCCTTAGGTTCAGGTATAACTCCTTCATTTCAGATCAAAACTGTTTGAGAAGCAACTCAAACTCTGCTCTAGTGGTTAATTTTTCTTGTTTCATACGCAGAACCTCCTTTATTTCTAGACTGGATTAAGTAATAGTAGAAACTCCAGAAGCTAGACCTCCAGTCTTGAATCTCTGACTTCTTTTCATCACAATAATGACTCTTCCCCCTGGTGGCCTTCCGAAAATTTCTGCTCTCAGTTGGATTTTTTTTCTCTCGTTGAGGCTTCCTTTTGATCGGCTACCCTTTTCTTAGGTTGATTTATACTTGCTGGTCTATTCTTTAATCACCTCCTCCTCTGGATCCTATTTTTTTCTTTTTGGTTTCAATACCTTGGCGACTTTATTGTTCCGTTTGTCTTAATGTCAAGACCCCTTATATAACTAGGATCAACTAAGCCCACTATAATCACATGAACTATAATCAATAGAACAAGGGAAGACTCACAGTGATCCTGCTATTGATGGGGCAACACCTGGGTTAGGCAGAAGTTCTTATGAACATCCTAGATGTCACTATAAACCCAACTGCTCCAGGTCAAGAAGACCCTAAACTAGAAAATTTGAAAGGATTATGGGAAGCGCTCATTGATGTCCTGGGCAGAGAACTGGATGAGAATAAGGCTTTTTAGGAGTATTTCAAGCTCATTAATAACCGAGTCATAATAATTTAATCACTTGGTGTGATATACATTGTTGTTCTTTAGCTGCCATATTTTGATTTAGTACATGAGCTTTTCTTATGGGAAGCATTATTTTGGATACATTTTGGATGTTTTGGGCACTTTGATAAAGTAGAAAGCTTTTAGGGGAGGGAGACCCAGCACAATGAAGTACCTTAAGTGCCTTGCATATGAGATTCATTTGAAGAAATTGAGGGTATTGTTTGTTCTGGAAAAAGGAAGAGTTGGAAGAATACGCTAGCAGATATATGAAAGATTGTCATATGGAAGAGAGATCAGATCATTCTGCTGGTCCCAGAGGGTAGAACAAAGAGTCAGGATTGGAAATTGCAAGGAGACAATTTGAGCCTAACATGAGGAAAAAACTTTGTAATTAAAACTGTTAAAAAATGAATGAGCTATGTCCTGGGTTCACCTCACTGGTGGCTTTTAGGCAAAAGATGGATTGCCAGATTCCTTTTGAGTATGCATTGGTCTAGATGGTCTCTGAAGTCCTTTCCAAGTTTAAAGTTCTGTGATTCTATGATTATAACATCTTTTGCTTCTTCCAAAGTGTGGAGGGAAGAGAGGATCTCATTCTGCTAAGAGGAGGAGGGAAAAAAAAGATTTAGATTGGTAGAAGCAGGGGCACAAGATCTGAAAACTCACCAGATGAGAAAACTGATTTTTCCAAAGTCACAGAACTAGGGGTAGCTAGGTGGTACAGTGTGTAAAATATCAGGCTTGCAGTCAGAAATACTAATCTTCTTGAGTTCAAATGGTCTCAGACACTCAGACGCTTACTAGCTATATGACCCTGGAGTTATGAAGAGTCAGAACAACTGAAACCACTCAATAAAAAAAATAATAATAACAACAAAACTAGGTGGGACTTATCAGAGGATCCTATATTTACTGTTCAAAGTAACCTAAAAGATTATGGCCCTCTTATTTTTATAATTGAGGCCCAGAAAAACTAAATGACTTCCTGAGGGTCATATATAGCTAATAAGTCTTTGAGATTGGATTTGACTCCAGGTCTTACTTGAAGCTCCTTCATAAAGGATGAGATACTATAAGCAAATTAAGAGAACATAGAATAATTTATTTTTCAGGTTTATGAATAAAGGAAGAATTTAGGACCAAACAATATACATACATAAATATATATAAATTTAAAAATGTAATATGGATAATTTTGATTATATAAAATTAAAGTTTTTGCACTGGCAAAACCAATACAACTAAAGGACAGATGAAATCTGGGAAAATTTTTTATAGCAAGTATCTCTGATAAAAGTCTAATTTCTCAAGTACACAGAGAACTGGGCCAAATTTATAAGACTATAAGTCATTTTCTTAATTGATAATCACAGAATATGAACAGGAAGTTTTCAGATGATGAAGTAAAAACTATGTACAATCATATAAAAAATGCTCTAAATCACTACTGATTAGAGAAATGCAAATTAAAAACAAGTCTGAGGTACTACCTCTTAGTCTTGGCTATCAGATTGACTAATATGACAGGAAAAAAAAGAAATGTTGGAAGGCATGTGGGACAACTTGGACACTAATGCATTGTTGGTAAAGTTGTGAACTAATCCACTCATTTTAGAAAGTACTTTGGATCTGTGCCCAAAGAGCTATTAAATTATTTATTCCCCCTGATTAAGCAGTATCTCTACTAGGTCTGTATCTCAAACGGATAAAAAGGAAAAGGACCTATTTGTACAGAAATATTTTTAGTAGGTCTGTTTGTAGTGGCAAAAACTGGAAATTGAAGGGATTCCCATCAATTAGGGAATGGCTGAACAAACTGTGGTATAAGATTGTAATGGAATATTATCATGCCATAAAAAATGACAAGGAGGATGATTTCAGAAAAACCTGAAAAGACATAAGTTGATACAGAGTGAAGTAAGCAGAACTAGAACAATATCATATACAGTAACAGCAATATTATACAGAAGAGAACTGTGAATGGCAACTATTTTCAGCAATACAATGATCCAAGATAATCCCAAAGGACTCACAGTGAACAATGCTATGTGCCTCAAAGAACTGGCAAACTGAAGAGCAAACTATTTCTCTCTGGCACTGTTCTCTCTCTCTCTCTCTCTCTCTCTCTCTCTCTCTCTCTCTCTCTGTCTCTCTCCCTTCCTTCTTTCGCTTCCTTCCTTCCTTCCTTCCTTCCTTCCTTCCTTCCTTCCTTCCTTCCTTCCTTCCTTCCTTCCTTCCTTCCTTCCTTCCTTCCTTCCTTCCATTTGTTTTCCCTCTCTCACACACAAATTGACTATCATGGAAATATTTTACAAAATTACACATGTGTAACATATCAGATTGCTTACCATTTCAGTGAGGGGGAAGGAGAGGGAAAGAAAGATAGAATTTGGAACTCAAAATTTAACGATGTTTAAAAATGCTTTTTACATGTAATTTGGGGAAATTTCAATATTAAAAAATAATAGCCTAAGTAGAACATGGCCCTTGGGGAAAAATATTTATTCTGTCAAAAAAAAAAAAAAAGAAAAAAGCTCTTTGTTTCATTTATTTTGGCCCTTATACCTATGATATCGAGTATAACTATTGGACATAGTAGTCTGGACATAAACCTTTGCTGATTAATTAATTTCTGACTTTAAATACATCACAGTGCCTTGACAGATTCCGATCTTGAACCCTGTTCTGTAGTACAGTATATATTCTACTCTAGTGTACTACATCTCTGATGTCCAAACTCCCCTCTTCTCCCAACAAATCCTTTTGGAATTTAGAAAGAGATCCTCTTCTTTTGTTCAATTTCGTGATCACTGAACCAATCTGTGATAAATCTTTCTCACCCAAACTCATGGGTTGGTCTCCTTTGGGGTTATCTGATGTCCACCTAAGCTCATCATTAAGAAAGAAATGTAGTCTCCCAGCCCCCCAGAACTGCACCCCCCTGGGCCTCAGAGCTTTTGCAAGCAGCAGAGGTTGTTAGCTGTCTAATGAACCATTTACAAGAAGGAAAAAAAATAGCCTTTAATTCCTTCTGCCTCTCCTGACTTCCTGTGGCAACAACATCATCCTATCAGCGACCTCTCCTCCTTCTGCAAAGGCCCCTCTGTCTCTCTCACCATCTGGACCACCTAGGAGGGAGTGTTTTCTTAAGGAGAGCAAGATTAAGGGAGAGGGATTTACACCTCAGCCCCAAGGTAATTACCAGATGGCAAATAGCTTGTTTTCACTTGATGATTCTGAGCAACTGAATCACCCTACGGAAGCTAGGCTGATTGTGAGCATCAACCTTCTGAGTCAGGCCTCTTCAGTTTCTCCTAAACCCTGGAGAAGGCTCCCTCCCCCACTGAAATGCATTGTTCCTTCCCTGAGTTCTTGAGGGGATGGATAAGATCTTGATTTCTTGCACCCCAACTGTTTCAGTTCCTGCAGATGTGGTTAGGGAAGGGAAGAGGCTTCCAGTAAACTATGCCAGTGATTCAGAATAAGATCCACCACATATGCCACATCTTAACTGTGTGATTATGATCATATTAATTAATCATTCTGAGACTCAGACAATTCTCTAATACTCTAAATTATAGATAAGAGTGCCCTGGTAAATGTCTAGCAACTAACTTTCTAAAAACTCACCATATATTTTAAAGTTTAATTTAATAATTTAATTTTAAAATTAAATTAATTTTAACTTTTTTCTCCATTATTGTCGAATGTAGAAAGAACAATAAATTAAGCCCTTATTTGTAGTGCTTGCCCATTTCCAAGATGTAAATGTTCACCCCGAAAATTTAATGATTGTTTCTTTGAACTGGTTTTCTCCTTGACATACTGACCTGATTCACAGGGCTATTGCTCTAATGGGGTGATATAAAGTACTTTGCAAATTTTAATGTGCTTAATAAGTATCAACTATAATTATCTCTATGTGCAGAAGTTTCTGCTGAGTGTGGGAGAACAATACATGATTAACTTCCCCCTCCCCCACAATCTTTGCCTTCCAAGAGCCTACACTCTAATGGTGACATGAGTCACAGAATTTGAAATTGAGAGACCTCAGCTGCCATCAAGCACAATCCATATGTGAAGGCATTCTCACTAATATTCATGTTAGTCCATATTCTATTTAGAAATCGCTAAGGACAGGGAGTTTACCATTTCCCCAGGCAGTTCATTCCAGTTTTAGAATTTTTCTCTTGCTATCAAAACTAAATTTGCCTCTCAACCATAACTATCCATTGGGACTATCTTTTCCTCTTGTAGCTAAACAAGTCTGAATGGCTTCTCCACATGACAGCCCTTCAAATACTTGAAATCAACTATTGTACCCCTCTGCATCTCCTCTCTTTTTCAGGCCAAACCTCCCTAATTCCTTCAATTGATATTCATGCAATTTGTGTTCAAGATCCTTTATCATAAAGATGGGTGCAGAATGGCTATCCATTCTGGGTCTAGAATCAGGAAGCTCAAACTACCTCAGATGCTTACTAGCTGCATGATCCTCTCAGAAAGTCATTTAATCTCTCACAAACTTAATTTCTTCAACTGTAAAATGGGATAATAATATCTATTTCCTAGGGTTATTGTGAGGATCAAATGAGGTAACAATGCTTTAGCACAGAGTAGGTAGTTAATACTAATCCATCCCCATCTATGCTCTCCTCTGGATACTTTCTAGTTTGTCATTATATTTCCCCCCTTCTAAATACATCTCCACATTTATTATGCTGTTCAAGAAAAATTATATCAAAAAGGAAACAAAATGAGAAAGGAAAAAAACAAGCAAGCAAGTAACAATAACTATAACAACAAAAAGTGAAAATACTATGGTTGTGATCCACATTCAGTCCCCATAGTCCTCTTTCTGGTTGCAGATGACTCTCTCCATCACAAGTCTATTGGAATTGGCCAGAATCACCTCATTGTTGAAAAGTACTAAGTCCATAATCAACATAATCTTCTTGTTGCTGCCATGTATGATGATCTCCTGGTCCTGATCATTTCACTTAGCCTCAATTCATGTAAGTCTCTCCAAGTCTTTCTGAAATCAGCCTGCTGATCGTTTTTTACAATGGAATAATAATATTCCATTACATTCATATGCTATAACTTATCCAGCCATTCTCCAAATGATGGGAATACACTCAGTTCCACTTTCTTGCTACTATAAAAAGGACTACTACAGACATTCTTGCACATGTGGGTCCTTTTCTCTATCAATATACTTTAAAAAAATAAACAAACAGTAGAAGTGAGATCATAAAGAAATGTCATTTAACAAGCCTATTGATTGCATTATAGATTTAATTTATTTTTTGGAAGAAAATGCATTTTATTTTTAAAACATTTTATTTCCTCCTAGTTACATAAAAAGACAATATTTAACATTCATTTAAAAATTATGAATTCTAAACTTTCTGTCTCCTTTTTTAACCTCCCCCTTTCTTGAGACAGTAAGTGATCTGTTATAGGTTATTGACGGATCATAGCTTTTAGAACTGGAAGTTTAGAGTTTGTCTAGTTTCTCCTTATCTCCTTACTTTAGAAAAAAGAATAGAAAGCCAGGTAGATTGTGATTGACTCGACGTTACATAAGAGTAAATTGAATCCTTCAAGATTTGAACCCACTTGTTCTGGCTCCAAATTCAGTGTACTGTGGCTCCTACACTGTTTGACCTCTTGAGATATTCCTGGGTCTCAGTGGTAAAACTTACTGCAAATTCATGGGAACAGGCAACAATTCCTTCTTAAAGATGACTGTATCTTTCCTTCCCTGAGAGGAACCAAATGCACTATTTTCCGTCCTCACCAGGAAGCACCTTGATGTAGTGGAAAGAATGCTGACTTGGGCTTGGAGTACCTAGGTTGGACTTGTTCATCTGTAGCTTACTAGCTAGCTAGGTGACCTTGGGTCCAAAATACTCCCCTTCACTGTTTCCTTTTTCCTTAGACTCCAATTTTCTCAGATACAAAATTTCTTTCTGTTCTTAAAATGCTCTTTCCATGAGAAACATTTTTGAGAGCATGAATACATTGTCCTTTTCTTCCCACATTATAAAACAGCAAGGACAGCCTGACCCTCTCCTTCTTGCTTCCTCAGGGAGTTTATATTGAAAGATCAGAGCAACTAGACACATGTGGATTGTAATCATCCTCCCCCACTTCTGCCTACAGCTGGTAGAGTTCATCACACAAAAACAGTGATTCCACAATTCCAGCAGAGGGCAGCGCATGATAGGATTACAGGCTCCAGGACCATCCCAGCTCCAGCCCCAGACCCAAACCCCAAACCTCCAGCCCATGTTCCTGCTGGGTGGCCATTCAAAAGCCTGCAGAGTCCCGGCTGGGAAAAGGAGCTGGGCGATTTTGGCTCTACTTCCTCGTACTAGGCTTCCAACCAGTTCTCTGTTTTTCCCCCCGATTTTATGTTGGCACAAAACTTGATAAAATATTTCATTTAAGATGAGCATTTGTGAAAGGAAAGCAATGGTAGCAAACTTTATAATCATAAAAATATTCTTTTTTAGATATTAAAATGGCAGTAGGGAATTGGAGTATAAGGCTTCAAGTCCAGAAGAAGAGGGTTTAAATCCTGTTTCTGATAGTTACCTTCTGTGTTTAATATAAAGGAAACACAACAATATCTATTACTATTGAGATAGGAATTGGACTCCTGATTTTATCATGTAGAGGACAAACAGATGAGGAATTTTCCTTTATTAATTTAGGTCGTTGCCTTCTCTGCAATTTTTAATCCTAATTAGAGCAAAAATTCTTAGCCTGGTGTTTTAAGAACTTTAAAAAAATATATTTTGATCACCATACAATTGGTTCCTTTTATTGTTTTTGGTTATGTCTGACTCTTTGTGGCTCCATTTGTCTTGGCAAAGACACTCGGAGGGGTTTGCCATTTCCTTCTCTAGCTCATTTTACTGATGAGGAAACTGAGGCAAGCAGGATTAAGTAATTTTCCCAGGGTCACCTAGCCAGATTTGAATTCAAGAAGAGGAATCTTCTTTACTCCACACCTGGTACTTTATCCACTGTACCATTTTTATAATATAGTTTTTATTTCCATGATACAAAAAGGTTAAAAAAAATCTCTAGGATTCCTTCTAATTTGAACTCCTAGGTCCAATAAATTTATAGAGATTATTATTTTTTTTCTCCTCTTCCCCAAGACTAGGCCAATGTATCTAAAAGAATGAATTTCTACTGGTGGAGATATAGAAAATATGGCCAATCATTGGGAAGCATACTATTTGGGGGCAAGAGGTCCTTCCAAGCCTGCCTGAAATTCATGTAGACCAGAACTTGATTCTCCTGCTTGCTAAGTGTGTCTGTCCCTATGTGTAGCCATTGCTTACTTACAAGGCTAGTGTTGCTACAAGGAACTAGGTGGCTTATTGGATAGAGTACAAGACCTAGACAGACTTATCTTTCTAATTTCAAATCTGGACTAGAATATTTATGATTCTGGAATAATATTTAGCATTTTCGTTTCATTTTTTCCTATCTATAAAATAAGCAGGAGAAGGAAATGACAAACCATTTTGTTATCTTTGTTAAGAAAACCCCAGTTGGGATCACAAAGAGTTGGATACAACTAAAATAACTGAATAAGAGTCTTGCTACAAAATTGCTCTTCTGAAGATAAGCTCTTCTTAGTGTTAGTGTATGCATTTAGCAATAGTGTTCTTTGAATCATTTACACTCTCTTCCTCTCCTCCCTTTTCTTTTTAATAAAGGCGTGTTTTGGAGGCAAGAAAGCTGGTTGGGATAAGGCAAAGCTAACCGGGATATATCAGTATTGAATCTGGAACTTCTGATCTTGACTCCATGAGGCTAAATTTTGTCAGGCTTCAGAGAATACATGATGGCTTACAGAATTTAGTATGAGAAAAGAATAATAACAGTATCTACCTCTCTATCCATGAAGATAAAGTGAGATATTATTTGTAAAGAGCTTTGTAAACCTTAAAGAACTATATAAATGCTAGTGATTGTGATGATGATGTCCACCCTCTTTTTTTCGAATGAAGAAAATGAATTGCAGGGGAATTAACTAACTTAGAAATAGTAAGTGGTTGATGGTTTTTGAACTTGAGCTCTTTGACTCCAAACAGAGCTTTTTTCTATTTTACCATATGTGTAGGTCCATCATCAGTCATCCTAATCTATGTCTTGCCACTGGACTGACTCTGGAAGAGAGAGTAAGGTTGATGATTTTGTACAGCTCTGCTTGCCTGAAATCCAGTTCATTTGCAAGTTAAAACATCACCCTCCTGATGTCATTGGTCCTCTTCAAGAATGCAGCACAAACAACAATCACAATACTATGTAGAATGTGTCAAGCAGACAAAAGAGAAGAGAAGGACTGGAAAATTGTAATAAATTAAAGTTTATGTACATTTGGAAATATCAATTAATATCTGATTCTGATTTCATTTTGTGTTCTAACTGATTTCCTTGACATCAGTGTCTCACTCTTTCAGTCTGCTTTATACACCACTACCTAATTCCTAAAACTGTACTTAGTATTCACTTATTCTAGCTCTGGTCATAAATCTTCAATTCAGTAATTTCCCTATTGCTTTATAGAACTCTGAAGTGCCAATTTTTTGTTTTACTTTTTTCATACATAAACTTTCTATTATATTGACTTTTCTCTGCTTTCTGAACATGCCATATACAATTTCATATCCAAACTTGCACCAACAGCACACATTTACAACTTTATCTTCTCTCTATATGTTGTTAATTTCTGTCTATTTTTAAAGCCTGATTCAAAAACTTTCCTGTGAAGCCTTACCTGGTTATTTTTCCTGCTGGGCATCTATATGCCTTAGGAAGTTTCTTGAAGTATGGAGAGTGATTGCTGTAGTCACATAGTCAAAAAGTATCAGAATTGGGATTTGAATAGAAGTTTTTTTGATTACAGGTCCAACACAAAATCCACTATTCCATTCTGATTTTATTAAGCTTATAGTATTTATCATAGATTGCTTTGTATTATTAGACTTCTTTTCTTGAGTATGTCTTATCTCTTGAACATTAGGTTCCATTAAAAAAGAAATTTCCTAAGCATTAGGAAACCCCATCTATAGGCTTTTGGGCAAAGGCTGGATGATCACTTGATCAGGATGCCAAAGGGAGAATTCAAGTTTAAGACTTGAACAAGATGATTTCTAACTCAAAGGTTCTGCAATTATACTTCAATTATAACCCCCAGGATACTTTGTAAACAATAGATATTCAACAGATATTTGTTGGTATATTCATTTAATTTCAACATATATTTATTTAGTAGCTAGGCAGTGGGAAAAGTACAAAGTTGAGATAACATTTCTAGTTTGACCCTATCCATTTCCATGTTTTTAGACCCAGAGCTTCATTATCATGAATATAGGTAACATCAAACTTCAGAGAAAAAGCAGAAGAAACATTGGCCCAGCACTCAAGATAATTGAATCTGACTTTTGACTTTCTCATCTGCTCGTTGTGTCATTATGTGATTTGAAGCAAGCCACTTCCTTTTTGGTGCCTCAGTTTGTTTCTTTGTCTCTAAAATAGAAAGGTCAAACTAGATAGTGTCCAAGATGTCATCCTGCTCTGACAGTTCTAGTCCCCCAAATACTTATTATATGCCTGAATCAATCAGCTAATCAGTGGTTCTGTTTGGTTTGCACATCCACAGCATTGAATCAATGCCATGGAACTCAAGGAAAATTCTCAGAAAAAAGAAAGAGAGATGGAAAGATACTTGGATGAGATAGTGTTTGTTCCTCTCCCAATTTCCCCTGTCCTTTAATGTGTCCAAAATATGTTTTGATTCTTTAGAGATACCCTGTGGGTTGGTCATTCCAAGGCAGATGGGGGTATGGAGAGAGGGGTCCAAACTCCCAAAGCCCCCACTGGAAAAATCCATAAAAAATGGTATAACATAAGCCATGTGTTTTTATTTAGTGTAAGTGTTATATGCTTTGTAAGCAATGGGCTGAAACCATTTAAATGTTTATGGTTTGTTAGCCTCCAGATTATTGCCTGGTGCAGAACTCAGAAAAGGAAGAATGAAAGACATGATGTAGTTGAAAATCAGGAGGTTTGGCTTTCTTTCTGGTTGTGGCCAGAATGTATGTTGTGGAGCAGAGGTGTCAAACACAAGCCTCCTGATCTCTTGAGCAGATTAGAATGTAATTGGCAAATATTTGACATAATAAATAAAAATACAATAGAATATAGTTGTTACTATGTGATTTTCTTCAATATGTGGCCTGCAGGGATCTATATATATGCTCTCACATCTATTTGAACTTGATGCCATTGCTGTGGCATCCCAGGATGCTCATTCAATTTCTCTCTCTGCTTTGATTTGCTCATTTGTAACTTTCCAGCTTGTAGCATACTTATTTGTTGTGTATATGTTTGATTATCTGTGTTAGATTTCAAGCTAAGGAAGGGGTAGGGGACTATATCATTTGTCATTTTTTTACTCTCTAAGCCTTGACCTTTGCACATAAGTATGTTCAATGAATGAATGAATGTTGAGTTGAATTGAAGTGGCTAAGTGAGTTTGTGAAAATTAGATACACATATGAAAAAGACCTCTGGGGTCATCTGGTCCAACACTCTCATTTTATAGTCAGGGAAACTAAGGCCTAGAAGAATTAAATGACTTATAAGTGGCATAGTTAGGATTTGAACGTGGTCTTCTGATTAAATCCAACATTCTTTCCATCGTGTACCTACTTGTGCCCCTTGTTTCTAATCTATTAAATACAAATGTTGAGTAAGATGTCCTGTAAAGGTGTTTTAATAGTTTTAGAATTTTATGATTCTTACCTTATATGGACATTTTCTCAGTGATAAATATATAATGTCATCTGATGATCCATGATTTACTTGTGTAAGTGTTCCATTTACTTAAGAAGATTGAAGTTTCACAAAGAACTTAGTAGATGGACTTTGAGAGCTGTTGTGAATAAAGACTCTAACTTGCTTATGTTCAACTTAAACTTAAATCAACTAGTCATTGGCCAATGCACATCTAGTTCATTACTGGGTCCCTTCTCTTAAGTCTGGTAAAATCTCTGCTGACACAGGTCCACGGTCACCTCCATACCACAGTTAGGATACCAGAGGAGGACTCCAGTGGAGGAAATGTGTGTTGTAGCATATAAATATAACATTTAATTATATAAATTATTCATGAATTATATAATGTGTTTCTCCAGCTTCTAGTGTCGACCTATCTATCCATTATCTTGCTTTTATTTTATAGGTAGTTATATATAAATGTATTTCTCTTGACAAGCTCCCTGAATGTAAGAACTTTTGTTTTTGCTGGTGTGTCCCTAACTCCCAGCATAGTACCTGCCTGGCATATAAGTAGGTGCTTTACAAATTCTTTCTTATTGATTGATCATCTTATACATAAATATTTATATTATGTTTCTCACACTGGATAATTCTCTTAGCATCTTGAGCTTCAGAGAGGTTTCCTTATCTATAAAATAGAGATTATAAAAGTATATCATAGAAGGTTTGAGTTGGAAGGGATTGATTCTATTGATCATCTCCTCTAGGACTTCTTGGTATAGGGTACATAGACTCCCAAAGGGCTCGTGAATTGATTCTAGGGTGTGCATGAATTAAAAAAAATTCAATAATTTCATTTCTATATAATTTCTACATAATTCTTTGTCATCTGAAATATCTTATGCATGTAAACAAATGAAGATTCATTCATAAGTCATAAAACTGTCAAAGAGGGTTCATAGCATACAGAAAGTCAAGCACGTCTGATCTAGCCTAGTTCTTCATTATATTTAGGGAAAAAAAACACTTAATCCTCCGAAGAAGTAGAGATTTACCTGTCATGACAAAAGTCAAACTTGCACCACTAGTCTTACTTGGTTGTTGTGATGAAGGTGTTTGTAAACCTTCATGAATTCTATCAATGTGAGTTGTGGTTGTTATTGTTAATATTATTATTCTTAACTTCACAGCTGTTGATTACATCCATATGGTATACATCTGACCAACATAATATGGTAGGATCCAAAGAGTCTTAGTGGAAATCAAGATAGTGGGTGTCAAGTATCTCACAGACTCCACAAAGAGGACTCATTGTGCATTTATCCTGGGATATACTTTCTTTTCATTCATTCTGAATGACTAGACTTAGCCCTTTTTGTGTCTTTGCTAGCCTATCTACAAATCACACAATGGGTTATTATTCCCAAGTTTCTAAGAATGAAGTATTTCCCCAGACTGAGACTGTGTATCTGCTATGCATGCCACTATGGAAACCCTTCTGGAGGATTGAGTGTTCATAGGCATCTCATTCATATGGTGGAGACTATGAGATCTCCTGTGTTAATGTAATGTTTTTCAACAGGAAGCATTTTATTTGGCACTATTATACTGCTTTGACATTCTTCCCCTAGGAGCTAGAGGCATTTTACGACATGTGGAAATCCATACTTGGTTTATAGGATTCTTATCGATTGATATTTGTTCCATAAATATTTATTGAATGAATGAATACATTGAATTTTAAGTGTAGGAAAATCTTATGAAATATAAAGATTACCTACAAAGGGTAAGAAAACCAAAATAATATGAAGGCAACAAGTGAATACTTTTCTTTAAATCTTTCCCAAGCATGTATAAAGCACCTACCATATGCCAGGAACTATGCCAAAAATTTTACAAATACTATCTTATTAATGATATCTAATCCCTTTTTTCTTTCACCGCTGTTGATTAAATCCAGCTTCTTTCTTTCTTTCCTTCCTCCCTCCTTCCATTTCTTCCTTCCTTTCTTCTCCTTTCTCCTTCCCTCCCTTCTTTCCTCCCTCTCTTCCTCCCTTCTTTCCTCCCTCCCTTCCTCCTTCCTTTCTTCCCTTTCTTCCTCCTTCTTCCTCCTCCTTCCTCCTTCCTTTCCTCCTTTCTTCCACAGCATCTCTGAATGAATCTGAATTGATGTGGACTTCTATATTTTTCTTAACTATCAATGACAATAAGTCCTAAGACAATCACATTTCTGGACTCTTTCTCTTAAAGAGTCCCCATTGAATAACAGCACCTGTCCATTTTATCACCCTAGCCATATGGGACAAAAATGAACGTTAGTTGGTCTCTCTGTTTATCCTTTTTTTCATTGTGGCTTTGAGGAGTGAATATAATCATGAGGTACAAGGAGTTAATGTACTATTTTTCATAATCCACTGTAGCAGGGAGCACAATGCTGGATACATAGTCACTGTTCAATTCATACTTGTTGATTGGTAGATTGATGGTCCTAAGGGATTTCCCAGAATTCCAAAGATCTACCTTTGGCTTCTTTATTTTGCCTTTTAACCAGAGGGAGAAGTTCTTAATCTGCAATCCTTATTATTGCATAATATATGCTGAGCAGAACTGCAATCATCATCAACTTCTCTGATGGGCTGTGTGTACGTGTTCAGCATTGGGGAAACATGGGAAAAGAGCCTTTTCTAATGTTCATTTCTGAGTCTTGGGAAATTCAGTGTTTCAATTGAAATGTTATGTTTATCATTTCAATTGTTTACAAACAGCACTGATTTTCCTTAAAGATGTTCTAGGCAAAATGATCCATCTTGAAATGATCACTCATTCTGCAGGAGGGGAACACAATAGGATCCTGAAAGTCAGTTAGACTGCCCTCCCTTCCACCACCCTCCTCCCTCCCCTCATCCTTCCCCCCCCATTATTTTGTATTCCAGGCGTTCATTTGTAGTCATAGTATTTGCCAAAACAGATTTAATCCTTTAAGGCACCACAATGTACATTTTTTGGCTGGCGTGGAGACAGACTTCCCTATTGGAAAAAGATGCCGTATGTTTTCCATATCCAAGACTGGCTTTTTGGAACAAACTGGTGGGGCAAGACTAGTATGCACTGGATTTTGGAGGAAAATAAGGGCCCATGTATGGCGAGAGGCTTTGGGGATCTGAACCATATGGGACAATCTTGTGGGACCTAGACTGGGAAAAAGCCTTAGGGATGGTGGGAAAGGAGTCTTGGACATTGACATACCCTTCCTTACACTATGGCCATGTGGCTTACATAAGCAGCATAGAATGTATCTGGGGATATCTATGGTGTGGAGAAATTTTGACCTCAGATCAGTTTGTTTCTTTTATAGGTGATGGCAAAGAGAATTGTTTTATGTAGAGAACAGCTTCTTAAACTGTGGCTGACAACTCCATATGGGGTCTTTTAACTGAATTATGAAATTATAATTTATTATCCATAAATATTTCATTTGTATATGTTTTATGTACTTATAAATTTGGTGTTACATAAAATTTTTTCGGTTAAAAAGAGGTCATGGGTGGGAAAAAATTTAAGGAGCCCCAGTGTAGAGTAAGGAGAGAATAAAACTCAACATGTTTAAAATAAAATTTTTTTTTCTTCATTATCCTATCCCTGTCCTCAATTCTCTTACTATTATTAAGGGCAACATCAAACTTCTAGCATTTGTGAATCAAAAATTAGGGTCATTTTTGATTCCTCATTCTCACTCATCTCACATATGTCATTAATTGCCAATTTTTGTTTCTCTACAACATTTTTCAGATACCCCATTCTTTCAAATCAGAGAGCCACTTCCTTATTTCAGGTTTTTGTCTACTCCTGTCCAGATTATTGCAAAGATGTCTTATTTATTTTCTTGCCCCAAATCTCTTCTTATTCCCATCCAAACAGTTAAAGACACTATTGTCTTTAAGCCCAGATCTAATCATGTTATTCCTCTATTCAACAAACATCAGTAGCTGCCTATTGCTGCTACAATAAAATATTAAAGTTTTTGGCCTTCAAAAGCTTTTACAAACTTGTTCCAATATATCTTTTCAGATTCAATATGTATTATTCCCCTTCTCAGACAAATTGGCTTTAATTATGTTTTTCTCACCTCCTACCTTCTATCCCTACTTTCCACCTTTGAGCCTTTGCATTTGTGTTTCCCACTCTTGTAATGTGTTCCTTTCTTTCTTTTTTGTAAATCATTGTCTTGTAGAATTTTTTACTTCCTTCAAATCTCAACTCAAGCAATATCTTTTACAAAAAAAGCTTTTCCTGATTCACTCAACTCATCCCTAAACTATATCATATTTATTTTATATTTACATGTGTGTGTGTAATGTGTGTATATCATTTGACTATAAGCTCCTTGAGGTGAGTAATTATCTTATTTGTATGCTTGATGCTTAGCAGGATGTCTGGAACTCAGTAGGTGCTTAATAAATGTTTGTTGACATATATATATATATTCTGTCATTTTTCAGTCATATCTGACTCTTTGCCATCCCATTTAGGGTTTTCTTGGTGAAAATAGTGGAGTGATTTGCCATATCCTTCTCCATCTCATTTTACCGATGGGAAAATGATTAAATAGGATTAAGTGATTTGTCCAGGGTCATACCAAGCTAGTAAGTATCGAAGGCCAGATTTGAGTTCAGGAAGATGAGTCCTTCTGACTACCGCCTTGGTAGCCTATCCACTGGCCATCTAGCTGCCCTTGTATATATACATATGTGTGTGTGTGTGTGTGTGTGTGTGTGTGTGTGTGTGTATGTTTATGTGTATTTATAGACATACAAAACTCTCTATATCTATCTCTAATTATTTGTCTATTATGATGTTTATTTTTTCCCCCATGAGAATGTAGGATCATTTTGAGTAGGTTTTTTTTTTTTTTAATTGTACTTGTATCTCTAGCATCTAGCACAATCCCTGGCACATAGAAGGTAATCAATAAATCCTTCCCATTTGAATGGGAACCAGAAAACCTTGGGTTCATGTTCCTTCTCTGCTAGTGTTTGGCTGTGTGATCATGGGTAAATTATTTCACTTTTCATCTCTGGGTTTCATTTTCTTCATCTTCAAGATGGGAGGGCAATGGTATTTCTCTAGTATTTCTTTCATTGCTGTGATTTTCTGATTCTCTGGTTAAAAAAAAATAGTAGTTGATGGACTTCCTTCAGGTTGGGCAATTCCAAAATATGGCCTCAACATTAACTCCTACTCTTTTTGAATGAATGATAGGGTCAGAAGATCACACATTAAAGCTAGAAGGGACATGGAGTCATTTAGCTTACTCCCTTTATTTTACACTTAAGGAGGGATAAGTGACTTGTCTGCAGTCACATAAGTAGTGTCCAAGTCAGGATTTGAACCTAGGCCCTCTAAGTCCAGTGCCAGTACTCTTTCCACTGTCCTTTCTAGACATCATATTTATATCCTTTTCGTGATTATTGAATTAGTGGCATGTGAAACTGAGTTCAGCTGGTAGGTTTACTGGTAACCCACATGGTAATAAGTGCCCATGTAATTAGTTATCTTGTTTTTTCTTGTAATTACTTTGGATTTTGGTCTTGAGACATCCTCTTAAAGCAGAAGTCCTCCTTGTTCTTTTTTCAAAACTAACTTTATTGAAGTATCTCCTTGAAAAATGTTTTCAAAAACCCTGATATTTATATAATTTTTAAATTTGCAAGCTAGTCTACATACTTTGCCTGATTTGAAATTGGCAACCATCCTGTGAGGAACATACAACAGATATTACCACCTTTACAGATGTGGAAACTGGAGCACATTGAATTTAGATGATTTGCTCATGGTGGTAGAGCTGATAAGAGTAATAAAAAGAATTTGAACCCAAGTTTTTATGAGTTATAGTCACCATAAGAATAAAAGAAACACTAGTAAGAAAACTAACATGATTATAAATGATCCAGCATCTGCCTGTTAACTTCTATTATTTATCATTTCTTAAATGCCCTTCCCCTTTTGTTTTTGCAGAGGAGTAGGGGATAAGTGCCTTTCTAGGCCTTCTTTAGGCTAAACTTGTTCTTTATAGTTCTTCAACATATAATTTTTTAAAAAATAAATTTTTATTGATTTTTTTGTATCATCAGAATTTCTCCTGTCCTCCCTTCCCACAGAGTCATTTTATAAAACAAATAGTATTTTTTTAAAAAGAAAAAATATCACAATATATTGAAAAAGCTGAAAATACATACAATATACTCCACCTATCAATCTCCCACATCTTCAAAAGAATTGGGTAGGAATTGTCTTTTCATCCCCCTACTTTAGAGTCATGCTTTTTTGGTGGTAAATTTTGGTAAATTTGGTAAATTTTAAAATATCCAGTTATGATTATTTTGTAATTGTTCTTTCCATTTACAATGTTGTAGTCATGTATGTGTTTGTGTGTGTGTGTTTGCATGTGTGTGTATATATATATATATATATCTTCACTTTGCATCTGTTCATATAAGTCTTCACATGCTTCTCTATATTCATTCTATTCTTTTACACCATAGTTCTATTTTCCAACTTTCATGTACCACAATTTGCTTGGGTATTCTCCAATTAATGGACATCTTTTATTTCCAGTATCTTAGTTACCACAAAAAGTGGTGTAATAAATATTTTATGTATCTGGAGACTTTTTTTCTTTCTTTTTCTTTCTTTCTTTCTCTCTTTTTTCTTTTCTTTCTTTCTTCTCTTTCATCACTTATCTTTTCAGGGAATAGTTTCAGCTTTATACAATGGTCCACAAAGGGAAAGAATTTTAAAATTTCTATTAGTTATCTATATACCTTGTATACTGAGCTTTTATGTGAGAAATGTATTTAAAGATTATTTTCCCATTTGACCATTTTCTTTCTTATCCTAGATACAATAATTTTATTTGTGTAAAAGACAATCAAAATCCCATGGAGAAAGACAATACATAAATGAGAATCAAAGAGGGAAGATTTGGAACTGGTGGCTAAGAAATAAATTGGAAGTTTGATTCTAGGCAAGACATGGACTCTGTCAGAGCCTATGATGGTTTTAGAGATAGAGTCCAAGCTTCCTGCAGAGAGGAAGTGGAAATAATAGCTGATGTGGATGTTGTCTGGTTTGCTTACTATGTACTAGGCATTGTGTTAAGTGTTGAGATTACAAAGAAAAGTAAAATCAGCCTTTTGCCTTCTAGAAATTTATTGACAAAGATAACATGTATATGTATAATCATGCGTATAAGCATGAGATATGTGTATACATATCTATGTATAACACATCCATGCATGAATGTTTATATATGTGCAAGATACAAATAAGAGGTAGAAGGTAAACTTTACCTTCTTTAAGGCTTTAATATTAGACAAGGGATGAAGGAAAAGAGACTGGAAAAGACTATATGCATAAGGTGTTATTGTTATGAATCTTAAAGGAAATCAAGGACTATCAAAAGTGGAGATGAGGAGGCTGAACATTCCAGACACAAGAACAAAGACAGAAGATGGAGCACAGGTGAGAGTAAAAGCAAGAATGTAAATAAAGCTGGAAAAGAGTAAAGATTAAGAAGAGTGGAAGAATACCAATTGATTACTAGATCAGATTTTCAATTAAGGAAAAGCATATTTGGCAGCTGAGTGACAGATGGATTGAAAGAAAGGCAAGAATTAAGACAGAGATACAATTAGGAAGCTAAGGGTTCAGGTGAAAAGTGATGCGGGGCTGATCTGGAGCTGTGACTATAAATCAGGAGAAAGGAAAGAGGTGAAGGCAGAAAGATTTTGATTTTATAAGCCAATGGATATGCAAGGTGAGTGAGAGTGAGAATTTGATGGTGATAATGAGGTTGAGAATCTGGATGACTAGGACTAGGACAATGATGTTTAGAATAATTTAGAATAATAAGAATTTTAGGAACAAGGAATGACGATAATCTTGTTTTTGATATGTTCAATGTGAGTTGCTTGAGACATTGATCAGCAGAAGCCTACCCACATTGTATTCAATGTTCCTTCTAACTTTCTTTTCTGTGGATTTATAATTAATTGATTGCTTTTTTTTTTTTTTTTTGTAATGTAATGATCTAATTTGAGTAAGTGCATACAATTTTCTTTTGGCTCAACTTATTTCAATTTGCATCACTTCATATGTCTTCTTATATTTCTTAGAATTTTTCATATTTATAGTTTCTTATGGCAATAATATTCCATTACTTTCATAAACTATCATTTGTTCAGCCATTTATCAGTCATTGGACACTCAATTTATTTTCAGTATCCTGCTATTACAAATAGTGCTGCTAAAAATATTGTTGTGCAAATGTGTCTTTTTTTCTCTTTCTATCAACAGCCTTACTTGGGGAGAATTCCAGTAGTTAAGACAACCTGGGTGAAAAGTTTGAACTTTTTAGTAACATTTATTCTATTGTTTGATATTGTTTTATAAAAAAAGGTTGGAAAAATTGCAAATTCTTATAAGGATTATAAGGATTTATTATAATTATTATTTTTATTCATAGCAATGACATTGAGTTTTGTCCCCTTTAGGATCTGAAACTCTTTTAGACACTGGATTTCATTGATATGTAGGCAACTTCTTAAAGAAGAACTCTACCTAGTAATGCAGGTTGGCACTTTATTCTTAACTGATGGCCTTAGTAAGATTTTGGAGAACTGAGAGGCCCCAGAGAATCACCTAATCAATATGTGTCAGAGGTATGACTTGAATATAGCATTACTCTGAGGCCATTTCTCTATCTACAATGCAACAATGCCATTCATTCTTTGCTAGTTTTTTTTTTTTTTTGAGGCATCAGGTGGAATCTTAGGATTGAAATATTTTAGTTCTCTGTTTATTAGAGATTTTAATAATTTTTTGTATTGCTATTGACAATATTTGTTTATTGGGGATTTGCCAATTCATATCCTATGAATACTTTTCTATTAGAGACTGGCTTTTAAACATAAAAAATTACGTCAGTTTCTTACATGTTTTAGATGTCAAACTTTTGTTCTAAATGTTGGATATAAGTTTTTTCCATTTCTCCTTAGTGCATTGGTTTTTGTTGTATAAAAACTTAATAGTTTAAAAATAAAAATATAAATCTATTTTGTCTCATTCTTTTACTTAAGTCATTATTGTTAAGAACTTATTCCCTCTTTACAATTATGAAAGGCATGACATTTTCTTTATTTTTTGTAGATTTTTTATACTTAGTCAAGCTATTTTGAATTAATTGTGCTAAACGGCATGCTAGACTGTTTTGCTCCCATGTTTTGCCAAAAGGATATTCACTTTTTGAAACAGTCTTTATTGAATATTAAATTCTCTCTCGATGGTCTTATGTTTATAGGTTTATTAAGCCATATGTACCAAATTTCAGCTTGCTATAATAAAATTATTTATCAGATCTGTTTTTCATTTAAAAATTCATTTTTGAATAGTTTTGATTATCCAACTGCTTCATAATATATAATTTGATATCTGGAAGTATGAGTCCAAGGAACTTTTATGTGGACAGGGAATGTATAGGGGGAAGAAATTAGCATCGCTAAAAAGTGAGGAATTAAGAAAAAATGAATATAGAGGTTTTGATTTCACCCTGTCCAATAAGGAAGTGATGAAAAAAGATTTGTTTTTCAGAGTCATTAACAGAGTCCAATTCAGAAATCCATGAAGAACCCAGAGGATGCAAAACTGTATCTACAAAGAGACATTTACTGGAGAAAGTGTCTAGGTCATTGGCCATTACATTTCAGGGATGCTCCATTCTATTCTTGAAAGAAACTAAGGAGTAAATAAAAATATAGGCAACAAATATTATAAAATAAGAGCAAGTATTCCCCTCTCTACCCCGAATGAGCATTTATGTACACTCAGAATTTTCAAGGGTCTTTATGTAAGATCTTCTTATGAAAAAGGAGATAAAAGAACACTTTAAATAAGGGAAATGCCAGTGGAATACTGTATTTATCTTCTGGATCTGTTTGCTGTGACAGCTCAGTTGCTCTTCTGATACTCTAATCAATTATGGGCCAACTGAGTGTCTATGTTTAGCCTTTCATGTGGGCTTCAGATTATCTTTGGTCACATGAGTTAAAGGTATTAGATTTCCAGGAGGGGGAAATAGGTGTCATAATCTGGTTTATAAACCTGAATTCCCAGTGACCAGAACTCCATTACCACTGAAAGTTGCTCATTACTGTAATGCTCTTGAAGGTGGGAGGAGGTTAGGGGAAACATTTTCTTATTTTGGAATTTCACATGCTGAACTTCAGTAGTTTACAATAGGAAGCAGAAGAAAGGGAGGATAGCTAGAGAGCCAGTCAACACTATCTCCATGTTTAATATAGAGCTAATTCTGAAGTCATTCATTCTCAGGATCCAGACTAAAATTGTGCCACTTGACTAAAACATAGAACCACAAAAATCACCCAATACATACTCCAGGCTTCAAACATTTAAATATCTTGTCCAGTCAAAACAAAGAATCGTTGATACTATTTCCCAAAACTTTCTGGGTTACAAAACTTACAACTTTCCTTTAATTCCTTTTTTAAGTAATACTTTCTTCTGCTGCATGGCACAATTCTTTCACTGAATGTTATTTTCTTCACACAGATGTCACTGTCTTTATAACTTACAGTCTTTCACTGTTTCTACGTAGTTCATGTTAAATATACCAAATAATCCCATAGAGATAGTGTTTTTGGAAGAATAAGAACCAAGGGCATTGCATTCAATCTTTACTGTGGAATTTGGATTTCCCATCAGAAGCCAAAATCTTTCATTTTGAAAGATAGAAAAGGCATTGAGATTTATAAAGGAATTCTAGTTAGCTAAGTTTAGGGACACACAAAAATGTGAAATTCAAAGACATTTTTTAGTTTGGACCTTTGGCATTTATACTGAATTGCAAATAGGATAAAAAAGATTTAGAACTGGAGATAACTTAAGCTTCATTTCCCTTTCAGGCCATTTCATTATCTTTACTTCTCCTGTCCCCCTTACCATACCAACCTACTTATCCAGAACGTCTTTCCCTTCCCTTCCTTTCCCTTCCCTCTTTCCTTCCCTTTTCTCTTCCTTTCCCTTCCCTTCTCTCTTCCCTTCCCTTTCCTTCCCTTCCCTCTTCCCTTTCCTTCCCTTCCCTCTTCCTTTCCCTTCCCTTCCCTTCTGTCTTCCCTTCCCTTCCCTTCCCTTCCTTTCCCTTCCCTTCCCTTCCCTTCCCTCTTCCCTTCCCTTCCCTTCCCTCTTCCCTTCCCTTCCCTTCCCTTCCCTTCCTTCCCTTCCCTTCCCTTCCCTTCCCCTTCCCTCTTCCCTTCCCTTCCCTTCCCTTCTGTTTTCCCTTCCCTTCCCTTCCCTTCTGTTTTCCCTTCCCTTCCCTTCCCTTCTGTTTTCCCTTCCCTTCCCTTCCTGTTTTCCCTTCCCTTCCCTTCCCTTCTGTTTTCCCTTCCCTTCCCTTCCCTTCTGTCTTCCCTTCCCTTCCCTTCCCTTCCTTCCCTTCCCTTCCTTCTGTTTCCTTCCTTCCTTCCCTTCCTTCCCTTCCTTCCCTTCCCTTCCTTCCTTCCCTTCCCTTCTGTCTTCCCTTCCCTTCCCTTCTGTCTTCCCTTCCCTTCCCTTCCCTTCCCTTCCCTTCCCTTCCTTCTGTCTTCCCTTCCTTCCCTTCCCTTCCCTTCCTTCCCTTCCTTCCCTTCCCTTCCTTCCCTTCTTTTCCTTCCCTTCCCTTTCCCCCCTCCCCTGCCCTAATTCAGAGGCTGGATTTGGTAATTAGTGAGAGGGTTGTAGGAAAAGGTCAGAAAGAAACTCTACCTCTCTACTATCTTGGCTCTCTCTCTCCCTCCCTCCCTCCCTCCTTCCCTCTCTCCCTTCCTCCCTCCCTCCCTCCTTCCTTCCTTCCTTCCTTCCTTCCTTCCTTCCTTCCTTCCTTCTCTCCTTCCCTCACTCCCTTTCTTCTTTTCCTCTCTCCTCTCCCTTCTTTCCTTCTCTTCTTTCTTCTTTTGTTCATTCATCTAACCTAACCGCCCCCCCTCATTTAACATATATGGATAACTGAATCCTAAAGAGGTAAAGTGATCTCACTCAGGAAACTCAGATTGTAAATAATTATACTTGAACCTGGGTGTTCTATTTTGATTTACATTGTTCCTGCTCTAAGGCCTCTCTTCTATGACATCATCATTGGCTTTCTAGCCCTTACCTTTCAGCGTTTTATTTTCCTGAAACAGACACATGAATGTCAAGTAACCACTGTTCAACCTCAGGGACCATGGGAAGAGGCCCAAGTCAACATCAGCCAGAGACCTGAGTGTTTCCCTGCCTCACTACCTTTCAATTGTCATTACCTTCTCAGCACGTCGAGAAATCCTTGGATACTCTGTAAACTAAATGATGAAAACAGGCTCGAGAACCAGGGAAACGTGTGCAAGGAGAGTAATGTGATCCGTTCAGCTGGATCAGGAAATGAATTAGAAAGAACATACATAGGCTCTAGGGGCCAGCATCATCATCAAGAGAAGTGGATCTTTGGGCTGGGAAGATTCTGCCTCTGTTCCTGGTCTGTTGGCTTTGCAGAAGGTATCATGTTTTAGGCTTTGCTCAGGAAATAACTAAGTCAAGGAACATCTTGTAAGGAGGACAGTGACCCGTGTGTACAAAAAGTCTGTTCTCCTGTGACAAACATGTGCTATCGAATGTTCTGTGCTGCTTGTTGTATTGTGCATGGGGTTATGTGCAGAACAATCTATTACCTATGTATACCTTTGTGATATGGGTTTAGTGAAAGCTCTGGAAAGGAGTCTCATGATTCTACTTGTAGGATAGATTCTTATGAATGTTTTACAATGATTTATTGTAATAATAATAATAATAATAGCTAGCATTTAGACAGTACTTTAAGGTTTAAAAAGGGCTTTATAGTGATAGTGTCTTTTGCTCTTCACAACAATTCTGTGAAGTAGGTACTATTATTATTTATATTTTATAAAAGGAAACTGAGACTAAGAGAGGTTAAATTATTTGCCTAGATTCATATGGCTAGCAAATGTCTAAGATAGCATTGGAATCCACTGTACCATCTAGCTATATTCATTTAGCTGAGGAACATTTTGGGTTTCCTTTTGAATTCAGCAATGCAGCATAGTACAGTACTGGACTTGAAGGTGGGTGGGTCAGGAAAACCTTAGTTTTACTTCAAAGATTTGCTAGTGAAGTGACCAAGGCAAGTCATATAACTGGTACCTGTTTGCCTTGCTTTTTTTGTCAGGAAAATGGGGGCAATAATAGTACCTTTTTCACAAGGCTGCTATGAGGCTCAAATGTAATAATGTGTATAAGGGCTTTCCCAATCCTAAATCACTAAATACATTCCAGCTATTATGCCTTTATAAGTAAAATAGTTCAAATGATATTAATGGCATCATCGGGAAGACTGGAAGGGAACTTTTCTGGTTCTCAGTTTCTTTATGTTTAAAATGATAAATTTGGCTTCTGAGGCTTACTGCTCTCTCCATATCTATGAGATTTAAGGTTTCTCCTGTTCAAATCTGTTCTCTTTAACCTGCAGATAAGATAATAAAACCTCAGATTTTGGGGAGCAATTTTTGGTTTAAAAACCAAAAAGTGGCTTTCCTAATGGCCCTGTCAGTCAGGTGGTGTTTTATAAATGAAATATTTTTATACACTCAAACATACACACACACACACACACACACACACACACACACACATGCACACGTGCGCATGTGTATGTGATAGATTAAAAAAAGAGTGAACTGCCCAAGAAAGCTAAAATGAAGTGGAACTAAGATTTGAATGTAGGCCTTTGACTCCAGATACAGTGTTCTTATATTTTGTTGTCTCTGACATTGGGATTAAATCACTCCTCTCCCCAAAAGGATTATGGTATGAGTGGTACTTGGATTTTAGGTAGTAATGATATATTTTCACTAATCTTTTGACACTTGGCAGATACCCTGTCTTGATGTAGTATTGTTTTGTAGAAAGAACATTGGGTTACAGAAGAGTCTGTGGGTTGCAAGCAATCATCCTCTCTAACACTGTTTACCAGTGTGATCACTGTGTGATCTCCAAGGGCTTCAGTTTCTTCATTTATAAAATGAGGGGTTTGAATTATATGGCATCTTTAGTCCCTTACAACTCTACATCTATAATTTTATTTTATTGGAAGCAATCAGGATTACATGCTTGCTTAGGGTCCTAGAGCTAGTAAGTGTTTGAGGCTGGATTTGAACTCAGGTCCTCTTGACTCCTAGGGCCAGTGCTCTATCACTACACTACCTAGCTACACTTTATTTTTTTTTAATTTTAATATTTTATTTCCAATCCCCCAATTACATGTGAAAATAATTTTAAGCATTCAGTTTTAAATTTATTGAAGTCCAAATTCTCTTCCTTCCTCCTCTGTTCCTCTCCTTGGGAAGGTAAGTAATTTGATATAACTTATACATGTGCAATCATGCAAAACATATTTCCATATTAGTCATGTTGTGAAAGAAAACACAGATCAGGAAAAACCCTAAGAAAAATAAAGCTAAAAAGTATTTTTCATAGACTTATGATTTTATGATTACATAATAGGTATGATCAGAGTACCCGCCTGGATTCCTGGGCTGGTGGGCATGCATGCTGTGTCTCCACAGGAAAAGACATGAGTTCTGAGTCAGCACTGTCCAACAGCTAAGTGTCTGTGAGTCCCTGTGTCTGGTACTGGGTGGGTTGAAGACTCTCACAGGGACTCTGATAGGAAGAACCAATCTCAGAAATCTCTAAGAGTGGTAGAAAAGCCCTAGAACTTCTATTGTTGCTCTTGCTCAGTTTGTGATACACTTTTCCCTTGATTTTTCACAGGATTGGGGGTGGATTTCTCCCTCACACTTCCTGGCAGCATTGATAGTTTCATCATATGGCAGCCAGGACATGAACTTGCTTAAGCAAGTCAGAGCCAGTACCTCATAGCCCTGGCTGCCCCTTCTGCTTTGTTTCTTTCAGTTTAATCAACTTATTAAAACATTACATCCTTATTATGTGCCATACATGGTGTTAGGCCCTGATGAAAAGAATGAAATGATTCCTGCTCCCAAGGACCTTGTATTTTAAAAGGGGATACTATAGTTGGTTAGTTGTTGTTCTTTGTTCTCAAGGTGGAGAAAAAATAACATTATGTTAGATTCAAGTCATAATGTGTCTGATTGTGGCCAATCAGACCAACACGAGCCTGGAATGCTCTGCCAAAGGTTGGGCACAAATATCCATGTAAACATTTGGGGTGGATTCTCTAAATTTCAGCATCTCTATTTTATTCTGAGCTAATTTACTTCTGCTTTGCTCATAGAGCACAGCACCTTCTTTGATGAGGGCACACTATGCTGGACCATTTGGGCCAATGTATCCCTTGTCACATAATCAATTCCAAAATTCTTTAGAAAAACCTTAGGGGATACTATAAATGTAAAGTGAATACATATAAAGATAAGCAAAATAGTTAAATACAAGACACTTTGGGAGGGAAAGCACTAGCAGTTGGGAAGACCAAGAAATTCTACATGCTGGAACTGGTGCTTATGTAATGTCTTTTTTTTTAACTTTTTAAAATAATATATAGCTTTTTATTTTCATAATACATGTAAAGATAGTTTTCAATATTCATTCTTGCAAAACCTTGTGTTCCAATTTTTTTCCTTCCTACCCCCATTTTCCTCCTTAGACAGCAAATAATCCAATATATGTTAAACATGTACAATTTCTTCTGCTTCTTAAAGCAGAAAGTGTCTTAAAGCAAAGTATCTTAAAGGAAGAGAGGGACTATTTAAGGGAGAGGGAGTGCATTTCAAGGATGTGGGATGGATTATGAAAGGGCATAGAAATGGGAAATGATGTATCAAATATGAGGAACACAGAGAAGAATAGTTTGGCTAGATTGCTGAGTTTGACAGGGAAAAACATGTTTAGTATGGCTGGAAAGAAAGGTTGGGATCAATCCCACAGACAGAATTTGAAAAGATAAAGATATGGATTTCTTTTATATCCTTGAGACAATAGGGATCCATTGAAACTGATTAAGTAAGGGAATAGTCAAATATATGTTTAAGGAAAATTAATTTGCCATCAGTGTAGGATGTAGGATAGACTGGAATGGAGGAGAGAGGCACAAAGCAGAAAGATAAACATGTAGGTTGTTACAATAATGTAAATGAGAGATAATGAGATCCTGAAGGAAGATCTTGCTATGTAAATAGAGAGAGGGATATGGGTAAATTTTTTTCAAGGCAACTGAGGCAATTGGAGTTTAGTGACTTGCCCAGGATTACACAGATAATAAGTGTCAAGTATTTGAGGCTGGGTTTGGACTCAGGTCCTCCTTATTCTTCAGACTCCCTGGTGGGATTCAGGTCCTCCTTATTAGTATAGGCTGGTGCTCTATCCACTGCTACCTAGCTGTCCTTAATTTGGTTAAACTTGAAAGATGATATAGAGGTAAAAATAGCAAGAGTTGGCACCTATTTATATAGGCGAGGTGAGGGAGACTGAGGAATTTTGGATGATGTGGAAATCATAAATTTAGCAGAATAGGATGGTATTGCCTTTGACAGAAATATGAAAGTTTGGAAGCAGAAAAAACAGAAGAGGGGACAGATAGAGTTTAGCTTTGGAAATACTCATTTAAGGTATCTTCAGGACATTCGGTTTGAAATATCCAGTGGCAGTGTTGATTAAATAAATTTGGAATAGCGTTTAGGTCTGGATATCTAGATTAGTGATCTTGAGAAATTGATGTTTTCAAATTTACTGGTAATTTCATGAGTTCAAGAACTCAGGAGCTGATTACTCAATTGGAGGTGATTTCTGAATCATTTTCTCAGCAGAGAAAGGTACCACCACTAACAAAACCATGAAGCTGAAAGAACTGGGGATCCATGTCCATTTGCTTGAAAGATCAGTGTCTTGCTCAGTCAGTACATATCTGAAGTGAATCTGACATAGCTTCTGAATAGCCCTGCAAAATTGTCTTGACCTCTTGTGAGGGTATGATAGGATTAATAGATTATTTTTCATATTTATTCAGTATTTTTAAAAAATATGCATTGACAAGGTTTTTGCGCTTTATTTTGCTGTAGAGGAAATAAATGGTTATCTTATACTTGATAACTACTTTGTGTAATTAGGTCCTATTTCATGTTAATTTTTTTTTAGAAGAGACCTAGAAATGAACCACATTTAAACTTTATTTAAGGGATTTTCTCTTGAGCTCAGGGATGCAAGCCATAAAGCAGGGAGTGACAGAAAATACTGATTTTTCTCTTTAAGGGGTCAGGATCCCTTATCACTTAATCTAATACATTAACTCAGAGCTCTAGTCCCCTGGTGGGAGTCTTCCTGCAACTTCCTGAATTCACCATCCCCAATCATAGCCTTTCTTCTACTAAATTATGAAAGGCTACACAGTTAGACATAGTTTGATGGTGGTCTCCTCACAGCTTTCATCTTACCTTATAATGGAGATTTCTTCTAAGTCTTGAAGACTTCTCTGAAGAGTATGTGCACCAGGATTCTAAGGGCTTTGCTTGGTGGATTTTAATCAATTCACCATTACTAGATTATATTTCTATGATGTAGAGCAGATACTTTTCTCATTTCATAGATAAACAAATCCTAATTAATTAGTGTCGGGGTCCAAACTTTCATTTGCAACCTGTGAAAATACTACACTTGGCTTAGTTCAGCAGAGAAGGAAATCCAACAGAAAACAACCTTAGTAACATAAGATCAGGCAGAGAGTAAGGTCAACAAATCTGAAAAATCATAGTTAATTCACAGAATATTTCAAATCAAGCATTTACTGAGCACTTGCTATGGGCCAATCACTATTTTAAGTACTGGAGATAGAAAGAAATATAAAAGACAACTGTCTTCTGTTGTCATAGTCTGAGGAGGAGACAACATGACAGCAACTATGTATAAGTAAAATATTTCTAATATAAATTGGAAATAATCTCAGACAATAGCATTAATTAAAAGGAATCAAGAAAAATTTCCTGTAGAGGATGAGATTTTAGCTAGAACCTGAAAGATTACTAAGTTACTATTTTTTCTAGATCTGTAAAATAAATTTCTTAGAAGTTTGATTAGGATGGTACTAAATAAGTAGATTAATTTTGGTAGTATTGTCATTTTTATTATATTATTTAGGCCTACCCATGAGGACTTGATAGTTTTCCAACTGATTAGTTCTGACTTTATTTGTGTTGGAAGTGTTTTGTAGTTGTGTCCATGTAGTTACTGTCTTTCCCTTGGCAGATAAATTCAAAAATATTTTATACTATAATTGTCAATAGTTTGAATGGAATTTCTTTTTATATATCTTGCTGCTGGACTTTGTGGGTAACATATAAAAATGCTGATGATTTATATGGATTTATTTTGTATCTTGCAACTTGCTAAAGTTGTGAATTATTTCTAGTAGTTTTTTAATTGATTCTCTAGGGTTCTTTGACCTCTTCTAATTCCTTTAATCTCTTTTTCTTCTCTTATTGTCAAAGCTAACATTTCTAATACAATGTTGAATAGTAATGGTGATAGTGGGCAGCCTGGTTTCACTCCTGATTTTACTGGAAATGGTTCTATTTTGTTCCTATTACATATGATGCTTGCTGATGGTTTTAAATATATGCTACTGATCATTTTAAGGAAAAGTCCCATGTATTCCTATACTCTCTAGTGTTCTTAGTAGGAATGGGTGTTGGATTTTATCAAATGCTTTTTCTGCATCTATTGAGATAATCATATGATTTTTAGTGGTTTGGTTATTGATATGGTTGATTATGCTGATAGTTTTCCTAATATTTAATCAGCCCTGCATTCCTGGTATAAATCCTACTTGACCATAGTGTATCATCCTGAGGATGACTTATTTCTTAATTATTTTGTGGTTCAATTTATCTAGTTCTGAGACAGCAATGTTGAGATTCCCCACTAGTATAGTTTTGCTGTTTTATTTCTTCTTGCATCTCTCTTAACTTTTCTTTCAGAAATTTGGATGCTATACCACTTGGTGCATATGTTTAGTATTGATATGGTACCTTTAGTAAAATATAATTTCCTTCATTATGTCTTTTAATGAAAACTACCTTTGCTTTTACTTGATTTGAGATCAGGATTACTACCCCTGATTTTTTTTTTACTTCACCTGAAGTATAATAGATTCTGCTCTAGCAGAAATCTTCACTTTGTATGTATCACTATGCTTTAAATGTGTTTCTTGTAAACAACATATTGTAGGATTCTGGCTTTTAATCCAGTCTGCTATTTGCTTCTGTTTTATGGGAGAGTTCATCCCATTCACATATTAAAATAGCAAATTCTGTATTTCTTGCTATTTTATTTACCCTAAGTTATGCTATTCTCTTTCCTTTCCCCCTTCCATCCTCCCCAGTATTTTTCTTTTGATGACTACTTCCCTCAAACAGTCCTCCCCTTTAGAGCCCCTCCCCCTTTTATATCTTTTCCCCTAATACTTCTATTTTCTATTAGTCTTTCCTCTTCTTTTCCCCCTTTCCCTATCATTTCCCTATAAGGTGAGATGAATTTCTCTGTAAAACCAAATATGTTTGATATTTTCTTTTAGAGCCAAATCTGATGAAAGTAAAATTCACACAATACTCATTTCCCTTCCTACTTTCCTTTAATTATAATAGGTTTTCTTTGCCTCTTTATGAGATATGATTTGCCTTATTTTACTTCCTTTTCCCTCTTTTTCCAGTACAATCCCCTTTCTACCTCTAGTTTCTTTTTCATATTATCACAATAAAATCAAATTATACTTGCATTCTCTAGGCATACTCATAATAGAAATATAGTTCTCAAGAGTTCTTTCCTTTTTATCTTTTAATGCTTCTCTTAAGTTCTTTGTTTAGATATCAGTTTTTTTGTTCAGTTCTGGCCTTTTCATTAAAATAGATGGAATTTGACAAAGTTGGGGCCAAGATGGTGGAGAGGACACACACACATCTATTTAAGCTCTGTCTTTGCTCTCAGAATACTTTATTTCATGACAAAGCCTCAGAATTAGTGCTTGACTGAAAAAAGCCACAAATAATTATCAACAGAAGACATCCTTTAAATTTGCCAGAAAAGGTCTGTTTTTACTTATGACTGGGGATGGTTAGATCGGGTGCAGACTGCAGGCAGGCAGTGAGAGTACAGAAGGCAGCTCACACTGAGCAGACCTGAGGGGGAGGGGGTGTGATCTCAGCCATTTATGTGGGGAGAACTTTACCACAGGGTAGCTACTTTGCCCTGGCAGCAAGCCAGTAGATCAGCAGAGAAGCTATAAACACAAGGGGTAAAGACTATAACCCCCAAAAGCTAGGGTCTCTTGGAACCTGGCCACACCCACCCACAGTGACTCAGCATGCTCTCAGAGTCTCAGAGTGCAGACACAGTGTAGCCATTGCTGTCCTGCTAGTACCTCACTGCTGCCCCCTGAAATCTATAGAGGAAGCTTGGTAATATCATCCAGCCTCCTCCTAAAAAAGCAGATTGCATTTTTTTTGTTGGTTTGTTTTCTTTGATTCTTCTTGGACGAAATAAGCAAAAAATTTAAGTGGACTCTAACTATTGATAGCTTCTATATGGATAGAGAGCAGACTTTAAACCCTGAGGAGACTAAAAACAGACTGTCTCCAGAAGAATCCCCAAAGGAGGATATCATCTGGTCCTCAACCCAGATGACTCTCATAGAAGAAATTAAAAAGGCTCTCACAAGAGAGCTAGAAGAAAAATGGGAAAAGGAAAGGGAAGCTTGGTAAGAGAGTCTGGATAAATCATTCCATTCATTTAAAAATAGAGTGGATAAAGAAATCAAATCCTTGAAAAACACAATTAGTGAATTGGAAAAGGTAAACAACTCCAAGGAAAACAGAATTAGTGAATTGGAAAAAGAAAATAGCTCTCTAAAAAATAAAATGGGCAAAATGGAAAAAAAATTCCATAGACAAAAATACTCACTTAAAAACTCAATTGGACAATTAGAAAAAAGATATAAAATAGTGAGTGAAGAAAATAATTCATTAAAAATCAGAATTAAAGAAATGGAATTGAATGACTTGAGGAGACACCAAGAATTAGTCAAGCAAAACAAAATTTAAAAAAAATATGAAACAATGGAAAAAATGTCAAATAGCATCTTGGGAAAACAACAGACCTGGAAAATAGATCTAGGAGAGATAATTTAAGAAGTATTGGACTTCCTGAAAAATGTGATGAAAAAAAGAGCTGGACACTATTTTCCAGGAAATTATCAAAGAGAACTGCCCAGATTCTATAGAAACAGAAGGTAAAATAGACATTGAAAGAATTCATCAATTCACCTACTGAAAAGGACCTTAAAATCAAAACTCCAAGAAATATTGTGGCTAAATTCCAGAACTATCAGACCAAACTATAAGGTTCTAGAAAAAATCAATTCAAATATAGCGGATCCACAATAAGGATTACTCAGGATCTAGCAGTATCCACATTAAAGAACTGACGGGCCTGGAATCTAATATTCTGAAAGGCTAAGGAACTTTGTATGTAGCCAGAAATAACTTACCCAGCCAAAATGAGCATTCTTTTTCAGGGAAAAAGATGGACATTCAATGAAATAGGTGAACTTCATCTATTTCTGATGAAAAATCTGGAGCTAAACAAAAAGTTTGATCTCCAAATATAGGACTCAAGAGAAACCTAAAAAGGTAAAAAGAAATCTTGGGAACTATATTTCTTTTATAAAGATATATAAAGAACACATGTATGATTTGTTCTAGAAACTAGAGGTGGAAAGGAAATTGTACCAGAAAAAGGGTAAAGTGGGGGTACTGCATCTCATGAAGAGGCAAAGGAAACCTATTATATTTGAGAGAATGAATGGAGGGGGATGGACACAATGTGTATCTTATTTCATCAGAATTGGCTTAAAGAGAAAAATATTAGACATATTTGATTTATGGTGAAACTTCTCTCACCTCATTGAAAAGTGGGAAGGAGTGAAAAGGGAAGGAATAAGCTAAGTGGAAGGTATTACAGAAATTGGGAAGAAAAGGGTTAAGATTGGGGAAGGAACTCTAAGGTGGGTGGAGGGATACTAAAAAGGGAGGGCTGTGAGAAGCAAGTGGTGCTCACAAGTTTAATGCTGGGGAGGGAGGTAAGGGGTAAGGAAAGGAGAAAAGCTATTATAAGTAGGGGTTAACAAGATGGCAAGTAATAAAGATTTGGTAATTTTAACCATAAATGTGAATGAGGTAAACTCCCCCATAAACAGAAAGCAGTTAGCAGATTGGATTAAAAGCCAGAATCCTACAATATGTTGTTTACATTAAACATACTTGAATCAAGGCAATACACACAGAGTAAAGGTAAAAGGTTGGAGCAGAATCTATTATGCTTCAGGTCAAGTAAAAAAAGGAGGGGTAGCCATCCTCATTTCAGATCAAGCAAAATCAAAATTTGATCTAATTTAAAGAGATAAGGAAGGGCACTATATCTTGCTAAAGGTTAGCAATGTCAATATTAAACATATATGTACCTAGTGATGTAGCATCTAAATTCTTAAAAGAGAAATTAAGAGAGCTGCAAGAAAAAATAGACAGCAAAACTATAACAGTGGGAGATCTCAACCTTGCACTCTCAGAATTAGACAAACCAAACTACAAAATAAATAAGAAAGAAGTAATGAAGAGGTAAAAAGAATACTAGAAAAGTTAGATATAATAGATCTTTGGAGAAAACTAAATGGAGACAGAAAGGAGTACAATTTCTTCTGAGCAGTTCATGGAACCTATATAAAAATCGACCATATATTAGGACATTAAAAATCTCAAATTCAAATGGAGTAAGGCAGAAATAGAAAATGCATCCTTTTCAGATCACAATGGAATGAAAATTACATTCAATAAAAAGCCAGGGGAAAATAGACCAAAAAATAATTGAAAACTAAATAATCTCATACTAAAGAAAGACTGGGTGAAACAGTAAATCATAGACATAATTAATAACTTCACCCAAGAAAATGACAATAATGAGACATCATACAAAAATGTGTGGGATGCAGCCAAAGCAGTAATACGGGGAAGTTTTATATCTCTAGAGGCCTACTTGCATAAAATAGAGAAAGAGAAGGTCAATGAATAGTGCTTGCAACTAAAAATGCTAGAAAAAGAACAAATTAAAAACCCCCAGTCAAACACTAAACTTGAAATTTTAAAAATAAAAGGAGAGATTAATAAAATTGAAAGTAAAAAAAAACTATTGAATTAATTAATAAAACTAAGATTTGGTCCTATGAAAAAACCAAGAAAATAGATAAACACTTAGTAAATCTGATTAAAAAAGGGAAAGAGGAAAATCAAATTGTTAGTCTTAAAAATGAAAAGGGAGAACTCGCCACTATGAAGAGGAAATTAGAACAATAATTAGGAATTACTTTGCCCAACTTTATGCCAGTAAATTCGATAATTTAAATGAAATGGAAGAATACTTTCAAAAATATAGCTTGCCCAGATTAACAGAGGAAGAAGTAAATTGGTTAAACAGTCCCATCTTAGAAAAAGAAATAGAACAAGTATTAATCAACTCCCTAAGAAAAATTCCCCAGGACCAGATGGATTTACATGTGAATTATGGCAAACATTTAAAAAACAATTAATTCCAATGCTATATAAATTATTTGAAAAAAGGGATTGAAGTTCTATCAAATTCCTTTTATGACACCGACATGGAACTGATACCTAAAACAGGTAGGTTAAAAACAGAGAAAGAAAATTATAGACTAATCTCCCTAATGAATATGGATGCTAACATCTTAAATAAAATATTAGCAAAAAGATTTCAGAAAATCACCCCCAACATAATACAGTATGACCAAGTAGGATTTATACTAGGAATGCAGGGCTGGTTCAATATTAGGAAAACTATTAGCATAATTGACTATATCAAAAATCAAACTAACAAAAATCATATGATTATCTCAATAGATGCAGAAAAAGCATTTAATAAAATCCAGCATCCATTCCTAATAAAAACACTTGAGAGTATAGGAATAAATGGATTTTCCCTTAAAATAGTCAGGAGCATATATTTAAAATGGTTAGTAAGCAGCATATGTAATGGGGATAAACTGGAACCATTCCTAGTAAGATCAGGAATGAAACAAGGTTGCCCACCATCACCATTATTATTCAATATTGTATTAGAAAAGCTAGTCTTGGCAATAAGAGTTGAGAAAGAGATTAAAGGAATTAGAGTAGGTAATGAGGAAACCAAATTATCGCTCTTTGCAGATGATATGATAGTATACTTAGAGAACCCAAAAAGCTATTAGAAATAATTCACAACTTTAGCAAAGCTGCAGGATACAAAATAAATCCCCATAAATCCTCAGCATTTTTATACATTACCAACAAAAGCCAACAGCAAGAGATACAAAGAGAAATTCCATTCAAAATAACTGTTGATAGCATAAAATATTTGGGAATCTATCTAGCAAAGGAAAGTCAGGAATTACATGAGCAAAATTACAAAACACTTTTTACACAAATAAAGTGAGATTTGAATAACTGGAAAAATATTAAGTGCTTTTGGATAGGCTGAGTGAATATAATAAAATTGACAATACTCCCTAAACTAATCTAAATTTATTTAGTGCTATATAAATCAGACTCCCAAGAAACTATTTTAATGACCTAGAGAAAATAACAAAATTCATATGGAAGAACAAAAGGTCAAGAATTTCAAGGGAATTAATGAAAAAAAAATCAAATGAAGGTGACGTAGCTGTAGCTGAGCTAAAACTATATTTTAAAGCAACAGTCACCAAAATCATTAGGTATTGGCAAAGAAATAGATTAGTTGATCAGTGGAATAGGTTAGGTTCACAAGACAAAATAGTCAATAACTATAGAAATCTAGTGTTTGACAAACAAAAAGAGCCTAACTTTTGGGATAAGAATTCATTATTTGACAAAAACTGCTGGGAAAACTGGAAATTCCTATGGCAGAAAATAGGCATGTAACACCATATCCCAAGATAAGATCAAAATGGGTCCATGATGTAGGCATAAAGAATGAGATCATAAATAAATGAGCAGAAAATAGGATAGTTTACTCATAGGTAAATGCCCTTCAGTAGGAGAATGGCTGAATAAACTAAGGTGTATGAATATTTTGGAATATTATTGTTCTAAAAAAAACTATCAGGGAGCTGACTTTAGAGGGGCCTGGAGAGACTTACATTAACTGATACTAAGTGAAATGAGCAGGACCACGAGGTCATTGTACATGGTTACAAGAAGATTATACAACGATAAATTCTGATAAACATGGCTCTCTCCTACAAGGAGATACCTAAGGCCAGTTCTGGAGTGCCCACGCCAGAGAAAATACAGGACAGCCTTTTATTTAAGAGCATTTATTGCTAGCTAGCGACTGAACCCCACCAGAACAGAGAAGTCACCAAATGAGTGGTCTCAGGGCCACATATTTATAGAAAGATGAGACATCAAAATGGTTGATACATTTGTCATAGTAAAAGGAATTTCTATTCTAGACATAAGACAATGGTTATGGCAATAAGGGGGGCATTGTTAGACAGCAATAAGACAGCATTTCTTTGTGTTTATAAAGGTGTCAAGGTCTTAGGTTTTTTAGGGAAGCACATCTCGGGGTATAAAAATACCAGCTACATTAGGGTGTGAAGAGCTAGTAACAAACTTCTAACTATGGAATTTCAAGATTATGTTTCTCACGGTCCCATCTGGGATGCTGTTCCACTTCATTCCCCCCTTTTCTTGAAACTGTTTAGAGACTGGACTCACCATAGGCCAGAGGAGAGTAAGTGATCCTGGCAACAAACAACTTGACAGCTTGCATCCTTTTCCTGATATATGTGATTGAATAATTAATCAAACAAGGAGCAATCTGAGCCAGCAGAAATACAGTAAGGGGGCCTATCAGGGAGGTCACGAGAGGTTACCCAGAGGGAGCAACTGAAAAGTGACTGGTACCAAGACAGGAATTGGCGTTGAGCTGTCTCCCGGCCCTAGATCCGCTGTCTAACTGCAGAGAGGGACTCTCTTATTACCCAGAGTTGTTACCATAGAAACAGCAAGCTGCCCCAGGGCTGACGTGCCCCTTCTTGGTTAAGTGAGAGTCAATCTGGACCCCTGCCATTCTGTAGGACCACCTCTGCCAAGGAGTTAGGGGGGGCTCTCCAAGAAGGAAATGTGATTTTCCAGGTCCTTTAAATCCTTGTCCACCTGGGAACCCTGAGCCAACAGCTGCTGTCCCCGTGGATCAGGGCAGTGCTCCCACAGCCGCACTAGAAGGTGAACAAGAGAAGGAGCAGCCCTCCTCGCCTGTGTACCAGCCCAAAAAGTCCTTCGGCTCCTTCTTCAGAGTAAGAGAGACCTGAGGGAGCCCATACACAGGCAGGCAAAGCTCCAGGGATTCTTCCAAGGCCAAATCCAATTCACTGATACAAGGGGTTAGTCCGACAGTACATGCAAAGACAGGACCCTGCAGGTGCCCAAAGGAGGGGGTTTATGGCATTTTTGTAGGGGGGGAACCTCGGTAACCAGCACACAGTGCTTTCTGTGCCGGGAGTGCTCCAGAGCGCAGCCCTCCCACTTGATGCAGCTGCCTCAGCCTGCACCCCTCCCAAAGTTACCCAGGGAACTGGGTGGTGCCCTCTGGGGGCAGGTGAAAGATTCAGGATGGAGGGGACCTCTGTCCCTCAGGAGGTGCCTATGCCCACAAAGGAGGGGGAGCAGGTCCAGATGGAGCCCACATCTTGTGGTGAAGTGGGGGGCCAGTCATGTTTGTCAGTTGGTATATCCCATCAAGGGCTGACATAACGGTCCTATAGCAAGTCAGTGTTCCTCCAGGGAGTGGAAGGTGTGGTGACAAGTGTGTGCTTTTCCCTCCAGAGGAGAGGTGGTTGTGGCTGCTCCCAGGGGAAAATGCGGGGGATTAATAACTGCATCGGGGCCTATGGGGATGTTTTCCCTCGGGAGGCTCCTTCTTTGCATTGTGAGCAGGGCTCCCAAATCTCTTCCTGCCACATAAAATCTGGTATCCCAGGACCTTCCCAATCCCCAGGCCTCCCTGTGCCCTTCTCCCATTGTGACTGCAGTGGGATTGCAGGTGCCTTCCTTCTGGCATTGGTGTGTGGCGTTAACCTAGGCCCCTTAACGTAGGAGTCCTGGCCCCCACAGAGAGACACTCTGCCACAGTCTCACAGCCCCATGATCTGCAGTGGGGCAGGTCTGACCCTTGACACTCAGCGGTCCCTCCAGGCCCGTACAACACTGGGTTTTCCCCAAGCCTTTCTCCATGCTCAGGGACTCACAGCCACACCAGGGGAGGAACAGGTTCCCACACTCCCTTCCCTTTACTTGGAAGGAATATTTTCTTTCTTTCTTTTTTTTTTTTATTATAGTAACTTTTTATTGACAGAATCCATGCCTGGGTAATTTTTTTTTTTTTTCAACATTACCTTCCACTTCTTTCGATTTTTCCTCCCACCCTCCACCCCCCCTAGATGGAAGCAGTCCATATTTGAATATGTCCAGTAATCCAGATACAATGTATGTGTGCAGATCCAAACAGGTTACAGGGGAGAATTGGATTCGGGTAGAAGTAACCGGAAGAAAACAAAAATGCAAACAATTTCATTCATTTACTTTTTTTTTTTTTTTTGTAGCGCTTCTGTCCATCATTGATCAATGAAACGAATTAGGTCTCTTTGTCAAAGAAATCATTCCATCAAATTACTTTCTTTAAATGTTGTTATTAAATTATCTTTTGTTCTGCCTATTTCACTTAGCATCAGTTCATTAATTTCCAAAGCTTCTTTTCATCTTGTTGGTTTTTTACAGAACAAAATATTCCAAAATTCATATACCAAAAACCATTTCCAATTGATGGGAACTCGTTTCCAAGGCCACCAAAACAGGCTGCCCCAAAACATTTTGGCATACAGGTCCCTTTCCCTTTTAGTATCTCCTTGGGGTATGTTTGAGAAACACTGCTGGGTCAAAGGGCATTTTTGAAACTTTTGGGATAATTCCATTTCCCCAGAATTTAATTTGCAACTCCACCAAAATTTCAGTGTCCCAGTTTTCCCACATCCCCTCCAACAATCCTTTTTTTTCCCCATTTAAGAATCGAAGGTATGTAGTTTCTGAGTTGTCTTAATTTTACCTTTATAATATTTTAAAAATTTCACATGAGTGGTCATAATTTCAATTTCATCATCTGAAAATTTTCTGTTCATATCCTTTTAACATTTTCAATTAAAATTTGGTTTCTTATAATAGTTCTTTATATATTTTGGAAATAGGCCTTTATCAGAACCTTTAACTGTGAAGATGTTTTCCCAGTTTTTGCTTCCTTCTAATCTTTTAAATTTAGTTTTGTTTTGGCGAAGTTTTTAATTTGATGTAATCAAAATTTCTATTTTGTGATCCATAAGGCCAGTTCGTCTTTAGTCCAAAATTTCTTTCCCCTCCACAAGTCGAGAGATAAACATCCTATGTTCCTCCAATTTGTTTATAACTGTTCTTTTCCCAAATCATAGACCCATTTTGATCTTTTTTATAAGGTGTTAAGGGGGTCCATGCCTAACTGCCATATTAATTTCCATTATCCCAGCAGTCTTTTCAAATAATGAATTTTATCCCAAAAGTTGGGATCTTTGGGTTTGTCAAATAAATTGCTATAGTTGATATTCTGTCTTTGAACCTGACCGTTCCACTGATCAACTAATCTATTTCTTAGCCAATACTAAATGGTTTTGGTGATTATTTATAACATAGTTTTAGGTCAGGTACAGCAGGCCACCTTATTTTGATTTTTTTTCATTAATTTTTTGGATTCTTGACCTTTTATTATTATATAATTTTGTTATTTTCTAGATCATTAAAATTTTTCGGAAGTTTGATTGGTATAGCATTAAAAAATAGATTAGTTTGGGAGTATTGTCATCTTTATTATATTTGCTGGGACCATCCAGGAGCACTTATTTTTTCCAATTGTTTAAGTCACTTTATTTGTTGGAAAGTTTTTGTAATTTAGCCAATAATTCCTGACTTCCCTTTGGTAGATAATTCCCAAATTTTTATGTTTTCGAGTTATTCTGAATGGAATTTCTTTTATCTTTTGCTGTTGGTTTTGTTGGTGATGTATAAAAATGTTGAGGATTTATGGGGATTTATTTTAAACCTGCAACTTTGCAAAGTTATGAATTATTTTAATAGCTTTTTTTGTAGAATTTAGGGTTCTCTAAGTATACCATCATATATTTTAAAATGATATTTGGTTTCCCACCCCTTATTCTGACCTTTAACTTTTTCGACTCTTATTGGAGGTAGGTTTCTAATACAATTTGAATAGTAATGGGACAAATCAACCTTTTCTCCAGATCTTACTGGAAAGTTTCCAGTTTTTCCCCATTGCAAGATGCTTACTGAGGTTTTTAAATTTAATGCTCCTGACTATTTTTAAGAAAAAGTCCATTTATTGTATACTTCAGTGTTTTTATTAGGAATGGATGTTGGATTTTATCAAATGCTTTTTCGATCTATTGAGATGATCATATGATTGTTAGTTTGCTTTTATATAGTCAATTATGCTAATAGTTTTCCTAATATTGAACCAGCCCTGCTTCCTGGTATAAACCTCTTGATCATAATTATCCTGTGGATGATTTTCTGTAATCTTTTTCAATATTTTATTTAAGATTTTACTCGATGTTCATTAGAGAGATTGGTCAAATTTTCTTTCTCTGTTTTCACCTACCTGGTTTAGGGTATCAATTCTGTGTTTAAAGGAGTTTGAGGGGACTCTTCAGTCCCTATTTTCAAATAGTTTATATGCATTGGGTTAATTTTCTTTAAATGTTTGGTAGAATTCATGTAAACCATCTGGTCCTTGGATTTTTTTCTTAGGGAGTTAAATTGTTCTATTTTTTTCAAAAGGGATGTTTAGGATTTTTTCTTTCCTCTGCTATTCAAGTTTATTTTTGAAAGTATTCTGTGAAGATCGTGTATTTTTAAATCGACTGGAGTCAGGAATTCAGGTTAGGGGAAAACCGTCATATGGCTCGTTGGCACCCATCTGATTCCTTCTCCACCTGTTGAGATACAAGCAAACCCTCTCCCCATTAGCCATCTGGTCTTTCCATTCCCACTTTCTGGGTCTCCACATCACCTGGCGATTATCTAAAGATAATGGAGCTACCCACTGGCAACCTTCCCGGTGGGTTATTTGTCTATTAAAATACCAAAGTTCCTGGTCACCGGAGACTTTTAGTCCTTGGTTCCCACCGTTGGGAAAATGTGAAATCGGTATTTTTAAATCGACTGAGTCAGGAATTCAGGTTAGGGAAAACCCATCTTTATTTCAGTGAAGAAGGATCGAGGTGGAGAATCGGGCGATAGCAATGTGAGCTGGTCAAAAGTAGCTCGACCAGCACCACACAACCAGCAGCTCAGGTCTCGAACCCACGCCCAATTCTCCCAGCTTCTCTTCCCCCCCTCTGCCTCCACCCACCAAAATCTATTTCTTATACAACACATCAGGACTTGCAAAGGTGGGAGGGACCATTCATCCAATCATGTATATTAATAGAGTAGCCCAATTAGCTAGCCTCACTACGGGACCCAGGCATCAGCTCAAACCCAGCCCATTACAGTATTCTTCCATTTCATTTAATTTAATTTATTGCCAAAAGTTGGGAAAGTAATTCCCTAATTATTGCTCTAATTTCCTCTTCATTATGGGAGTTCTCCTTTCATTTTTTAAGACTAACAGTTTGATTTTCCCTCTTTCCTTTTTTTAATCAGATTTACTAAGGGTTTGTCTATTTTGTTGGTTTTTTCAAGAACCAATTTGTTTTAATTAATTCAATAGTTTTTTTTTACTTTCAATTTTATTGATCTCTCCTTTTGTTTTTAAATTTCAAGTTTAGTGTTTGACTGGGGTTTTAATTTGTTCCTTTTTGGCATTTTGGTTGAAGCCCAATTCGTTGGCCTTCTCTTTCTCTGCTTTATGCAAATAGCCTCTAGAGATATAAATTTCCCTTATTACCACTTTGGCTGCATCCCACATTTTGATATGATGTGTCGTTATTTTTCATTTTCTTGGGTGAAGTTATTAATTATGTCTATGATTTGCTGTTTCCCCTTAATCATTCTTAATGTAGTTATTTAGTTTCCAATTATTTTTTGGTCTACTTTCCCTGGCTTTTTGTTGAGTGTAATTTTTTATTGCATTGTGGTCTGAAAAGGATGCATTACTATTTCTGCCTTACTGCATTTAGTTTTGAGGTTTTTATGTCCTAATATTGGTCTATTTTTGTATAGGTTCCATGAACTGCTGAAAAGAAAGTGTACTCCTTTCTGTCTTCATTTCGTTTTCTCCAGAGGTCTATCATATCTAACTTTTCTAGTATTGTATTTACCTCTTTGTCTTCTTTCTTATTTATTTTGTGATTTGATTTATCTAATTCTGAGATTGCAAGGTTGAGGATCTCCCACTATTATAGTTTTGCTATCTATTTCTTCTTGCAGCTCTCTTAATTTCTCTTTAAAATTTAGATGCTACACCACTTAGTGCATATATGTTTAATATATTGATATTCTTCATTATTTATGCTCCCTTTAGCAAGATATGTGCCCTTCCTTATCTCTTTTTAATTAGATCAATTTTTGTTTTTGCTTGATCTAAGATCAGGATGGCTACCCTGCTGTTTGACTTCACCTGAGCATAGTGGATTTGTTCCATCCTTTTTACCGTTATTCTGCATGTATCTCCCTGCTTCAGGTGTGTTTCCTGTAAAGCAACTTATTAGGATTCTGGCTTTAATCCATTCTGCTAATCGCTTCCTCTTTATGGGGGTTTATCCATTCACATTTATGGTTAAAATTACCAATTCTGTATTACTTGCCATATTGTTAACCCCTATTTTGCTTTTCTCCTTCTTTCCCCTTACCCCCTTCCTAGTATTAAACTTGGGCACCACTTGCTTCTCCACAGCCCTCCCTTTTTAGTATCCCTCCTCCCCACCTTAGGTTCCTCCCCCTATCTTCTCCTTTCCCTCACAGTTTATTATTCCCTTCTTCTTAGCTTATTCCTTCCCTTTCACTTTTCCTTTTCATTTTCAATGAGATGGGAGAAGTTTCCCTCATTGAATATTTCTAACATTTTTTTCTCTTAAAGTCAATTCTTATGGCAGTAAAATACCGACTATATTCATCCCCCTCCATTCTTTCTGTCAGATATAATAGGTTTCCTTTGCCTCTTTGTGAGATAGAGTACCCCCACTTTACCCTTTTTCTGATACAATGTCCTTTCCACCTCTGATTTCTACAACAAGGTATACATGTATTTTTTATACATCTTTACAGCATAATTATAGTTCCCAAGATTTCTTTTTACCTTTTTAGGTTTTTCTTGAGTTCTATATTTGCAGATCAAACTTCTTGTTAACTTCTGGTTTTTTTCACCACAAATAGGTGAAATTCACTTATTTTGTTGAATGACCATCTTCTTCCCTGGAAAAAGATGCTCATTCTGGCTGGGTAAAAGTTATTTTTGGTTGCATATCGAGTTCCTTAGCCTTTCAGAATATCATATTCCAGGCCCTTCGATCTTTTAATGTGGATGCTGCTAGATCTTGGGTGATCCTTATTGTGGCTCCTCTATATTTGAATTGGGTTTTTCTAGCCGCTTGGAGTATTTTTTCCTTTGTTTGAGGGTTCTGGCATTTGGCCACTATATTTCTTGGTGTTTTGATTTTAGGATCCCTTTCAGTGGGTGATCGGTGAATCCTTTCAATGTCTATTTTACCCTCTGTTTCTATGACTTCTGGGCAGTTCTCTTTGATAATTTCCTGGAAAATAGTGTCCAGGCTCTTTTTTTCATCATATTTTTCTGGGAGTCCAATGATTCTCAGATTGTCTCTCCTAGACCTGTTTTCCAGGTCTGTTGTTTTCCCCAGAAGGTATTTCACATTTTTCTCCATTGTTTGGTTTTTTTGGTTTTGCTTGACTGATTCTTCTTGTCTCCTCGAGTCATTCAATTCCATTTGTTCTATTCTTATTTTCAGTGAAGTGTTTTCTTCACTCACTTTTAAAATATCTTTTTCTAATTGTCCAATTTGTTCTATGGAATGTTTTTCCATTTCACCCATTTTATTCTTTAGTGAGCTATTTTCTGTTTCCAGTTCACTAATCCTATTTTTCAAGGATTTGTTTTCTTTATCCACTCTGTCTTTAAATGAGTGAGATGACTTCTCCACACTCTCTTGCCAAGCCTCCCTCTCCTTTTCCCATTTTTCTTCTAGCTCTCTTGTGAGAGCCTTTTTAATTTCTTCTATGAGATTCATCTGTGCTGAGGAACAGATGATCTCCTCCTGTGGGGATTCACCTGAAGATAATCTGTTTTTAGTCTCCTCAGGGTTTAGAGTCTGTTCTCTGTCTGTATAAAAGCTGTCAATCGTTAAAGTCCTTTTTAACTTTTTGCTCATTTTGTCAGAGAACATCAGAGACAAACTAGCAAAGAAAAAAAAGGAAAAAAAAATCACAAATGGAATCTGCCTTTTTGGGGGGAGGGGCTGGGTGGCATTACCGAGCTTCCTCTACAGACTGAGGGGGCAGCAGCGAGGCACTAGCAGGACTGTGCTGCGCCTGGGCTCTGAGACTCTGAGGGCGTGCTGAGACGCTGTGGGGGAGGGGTGGCCGGTCCCAAGGAACTCCAGCTGGCAAAGTATCCAATCCTGTAGTGAAGCTCTCCCTGCAGAGACGGCTGAGATCACAACCCAACCCCCTCCGGTCTGCTCGGCTGTGAGCTTCCTGCTGAGTTCTTGCTGCTGCTGCCTGCCCTCAGCCTGTGCCTGATCTATAACCGTCCTGCCCTCGAGCAAAAACACACCTTTCATGGTGAATCTCAAGGATGCCTTCTCTTGGTAACTGTTTGTGGGTTTTTTTTCAGTCAGGCATTAATTCAGAGGCTTGTAATGAGATGGATTCTGAGAGAAAATGCGGAGCTTACACAGCTGTGTGCCTCCTCGCCGCCATCTTCCCTCCTTGGCCCCATCTTCAGGAACATTTTCACTGAGTGCTGTAAAACACTGTAGGCAAGAGGAAGGGAAATTCCAAGAGGTTCCCAAGAGCTGGCAAAGGTCCAGATAGAACCATGGGTGCCCATAAGTCTCATTCCGGGCTGCCAACTCCCCATCCCCCCAGTCATTATTAGGTTCCACACATATCTGTGGAAAGAATAGTGGTTGGCTTCCCCAATTTGGGGGTGGGAGAGAAGCAAGAATGAGGATCAGGCTATAAAATAGGATAAGATATGAGAACACCATCTTCCTGAGTCAGGTCCTGCAGATGTGTCGGGAACAGGGCAAGCCCTCACATGTGAACACGGATCCAAGCCTTATGGTGGGCCACCTTCACTGCTGAGGGATTGGAGAGGAGGACCTGGTGGGGCCGGTCCAGCGGGGTTCCAATGCAGAGCCACAAGGAAATTTTTTTTGTCAGGACCCAATTCCCCGGTTGGAGGTTCAGTCCAGCAGGCTGGAGCTTCAGGAGAGTGGGCAGAGGCTCGATAGAGAGCTCTCACCCTTGGCTGGATAGCCTGCAGAGCCTGAAGGGACTTGAAAAGGGAATCATTAGTAGCATCATAAGAGCCATCCTGCCCCATGCCAGGAAGGATGGGGGTGGAGCACTGAATAGGATCCTATCCAGGTCTCACCAGTTCCAAACGAAGCTCACAACTGTGCTCCTTAAGAGTCCTGTTATTTCCTTCCACCTGACCCGAACTCTGTGGTCCACAGGCACAATGAAGGTACCACTTGAACCCGAGGGCCTGCGCCAGGGACTGAACATTAGATGTAAAAGTCGGGCCATGGTCAGATCCGAGGGAGAAAGTGAGTCTGAGCTGGCGATAATTTCAATCAAGTTTCTTGGCTTGGACCAAAGCAGATTCGGATTTTACAGGAAAGGGTTTGGGCCAGCCTGAGAAGGTGTCATCAAAAAGCCAAAGAAAACGCTGTCCTCGAACCCGGGTTTCCGCATCGGGGAAATTGTGAAATTGACTTCCAAGTGTTGGCCAGGTATGAGACCTCAGGGGCACAGAGGCACAGTGCGGGGATGGGCAGGGTTCACCTTGGCATAGGTCGGGCATGGGCGGGCAGCAGGCTCAGTGAGGGATCCCATTCCAGGTGAGAAAAAGAAACAGCAAAGCAGGTCATGTAAGTGTGTCCCCCTAAGTGAGTTAGCGAGTGCAGTTCTGAAACATAGTATGAGGCTTTTGGAAGAATCACATGTCCTTCTGCAGGGTGCCCCCAGCCCTGGCCATCAGCTGGGCCAGGAGGATCTTGAGGCCCGTAGGGGTGTCAGTTGCCCATAGGTTATGTTGAACTCCCTCTTATCTAGAGTTGGCGCATTTACAATTTATAATCTTAGAGTAACTAGCCCTAAATTATATCTGTCCTAATGAACAGGAGGAAGGGTTTGCAAACAAAGAACCTGAGGCAAATAAACCAAAATAGAACCAGCAAAATGCAAGAATTCATATGGCAAGGGCAAGTCTCTCCCTGACAACCCCAAAGGCTCCCTGCTGCAGTATGTCTGGTTCTCTACGGCTGGAGCATCATCTCAGCCAGAGAATCCAGTTTGAGATGGACAGTCCACTGTGAGTTAGGTGGTCTGCAGTCATTTGTGCATTTAACTCAGCCTCTGCTTATGTAGGGAGTAGCAGGGCTCAAGGAAGTTGTGATGCCCATGCAGAGGGGCAGCCCGTTCCAGAGAAGGGTGAGGCTTGGAGTAGCTCCATCTGTAGCCACCCAGGGGAACAGACAGGGCTGCAGAAAGGATGCAGACTTCTGAGCAGAGATATCAGAGTGTGAACAGTTAGACCAACATGGGAGGCAAACTCCATACTTTTAGAGGCCTGATACCAAACTGCAATGTCCTTTGAGATTGCTGAAATACTCATTAAGAAACTAGTGTTACAGGACTGGAGACTGCCAAGATCCAAGGTGCCTGATTTCTGGTTGTTTCAAAAAAAAATCCCCAAAACTGAGTGTGCCAGGGCAACTACAACAGAACAAAGGGTTTCACAGTGACAGCATAACTAGCAGTCATATCCCAGAAGGTTTAAGCAAGGAGTAAAAGCAAAAAAAGACTGACTAAAGGACTTCCAATTCAATCTGAACTAGTGAGTTAGGGGATGGGGCAGAAGTCCTTAGGACAAAGTGAACAGGAAACTAGGGGTTCCCATTCTTCCAGGTATTTTGGAGAAAAATCCACCAGTTCCCTCAATTTCCCATCTCTTCTTCCCTCCTTTTTTCTCTCAGGCAAATGGAATCATCCAAAAAAAAAGCAGATAAATTGTCAAATCACCATTCCACATATAAATCCCAAGATTGAATTCCTATACACATCACAGTAGGATTTCCCAAAAATCATTCAATCATAGCAGCAGGAGTTACACAATTTTAACAATTTCCATCCCAATCTCAACACTCAGTAATAAATGACCCACTCAGGGTTTAACACTCAATCATCAATCATTTTCTAATTCCCGTATCAGTCTATCAGGGGCAAGGCACGAAGCATCTCAATCAAAAACTGCTTCATGCTGAGAAGGGGCAAACATAGTCTGAGATAGAAAAACTGGTCCACAAGGACTGCTGCAAGATGTGGGGAGGACAAAATAGACTGCCCAGCAGCTGCCCATGTAAAGAAACTGGTTTGTCTCACAGGAAAGCCAAACAGCTCTCAGCTGCAGTTCCTATAAAAACAGCAGTTGGGTTGCACACACCACTGTTAATTGTTCTCTCATAATTTAGAAACCTTTAAAACCTGAATATCTATGGACACAAATATATAGTAATATATAGATGACCAAACTAAACATTCATTTGCCTAAGTATTTAGGATACAATGTGTAATAGGCTGAGGTTTGAGTTGATGCACTGAGGTCCCAAGTAAGTGAGGCTAAATAGTAATTGGGCTATACTCTATTATACTCTATTAATATACATGATTGGATAAAGAATAGTCCCTGCCCACTCTTGTGCAAGTCCTGATGTGTTGTATAGGAAATGACGATTTTGGTGGGTGGAGGCAGAGAGGGAGACAGGAAGAGAAGCTGGGAGAGATGGGCCTGGGTTCGAGACTCTGAGCTGCTAGTTGTGTGGCTGCTGGTCGAGCTAGCTTCTTGACTCAGCTGCACACATTGCTATCGCCGATTCTCTTCCATCTCCGATCCTTCTTCAATGAGAATAAAGACTGACGATTTTCCCCTAACCTGAATTCCTGACTCCGGCTGATTTAAAAATACATGATCTTCACATTTGGTGCCCAGCGGTGGGAACCAAGGACTGAAGAAGTCTCCGGTGACCAGGAACTTGGGTGAGTATTGTTAATAGACAAATAAGGAACTTATTTTCTTAAAAACTAAACCAGTAATCTTTTTTGCTAAAATGGGACAAATGCTAGCTAAAATTCCATCCCCCCCCAACCCCCCCAAGAGTGGTGCATAAAAGATATTAAGGAAGAAATACATGGGTTACTTATAACTTGGTAACAGATAGGGAGATTTGTGGGTATATTAAACTGCATCTCCCCTTGGTTCATAGAGGAGGAGCAGATCTCTCGAGATAACTGGTCCCAGTTTGGAGAAGAGATGTCCATGCATTTCAGAGAATGTGGTCCTCATTCAATTTCCATCGAGGCATTTTATTTATACAATGTATTTCAGTTAGCATAAGAAACCCTATCCCAGAAGAAAGAAAACCTGTGGCTCCTTCTACCCCTCAAATTAGCCAGATATTAAGGAGGAAGACAATGAAGAATTAATACCATATCTCCCCAGGCAAGACTAATGGAAGGGTGTGGGACCTTCCCCTCAGGAGGCAGCTTCAGTCCCACCCCAGGAGCAAGTGATTGACCTCCTCCACCAACTCCACCTCCGGGTGGAGGGAGGAGGGCAGGACAGCACCAGATCCCCCTGTCCCCAGTATCCAATCATGAGCAGACTGAAGAGGGCAGAAGGCCAAAGAAAAGGGTGGACATCCGGAGTTCAACCCTTATGTTTCCAAATTTCAGCTTCCTTTAACAAAGTGGAATACGCCCTTTAATTAAATCATTAAAAGACTTAAAAGGCTTGCACTCTATGGGCACATCAGCTTATTTAAGATTTGTTAAAATTTTTTGGGAAATTTAATCCTATTAAATCTATAGCAAGGTATCCTAGAACCTGGACAAAATTATGTTTTTGAATATAGTGAGTTCTGTAAGAAACAACCCAACTAAATAGTCAAAATGTTTCATCGATCACCATACCTACTACAAGGTAATAGGTCCAATCAATCAAGCAAGATTAATTATTCAGTAGCAAATAGACAAGTTGCTAATCTATCAAACGTCCATTCACAAAAAATGAAAAGGGAGGCCTTCAAAGAAGCAAGGGGAAAGCCCTTTGCTGACTTTGGGGACGTTTGCAGACTCTATCACAAGAACAATAAAATCCATCAACAGATGTTTTAATAACAACCTGGAAAATCTAATGAGGTGTGCAGAAGGATTATACTAGGACCCCAAGATGCCCTTTAGAGGAGTTCTAAGATGCCCACAGGGGTACAAATACCTTTTATAGGACATGATGCAGACTTCCCAAGATCCCCAAATGGGAACAGGGCCCTTCCCAAGGGACTTCTAGAGAGACACTCAATGCTTCCAATGTTAAAAGTAGGGCATCTGAAAGCTCAATGTTGGTATAGAGGCAGAGGAAAACAGGGTGGAAACAAGACCCAATCCCGTGTCCAAAATGCAACAGAGGCTTCCATTGGGCCTCAGGGAATGTAGAAGGTTCAGGGAAGGAAGGGCCCACCCCAGGGCCCCGGTAAAACATTGGGGCATGATGGAGCCAATTTGCACCCAGAATGCCTAACCAATACCCCAATAGACCAACAGCCAGGAAGCCATTGATGGCAGAAAGGGATTACACAATCAATCAGCCAGGGAAGCAACCTGATGGAAGAAAGGTTAAATTAGGGGAGAATAATTGTTGGAGGAGACAACTGAGATACCCCTGGAAGGTGGAATTGTCTTCCAGCCTTGGATCCTTTGCCCAGGCAATACGACCATTTTACCTCCCAAAGTACATACAAAAGTGTCCATCCACATACTGATGTGGGAAACTGGGGGTGAAATATACCAGTCAAAACAGGCAGACAATGTGTGATTATCACCAGGAGAAATAGTAGCACGGTTTACTAACAGAACCCTAATAAGCAGCCTGGTGATAGTCACCCGGATTCTATTCCAGATCACAAAATCCAGAATTTATATAGCGTTAAAACTGACCGACCATGCTCACAATCTATATAAATGGCCTTCCATTGGAAGGATTGTAACTGGGTGCAGATCGGAGGCAAGAACCACTGGCCCATCACTGGCCAAAAGATTAAAGCAAATCATGTCTGGTGTAGGAATAATAAGCAAAGTTAGTCTGCCCCTTGAGATGGACTTTTGAAGGAAAACAGGAGTTTTACTCCTTTTTATAGTTGAAAAATCCCCCATCAATCTGTGGGGAAGAGATTTTACAGCAATTAGGGTTAAAATGAGTACTTCGGTTTTTCAGGGTTGTTGGGCCTGCCAACACTTTCACCTGTTCCATCCAATGGAAAACTGATACACCAGTGTGGATAGAGATTTAAGAAAGATAAAATTAGGCCATTAGATATAGACAGGGAGCAGCTTGACCAGGACACTTAAAACCTTCTCTAAGTCCTTGAATTCCCCAGTGTTTGTTTAAAAAGAAATTGGAAAATGGAGGATGTTAACGGATTTAAGAAAAAGTGAATGAACAGATGGAAACTATGGAACTCTTCAGCCTGGACTTCATCTCTACCGTTGTAGGAAATGGCCTTTTATAGATATTGGTTGTTTTATTCTATCCTCTGGATAAGGAGGATAGAAAAGATTTTGTTTCAGTGCCCCGTTAACAGCTGAGCCTTTAAAAGATATGAATGGACAGTTTTGCCACAGGGAATGAAAACAGCCCTACTATGTTAAATTATGTTGTTGCTGTTTGTCCAGAAAAAAGCATTCCGTTATGCTATTACATTACATGGATGAATTTTGGGATGTATGAGAAAAATTTAGAGGCAGTCTACAAAAGACCATAGAAACACTAAGGAATTACAAATTATACATAGCACCAGAAAAATTCAAAGACATGCTCCTTTTCAATTTAGGAATGAATACCCTAAGGTGCTTACAGTTCAAAAAACTCTCCTTAAGAACAGAAAAGCAAATAATTGAATGATTTTAAAATTGATAGAATATCCAATGGATGCGAAGTGACCAGTGTTAGGTTTGACTACCTATCAGCAATGTTATATGACATTTAAGGGGGACATTTTAAATTTACCACGCCAGCTTACAAAAGAAGCTCAAAGGCTTTGAGAAGTTGAACTGGCTTTATCCAATGGGTTGAAAAGTCACCAAAACCCTTGGAACCCAGTTTTGCCACAAAGGGCACCCAAAGTCCTTCATCAAGGACACAGTGTGAAAATGGTGAACCTCCCAGCACAAAGAACAAAGTTTACTTCCCTCCCAGTGCTTGTGGCTAGAATTTTATTAAAGGCCACTAACATAGTAAATTATCTGGGACAAGACCTGACAAGATATAATTTTTATACCAATACAAATAATTTGGGGTGAGAATCCCAGGTAAATTTTTTAGCCATGGCTCCAAATTTTTTGGGTCTCCCATTAAAGATAACCAGACTATTAATAAATTGGAATGGATTCTTGAAGAAAAGTTTTAAACCCTTGGAGATATGTTTTGCCAAAAGAGGACCCCACAGAGTCCTTCATCAAGGACACAGGTGATAGAGTGGGTGAACCTCCCAGCACAACAGAAAAAGCTTTACTCCCACCCAGTGCTTGTGACTAGAATTTTATTAAAGGCACTAATGAGCAGTACAATTATCTGGGAAAGACCAAAGATATACACCTTTTTATACCAATACACAAATTAATGTGTGTTTGAGACATCCCCAAGTAAATTTTATTAGCCATGGCTCCAAATTTTTTAATGGGTCTCCATTAAAGATAACCAGACTATTACATATTGGAATGGATTCTTAAGAAAAAGTTTCTTTTCCCTTCAAGGACCAACTATTTCAACATCCAAAAATAAAAGTTGTACTTCATGATCTAACTATAAAGAGAGTTGAACCCTTTTCATCCACTCAGCAGAATGAATTTCGCTTTATTCTAGCCCTTACTTATTATCCAGGAGAATAAATATAATATCTGATTCGGCCTATTCAGTAGGGGTGGTAGAAAAATTGCCAGCCCAAATAAAATTTGCAGCCTCTAATATATATCAGCTCTTAAGAAACTTCAAACAAGAAAAATCCAGGTAAATCTTATATTAATTTCCACCATATGGACTTCCAGGTCCATATTTATGGCAACAAAGGCAATAGCCTTCTAACTATGTTGGTCAATACCCCTTTGTTCCAAAAGCTCAGGATCCATTCTAAATATCATCAGGCTGCTCGGCTTTCTTTACAATTTGGAATAACAAGAGGGAAGCTAGGAGTTGTAAAAGCCTTAAGGGCTTGCCTTCCTTTCCAGCTCCTACAATGCCTCCAGGGAAGAACCCTCGTGGTTTGAGACCCAATGAAATCTGGCAATGGATGTACCCATTATAAATCTTTTGGTCGTCTGTCTTTCATCCATGTTGTGGTAGAAATTTTGGATTCACTTTTTGCAATCCAGAAAAAAGACAGCCCAATGGTCACTAATTCCTCATACAAGATTTGCCATTATGGGCACAAGCAATAAAAAGACAATGGTCCTGCTTATACTTAAAACATTTTGCACACTTTTTGCACAGTATAAGACTTACAAAAGGGCATACCTTTTAATCCTCAAGGACAGGAAGGGAGAGGGAGAAACAGAGATATTAAGACACTTCTCCAAAGACAAAAGAAAGGGGAGCCAAGGTAACCCTAGAGAACTTTTAAATCTAGTTTTATACTATTAACTTTTTTTTTGAAAAGATGCACTGGCCCGGCAATTTTAACCCCCGGAAGGTCAGGCCAGTCCGAGCAGCTTCACTATCTTTGATAATCCCTGATGTGGAGAACCCAGAAAAGGGAATGGAAAGGACCGATAGGCTAACTGCCTTGGGGAGAGGGGGTTTGCTTGTATCCACAGGTGGAGAAGGAATCAGATGGGTCCAACGGCCTTGTCCATCGCAGAGAGACGGGAAGACCCTTGAATCAAAGGAGAAGACCCAAGAAATATCGGGTGGTGCTTTGCTGATTGGCTCACCATTGAAAGAGCGTGGCAGTTATGGGTTTGACCATGGACAAAAAGATTGTTGGATTTCAAAATCAGGAATCATTGGATTCTCTGAGACATAGGAT